>NW_024104384.1:204843-804843 GCF_003945595.2 Pipra filicauda
CCCCTCATCCCTTCATTCCCCTCATCCCTTCATTCCCCTCATCCCCTCACTCCCCTCATCCCCTCACTCCTCTCATCCCCTCACTCCCCTCATCCCCTCACTCCCCTCTTCCGCTCACTCCCCTCATCCCCTCACTCCCCTCATCCCCTCACTCCCCTCATTCCCCTCATCCCTCATCCCCTCACTTCCCTCATCCCCTCATCTCTTCACTCCCCTCATCCCCTCATTCCCCTCATTCCCCTCATCCCCTCACTCTCCTCATCCCCTTGATGCCTGCTCAGCTGGTGCTAAAGAAAAACTCAGGAGCAGTTAATTGAGGGTGAGATAAGGAAAGGGTTTAATTGTGCCAAGGCAATAGATGTTACAAGACGCGTGTGCCCGCTGTGCCTGAGATGTAACATTTTATAATACTATCTGTCCAATCCCAAGTGTGTCCACCCCGTAGCCTTTGCTCAGGTTCACCCCAGGCCCATCCCCTTAGAATTGGGTCTGAGGACTTTTTGGGACCACCCACTTCATCATTCTCATCATCCTCCGAGCACAAAGGGTACATGGTCACCTAGTTCTTGACTCTGTTCTGTTCAGGCCAAGGTATGAGTGTTCCCCAAACAGCATAGGCCTTGCCTTGACAAGAGACTAAACATTTCTGCTGAATTCAGGGGTAGGATTGATATGGGGTACATGGAATGGGGTAAGAGGGTTGAGGAATGTGTAAACTAAAGGGTGCTAAAGGGTGAGGAATACAATATAGCTGCTTCTAAAATCTACTTCTACTATAATTACATATAAAGCTTATAAAATTAGCAAAGTCGAAAAAACCGAAAGGGTCTTAAGGCATCATCCTCATTCCCTCATCCCCTCACTCCCCCCATCCCCTCATCCCCCATCCCCTCACTCCCTCACTCCCGCTCCCCAGCCCGTCCCCTCCCGGCCCCTCCCCGGGCTGCCCGGCCCCGCTCGGCCGGCAGGGGGCGCCAGAGCCCGGCCGCGCCCGCCCCGCGCGCACCCGCACGCGCGGACCCGGCGGGAGGCGGCGGCGAGGGGAGAGAGAGCGGGGACAGGGAGAGGGGACAGGGACAGGGGACAGCGGGGACACAGAGCGGGGACAGACAGCGGGGACAGCGGCTCCGGGACCGCCGCCGAGCAGCGGCACCGCACAGCGGGGCGGCGGCAGCGGGAGGAAGAGCAGAAGGAGCAGCAGCAGCGCGCGGTGCCGGGAGCCCCGGCCGGCGGCGCTGCCCGAGGTAGGGGCTTCCTCTCGCCCTGGCAGCCAAACTTCGCGGAGACAGCGCTGGCTTGGCTTGGCTGCGGCTCCGTACCGCCGTGCAGGTCCCCGCCGGCCCCAGGGACCTGGTCTATTTCTGTTTTTATTATTGTTATTATTATGATTGTTACTGACGCTGTTCCCCGCCCCTCCGCGCTGGGCGGGCGCGGCGGGGTCTCGGCGGACGCGGCAGCTCCGCGGCCAGAAGTTGGCGAGGACCGTGGGGGGCGACTGGCCCCAACTTGGGTCCCCTCTAAACTTCCCTGCCCGGGAAGCCGCCGCCCCTCTCCGCTCCCCTCCGCTCATCCCCGCTCCTCTCCTCTCCTTGCAGATGTCGGGGGTGCTGCTGATCGCTGCCTGGTGCTTCCTGCAAGCGGAGAGCCGGCATCCTGAAATCATCACGAGTAACAGCAATCATGGCAATTTCCTGGACAACGACAAATGGCTGAGCACCGTCTCGCAGTACGATAAGGACAAGTACTGGAACAAATTCAGGGATGTAAGTACTTCTCCCTTTGCCGCATGCTTCTTGTTCGTTCCATTGCATCCTTCCTGCTGTCTTTGGGAAGCTGCGGGTAGAAGAGAGATGCAGCTTTGGGCGACCGGTTGCTGCTTGTGTGAAGGATGTTCAGAGCTGTTTGGGAGCTGGACAGGCAGTCCTGGCATCCCTGATCACCCCATCGACTGGGGCAGCTTGGGCTCTGTGTCAGTCTCACTGTGAGCTTATGGTCTTCAATTTTCCTCTGGGGAGGAACTTTGAGTGAAGTTTCTGTGCTTGATGCTTAAAGGCTGATTAACTGCAAAAGGATGGAATGGGGTGTGTGTGTGTGTGTATAAGAAAGGAATACTTACCAGTTCAAGCCACAAGGTGGTAAACAGTGAAGCTTTTTTTACCTGCAGTTTTTATTGTCATTTCTGCTTGTGGAGATCTTCGAGGCTGGTATAGGGTTGGAGGCAGCAGTGCTTTGGCTTGGGGTTTTCTTTTTCAGTCTGGAAAATAGGGGTGACTTCAAGATGTGTTATGACATTAAAATTAAATCTTGACTTCCTCTTGTTTGAATACAGTCATATGTATTATGTCAATGATGGCAGAAAGGGAAATGCATTGTTTATGGGCAAGGTAATGTTTATGAGCTCAGTGTGACTCCAGGAAAGGGAAGAGTAGAGCTGGCTGGCAGTTCTGATGGTACTGCTCTGTAAGGATTTGTTTGTTTAGCAATACCTGGCCATTTATGGTATATTAACAAGTCGAACTTTGATGCTCTGCTTCTGTCTCTGTGATCTTAACACTGTATCTGACTTTTTGAGGAGAAAGTAAAAGTGTTAAATGCAATGGGTCTCTGCCTTGCTTATGCTCTCTACATTCTGCTGTGGTTGTGGTCATCTCTGTGTCTTAGAAATGCTGCTCTGAATCTCAGTGTAACAAAGTATGGCCTTAGCAATGGTATCCACAGCTCTCTCAGGGTGTGTATTCCTGTGAAGTCCCTGTGTGACACATCCACCTCCTGGGACTGTGGAGTTCTCCTGTAATAGGTGTCTGGAAAAGGGGATTCTACAGTTAATGTGTATGCCTGCATTTTTACCGTACTCCAAGGGAATCTTTGCCAATATCTGGTTTAGTCTCCTGGGGAACTCAGGTTAAGGATTTCACTTGGTAATTTCTGAATCCAACTTGATGGGAGAATTCGGCAGCATTTGAAAGTGATAAATGAAATGAAGGACTGAAAAAATGAAAAGGACTGAAAAATGAAGGACTGAAAAATGAAAAATTAATCTGGAAACACTTTTAACTAGAGACAGATTTATGGCAAGGGACATCTTTCAACAGTCTCCTTCCAAATGGAGGCCTTGTATTAATCCCACAGCTTAAAGTTTTTAACTATTTTTATGTAATTTTTACGTTTTCTGCTTCCCTCTTTATGTTACTTTTACATTTTCTGCTTCTCTCTTCCTTTTTTTTTAAACCTGGAGTCCTTGAAACTTCTCATCCTCTTTCAGAGAAATTATTCTTCTTTCTCTGGAAGATGTTTACAAAGAATATCTCATGTTTTAAGGTGTCACAACTGAGAATGCTTTTCTAAACTTTCTGAAAATGTTAAAAACCTGCATAAAGCCCCAAAACTCTCTTTTATAGGAGGAATCATTTTATGGAAAAGAAAAACCAAGCTTAACCAGTGGCCTACCAAGAAAAGGAAATAGTATAAAGTTCATGCAAAGTTTAGCTATCTTTCTATCCAGCTGTCTTAATGGTTTAATTTAATTGCTTCAAAACTAGAATGTTACAAATGCATATGATTATTCATGAAACCTTTTATGGGGCAAATTAACAGAGACTACTAATCATCTCCTACTAAGCTTTTTCCAAAAAGAAAATATAAAAAGCTTGCATATGTGGTTAAGCTCTTAATAATGTGTCTTCAACCAAAATGATTTACTGGATCATAATCTTGTGTGAGAGGTTCTGTGTCCAGTGGTAGAATTGCTGCCCACATAGCAGGTATGGCAGAGACAGCCCTTCTTGCATGCAGAGCTGTTGTTAGAAGGAATCTGGTCCTTGCTTTGTGCTGTGTTGGTGACAGGTTGTTAAAATATTTGTTAAAACATCTCTTAAAATGTTGGGGAGATGCACCATAACAGTATTAACTGCTGGCTGTGGAGTCGACCAGCATTTCAACCATAACTGTTGACTTGCAGGAAAATTCTCTTCCCTTTTTGCCCTCCTTCCCAAACTGTAGCTTTACACACATCGTGACTAGATGAGGTTCTTGATGTGGGCTTTGCACAGGAGGGGGGAGTAGAGAAGTGTTTCATTTCAAACCTTCTTGGGTCTGACACTGCAGCTACTGCAGGGCAGAAGCTTCATACCTTGTAACTCAGGTTGCAGCAATTACCATAATTACCTTCAGTTGCTTTCTGAATTTCCACACATTACATAAATATGTTTACACAAATATTGACATAACTGTGCCCTTCTGCACAGTGGGAGAAAAACTGAAGGTGTGGGGCTAAGATTTGCTGGGTTTGGGTGTGGCCACTTTAAACTCTTGTGTGTCAGCACAAACATCTGCACACACAGATGTGCACATAAATCTGGCATAATGTTGCAGGACTAGGTAGGGTTTTTTTACAGGTGATATGTAATGGAATATAAAATTTTAAATTGAATTTCTCTCAACTTTTTCAGTTATTCTTGTTAAAATCAATTGGTAGGTCAGCCTTATTGAGCTATGGGCCAATATGGCCTGATTTGAGAGGACAGCTATTGATTGATGTTTTTACTATGACCCATATTTCTTTTGGGCAAAGGCAGCGTGGTAGTTGCACTTATTGGCCCAGAATTCATTATACTCTGTGAAAAGAGAGCACAGAAATCCCCCCTCAGGCTGCATTAGAGCCACATAATCAGGCTAAATTTCTAAATCTGACTAAGTTTAACAGTGTGAAATGAAGACCTGTCATCATTTCCCAAAGGCCTCAAGGGATCTGTTTAAAACAATACTTTACAATACAATCTTTTCACACGATTTGAACAAAATTTGCTGATTTTTTCAAGTCCTCCATTTTTAAAAACAAGCAGAGCTTATAATAAATAGTAAGACCCATGTGACTGATCTGTTGTGAAACACTTGCTGTTGAAAATCTTGTATATTGTACATCTGCCCAGCATCACTAATGGTGTAATGTCTGTTGTATCAATAAGCTTTCAGTGCAATCTAAACCTGATATTCCAGTCTGTCTTCCACCCCTTTTTGCTCATCTGCCATGGACTTTCTATGTGGCAAATGACAAAATCTTAGCTCTGTCTTAAGTTCCATTTTATAACTGGGGATAATAATATTTGTCTTCCTCACAACTGCGTGTTGAAGCTGTAAATAAGAAAGGACAGAGCTCAGGATCTGTGGTAATATGAAATTTATCATACACCTAATCCATATATTGAACGTGACTTGGTCCATATTTAAGTTACTGATTAGTAAGTTTCTAAAAGTAAAAATTAAATCAATGGAATTATTACTAGAGAAAGAAAAAAAAAATAAGCCAAGGACAGTCTCCAGGGAGGACCTGCAGCTATTTCCCTTGTGCAGATTTGAGGCTTGGAAAAACAGACATGAGAGAGATGAGAGTCAAATTAGACCTTTTGATATCAGGAACCTAAATATGGAGGCCTCAATCTTTGGATCAAATCTGTTGGGAGGGATCTTTTGGCTTGAGAGGAGCCAAAGGAGTAAAACCTTCAGAGCAGATTTGGCAGCTGAATGTGGAGTGAATTTTTATAAGTCTTAGAAACATTTATTTTTATGCAAATGGCCACACATGTTATTGTAACACTGCAGCATGTCATGTTCATAAAGTCTTGGCACAGAATAAGTGTCCTTTTAGTGTTAGATCTGCCTTTAATCAAAATTATATGAACAGACTAATTCTATTACTTCTACTTGGACTTATGTCTATTACATTATTAATGCTTACATATAAAAAAGGTAATAAGTTCAACTAGCCACGGATTAAACTGCAAAAGGGAAGAAAAAAGTAAAATGAACTAAGAGGATCCAGTATAAACCATACAAGGAATATTTCCATGAAGTTGAAAGCTTGGCATGAGCTGTGGTTTCAGTGCCTGTTTATGCATGGCAGGCTGCCAGCCCACGTTCTGAGCATTAACTAAGCTGTTTCTCAAAAGTTTATTGCTTACAGAGTTTCAGTTCAGGCTATCATGTGAAAACCCCCTGCATTTTTATGCCTGGAGATGCTTTGAGGCTGTGCATGCCTAAGAAGCAAGGCATGAAATGTCAGCATCTGTGTGTAAACGTTGCTCACACTTGCTGGATAAATAGTTATATATATTTATATATATCTGTTCGTGCTGCTGATGGTTATAAGTAGATTAGATGTTAGATTTCCCAGATTGGTCAGAGACTACCATCCCCTCCAATTTTGCTAGTTATTAATATACATCCCCTTTTTGAGCCTGCAAATTCCTCCTCACACCTGATCAGAGGTGACAAAGCAAATACAGGATTAGGAACTGGAGGATTTTATTTTGTGCCAGCTTTGCCACTGATGAGTTTTTGTCCTTTGGGTTGGCTCTTCACACTTCTTCCCCCTTGTTGGCACTTACCTTTCTCTGATTTGTTTAGCCCCAAATTAGAAGTGTGGTAGTGAAACTTGATAGCAGGGAGTTGGAAAACATGAGCAGTGCTGAGAAGGGCTGGAATACCAAGCAGGCAGAACTGGAAGACCTTGGGAACTCGAGTAATAGAAATGAAATGAAATTTAAAAGTACAAAGTGGAAGGTCATGGAATTGAGAGCTAACACAAATTTATTCTGGGTCCCAGCAGCTCAGCTTGAAATGGATGAGAGGGAAAACCTGTGTACTTCCATTGATTTGCAGAGTTATCTAAGTTACGAAAGTAATGCTGCTCTGAGGAGAGCAAATATATTCTAGGAGGGCAGAAAATGAAAGATTTCTAGTTCTGTTGATGAAATAAAAATGTACAATGTGTAGGAGCGAATACTTAATTATGAATATTGTGAGCACTTCTGATCAGTTAAATTCAAGAAAGACAAATTTTTGTGGAGTTGGTGATCCAAAAGCCTTCCAGCTTCATAGGAAAAAAAGAGCCTGTTTTAAGACAATATGGTCTGTTAGTTTACCCCACACAAGGTAATTGTGTAAGAGTAGATCTGCTTCAGAATATTTACAGAAAAAAGGGCAGCAAAACCTGCATTGAGTGAAGTTGAGATAAAAAGCCAAGTAGATAACTGGTGACAAAAATAACCTTATTGCTGACTTTAAGGATAAGGTTATTACTCCACCCACAGGTATGTTTTAAAAGTTATCTTAATGAGCACTTCATTTTCAATATGTAGCTTGTATGTTAACAAAAAATAATTATACTGTAGTAAAATGTCATAAAAGAACCTGGATTTGGGGGATCTAAAGGCCTTGGATTTTTATGTCACGTGTCATGAGGTTTAAAGCTCCTCACTGGAGGTTGTCTTGCTCCCTGTCCATACATGGGGTGGAACCTGAGCTGTGACACCCAAGTATTCCCTCATCCTTTGGGGTTTTTGAGCTCCCAGGTCATTTCTGTAGCCTGGGTTCTTTCTGCTGCCCCTTCCCTGGCAGATCCACCCTTCAGTGGCATCTCACTGCCAAGGACTTCTCCAATTTGAACTTATCCCCAGTCCACCAGAAGGGGAAGCTACTTATTTTGAAATTGCACTTTCTTTTTTCTACTCTCTATTTAGATCTACAGGCAGAATGAAGCATTTTTCTGCCAACAGTTTATTAGCAGAACATCACTTTTTCTACTTTCTTCACCTAAAATGCAGGCACAAGTTTTCCTGTGATGCAGTTGTTGGTACATCCAATCCATATATTCCTGGAGAAACCATTCAGGCCCTGCTGATTATCTGTAGTCCTAAGGAAGGTGACAGTACACTTGGAGAAAAGCTGCTGGCTAAATCATGGCTGTACCAATGAGGGAAGTGTCTGGGTTATGTGACAGGGCACAGACACCTCAGGCTGCCTTCCCCGGAGATTTTCATTCCAAGCCCACCTTGAGCTTTAATTGAAGGTGAACACTGGGTGTGTGTGTTATTCCCGTGGATCTGAAGTACAACAGAGTCAAAATGTGATTTATAAGTCTATCTTAGACATAGGTTCTCTTCCAGCAATTCTTACTCAACAGAGGGACAGGGCTGGAATATAAATGTGATCAAAAAATACAGCTGAGAGGTACTTGCATGAAATTTAAAAGAACAGCAACACATGAGACTGAATCTGTGCAAATGTAGTGCATAATCAGCTTCTTACAAGCAGGAGAGATATGCTTACTAAAAAACCCCTTCTCAAATTTGACACTTGCTTTCTGCAGTGGAAAAGGGGGGAAATAATGGCATTTATGTCAGAATAATTAACTTGGAAGGTACGGAGAGCCAGCTTTTTGTAATTAACTGACACTTATCCAGCTTCCCTTGGAATTACCTAAGACTCTAAAGTTAAGTAGGTCAGCACCAAACTAGGGTGTGAGTTTCTGTATGATATGTTTCAAATGATAACTTTAATAGTTTCCTCACTTACAGAAGTGTTCTGTAGACTGCACTCACAAACCATATCCCTGCCATGAAATTCTGTGGATTCACAGTTTTCACTAACATGTTTTATGCATTTTTAGAGCAACCATTCTTGTATTCTACTGCTTGTCCCTGTCCTGTCCCCCCCAGTAGGATATTTTTTCTATAGGGGTTTGTTCTAATCCAAATTTAAATTGTAATTTTGTCAGATTGATGGGAAATTCACTGTCATAAAAGGAAAAAACTCACAAATGAGCCATACATCACATCAAACCATGTCAGTGTAATATAAAATGGAATTGAAAGTCGTCCTAGGAGGCTGACTTCTGATGTCTGGTGGTGTAACAGCTGCTCTCAGGCTCAGGTATCCATGGGCAAAGGGTACCAGTTTTATTTCAGGTAAATTGTCCAGGACTAGGGTGGAGAAAAACAGGTTCATTATTCTCAGGGGCCAAAAGTTTAAGTTAAAGCCTAGTTATGGCACCTCGTTTTGATCATCAGGGAGATTATTGCCTTTTTGTTTTGTTTTTTTGGTCTCAAATATTTTAACTGTTTACTTTATATGAATGATTTTAACCACAAGGCCAGAGGTGTGTAATTCCAGTCAGTGCATCTTTATCAATTTTTTGAGGATAAAATCCATGATTGTCTGGGGTGGAGCAGCTGAGCTGCTTTTCCAACAGGTAGGACTTCATGAGGAAAACGAAGCTCAAATATTACATCTAGGATATGAAAACTTTTTTCTTTAAGATAACATCTGTTTATTCAAAGACTGTTCGATTATTTCTTTCCTTATGTAACCAAAAATGAGATTTACCCAAAGGAGCTGGGGTGAAGTCTTGGTTGTATTGAAGTTCATGACCAAATTCTCACAGACTTTAGTGAGGCCTGAATTTGATTCTTGTGTTCCTCGTCTTCCTGTTCTCTTAGACAAAGAACAACTGTACATGTTGGATTAAACAGTTCTCTTTGGCTTTTGAAGGACACTGTGGAATTGGAAAACACTGAAAGATCAGCTGTCTGGCCAGCATAAATAGAAGAAGCTCCCTTGAAGTCCCTGGAGGAATCAAACTATCTGAAAATCAAACACCCACAGTCTACAAAGTATACATTTTATCATTTCCAACCAAAAAAAAAAAGAAAGTGGAGTTGAAACAGCACAGTTAAGGTGATGCTGCTGCCTCCAGTGTGATTTTCTGTACTTCCAACACTTCACTCTTCCAGCTTTAAGTAGGGCTTTTTTGCTGCTAAGTTACCAAGTCTCAGCTCAAGTGAGTAGTCTGAGATGAGGTGGATAACTCCAGCACTTGGCACTGGGGGATTTGCTGGTGCAGGTTGGCAGCTGAAAATTGAATTACAGATTTGGACTGAACATCTAATGTCTAATGAGTTTCAAGGCTAAGATATGATTCAAAATTCAGTTTACAGATAAATTGCTAAGCTGCTGAATAGAGGCTTTGGCAGGGAGTAGATTGGTCTTTATCTGTCACTTCTATGGCTTGGTTTGTAATCCAGGGTAACAGAAAATCATTCTCATTAAATAGGTACACGGGGGCATCAATTAATTCTGCGATCTTCACTGTCCTCTTAATGAACTTTGTGTCATAAATTCACTTCACTGATTGCTTTCTCCCGGGTAGATAGAAAAATACTTTATTAAAAATTACTCTTAGAGTAACTATATTCAGATTGGTTTTTGAAAAAGGTTTCAATATATCATGGCTCTAGAGCTGAATTCTGGCTAACACTGGGATTGATAGAGGCAGTGATACTTGTCTGTCTATGCTTTGAAATTGTCTAATCAGGAAATTCAGCTGTGTATACAGTTTCATTTGAAATTGCACAGCATAATTTTTATATGGTTTTTTAGCTTGGAGATTTGTCTTCATCCTTCCTTCCCTGTGTTCCATTGTCTATTCAGAAATTTATTTCAGTGCTGTTTCCTAGTGTTTGTATATTGTCCTTTCTGACTTTCTCTTCAAGTTGTAGCAGTTAGAGAACTTGAACCTGAACAAAAGATCGAGGTAGAAAGGTAGAGGAGCTGCAATCACTGGAACAGAGGGGGGGATGCTTAAATTTTAGTGAATAGTGTAGGAGAGAGGCTGAAAATTATAATTGCAGGGTTAAGAAGAAATGAAGCTGAATTGTTTCTTCAAGGGAGTGCAAAATGTTGTTTTTAGAATAGTGTTTCTGTGTGTACAGAAACATTGATGTTTCATTTCGAGATGTTAAGGTTCTTGGTAGAATCTGATTGCAGATGGTAAATATTAATAAAAATCAGTTTTAGAGAGTTCAGAACTGCCTGGCTCCTGACACCAGGGCCGTGGGTTTGATCCCTGTGTGGGCCGTTCACTTGAGAGTTGGACTCGATGATCCTCGGGGGTCCCTTCCAGCTCCAAATATGTGATTCTGATGCTGAGATTTCTTGGTGGATAACCAGAAATGTTATGATGGAGATGAGGGGTCTGACTGTGCCTGCCCGGAGCTGTCCAGGGATGGAGATGAGGGGTCTGACTGTGCCTGCCCGGAGCTGTCCAGGGATGGAGATGAGGGGTCTGACTGTGCCTGCCCGGAGCTGTCCAGTCCAGTCCTGGATCCTCTCGGGGATCCAGCCGTGCCTCCAGGAGCTGTCCAGCCCTGATCCCGCCGTGCTCAGGGAGGTGTATCTACATGAGACAGATGTGGGAGCAGAGGATAGAGCGAGTTCAGAGTTACCCATCAAGCCAATGGCAGATCTAACACCCAAATTGATATCATATGTCCCAGGACAGTTCTCCTCTGTGCTGGAATCCAGACAAGGCTGAACAGGTCTGTTCTTCCCATGGATATATGTTTCCATGTCTGACAGCAGTGTTATTGGCTCAGATTCATTTCCTGTGGGATAACATTAACTTCACTCAAGGTATATAGGGGATAAATTTTATTCAGTTTTTCCTAAATGAAGTCAGGAAATCCTTTTTGTGCTGGCTATGCTATTTATTATTTATTTGATGCTAGGTAAAGATTTTCTAGTGTGATATCATGTTGGAAGGGGACTAGGTATTTCCTGTTAAAACAGAGATATTAGGCAAAGCAGGTTCCCTGTATCTGCTTTATTTTTAAGTTAAACTACATCTAGTGAAACTTATGACTCTTAGGGTTTTTGAATCCACTGATCATTTTAAAACTTGTTTCGTATGTCTAAAAAAGAAATTGTTTCCCATAAAAGAATGCCAGAGTGCTGCATTCGGCAGGGATATCTGTAAGCATGGGATAATCAGTGGTTTAAATACAGAACTGGCTGCCTTATTCCTTAAACATAACCATGAATCTCCACATTATGGTTCACTCAGGACAGCAGCATCCAAAAGGAAATCCTGCCACATTTAATTAGAATAAATATAAACTGGAAAAATACTGCATTCTGTCAGCTGTGTGCAGAACTGCAGCTGTGCAGCATGAGGGAAACTGGTAAACCAGATATCTTTGCTCGTAATGAAGTAGAGGGTGATTGAGATCAGTGGCCCTGGATTTATTAGTCTCTTCATGCTTATATAACAAAGTTAAGTTGGATATAACAGGACACTTAAGGGTTTATTTTCACTGGGATATGAGGCAAGATGGACTGAAATGATGATCCTTCCGTGACACAGATATCTATTTTTATATCTAGTCTCCTTTTCATAAAGCCTTTGCTCTTCTCATGAAGAAGTGCTTTCTGTCTTATCTGAATAAATGTTAAAATGCCTGGCAAAGCAAAGATTTTGGGAGTTGTAATGAACTTCTTATAACCTGAGATGAAAGGTAATCCTTTTCCCCTGGAAATAGTGCTCTTGGAGATTGTGAGCCAGCATTTCCCATCCAGGTGCAATGCAATGCCCTGTAAAAGAGAAAAGAAGACTGAACACAAGTACAAGAAACTTTAATGGATATAGAGCAACAATTTCTGAACATCCATGAAAAGCTAATATAAACAATTTTAGAACCATATTAAAATATATTGAAACTTCCATTTGTAAAGCAACATATGGCATCACAAACAGACCTATCCCTGTATATAAAGGGAAAAAAAATCCAAACCACTTCTTATGGGCCATATTTTGCTATCAGTATTTTTTTTAAATAACTGCACAAACTTAGCATTAGTTTCTGTTGGGGTACTTCCATCCACATTTCAATGGCAGAATCTGGCCCTAGGGAATCAAGAATAAGCAATATTCCATCACAGCAGGGCAGTACAAGCACAGACAGACGTGGCTTGTGCTGCAGTTTCCATTAGCAAAGAAAGAAGCTGCAAACAGGAAGCAATTTTGAAACCTGCCCCATCGTGGCAAAACCATTACTGATATATCAGGAATGGTGCAGTTGGTGTGTTCCATCCAGAATGATGCAGGGTTGTCTATAAAATTTGAACTCACTAAGGAGATATGTGAATATAAAATCAGATACTGAGATCAAGCCTTAGGGCATGGCTGATTTTAAAGCTGAAGCTCCCCTGAAATTAGGAGTTACTGAAAGAGCAATGAGAGAATAAACGTGTTTTCTTCAGTTTTTCTTTAAAAGGAGAAACTATAGGTGCAAGGAAATTAAAAATAAAACAAAAAACCTGATACCAAAAACCATTTAAAAGCCCCAATCTGTGTCATAGGCAAATGACTGCTGCATAATTTAGTGGATGCAGATAGAGGAGTCGTGGCTGAAATGGAGACATGCTCCATTATGTAAGAAATCATGGCTGAAACAATCTTTCCTGAGGCCCAGCAGCTTCTCCTCATGGAAAATGCCCGGCAGAAAGAGGAAACAAAGAATGTGATGTGTGTTTGTGTGTGTAGGAATCTCGGTAAGGAATCTATAAACACAGAATGGGAAGGAGGCAGACAAGTAAAGCTGTGTTCCACTCAGGTAGAGAGGGCTCCAAAATTCCAGGCTGATGATGGTGTTAAGGTCAGGGGGAGAGGAGAACAGGAAGGATTTAGTGAGGATACAACTGAAAATGAGTTGTGTGCTGAGCAGGACCTGGCTGACCCTGACCTGGGCAGGAGCAGCTCTTGTGAGCAAAGCTCCTGGTGAGCCCCACCCACCCTGGTGTGGGTGACTCTGGGCACAGCTGTAAAGCTTGTCTTGCTGAGTGTACACAACCCATTTTGGACTCTAGGCAATCACCACTGGCTTATTGCCAGCTGAGGAGCTCTAAACATGGGCACTTCTGTGGTCTTCCTACTGTGGGACTTGTGTGTTGGGTGCTGGGTGGGGGTGGTGTTGCTTTTAATGTGAGATAAACCACAGAGATGCTCTGTAGAAAGAATACGGGCACTTTAATCACTTTTTTCCCCTGCAATGTAGTTGGGGATATCTGTAGCATTCATAATTAGCAGAGGAACAGATGGCTAAAGCTTGGTTTAAAACAGAGAATCCATGGAGTGATCGTGAGCTGCTGCGAGCTTATTTGGGAAGGAGTTTGCTCTGTGCTCTAACACAGTGGTGCAGCAGTAAAGTAGGAAAAGGATTTATAACAGTTGGTGTAATTTAGTGTGTAGGACATATATAAAGCATGGAAAACATCCAAACTTATGAAACATCTCCTTGATGCTCATGTCTTGTGCTGCCCAAGGAGGAATTTCAACATTTACTGTCCTGCACAGCTGAAACCTCTTATGTGTGGTTTCATATCTAGGGGCAATATAGCAAAATGTCCATACATAAGATTTCCCTGTTCCCCCGTCCTGTTTCTGCACAGAAGGGAACAATTCAGTTCTCTGCTCAAACTGCAGTAAGTAAAACAAAAAAACAGAACAAACCGACAAAACAAACCCAAAAAACCTCTCTATATTTTGCTTGTGTGCTTCCAACATTACCATTGTGCTACAATTTTTCAAAGCTGGAAAACATGAGAGGATTTTGTCAGCATTTCACCAGGACACTTGTTTCACATAGAAAGCCAGAGGGCAAAACAAGAGTGGTTTCTTCTGCTCCATGTAATGTTTTCAGAAGGCAGCGGGAGCCCTACAGGCACAATCACTGGGATTCGGGTGGGGTAATGTTCAGAGTGATGAGATCTGGGATGGAAAGGCTGATTGATTAGTTGGTGATTCCATGTTCCAAATTCAAAACTTACAAATATTTGATTCTAAGGAGCAAAGAGCAAGGAGAAGGTTGCTGAAGAGAAAAATAAGCTGAATATGTTTTTCATCGATAAAGTAGAAATATGGTGTTGTCTGTCCCAAAGGAGCTGAATGGATTATTGCAACCATCCAATCTGGTCAAGATCACATTTTCTTTTTTTTTGTTTTATCTATTCTTAAAAAAAAGATAAATGACCCCATGTTGAGATGTTTAGCTCTGGGAGATGACCTGTATTTACCTTCAAGTCAGAGTGAATTGGATATTCTCTTTCTCTGTGGAACTGTATCACTGTCTCCCTGCAGACTCTGTGGATGCAGACATAAAATATTTCTGTGGAAACAGTGGTGCCATTCCCTCTATGTATGTAATATTTTGCAGGATATCTGTAATAGCCAGTGAAATGGTCTTTGATAGCTCCTATTTTTCTCCAAATGCTGAACTATAAATTTAAATATATTGTGAACTATGTTTTCTTTTTGCATCGTGAACTCCCTATATCTCCTCACAGTAAGGAATTCACAGAATAAACCTGTAGGTTTGTGCTTGCCTAAACATTTCTAAATTTTTCATTTTCAATTTTCATGTAAAACTGAGTCAAAATTTTTCCAGTATGGAAAAATTAATTTTCCAACTGCACCAGTTTCTGCATTGACAAGATTAAATGAATTGTTAGTGTTTTACTCAGTTCAGTTGATGGGGAATTTTTTAATTCTTGAATGTATTTAGGTTGTAAACTTCTTGGGATGGAAACACTTCTCTGTGTTGCTCATGCAGAAGCCGGTCCAGTGAGGGCTGTCATTGTGCAAGGGCTGCTGACCAATACAAATCTTAGAGTACAAACAGTTAATCTTTATCACCAATTAATGTTGTCAGTAGTAGAATTAAATTAAAGCAACTGTGTCACTGTGGGGTTTGACTTTCCCTGGGTCCCTTTCCTTCTGCAGACCTCATAAATGGTTCAGAAATAGCCTTTTCTAAGCCAGTCGACTGGGTTAGAAATTTTCAATTTAGTATCAAATGAGGTATTTTCAGTTTAGAGATGGTCAAAACAGTCACAACCATCATGTTCTTGGGCAGCACCATTCCAGCCATCTTAGCATTCAGCTGTAAGAGCTACAAAAGCAATATAATTTCAGTTGCCCCATAACAGAACTAAGCCCAAGCTTTTTCAAGCTTGTCAGAAAGACTTCCTTCATCAAGAATTTCCAAAAATTATTTAGCTATTTTAACTGCCTGAGCTTGTTTCATGAGTCATAGGAACTTTGCCCAGTAGAATTCCACTCTCTCCCTCATCTCTGAAGCTGTCAGTGAATTTTTAGGATGTCTTTTCTCGTAGTGGTTGCTGAAAACCAGATCAGTGGCTCTTGGTTGCGTGTTCACGGCTTCAGAAGATGTTTCTTAATTGCTGAAAGTGTGGAACAGATAAAATAACGTGTCACCCAGGATCTGAGGTTACTGCAGCTGTGCTGCTTCTAATTTCAACTGCCTTGAAAGGCTGAGGAATTACAGAGTGTTCCCTGTAATGACAGGCCTTCCCACTGCCTGCTGAGCTGGGAATTGTTCCTTCCAGCTTAGGCTGTAACTTGTGACTGGGCAAAAAGCTGAGGAAGAAATGAAGGCCACCTAATCCACTCTCCCAGCACTAGTGGGAGATTCCATGATCACTGGCTGGGGGTAGTTTGAGAAAGCGTGGGGGATGTACCTCAGGAAGGTACAGAGTGGGAGATCTGGCTTTTGTGTTTAAAAAGATCATTAAGTGGCTCTGCTCAGCAGTAGAACATGAAAAATATGCTTGGTGTGGGGCTGTAGAAAACCAATGAAATCCAGTGACAGGGAGTAAACAATTATTTGTAAATTTGTAAAGTAAAAAGTTATTGTTAATGATTTGGAGGAATGACAGGAGGGAAAATAAAAAGGAATTTCACATAGCAAATTTCCATTTGCTGCCTTAGGAGAATGAAAGTTGTGGCCCATTTTTGTTCCAAAACACTGTTTATAGGGTGAATTCCTGATTTGGGGGAACTGCTGCCTTCCTGAGCGTTCTAACAAGGTCAATGCATTGCTAAGTCAAAGCATGGAAGATTTGCACCCTGCTGTGGTCAAAGAGCTCTTTCTCCTCCCACCTCCTTTACATACCATTTCTGAGCACTACAAATCCCTTTTCCTGGGCTTGTACACAGGGACCACATGGGGAGGGGACAGTAAGTGACCTTCTTTATATTCCTGCATAGAACACAGCACCTCCCTGGCCTTTCATCCATGTCTTCCAGTTCCTCACTCCTTGTAAATCTGCCACTGGTTTCAATTCTGTGCTTAGTTAAGGGCACTTCTTTTATGTTTTGCTTTCCCATGAACACAGTATGGAAATAGCAAAAGCTGGAGTGCTATGGGAATAGCTGCTCCTTCATTCCAGCCTCATCATTTGTGTTACATAATTGGTTTTATTTTTATTTTCAGCTTTGACTTTCTGAAAAGCAAAGCAAAATATATGGGGTTTTAATCTCTCCAGTCTTGTTTGTACCCTGCTGAGTATAAGAAAAATAAGTCTGTTTTGCAGAGATAGACCTTAGATCATGCTTCAGAATTTCAGAATAAATTCCCAAAAGTGAAGCAGTAGGAGCTGTCACTGTGATTTGGATAATAAAAGCAATAAGGAAATGCCAGACCAAAAGTATGGCCTGTGTCACCCAACAAATGAAATGGCAAACTACCAGCCAGTGCTTAAAAGAATATCCAAGTGACACTGCTTTTCTCCCTGTGCCCCTGGCAAGGCTCCTGGATTGGTGCTGGGAGAGCACTGATAACTGGCCAGGGGAAGTGGGAGAGGCCACGAAATCCTCTGGCACTTGTGACAATTTGATCCCAAGAGAGCACTGGGATTTCTGCATTAACTGGGATGACTGCCCTGGAAGAGGAATCCTGATGTGCTTGAGATGTGAGTGGAAAGGATCCACTGCCATTTTCTGAGTATTTTAGCACTATATATATATATATGAAACACTAATGTCTCTATTGCTGAGGTTCTGAGGGTAAAAAAAACCCTGGGGTTAAAAAACCCAACCAACCCAGACTAAAACTGTCTCTGGCAGATTGTTTGCATGAAGATTATTCACACACTTATTCACAATTATTCAAGCTATTGTCTAAGATGCAGAGCTTTATACTTAAATATAAACCTGTTTGGGTAAGTTTTACTGTTTATTCTCATTGAAAAATCTGTAGCATTTTCCACAGAAATGTTTCAGGACTCTTCATGCACATTTTATAGAGATGCCATCTCTAGAATACATTTACCTTGTTCTCTAAGAGTTTCTTTGTCATCAAAGATGTTTTCAGGAGCAGAGCAAGCAGCTTTTGTTACCTTTGTCCTTGCTGTCAGCTGGAGTAGACATATTCTATGATTCTGTGATATTGTTACAGTTTCCATTCAGAAATAAGTGATATTCCATCTGTTCCTCTGCTGTACTTTGCAGTGAGCTGGGATTTGTGGGAATGCCTTACAGCATGTTGAACTCTTCCATGGAAATAATAGACTGTGATAACAGAGGCCAAACTTTTGTGATTTCTGGAGTTCTGAATTTTAATGTGATACTAGAGCTGAAAAGAGTCTTTGAGAATGGAAAAATGGATGTTTCCTGTCTCCATTTTTAGGTGTCTAGAGAAAGTAAAAACAATTAATTGCCCTTTATTTTTCCTTTTGGTGACCAGTTTTCTGACTTTTACCCATTTTATGACCATTTTAGCCTTAAGCTACGTCCCTGTAAAGCAGATAGAATATCTTCCTGCCTCACGGAAGGTTATGTTGGTGTTTCTGAGAGGGCTGTTACTTGTATAGATTATCCTTCAGGCAGTGCTCTCTCCCTTTGGAAACTCAGTACTGACATTTGAAATCCTGTATTTGAAATATTCATCAACAACAGAGGGATAGGTGATGTGCTTCCTCAAAAATTTAGTTATAAAATATTTTGGTTCATGTCCTCGATAAGGAGATTTTTGTAGAATTAAAGTATCTTGGATTTTCAAAATATCTCCTTTCTGTTCTTTAAGGCTTCCTGCTTTGTCTCTAGATTCCCTGGAAGCCATCTACTCTTATTTATCTCTGCAGCTGATTTTAAGTAAGACCTCAGCTCTCAAGGAAAGAAAGCCTTGTAAAGGATTTCTCATAAAAATGTTGCTAGTAAAGCATACTTAAAAATAAACTGCTTCTCTCCTTCCCTCCTTTCCAGAGTGAGCTGAGGGGACAACACCAGCTGAATCATCTGTCTGAGTCATGCAAACAGCTGTCATTGTTTGATGTAAAGATGAACTAAAAAGCTGTCATTTGCTTGGGAATATTTTTATACTTGACTCACTCGTCCAGTGAAGGGGAGAGTTTTCCTTAGCTTTCTCTTTTTTTTGTTTTCTTTTGCCTCCATTGGGATGGAAAATCACAATGGAGCCATGTGTCATTGCAATGGCTGCAAACTCTGCTGCTGAAAAAGCTTTGCAGAAATCTTCCCCCCCAGAGCATCTGTCAGCCTGACAGGCTGGGATGTTTTTTGCACTCGTGCACGGGCTCTGTGGGGCCCTTCCTTCAAAATGCCTGGATCTGGGCAAACACCTTCTCCTGCCCAGCTGTGCTGCCTAAAGGAATTCACTCTTGCCTCTGGACTGTGAAAATGGTCCACACTCTCCCCCTGATGTCTAACAGCTGATCCTCAGATTCACGTTGTGGTTTTGCTTTTGGGTTCCTTGCCCTTCTCCATCTCTTCTTGTTCTCTTGGTTTATCTTCCTGTGTCTCTTCTAATTAACTCTGCAACACCTTTTTTATTTTGCACTTCTCTCTCTTTTTATCTTCTTTACTCTTTCTTCATTCTATCATCTCTCGTCCATCCTCTTTCTTTTCTGCATTTTTCTGGTGTTAACCTTTCTCCCCCTCTTTTAATGGATATCTTTTATATCCTCTTCCATTGGCCAACTCCTGTGAGTTTGCTACCAAATATTTCTAGTCAAGAACTCGTAGCAGCACGGAGCTATTTTATCCAAACTGATGGTGATGTGGCCAGTCTGGTTTTCACCTTAAACCTGGCACACTAAAAGCTGGTCTATATTCCTGCCCAGGAATTCCTGCACTCTGGGATAACAGGACTTGAAGAATGAGCCAGTGCTGCAAAATTCTACAACCTGGGCAGAAATGTAGAGACTGCTTTAGAGTCCTAATTTCTCTAGTAGTCAGTCCAACTTATAATTGTGAGCATTTGTTTAAGCTTCCTACTCACAGCTTCCAAAAAAAAAATGGGAGTTTTGAAAAACTGTCTGGCTTGGAACATCAAGGAAAATCCCTACTCCCAGTTCAAGAGAGGAGAAAGCAGATGAAGATGCAGCTACTCTTTATTGCTTGTTTCTACCATAAAACTTTACTTATTTAAATGACCATTATAATTATATCTCTGAAGCAAGTAATGGTTTGAATACTTTTCGGATTTGAGGAATCTAATAACACAAATCTTCTAACATGAACTGGAAGGCTTACCTACCATACTCTCTTTTAAGTGTAGTGATTTTAAAATCTATTACAATAGATCTCAAAATATTAAAATAAGGGAATAGTGACATTTCTGCTTCTATAGCCTTACAGGAGCATTTCTTTATACTCTGGAAGATGGAATTTATGGCACTTAAGTTCTGAGGCTAAGCCCAAGCACAGCTCTCTCTGCAGTGGACTGTAGGCTGCACTATCATAGTTTTTAACTCATTTATCCCTAATCAACAGGACAGGGTTCTTTTCTGAGATGTATCTCTCTCCAAAGTTTGTTGGTATTTGTTTGAATGCTTCTCATGTTTTGGAACAGGTTGGATTCCCGGGGAGGTCATTTATAGATACCAGATTAGTCAGAGTTTGGATTCCTGGGAATTGATGTGTAGCCATCAGAGCAGTACAATCCAGCAAGTTTAAAGCTAAAGACATTAATTTTTCTGTTAGATGGGAGACCATTAACAAGTGTAATTTTGTCTGCCCTGAAAATAAATTGAACAGAGCCTCTTGGAACACTGCACAAAGGATAAACACTAACATCAAGCAGCTATACTCATTTAATGCAGGGAATAAAGGTATTGCATAGAGCAAGTTGCATTATGTGAAAGATCTGTTTGCAACCCGAGGTTAATGTTTCATACTAAGTGTTCACCAGTTTATAGGTGCTACAAAAATTAATTTAGTTTGCAAATGTCATGCTCTGTCTCAGGAAAACTGTAGCCAGCCCGTTATTATGTAAAATACCATGGAATTAAATTGTATTATTTCGATTAAGTCAATATGATGTTAACTAATTTCTGTAGCCAGAAGTACTAAGCAGACAGCACGGGTATGGGATGTTTGATACCTTGCCTGAAGCTTCAAACAAATTGTTGTTTATAATGAAGTTGTGAGGTGTTCACCCTGATAAAGCTTTATCATGTTCAGATTGAAGATACTGTTTCAGCATATTTCAGAAATTCTTAATAACTCCCCACCAGGGCTCTCTTATCTTCTTCCTGGAAAACCATAGTTTCTGTTTATCTGATCACTCACATGTCAAAGCAGTTTCCCTGAGAGCTTGAGAAAATTAAGTGTGAGGCAAATCACTGCCTCTTTAAGTCCATTTTTCTGGAGGATTTGCTGGAGTTGGGGCCATCCTTCCACTTTGTGTAACCACAGGGACAAAAGTCCCTCGTATTTCCATTCTCCCCAAGGGAGTTTGTCTCCATAATTTTAATGAGTGCTTATTTTTACATTTGTGCTCAGCCCCAGTGTGACCAGCAGAATTTCTCTAGATCCCAGTACTCTGTCCAAGCAATCAGGCTCCTCACCCTTGGAAGTAAAAGAAACTCATAACCTTTCTTTTCTGTTGGTTTTATCAGCCAGCTGAGTACAAATTATCTTTCTATTCAATTGTCTTCTGAGAATTTTGCTGATGATTCTTGTGTGTGATAAGGCAGAGCAATCTGTGACATCAGCTGAAGTTTTACAAGCACGTTCCTTGCTGTAGTCTCTTCAAATAATGTGTCTGCTTATCCATATTTGCTCCTGCCTGGTGCTTTTTTCTGATGTGAGTAAATATGAAAACTAAAAAAAATAAAAAAGCTAGCTTTGGGAAGGAGGTGAGGGGAATGCCTTCCTTTCGAAGGGCTTTAAAATAAAGAAAACTGATAATTCATAAATTCATTATGAAATTTTGTAACTGTAACAAATAGGTGAACTGTCAGTGTTGTTAGATATGTGGACATAATGCTTAGAGTTCCCAAATCTGCAAATGTGTAAGTGTGTGTTCAACTTTGGAAGAGGAATGATGAGCTCAGTGGCTTGGCTTGCTTTCTCCAAACTGGGGTCTTCCAGAGCCCTTTGCAGGATTTATGTTTGGTGGTGCATTTCATTAGCTGATGGTTGACTTTTGAGCCCAAATATGTAGTTGTGTGGTTGCAACTTTCAAAATCTATTTGCTTTCACTGGAAACCTATTTATTCTGTAGAAGTAATTTAATCATTCAGTCCTGATAAGGAGACTTTGGTTACAAGCAAACAGAAATGCTGTGTTTAGTGTGGTGGCCATGTGTTGATTCCATAAAGTCATAAATAGATTAACAAACGAATGAATGTGTTTGAATCCTACAGACAGTACTGAGGATAATCTTCTGGTGACTGACTTATTCCTAAGACTTCATAAAACTGTGGAATGCTTTACCTGCCTTTGAAATGCAGGGTAAAAATGTAGCAGCTGGTCTTACACACCAGAGTTAACCCAGCCTGACCCCGCCGGGCTTGGGACCTGCCACAATCCCAGTGGGAGGCTGTAAGGCTGCAGGCAGAGCTGGAAATAAGCAGTATAAATTACTGACAATTCCAAAAGAAATGACTAAGTGTTGCAGGAGATGTGGAATGTGCCATTTCATATTTTACTTTGCGGGATGACAAAACGTATTTTATTTTATTTTTTTTTCCGAGCTGAGCTCGCCTCCTGTTTTCGTGGGGTTGCTGCTTCTCTGTGAACCCACTTGAAGGGTTTTGATTATAGGTCCCTTTCAGAATGACAAGGTGACGGTATTTTCTTTCCCCATTTCAGTGTTGTTAAATTCTGAGTGCTGGCAGGGCTGAAAGATTAGGCACTGGGAGAGATTTGCCATTATTTTCGAGCAGTCTGGTGACATATTGGGGCTCTGAAGCTTTCACTTTAAACAAAACTAAAGTGACCTTAATGGTTGTCTCAGCTCTTATTTCGTGGTTGAACACTCCCAGAGCTGATGTGCAGCTCTCCTTCCTCTCTTGCTGATCAAAATCAAATTAAATGCTTATCCCTGGACTGGAACCTCTCCCAGTGTTTTTCAATTTTAACCCACTTATGGGTGTTAGTTATTTGTAATTTTCAAGTGCCTGACTTTTAAGGTTGAAATTGTGGCCCTACAGAAGTTAGTCAAATTTACCTCTTGTGGGGTCATGCTTTCCACATTAATTTAAAGCTTCTTTCCTTCAAATGGCAAGAAAATAATCCTATCAGAAGTCTATTTTTATTTAAAATGTCTGTATTTTTACTATATATAGGTATTTTACAACTTTGTAAGTCAGTAACCTCAAGTAAAAAATAAAGAGATGTAGGCCAAAAAAAATATCATTTCAAGTCAGAACACAGAAAAACTACTTCAAGTGGCCTTTAGAATTTGTTCACTGGCAGAATTCAGGTAATAGAAGAGTCCCAAAGCATAAACTCATTTATGTCATGTCCAATAATGTTACAGTATGAACTCAAAAATTATGGAAATAGTAACAGCTTCTAAATACAAGGGGAAAAAAAAACCCTCAAACCCTGAGCTATCCAAAATTTTGCTTTGTTTCTAATGTGTGCTAACTGTATAAGGGGCTGGGAGGATTAGGATTTAGAGGTTTTAATCTGTTTAAATTTGCAGCTCTAATCTGAGGGATTTCTGGTATTTCTCCATCGATCTGTGTGTCTGTTCTGATGCTGTAGTTCAGTCATTTCACATATTGATTTTATTCCCTGGGATATTGCATTTGATATGGCAATTTTTCCTGATAGCATTTCATCTGATAACCCATCTGATGGGCCCCAAATATAGTATTTTGTCCTGCTTCAGTTTGCACACCAACTGGATCAGAATATTAAAGCCAGAGTCTGAACTATTTGAATTCTTCATAATGAGCTCCCAAACTTTCCCTGGAAGAGGTTGGTATGGCAGATTTGCAGCTTTCCATCCAGACTTCCTTAAGTTGTGTTACACTCAGATATATCCAGTAGGAGTTTTTCTTTCTACTCTTCTTCAAAATGAAGGTATACACATTCAGGTGTGTAGGGCACATTCCTCAAAAAATAGTTTTGCAAAGTCAGTGATTGATACAAATAATAATTCTCATGAGCTTGAACTGTGAGAAAGTGCAAATACCCTATTATGCTTTTATCTTGTGGAGGTATGGCTGGAAAGGAATATAAAGAAGAACTATAGAATAAAAAGCTGAACAAAACCCATGTTTTCATTCTTCTTGTACCTTCTGGAAAATCCTGTCGTGTGTTTGGCTCATTTGTAAGGGTTTAACTCAAAATCCCTTGCTCAGGTTTTCTTCTGCTCTGTGTGAGTTCTTACCCAGAGGAAGGTGGTGGCAGTGACAGGAGTTTGCCAGTGTGACTGAAATGGTTCCATTTGACTGATGGTGCTATATTTGATTTCAATTTTGAGCAAAATAACATGGTAGTGAGAAGCTTACGGTCAGAAAGCATTCATTCACTCAGTTGTACTTCACTGGACATCAGCAGCAAGGGGGGATGAGGAAAAAAGGAATGACTGTGTTTTCTTCCCTCCCATGGCAGTGTCACCACCCCTGGGGAGTCCATGGGCTCAGGGTTTGGGCTGTGTGACACTGCCTGGGAGATGACTCCAAAGTCACAGCACTTGGATTTTCTCCAGGGACTGGCAGCCCTGGGGGAGGAGAAGGATCGTGTTAAGAGAATGGGCAGAGTGGCTGTTCCTCATTTATTGATCTTACCTAGATCGACCTCCATAGGCCATCTTCTACTTGCTCTAGATTAGCTTTCTATTTTGAATTAGTATTGTTACTTTATAATTTGTAAAGGGAGATTTTACTTTCCAATTAAATCTTAACATTGGCAGTAATGAATGGTGCTACAGCATTTTGAAACACCTCACTTTTTAATTTTTTTTTCCTTTTCTCCTTTCCCCTTCTTGTAATTACTCTTTGATTTAAGGTTGCTATTGATTTGTTATACACTTGTCCTTGGTGTAAACAGATAACTGGTAACCATCAGATAAGAGGGCATGAGTGACACTTCCCATTATACAGCTCCAGGAGACATTTCTTGCATTGAAAGGATCCTCCAGTGGATTTTCTTTTGTCGTAGAGACCATTTTGTGGCATTTGCTGACAATGCTAGTGACAATTAGCACGGCTTCTCCATATCAAGGCAGTGAAGAGCTTGCCTTTAGGGCAGCTGGCATTTTAGTGAATGCTGGAGATGGTGGCCTGAAAGGAATCCTGGCAGGGGTTTGGACAGAGTGCAGCTCTAGAAACAGAAGGGAAATGCCTCATTTTTGCAGAGTAAAATCAGATTTTTGCCACTTGGAAGTTCTTCTCAAAGGCCACAAAGGTTTCAAGGAGAAATCACAGATGGCCCAAGACAGAAGGAACTGGTTCTCTTTCCCACGGGACACGATTGTCCAAAGTCATCAGTGTTTGCTGGGTATTCCAGGGACCAGTCACGCTCCCAGCAAGTTCTCCTGTAGCTGCTGGAGGGAGGATTTTGCCGTGTGAGTGGGAAACCAGAGTGGAAGTCACTGTCTGACAGTGATTTACTGTGGGACAGGACACCTGAGAGACTCAGTGCTGCTGGACTTGGCACAGAAAGGCTTCTCAGCAGCACAGGAGCACAGGGTAAAATGCTACATATTTTCTAGTTTTACAGAGCACGTCACAAGCAATTGATCTGGGATCATGTTTTGCCTTTATTGCCATGCAGCTTAATTAGAGCCAGCTTTTAATGGAGATAATGAAAGGAACGGCAATAAATGGAGCAGAAGCAAGATCCAAGTATTGCTTAGTGCAAGTTACAGGATAAAGGCTCAAAAATGTCCTTTCTAGGTCCTCGATTCTGAGGCAACTCTGAGGAAGAAGGGCAAGGTTGTGGTTTCTGCACCTTGTAATGACCTGTTCTAGTCCAACATCAGTCTGGATGGTATCTGCCTAACTTATCCCTTCTTTGGCATATGTCTCTGGCTAAAGCACCTGAAATGGCAAAAGAATTCATCCAAGAGATTTGGTCCTGTGCAACAAACCTCCATCTAGATAAAAAATCTTGCCATACCTAAAACATAACAGTGTTTTCATATTAGAGGCCCCAAATGAAGGAACTATTAAATCAGTTAATATAATATAAATATACCACCTGGGAATCACTAGAGAGATCCAAACCACTACCCAAAGACTCTTTGTGAGAGCAGATATTACGGCAGAAAAGCAAATGTATCAGAAATGTGCATTCAAAGCATAAGCAACATTTCAAATCATTTACAGCAACCCAGAGCTGAAGAGAAATACAACTGTGATTGCTCCAGTGTTTTGCAAGGTTATGGAGCTCCAAGAGGAGAGCAGGACAGCTGTAATCATTTTTTTTTACTCAGACACAGATTTGGCAAGACACAACTCGGAGCCTGAGGGCTCAATAAAGGAAACTAGGAGGACCCACAAAGTTGCTTTTCGTTTTGCAAGGAGTTTGGGCAAGTGGCAGCATTTTAAACATGCATTCAGGGGGGAGAGGATGAATATTCAGTTTGCATTCAACCCTGAATGCTCTGATGGTGTTTGGAATTGTTCAGGCAATGACCCCTGTAATTCAGGGGCTGGAACCTGCAACCCATCACCACCGGCCTGGTTTTCCTTCCTTTCTTCTTTTTGGTTTTGTTTGGTTTGTTTTGTTTGGGTTGGGTTGGGTTGCTTTGGGTTTTTTTTAATTTGTTTGTTTCTTGGGGTTTGTTTCTTGTTTCTTTGTTTCCTGTTTCAAATCACATTTGGCTGAGGGAGTAACAAAAACAACCCCACGGTGTTCTGGGTGTGTTTTCTCTTGCTAAGTGACGTGCACTGGATGTATCCAATGGAAGATGGAAAGTTCGTTGGCTCCTGCCAGAGAGAGCATAGAGACAGCAAGCATTTGGAAGATTAGAGGAGATCTAGTTCGAGGAGTTAATACAGTGTATTTTTTGTACATCAATCCAGCTACACTTAAAAGAATCCCTCAGAAAATTCAGATGGACTGTGAACTCTTTATAAAATGACTCTGGAAAATACAGCAAGTTTTTTTTCCTGTGTGGTGCTTTTCACCAAACAATGACCTTTGACTTTAGTGTAAAAATCTGTATTCTCAGTGTGCTGAGTCTTGCAAAGTTGCTGTGAATTTCTATGAATTCATTACAGTTGTAGATAGCAAATAATGATGTATTTGGGAAGTTCAAAAGGTAAAAGAAGTCACTGAGGAATCTGTGGACTTTTCCAAGACCTGTGACCTCACTTGTGAAGGATCATTTGAGAAACTTAAAAATATGAGGTGTGGGTGAAAGGAAAGGGAAGAAGGAAGTCTATTATAAAAAGAACCTTCCCTTTCTTATTTCTGGGAAAAAATCCTAATGCAAGAGACATACCCTTGTAGTTAAGTTTGTAAAAAGTGCACCACAGAAGTGATGGTGTTCTGGCAGAGATATTCTGAGACCAAGGAAAACATCCCATTTTTCACCCTGAGAGATTTAAGGATGTTAAACCAAGGTGAAAATATTTTCTTGATTTGCAGTGTGTTTTCACAATGTAGTACATTAAAATAAAGATTGATTCCCATTTTATTTAGAGGTCATTATGAATTCCTTTTAAAACAATGCATGGATCAGCAAATTCCCTGCTTGTGGGCTACCATCTCTAAGTCTTACTGGATCTATTTAATTAGATTTCCATGCAGCATCTGTAGCACTGGAAAATTCAAATAATTAAGCTTTATGATTTCCTGTGTATTATAAATGTCACACAACTAGTTGCTGCGGAGCAGATAATTCCTTTTTGTAATTGGAATTTCTGTCATGAGTTGTTCCCTCATTTATAGCAATTAGAACTTTGTAAATAATTTTATGCAATTGGGTTCAGTTTGAATTACTTTTTGCTATGGGTTAACGTTTTTTAAATCTTTTCCCGATGTAGCTTATTCTCTTTTTCTTTTCAGTTGAGTTTTATGTTTTCTGTAAACCTTCTTATTACTTCTGCAACAAAGCAGCTGAAATAACTGTGATCTGGGAGAGGAAGAAACAGAAAGAGATCTGCCTCTTGGAGGCAGCTCAGCACACCTACATTCCTTTTACCTTCAGAATTTTGGGAAATAGTTGAGAAATATAATTAAATGTAAATGTTTTAAGGCTAAAAGGCAAATGAGCCTCACAAAATCTACAAATCTTTTTGAAGTCCCTTAGGTGACAGTTTGATCTCCGGATTTCTATGATTCCCTGGCTTAAGAGGTTTAAATTCATATAATTGAAAAGAGCAAGATTAAAACACAGATGTCTGTGGAAGGTGTCACTTGCCTGTGTTGTTTAATTGCTCAAATGCTGACATTTGAGACTAAGAATTATGTTAACTCAAGACTGATCTTTTTAATGAAGCCATTGCCTGAAATTTAAAAACTGGGACCAGATTTTCCTTTACCCCAACACTGAGCTTCAGGTGGTGCCCCCAGTCCTTAACAAAATGGGGCACTGGAAAATCAGGCACTTTGATCCCGTTCTTGGATAGGATCACAAAGCTTTCTCACTGTTCTTGAGGTGCCTCAACATGTCCACAGAACTGCAAATGTACTCGACACCCTTGCTGAGGTTGGAGCAATGGGAAGTGTTACTCTGGCACCTCGTGCTCTCTCTGCAGTCACAAAGTGTGTTTCCACCTCAGGAATTTGAAGCAGAAACATGATGTAGCTTTTGGGTTTGACGCTTTGCTGGGTGAAGGGCAGAGCCAAGAACAGAATTCGGGTCTCTGCAGTGTGACCCTGCTCCTGCTGCCCTGCCTGCTGCTTTCAGCCTGACCCAGCTGCGAGCAAAGCTGGGGACAGACAAATTGTGCTTTACTTGGGTTTCTTCTTCATGCAGTTAATTAATATTTCTTTCCATTTTTGAAAGCCACTGCACTTGCATCTTACCATTACGTGGCAATTCTGTCAAGCGGTGGAAGATTTGCAGTGATACCTGTGGGAAATGTTGCATTTATTGAGTGTTCATTACAAATTCCTTGCTGTAATGGAAAATTAAGCAGCATGGGGAGCATGCTGAATAGGTATAAAAGAAGGAATCAGACAAGTTAAGAAACACTGTAGAATTGCCACTGAAGCACTTGAAAGTCTGTTCCTGTGAGGGGGAGATTGTGAGGGTCTGACTGATCAAAGCTGGTCAGACACTGGGACCTTGGCAAGATGCTGATTGTAACATGGAAAGTGAGCCCTGGACTCTGCAGTTTTGTGACTACACCTTTAATTTCCAGGGCAGGCTGTGGAATAAAAAGGTTCAGACAGTTTTATAAATGCAATATCACTGCCTTGGTGCTTACTGTGGAGGCCACACATTAATCTCCCCCCGTGGTGAACATTCATTCAGCAGTCCCAACACAGTTCTTTTCTAACACCACTGTCTTTCCCACTGATTAATGAATTTAGCATTAATCTATTATTACCTCTGGGAACTGAGAGGAATCAGGCATACACAAGTTATCAGTTTCCAAAACACTTCTGAACTAGGGATTATCTGTCTTTCAAGGGATCCTTTAATTCTTCCTTTATTTTAAATACGTTGCATATGTTTTATTGTGATTTATGGAGCTGACAAAGACTGGATCATTGGGAAGTGAGTTTGCATATTCATCGAACAGCAGCTTTTGTTGGAAATAAACTATTATGTTCTGGGGTGGTTCTTAAGAAGTGTAATTTTCCTTCTTTCCTCATGTTGAATTTACTGAATGATTTACAGATTTGGGTTTTTTTAGTATTTTGTTTTATTCCTTGTAGAAGTAACTCAAGTTCCACCCTCTGTTTTTCTATTGCACACAATTCTATAAAACCCAGTCGATAGAAGGAATTAAAATACTTTCAACTTAATTCGCTATCATTGTTTTTAAGCCAGTGTAACTTCACTGAAATAACAAAATTCATAGAATCTCAAAGCATAATACTGAAATGCTGTTATGATGAATCAGGTTTGGATATTAGCCAAAAATCTGCTGATAAAACTCCAATAATCCTGCATCTCCAGAATGAAGTAAAACAGATATTTTTCAGGGGCTCAAAAAAACCAGAGACTGTGTTTTCCTGAGATTTTAATGTGCTTGCATAGTAATTCTTATTACATATTTCTGATTTTTTCTGGAATCACATAGATTTTTCAGGATTAATATGGGTTCTCTGTTAGCACAAAAAAAGCACATCATCAACATTCGTATGTATGTCACCTGGCAAGTGGCATCACTCAAGTGATAATATAAAAGCCTTTGAATGCAGAGAAAAAAGCTGATGTTCACTGGCATGAAAAGAACATCCATAACAGTTAAGCCTATATCTCTTAATCCTAATGAATTGTTACTCAAGTATCTGAGAGGTAACTGCATGTTTTTCCAGCAGTGGCTAAAAGGAAAATATTGATCAGCAGGGATGATGTAATGTAGCATATTAAGACTTTTGGCATGTTCTAAGCTTTAGGCTGGTTTGCTTATACAATGGTTTTAGCAGCATTCAGGCAAATAACAACCATGAAGATCAATAAAAGCATTAGAAATAAATGTTATTCTCTTGGGGGAAGTAATACCTTGTGCTTCACCTGGACACAGCACAGGCTTGCAATGCTGTTCATTTATAAGGCTCATTGATAGAGGAATTGTCCTGTCTTCCACATTAGAAAATCAATTCTGTGGAGCAGATGATATAGAAAAGAGGTTTGTGATATGGAAATTCCCACTAGTGCTGTACAAACACAGCACTGTCTTCTGACCCGTCAGCGCCACTTTACTACGTGTGCCAGGAGATATTCAGTTTATATGGAGTTCAGCAATAACACATTTGCTTTTAGGAAGCCTGAAGAGATCCAGTTCATTGTAACTGGGGCAAACATCTCTTGAGGAAGTGGCAGTTCCTGACTCTTGAAAAGGAACAGGAACTGAGGGAGTCGAGCCCAGATGTCCAGACAAATGGCAGCAAGGCATATTCTTGGAAGTAATGGACCATAAGGGCAGTCCCAAACATTTGTTGCACATCAAAGTCATCTGAAAAATATCTAATGTCCATTTCTGTATGTACTGAGTATATGGAAATAGTTGTGTATTTGTTGGAACCTTCCCACCTGACTGCTCTGGGGATTCTGGGATTTGTGTCCTGATTCAGATGTGTTCAGCCAGAAGGATTTGGGCTGGTTTGTTTTTTCTCCCCTTACTGGGTTTTGGAACTGCCCATTTGAAATCATATGGTGCTGAGAACTTCAGTGCTCAACATAAGGGTAGTTGTGACCAAAGAAAACTTGTATTTCAAGGTGGCTCTGGAAAATCCAGAGACCCAGAGGACCCTCAAGCAGTATTTCCTGTTGTTTCTGGAGAGACGGGTGAAGGGAGAGAAGAGGCTTCATGAACTATTGATGGTCCCTTATTGCTGAAACTTGTTGTTGTTCCTGAGAGGCTGCAGGGAGAGTCGTGATTCCTGTGGCTCCTGCTGGGCTGTGCTCTGTGGGAGTTGGGACATGATGTTCTTTCTCAGTGGATGTGCCTGTCATTTTCCAAGCTTGACAAATATCTAAAACGTGGCTTTTAAATATTAGGGTGTTGGGTTTTTTTTGTCTTTCTATGATAGTAGTGCAGATCTTTCTGATTGATTCTTGATGGTGCATCATCTTTATGTAACCGTTTCAAGCTGGTTGAGGTTTTTCTTTGTAGTTACTTCTCTGGGGGGAGAGGCAGGGATATTCCCGTGGATTGTGTGCAGTGGTCAGCTCTGGTGCCACTCATATTCCAATGTTTCTTGTGTGGGGATGCTGAGCTGGCTTGGTCAGGGCAGGCAGGGGGGCTGTGCTCTGGTACCCTGATCAAAAGTCCTGGGGCTTTGCTGAGCTGGGTTGTCAAAGAGCAGCATTGTGGTGGCAGAGAGCTCTCCTGTGGCTGTTTGGGTGACTGATGGGATTGAAGGAGAGGAGGGAGGAAGGAATGCTTTCCAGCACGGTTCCTTGGGCAGAGGTAATGGCGTGAACCCTGACAGGCAGAGCGAGAGACCCGCTCTCTGAGGGGAGTCAGTCTCAGGAGCACTGAACGGCCCAAAAAACTATAAATTAAGATTGTTCCTTTGCTTTGCTGTGCAGCAGAAAAGCATAAGATTAGCTAATGTTACTCTGAAATAATGCTCTGCAATGTTTTGTTCTGTTCAGTGGTAAATGCAGCTGTTTAGGAAGATAACAGTAAACTTCAAACCCCAATCACAGGCTCCTTAAAGGAGCACAGGTTCTCTGTGGTTGCAGTTAAATAAATAAGTGAGGATGTCTCTCTCAAATCCCAGAATTAGACGTGTGAGAATTGCTAAATGTTTTTGCAAAGCAGGAAAACTGCACAGCTGTAAAATTTCAGATGGGCAGGATGGAGAGACCAGCAAAGGAATAAGTAAGAGCAATAAGAGAGCAAGAGGAATAAGCAGAGGAATAAATTGTAGAGAGAGAGACACATGCAGCCTCGTCTGCTTTTGGATTTGAGTCAGTGCAGGGCTTGAATCTCAACAGGAAGGCTCTTTCTGTTGTTTCTGTCTCACTGATGCAATATGTCTGATGAGGTAAAATACCACAAAAACAAACAATAAATATTTTAATTCAAAATTAAGAAAAACTTGAATTCATTGGAATTCTAGATTTTCAATTGTTCTATCTCCCACATTGCAGTGCACTGCTTTTGGTTCAGAACACCTTATTATAGCATTTAAAATAACAAATGTGAGTAGCTCATTATAATACTAGTCATATCACTGGCTGACTTGGTTTGGTTTATATAGTGCAAGCTAAAGGGTGTGTTTTGGCTCTTCTGTGTCCATGCCTAGTCATGCTGTTTGATGTACAACACAGCTGCTACTGTGTTCCTGAGTTTTCCACAGGAGTGAAATCAGATTCTCCCATGTACAGCCTGATTAATCAGCCTGTACCCAAAACTGAAACCAGGTTGTAACTAAAATCTACCACCCTTGCCCATGATTGCACTGAAGACTATCGTGGTTTCTATCTAAGGACTAGAGTACCAATGCAGGTTTTAAGTGTCATTCTGTTAAAGCCATCCATCACATCTGCATGGATATGTTTTTATCCCACTGTCTTGGCCATTTGGGAGCTGTTATGGGGGTTATTCCCTGAAGAAGACAAATTGTGACACTCTGGCTGGGACCAGATCACAGAGGAAGGGCAGTTCCATCAAGATGGTGCAAGTCAGGGAATTAAAAAGCTCATTTTCATTTCACATCCCTTCAGGTTTCTTGTATGACCAACACCACTAAACTGCTGTATATTCCAGCTTCCTGTCCAAACCCCTTTGGAGTGGGAACTGTGTAACGTGCCACTCCTGTAGGGACTGTACAGGTCACCCAGCAGCATTGGTGGGGCTTGCCATGATCACCATGCTGTGGCCCCAGAAGTACCTCAGAGGGACTTAGAGTGTACTTAGCACTTAGATCTACCTTAGGAAATGGTTTCCTCAGGCCAACATTGACTCTATCTCTCTGGAAAAGTCAGTTTTTCCATAAGCTAAAATATCAGGTGCTAAAAGTGCTAGGACTTTCCCCTGACCTTTCCTTTCCGTACTTGCTTCTCATTATTCTGGTGTTCCCTGTTTATCATTCCATAGTTAGCTGAAATAATCATGGTTCCTGCAGGAACACCTGCTGTGATTAACTGAAGTGCCATATGTTGCCTCAGCAGGGCAAAGTCACCTATAAACTATTTTCATTTTTTTCAAAGGGGAGGACAGATCTTACTTTCAGGGAGCAACTTGTCTGAAGGGGCAACGAAAATCCCTCTCCGAGGGCAGTGGCTGCAGAGTCCGAAGTGCTCAGTCAGCAGTGCAGGGATAATTCAGCCTTGGGTTTTCATTACAGGATTCTGCCAGGCTGGTGATCTTTCAGGCTTTAATAGAGCAAAAGATACACTTTAAATGTGATTCATCTGATCTAAGCTGAGCCAGTCACACCATAGTTGTGCTTCAGCCAACTGGTTGCACTTGTTTTGCAGCCGCCGGAGTGAAGAGAGCAATTAATTTTGGGATGTGGTTCACTCTGACCTAATTTGGGGGGCTGTGTTAGAATGAGATGAATGGTGCCTGCTCCAGCTTATTGACTAAAGGAAACCCAGATAACCAGCTCAGATGGATCCTGCCTCTCAGGTCAATATTCACATGTCTTCTGATACACAAACTTTAAGCTCAATCAACATATAGTCCTGAATGGAACAAGAGTTTTCTTATTAAAATGGCACTAAATCTTACAAAGTCAGTGTCTTTGGGTTGCAGAGTTGTTAACTTTTCTCTAGATATAGATATTATAGAATATAAATGAGTGCAGCTGGTGTACTCGAGGCAGTCAGCAGCATGGAAGAGACTGGGTTATAATTCTAATAAATCTTGCTATTTAATATGATGTAGTGATCTTCTGTTTGGAAGACAAATAACCTACTTATTTCGCAAAAGGGGACAAAGAAATGTAGATCTCCAGTGGGAAATGTGAGAGAATGTGGCCTTCCCTCTCCAGGGCTAAGATATCCTTAACAAGCAGCCCACAGAAGGAAGTATATCGGGAAGAGGGTAGAATTAAAGCATTTTCTCCCTGTCATGCCCTGCTGACCCCGGGGTTTTCTGATACAAAATCTACACAGGAACTTGGCATGTAAAAATGTGTTTAATTTTCCACTCTGCAGCACAGAGGGAAGTGGCTTTCTGTCAGGTGTGGGGTTCACCTGTTGCTGAGCTGCAGTGAGTATTGCCAGTGAGAACTCGTGTGCAGCTCAGAGGGGCTGGATCCACTGCTCCCATCTGCACACTGGGGCAGGAACATGAGAAATAAAAAATACGATTTTTTTATAGGCATATGGTGAAGTTGTAAGATATTCAAGTCCCAGATTGGGACTGGGTAGCAGGGACTTTTTTGGCCGGATAAGGGAAATATGAAAGTTCCCAAAAACTAGAATTTTTCGGGACCATGTGAGAATTTTTGTACACAGGGGTTTCTTCTCTCTCTGGGCTAAGAACAAAGGAAGATCCATCATTTTTGGCAGAGGATGCCCAGCAGCCAACTGAAAGAAAGGGAAAGCCCCTTTTCAGAGAAAAGAAACCATTTTAGGCAAAAAAGAATATATTAAACTTATCTGAAAAGGGTGGGGATTTTGTGAAACTATAAAATGTAGGGAGTTTAAACCAAAGGTGTCTTTTTCCCTGAAAACTCAGTGCAAGAAAGACCCAACAGGTTGAATAAATTCTTTGTAGTTTCTTCGTTCCCTGAGTTTATGCCGTGTCTCTAAATTTAAAAAGGGGGATATTTCCCACACAAAGAGCTAAAACAGTGCACAGTGTGGAGAAGGCAGTGGTGACATTAAATTAAGTCAGACTGTGCATATCAAAGCACAAACTTGAACTGGCAGGTCAAAGGGCCAGTGCTGCTCTGGGGACACAGGTCTGGAGGGCAGGACACAGCCTCACCCTCCAGGGGGAAAATTAAGGTGGGATCTGAATAGGGCACGTCCTGATTCCACCTTTTTCACTGTCACTTCTCCTCCACTTTGCTGTTTGAGGTTGTGCTGGTTTAAAGGTAAACCAGCAGGGGAAATGAATCCAACTCAAAAGAGAGATTATAAGTCAGAATAACAATTTAATAAAATAACACAATAAATACAGACAAGCAATTGGGTTTAACCCACAAAACCCAAATGTATAACCCAGCTCCCTGGGGCGTGAACAGAGTGGTGTTTGTTGGGCCCCCTGAGTCCAAAGTAAAAGGAGAGGGGAAAAACCTGTTGGTGAGAGTGCTGGTGCAGTCTGGTCAAGAGTGATGGTCTCAGTCTCTGGATCCCACGAGTGGTTAAAAAAGTCCCAAGACTCCAAGATTATATATATATATATATCTATATATCTCCTCAGGCTCAGGCAGGAATGCCCAGTCCCTCCCTCAGGCGGGGAGTTCCACAGTGGGTGTGAGGACAGGAGCACCCTCCTATCTCCCAGGCCCCTGAACAGCCAGTTTACAGCCCGAGGAGTCAGGGCTGCTCTGGGCAGAGGGTGGAAATGCTCTGTTGAGAACAGTTTCTGGGCAGTGGCATGGAAGGCTGTAGGATACCCGGGTTTGGGTTACACCCATGCAGTGCTGAACTGGCCCCTGCTGTTTAACTAGGACAGAGGTGTTGCTGAGCTGGTGTTGTCCAAGGTGCTGGTTGGACGCATCAGCTCTCAGACAACGCCACAGCCCATTCTAAAAGCTCTAAAATTAAAGGCTGTACCTGCTGGTTTTTCCTCATTTATGTGGTAATGTCATTTGGGGAAAGAAATAATCTTTGGTGGCTTCGTGGATTTTTGAGGAATTAAAAGAATGGATTAGAAATGTAGAAGCCGGGTTGGAAAAATATACTTTGCTCTTAAAAAAAAAAAAAAAAAAAAGAGGATAGTGGAAAGTAGAATTCATTAATGTTATAATCTTTCTGTTCACGTGCTTTGTGAACATGAAGTTTTATGGTTATGTCCCATATTTCTGCGCCATCTGGAGAGTAAGAAATTCAAAGCAAAATTTATTTTTTTCTCTAATTTTCATCAATGTGTCAGAAGTTTGCTTTAAATGCTTCAGGAAGAGCAATTTTCTGACATTATGAACTTGAAAGTAAGTTTTGACAGATTGAGTCCCCCATTTGTCTAATAAGTGCAGTTCCATAATCCACTATATGCAGCTGGTGCTGAGAATTTCAGAGATGTAGTTTTCTAATATGCAGGATGACATTAAAAAATTAGCTGACTTCTTATCAGGACATTACTTGCTTTTTTTAACAAATTATTTTACTCTTTCAAATTCCACCTGCAAGGAACGACACGTTTTAACAGTAGCAGCTTAGAATATTTTTAACTAAAAAACCTTTCTAGTGTATTCCAAACTCAGTTTGTCTGAATGTCTGGCTATATGTTCATAACCAAAAAAGAAATGCAAAAATAATTTGCTGGTGTTCTGATGCAAATTACATTGAACAATAAGTCAGAAACAGCCATTCAGAAGTTCTTCTGGAGAAGGCCCCAGAAGAATGATTGTGGAGCAGTTTGCTGGGATGAAAATGCCCAACTGACCACGTTCCACCACACAGCCAAGGACACTCAGAGATTCCAAAGTTCAATCCAAGGAAATCAGCGGGTATGCAGGATTGCCTTTGAGGTCTGTGCAGTGGCTCAGAAGCAGTGTAACTATCTAAAAGGATTTGCAGAGATAAATGAGCTGCACAGAGCCAGCTTGAGTGCCTGAAGGCACACGGTGGTATGGGAGAGCATTAGACACTTGCAGAAGGTATTTTCATTTTTATGTCCTATTCCTTGAGTTATCTGGTTACATCTGATTCTCGTCCTTTATGTTTTTCAAGACTATATAGAATAAGTTAGGAAGCCTCAAGTTGGAAGCTGATCCACTCACACCTTTATTTTTCTTAATGCTGTAACCTGTGATTTACTTTTGTTTTGTGATTCCTTGTGAATCACTATTCTTTTTTGGTTTTGTAGCCCCTTCTCTCTTATTCTTTGGATGTTTGGAGTTCCTAATGCTTGAAGTGCTCTCTGCTGATACACACAGTATTTTTCATGAGATGGTGGGATTGCTTTATCTGTTATATAGACTATTTGGAATCAAAGCAGTTAAAAATTTGGAGGCCTTTTGCAAAAGTCGTAATGCGTGGTCCTTGTACTGGTCATCAGAGCAGGTTTGGGGCAGGACAGCTTTGAAAAAGTCTGTTATATTTTCTCTGTCTTTACTATTAAATGTGGAGGGAAGCAGGTGTGGAGTAATGTCGTATTACAGTTAAAAATTTAAAACCACAGCCCACAGGCTCAGAGGGAGAGTCGTGAGTCACAGAATGTGAAAGAAACTTTTCAATAAGACCATTAACGGGCTGTTAGACCAGGTGGGAAAGGAATTCCCTGGAGACAAAGGACGTTTTGTTGGATCTCGGGGAGTTTTGTACTGATCTCACAACACGTGTTTCCAAACTCTGTTACTGTGACAGGGAAAAGCTCCTTCTAAATGGACAGAATAACTCGGAGGCAAATTTGAGGAGGAGGCTTCCCTTCTCAGGGAGCCATCTGCTTCCCAGTTGGAAGCTTCCTGCTCTCTTTTGTCTTTAGCTGCAATGCCTGGTCCCTGTGTGTCCCCTACACCTGATAGTTATTGCAAACCAAACACAACATGTACGTGTGAAACTTGATCTCAGAATTTCGATTTTTTTTGGATGGAAATATTTCTTTCTAAAGCACTATTTGAAGCGGTGTATTAGAGAGCATTAATTTAATGCTTCTGCATTTTGGATTAGTTTTTTTCCTGCATCGTACCACACTGAAGTGAATTCTTTTGGATTATTTCCTCCTCTCTGCATTCAAGAGATGTGTCTCAATAGACTCTTTAAGTCACAGAAGTAGCATCCCTACCCCTGCGAACAGCCTCACAAAGCAGGCAGCTGATTACTTACTGCTGAATGTATTGGGTGAAAAAAACCCAGAAAGTGCTTGTAAAAAACATTCAAATTGCTTCTGTGCAGCTCTTCAACATCTCAAACAGCCTTTGAATGTCTCCAAAAGCTGTGTGTGGTTTCCTATTTTCTTGCCTGCTGCTATTGTGTAAATTTAAAGTGTATAAAAAGCGCTGTGAGTCCTGACAAGTGAATCACAACCAGTGACTGAGGGGTGTCCACCACAACCCAACCTTTTTCCAGCATAACAGGTGCAAACCTTTGTTTGTGTGGTCACCAAACAGGGTTATTTGTTGCTCTCTCTCTCTCTCTCTCTCTCTCTCTCTCTCTCAGTTTAAATAAAGTTGGATTGTGGGAAGGAGAATCAATAGTTTAAATACTTCAGTTAAAAGAGAGTTTTGAGCTCGGTGCTTAGTCAGGCACGGTCATAACCTGAGAGCACCAGGACCAGCAGGATGGGGATGGTGGTGATGACGATCCCTTCAGAAGGAGAGTTTCAGACCAAGCTTTTGAAACCTGCCAGTTCTGAGGGTATTACAGCCCCAATCTAATTCTTGCAAGGTAGAAACTTCAAATTTCCCCGGGAGCTGAACAGAATGAACAGAATCATCAGTCATCAGATTTGGGTGTGATGAAAATGAGAAGGGGTTGATCTGTTCTCTGGCAGCTGATGGCACTGCTTTGAAGATTTTAGAAGCCTTCTTTCTTGTGATGTTTTTCTTTTGAACAGCTGGAAGTGATGGATTTCTTCACTAAGTTCCAGAATCATTACTCTAAAATCCTAACTAGGGCTGTAGACTCTGGATAGCCTAGAGATTTGTTCAGGTTTTGTTCACTAGAGTGGACTGAACCCATAACTGAGTCCACTCCCTCCATGGACAGTTTATTGCCCTTACATTTTCCATAATGACTTCTACATGGCTCATTTGCTGCAGTTGTGCTAGACTTTTATAAATTTAATGTAGACAAAGCAGAAGCACTGTAAATACTTCTGAGGGCCAGTGTAACGAGGAGAAGTGAATTTTTTAGTTCAGTTTCTGAGTAGAAAAATTGGAAGAGGGGAAATCAATTTCAGCAAAACCAAAACTTTGTAGGGGGCATTGTTTTATTTTTTTAAAAGTCTATATATTCCAGGTATGAAAAAGAACCCTATAGTGACAGAACAGTTTCATTTGTTCTGCAGAAATATATCTCTTCTCTTCTCTTCTCATCTTGCTTTAGCCTTTTATCAAAACATTTCCACTTCTTCCATTGAGGAGAATTTTATGGACCTTGTAGTGGTTGCTCCAAGAACCCAAGGATTGCTTAGTTTGTGTCCAGAATGGCTCCCAGTCCAGTGGATGAACACGGTGCTTATGCCTGTTATGGGTTATATTCTGATAAGTTTTTACAGCCTGGCAAAAGGAGGGAGAGATTTAAATGCCAGGGATGCAAATTTTCCACTGTGCTCCATAAATGTGCTGGCTGTGAGGACTCATCTTGTGTAGTTCATAAAAAATAACCTGATCTGAACAGAAACTCTGCCTGAAAATATTTTCTAAGAGCATAAAGGTTGGATGAAAACGTTCGTGAATTTGTGGTTTGGTTAAAATGGGATGAAATAGGACCAGTTTGTCTGATGTTAAAGCTGTGTGAGACAAAGTGCATTTTAAAGTAACTTGCAAAACTAATATCAGGAAAGTACAAGAGGGAAATAATAAATCCAGTGCATGACATTCCTGCTAACCTGACTGCTGACTGAAGAGGAATGGATCTGTACCAATGGCTCCTGGAAAAACAAAGATAGATCATTTATGACCAAATAAACATCTTTGATGGCAGATGAGCATTATTAACATAGAATTATAGAGTAATATAATTAACTGTATTTTTTGCTGTGTTTGTAAGTGGCTTGTAGCCATTTGTAAGTCAAATTTGTTTGGGGTTTTTCTGTGATTAATTACTATGTTAAGTGCAGAATTTAGCTGATGCAGTAAGGTGGACAAGCTGTTCAGTCTCACTGTGTGTGTCTCTGTGGGGCCAGAGGCAATTCAGAGATCTGTTCTCAGCTCATTTCCAGAATCCAGTGGCAGCTCTTGAAAAGTGACTTAACAGCCCAGTCTCATTCCTACAGATCATCCTCACAGCCCCTCTTAAATCTTCCTCTGATGGAACTGAGAAGAGAAGCTGCAGCTGAATAATTAAGAAGTCCTTGTAAAAATACCTAAGAGGGGTGTATGTATATATAAAATGGCTTTTAAAAAGTGGAATCTTGTTAGAACCCATCAAGAAAGCTGAAATAATTTGCATGTTTTCCCAGTGGAATGTGTCACATAACTTCTAAGCAGCATTTCTAAGAGTGTATTTATCTTGGCTTCTAATTAAACTTGAAATGTTGATGTAATTGCAGCCTGTGCTACATGGAAACTGTAAAACAACCTCGGTGTGTGCTGTTCAAGGGGCAATTTAGAAAACTGCTAGCTGAGGATGAGCATATTGCTGCAAGCTCCACGGGATGTAGACTATTCCCATAACAGGGCAGAAGAGTAAATCCAAGGAGGCTGCAGAAATACAGAGCAGGCAACAGCCTCTGGTCAGCAGAACTTGCTGTATCCAGTTAGTGCTTCTACTGCAGTGCTTCCAAGGGCCTTTCAAATTTCCCTCCCTCCTGCAGTGGTTAAAGGTTGTCTTTGCTGTAGGTCCTTTCACTCAGGAAAATGCCAGAGGACCAAGAAAATTGATTTCTTCTTTGTGTGCACATACACAAATTGATCAACAAAGGAAAGCAGGCTCCATGTCTTTTATCATACATATATATATATATATATAAGGATATACACAAATAAATATGCATAATCACACATATCTATATATGTCTTATCTATCTTATGTCCATGTGCAATTTCAAGGTACCTCAGTGTTAAACTTACAACTGCAGCTCTCAATGGAGTTAAGACATTTTCCTGCCTGAACCTCCTACCTACATTCTATAAAGATGTACCTTTGATCTGTGGTTTCATTGAGTTTCAAGAAGGAAATCATCTCCCTGGCTCAGTTGTAATTTTTTCCTGCTGAAGCCAGTTTGGCATTTAGCTTTTTATACTTGGAAAACTTTGTTTCCCTGAACCATAACCTCCTGCTGGCTGTCCCTGGAGTAGCTGGGCACTGCCTCGTTCTCTCACCCTCAGTGGTGAAACCTTCTGACTCCCTTTTGGCACAAACAAGAGTAAATTCAATATGTGCATAGGTGCCTTGAGTGTGGCAAAGTCTTCCTGGACTTGTGGGGGAGTGACTCCACCATATGATGGATAATAGACTTTTTTTTTTCGCAGTAATGATTAATGGTTGTTAAAAGTGGTTTAACATGACTTGAAACCTGGGTGTATAAAAACTATGAAAGAACAAACTAAAGTGATACATGACATTTAGTGGTAAGGTGACAGTGTTTGGTTTGGCTCATTTTACAGAAAGGAATTGTCCTCTTTAGTAACAGTATTTTTTTTCTGCTTATTCAAGTGCCATTAATAAGATCTGAATAGTTTTTGAAAACATGCTCATTTGCTGAATCCTCTGAGGGGACAAAACTTGAAAGAAACCAAGCCATTTGAAACGTGTCAAGCACAAATGACTGATATCTCTGTCTGCCGAAATTATTTGCCTTCATTTGGCAAATGGGGTTTCTGCAGCAGTTCTTACATAAGAGATGATTAATAGAATGAGGAAAACGAGGAGCTGAAAAGAGAATCACAAAATAATTTCCTTCCCTTGTGTTATTACAGGGTTAAAAATTTCTGAGACATCCTACAGCTCTTAGAAACCATTTCAAATAAAGCTTTTTGCCCTGGGAACAGCTTCATGAAAAGTGAGCATAAAAAGACATTGCCATTTGAGCAGCATCTTTTGAACATTAAGTTTCTCTTCTCATACATTAAAACCTCAGAATCACTTTCCCTTCTAGTCTGGGAATTCTCTGTCTTTGAGGTAAGGATGAATCCGTGCTTGTTTGATCTGTTTTATGTTTAAGGAGATTAACATATATTCAGGATAATGAAAACCATTTCAAATGCACAGTGCATCTTTGTTGTCATGAAAGGCTGATATTAGCTTCCTGCTGAGGTCTGCAAAACCAGAGCTCTTGAGTTCAACAGAGCTCAGAGACGGTTCTGGACTAACACTGGGCTAAGAAGTTTCCTCCTTGGCATGTTGGGTTACAGCAATTTTTGTTATTTTTTGCTTTGTTTGGTGGGGGGGTTTTTTAGAGGGATGGGGTTTATTTAGAAATCATTTTTATTTCTTTATTTTCTTTTGCTACACAGGGACTCAAAATATGGTTCTGTGATACAAATGGTAAAGCTGTGAGGTCGAGCTCCTGTGCCACCCACATCTTTAGTTGTTTATTTGCAACTGCTGGAGTTTGCCTTTTCCTTTCTCCCTCTCCTGTAGAGTTACCTAAAGAGTTTTGTATTTGATCTCTGAATATAATTTAAATTACAGACATGTTACCATAGAACCATAGAATGTTAAGGGATGGAAAGGACCCTAAAGGTCATCCAGTCCCAGCTATGAAATCTCTTTGAGCTGTGGTCAGTGATATACTTGGAAATGTTTTCCTTATATGATAAGGACCTCTTGTTTCAGTAAAGTCTTAATAGATTTTCACCCTTCTCCTGATCTTTCCAGCCATTAAATCTTTTCTTTGTTAATTTTTTAGAACCAAGTGCAATATATTATTCTTTTTTTTTTTTTTTTTTGGGTGGAAAAACTAAAACTTTTTTCTTAATCGAGTCTTCTCTAACTGTGAGCACAAAGTTCTGGCAAACCAAAACATTCACCTTTTTTTAAGGACAGCAGATGCTATCTTTAGGAAACAGCATTTTATAAAAAATGTTGTTTTCAATCAAAGTGTGTTTTTATAGAATATTTTCAACCCGTCTAACTGTGCATCACTTCAAATTGTATTTGACTGCAGCTTGAATTTGAGGGGAAAAAAGGTTCCCCAGACTTTGAAACAGCTTATTACATTCTCTCTCTGTTTCCTGAGGAATGAATACACTTGACATCTGTTTATCATTACTAATTTAATCTAAAATTAACTTTCCTAGGAAATTGCCAGGATAAATGCACTGACAAAGGTAACTAAGGCAAAACTCCTTATTTGGCTTTGTTTCTTCGGGGAAACATTTCATAGACAGAAATTATGTTCTCAAGAGTGAGGAAAAATCATTATAAGAGGAATTTCATTATTGCTGGAAAGAACCTAATGGGTTTGTGTATGAAGGGGAAGGATGGCATCACTCATTTGAAGCCTCTCTTAATGCACTGGTGACTTTACCATTTCAGCAAAATGCCAAAAAAGATGCATGATGTGAACCCTGGTGTCTTCATTAGTGCAGCACAGTATCCTGGCATAGTCTTAGTTGAGTAAGTGCCACTGAGCAGAGCCAACATTTCACAGGAGAATTCTTCTGTCTCATTTTTTTTTTCCCTTTTTTAACATCTTCTTACCACTTGGTTCATTCCTCCTCAGCCCCCTCTTGCTTTGGGTTTGTCATTCGCAGCCCTCACCTTTTGCTTTCCTGTTCCTTTTATAGCCTTGCTAGCATTAGTTAAGCAACGTTCATTGCCATTTGAGCAACTCTGGGAAAAGTTCAGACTTGCATCTGATTATTGAGTTGTCTCAGGAGTGGAAATCCAGTACCATTCAGGCCTTGTTCCGTTACTCTTAGGGAGTTTGCTGTGCTGTTATAGCTAAAACTGAAATGATTCATGGAGAGAAATCAGATGTGCATCATTCTCTTAGTTTGCAAAAAGGCTACAGATCACATTATGTAAGTCAAAGAAGTGTGAGAATATTCATAACTGTCAATCAACTTAATGTTTCATCTTAAGCCAAGTTTTACCTCTAATCTTAAAGCAGAATAGTAATCCTCAGTTTTAAAATACTATTGCTCATCAATCCATTCCAAAGTGCCTTTCCATGTATTGTTCACATTTTTAAGATCAGGAAAAACTGAAGCAAAAGTAAAATTAGCTTTCTGAGCCCTATTCAGCTTCATCCTCAGTGCCATTTGACCATAGTTGTGATTATAGCTCTTTATTTAAAGGTGTCTTTGTTAAGGCAGTCACCTTCTCATGGGCTCACACCACAATCATTGTCATCTTCTCTCATCCTGCCCTTTTTGACAGCGAAGATGTGGAATAAGTGGCTTTTTTCTTCACTACCACAAATGGGCTGTAGGGGCTTTGTTCTACCTTGAAAGAGGTTTTAGTCTGAAATCATTTCAGAGCCTTTGTGGCCTTGCTCCTGCACTGTGCAAGGTCCTGTGAACAAGGCTGGTGTCATTAAGGACGTGAATAAACCTCTGTGGGAGCAGAGACATGGACACCTTGAGTGGTGCTGGTGGCAGCTGTGACATGGGCCAGCTCTGCTGGGTTTGGCAGCAAAGGAAGGACCTTTGTTCACATTAAGATAAATAATTCCTCTTTGGAAGAGCTGAGGCTGGGCTGGATTCTTATAGGTGGCTTGGATATCCCAGATTTGATGTGCTCATTACCACCCTACAGATTCAGCCCCAAAATAGATGCAAGCCAGATAGATGCAAGATTCAGAAGCAGGAACCAGTCTGGCTCAGGATCCCAGTTTGTTTGTCACAGGCTGCTTCACCCTCCCTCTGGTACTGTCTTTGTGCACCTGTAATGGTTTTGGTGCCCAGCCCAGCTCAGGTGAACGTGGCTGGTGCAGGGGACACAAGTAGTTAAAATGTGTTGCATAAACACACTCAGAGTTTTCCTTTATCTCAGTTCATTGTGCAGTGTAAAACCCATAAAGATTTCCATGGATATGGAACTTTGGGACTGTAGTCAGCCTGTCACAATGAGCATTTGGGGTGTAATTCCTTTTTTTTTTTTTTCTTTTTATTAGCCCCTTGTCAAAAGGAAGGGGAATTCTCAGACATCCCACCTCTGTCTTGCCAAGCACTGTTCTCATACAGGTCCTTTACCTTTGTCCAAACCTCCCAGGTCGGAAGAGGGAGAGGGGTGTGATCAGTAGAAGTGTTTAGGCTCCTGTGAACCATTTAATGAGAAAAGGAGCAGCAGTTTCCCCCTCTTGCTCAAATCAAGGTCTTTGCACATCACACTGACATCCACATATTGCTTTCTCAGACTTGGGTGCAGCCTCCAGGCAAAACCAGCGTGTCTCTGTGGTCCTATCTGCTCTGAAAGGTTATGTCTAGAGTGGTTAGTATTTATTTCTGTTTTCTTTCCAGCTGTTAAACCATAATGTTTCTGCACATCTTGATTCCAAAGCCTAAGTGTGGATCATGTGTTCAAGTAAATGTCCCCAGATGTAGTTCTCCAACATTCACTTCATAAGTAATATCCAAGTGCTCTATGAATTCTAATAACATTAAAAAAAAAACCACCCAAACCAAAGCCACAGCTGTGAATTAGATCCTTTCCTAATGCAAACTGATGTCACTCAGAAAACATATAATTCAGACTGTTCCTGCTGGGAGTCAATATGGGCTGAACTTAATAGCTAAAGGTTGGGAGACACAATTACGTGAACCCACCAGACACTTTTGTAAAGGCAATTTTAAAACATTCTCCAGTTGAATTTGAGGGATGTTTGTGGCAACTCTTTTGAAAGGGTCATTGACTGTACAAGGATGAAAGTTGTGGGCAATCAAGTTCTGTAATTTGTTTCTGCCTCCTGAAGAAAAAGGGCACGTGTTTCCAAAGAAGTTGTCGACTTCTCGTCGTTTTGATTTTTATTTAACATGCAAACTTTAAAGGAATCATTTGATTTTGGAACAGACACACATAAAAACTTGACAACAGACTATGTGGTATAAAATAAATTACCAAGAATGCACTCAGCCTCAGAATTTCTGCTCATGAAGTACGTGGCACTGTTGAGAACCTGAACTTCAGTGTTCCAGATGGTAAAGCCATGATTTTATTTTACAGTATTGTGATGGAACACTCATAAATTCGGAGTAGACATACAGGTGATGAGAAAGAACATGTTCTCTGCATGAATACTTGGCTGAAGATGGGGTTAAAAAAAAAAGAGTCTGGGGTGGATGGGGAGCAAATAACTTGCCCAGCGAGTTGTTGCCAAGCTGTGACCTGCACAGCTGCTTGTTTGAGAACTTTTGCCCATGCTGTAATTTCAGAGATGAGAAGTGTGAAGCAATTAGCTCTGATTCATGCTTGTAAGTGCTACTTGAGGGTTGAGCCGAGGAACTGTGCCTTTGTGTGATTTTGTGTAAGTGGTGCTTCAGCATATTTAATAAGGTCAGTCAGAATACATGTTTGAAAACTGCATAACTGCAATCAGGAAAACATTTCTGATTGCATGAATAATAGTTGGTGCATGTGCTTAAAATGCAGTAAATTGTGATGGGATACAAATTGGGCTCTAGAGACGTTTTTGCATTAATAAACTTAAAATCTCATGTATTTTGACTAAGTGCTGTGATTAAGCAGACGTTTGAAGAGCGTGAGGAGAGAATAACGGATTACTGGAGAGAAGGCACTTGCAGAGGTCAGAGAACTAAATTCTGACCTGAGCTGATGACACAGACTGGGATGGATGGGGTTTGTGCAACTGAAGTGTAGGTGGTGCTTGGATAAACCGTTTTATGAAAAGGTTTTAAATCGTAGTAGAATAAGGCTGGCAAGACCTCAGTGTTATTTGGCCCATCCTTTTGCTTTCCCTGACAAATATTTATCAAGTCTGTTAACACACTGAATATTCCTACTGCCTGTTGTTCAAGGAACAGCTTTGTTCTTCTTGACTTAAATAAGATTTTCTAGTCTCGGGTCAGAATATTTCTGCTGGAGTTTGAGGTGATTGTTTCTTGTCCTATTTACAAGAATATAAAGAGCAGATACTCCCCTCACTGCTGTTTATTTACTGACTGTTTTCATGACACTCCTGGAGCAATCCCAAAGGGCCATTGAAGAACTCAGTGTCCATGAACAAGTTAATATGGTTTCTGGTTCACTTAAATTTCTTTCCACTTAGGACTGTTTAATTGCCTGTTAATTGTGTTCCCCCTGTCCTTCTGATATGCACAATGAATGTGAAATCTATGCACGGAAACACTGTTTATTTGTGGTTTGCTGCATTAAAAAACACCAAAAAGCCAAAAACAAACAAACAAAAAAGACAGTACCGAAGTTTTTGAGACTCATTAAGTTTTGGGGGAAAAAGTCCGTAGGACTTGAAGGACCAATGTGTTAGGTGAGAAGAATGTAGAGATGAAGATGATGAATGTGGTTTCATAGACAGCTGAGAGCTTAAGGAACTCTGGAGAGCAATTGGCTTTGTGCTTAAATTGCTCTAAAGAGAGGAAAATTGCATTGCCTGAGACTGAAACTCCCTTGGGTTCCTCATTCAATTCCACCCTTGTACTCCCTGGGCCAATAAACAGATAAAGAAGAACTAATAAAAAAAAGAATCAGGTTAAAGAGAGAATCCGTGGCTGCAGTTCAATCCTTTCCTTGCATCGTAGATTGCTCCCAAATAAAATCATTCCCTCCAAGGCCATTGAAAAGACAAAGGCCTGTGCTTTTAATCGTGTCCTGCTGAAGGCATTGACCTTTGGCTGTGCTGAGGCAGGAGGGCTGTGAAGAAAAGGGCAGGTTGGGAATGAGTTTGCCTTCGTTTTGAGACCTGTTCCCACCTCAGAGCTGGCCAGAGCTGCCAACAGGTTTCTCAGAGCCACTCGAGTGGCTCCTGGGCTCCTCAGGATCAGGTCACAGATGGTGTTGGCAGTTCTTCAGGTGCTGCTTCTCTTGCTAAAGGTCCCTTCTGCCCTCTGTCAGCAGGACTGGATCTTCCCTGCAAGCCCTGGAAAGAGCGAGGAGTTCTGAGTCAATTTTTTGCATTTACCCCATTATGACTCTGACCCACTTTCTGCTCTTTGCTGCGTTAAAAATATACATTGGCCTAAGAAAAAAACCAATAAAACCAACAAATAAAAAAAACCTTATTACAAACTGGCAATTGTACACATGTATCTAAGGGCAAATATAGGTTTGTATTGCGCTATTTTCTTTCTTCTTACACTAAATTGCATGATGACAAAGCTTTGCTTAGCTTGCTGTATTTTACCGTCTGTGGTGTGATGGCAAAGCAAAATGCTCCCCTGTAAACAGAAACAAGTTAATTAAAATGGAAACCTTTAAGTTGGAGTGAGCTTCAAGTCAGGCTTTAAATGTTTGGTGCCCCGATTCCCGGCGGTGTGTGCAGCTCACTCCATTCTGGGGGGAGAGCTTTAAACGTTATGAGGTCTGGCAGTTCTTTATTTCACTGCTGATTAGATGACCTATGAGCAGTGTAGCATGTCACCCTTGCCTTGGAGAAGAATTGGCAGTGCCCGTGGAGTTGGATTCAATTGTTGGGATGTATGAATGTCTGCTTCCAAATGCCTGACAGAGATTAATAAAGTACAGAGTTTCTTCAAGGGAATCAATGGCAAGAAGGCAGATGCTATTTTCTTTGCCTTTTTTTTTTCTGGGGGTTAGGGTGGGGGAGTTGCATTTTCAAAGGAACAAACATGATAAAGGATTGCAGACAGCTAAGAAGGGGTTCTGAAGATCAGGTGCATCTTGAGCTATCCCGTGGTCCTGCTGTTACACATGAGTTGCATTTGCTAAACAGCAGCCAGGTATTTGTTTGCTGGTTTTTTGTGTTTTTTTTTTAATTCCCATTAACATTTCAATGCAAGTTTGGGGTGTGATGTTGCTTTTTAGCAAATTTGTCATGGAAATGTGTCCTCAGATGGAAAACTGTATGAGGGAGAAATAAGAGGCCCAGCTTTTCCAACAAAATATCCCCCCCCCAGCCCTTGTAAAAACCCAATTTGTTTTTCCAGCAACAGCTCAGTTCCAGCTGTTTTAAATTTTTAGACCCACAAGAGAGTCATACTATTCATTGCTCCTATAGAATAAGAAGAGCCCACCACTACCAAAAATAGAAGCTATTGATATGTCAAAAAGTGTTAATGTAAACCACCTACGGGCACTTCATTTGGCCTGTTTTAATTCTTCCTGCTTCTCTCCTACTCCCCCAACAGTTTTGAAGAGTTACAGGGTCTGTATCTATTCCTTTGCAACTCAAGTCCTGATGTGGCTGAGAAAAAGAGGATGGACAAAGCATCTTTCTGAAATGAACCAGTTTCCTATAGAGTTATGTGCTCACCTAGTAATAAAAGTGTTCATTTAAAACCATTTCCCCAACAAGTATTTCTTATATATCTCTTAGACTGAGCTAAGTTTTGGTAACCTTCTTTTGAGACCAGCTGGCTCGTGAGAGAATTTTTTCAGACTTCAGTTCCAGAATCAAAACCTGTGGGGAAAAAAAAAAAAAAGTCCTGTATTTTCCTGTTCTTTGGGCTTTGAGGTCATTTACTTCTTTCTGTTGTATCACTGAGTGCCTATTAAATTGGAAGTTCAAGGTAGATATGAGGCAGGAGAGACAGGAAAATTCTGTTTTAAGTGCTTAATCTACCCTGGCAAATTGTCTTGCAAAAGATCTGCAAAAGCATCTCACATTCTCATTGGTGGGTGTCTGGAGAAAGCAAATGGAAGGAAACCCTTTTCATCAGTTGCAGATAAATTTAGCTGCACCATAAAAATATACTCGGGGGGGAAAAAGAGAGAATGTATGTTGAGAAGTTGAAAGAACTACTGGGGGAAAAAAAATCATTCTAACCTAAAGAGCACAAAGAAAAGGCAGTTTTGTGAGGGTTTCAACCATTAGGTTGCACGTTTCATTTCTCTTATCTGTGTGGCATGTAGGGAGTGTATTAAATGAAACATACCTTATTATGGATTTTAACTGTTGGGTAAGAAATAGGACTATTCATTTGGGTCAACATACAGAATTATTTCTGCTTTTGCTAACAGCTCAAATGTCTTCTGTAAAAATTCTGCCATCAAAATTTGCTGCATATATGGATAGAAAAGGCTTATATGGAAGAATGAATCCAAGAGATTAAATGACAAATTGTCTTGCTTTTTCTAATAGTGAAATGAGCCAGGGGCTTCAGAAAATGAGCACAAAAATCAGGTTTAAACTCCTCTTATGTGTAACTGCCTTTCCAAACTTTATCTTAGTGTTTTACATTTCCTTCTTGAAAACCACAAGTTCATCCAAACCAACCCCTCCTGGTGGGAAGGGATCTGTTTCCACAGAGCTGTTATCAGAGCAGGGTATGGTTTCATACCCAAAATTGGATTGAGGAAGACAGATGGGAGCAGGATAGTGATTAAAGTCTCAGCTTAAATACAGCCAGTCTACCTGATGTCCTTCCCCTGATTTCTTAGGGTAAAGGGTTTGGGGCTGTTCCACCAGGATGTTCTCAGTGGAAGACACTCAGTGCCTCTGATCTGGTCAATTCCCTGGTTTGGGGATTTTTTTCTTCTTTTCTTTTTGTCAATAATCCTATTTATATGTGGGCCACTGGGGGTAATAACAATTTAGTTATTCACTAGAAACGTCAAAGGAAGAAAATCACCAAGTGTTGAAAAAAACAGAGTCAGCTTTGGACCTTTAAGAATAAAAGCGGGTTTGAAAGTCCTCAGCTGCTGTCACAAGGTTTTGCAGCCACTTTTGCTTTTCAGAAAATTCTTAATACCCTCCTCTTATCTCTTGCTACAGTTTTCCAGCTCCTTTATGAAGCTCATGGAGGCCAAGGCATGAGTGATTTCGTGAGAAGGTCGTCCATCAACTCGTTCTTCCCTCTCTGTAATTAAGCTAAGAGCACAGTGGGAGGCTCATCTTCATACTCTGACCTTCCTGCAAGGAGGAAGGTTATAAAATAGCAAAGCAAACTTTCTTCCCTGGTGTAATCAAATCCCTGAGACAAAGCTAGTGTACCTGCAGCCTCTTACCAGGACAGAGGACAGAACCCTAAATGGGCAGTAAAGTTGCTTCTCATCCTTATCATGGGATGAACGTGTAGGAAGTCATCTTTTGGCAGACAGAGACATTCCAATGAAGTTTTTTTATTTAGGATTTTTGCCATCTCTCATTAGAAAAACCCATTCATTTAAGGTAGGCAAGACAGGTTTCTCGAAGATGGAATGCAGAAGGTGAGTAATCTAAAGGTGACAAATCTAAACCCACATTAGTAAAAGACCAACAAATAGGTAAAGGGCATATTAATGAAGTGTACAGACAAGACTGAGCAGGAGAAAGTGCATATCCGACTAAAGCTGTCAACAGTGAATAGAAACTGAGAAAGTAAACACCATAACAAGTGCAGAGCCTTCTGTAAACATCCAGCCAATATGTGTGGAAAATACAATTCAAGAAACACAGTCAGGTTATGAAGTGAGTCACAGTGGTGGCAGTGGGAAATGCAGAGTAACAGAGTTAGAATTTCAAGGTTAGATATAACTCCATAATTGCAGTGTAGATGAGGCTGCTCTAAGATGGTTTCTGGTTTACCCACCTTCCATACTGAATTAAATTCTGCTTCTTAAACATTTCCACACCTGAGGGCATATTGTATGGTCCTTCCTTGAATCATGTGCACTGAACCACGCAGTGCATTGTCCTTCAGGATTTTCAAAGTAATCAGAATCCAATCTTTCTGACTAGAAACTGATGATGACAAGTTTCTGAAGGAGTGAAAAAGCAGATATTGCTGGGGTGGGAAGCACATGACTCGGCGAATACAAGAGGAACTCTTTTTTTCCCAACAGGTGGATGTTTGCTGGGCTGGTGCATCTCCCTGGGTACTGTTTGTTCTGTGGTGCCTTCCCTTCTCTGTGTTCAACCACAGAACTGTGTCTGGGGTCCCTGACCCTCATCTTCCTCACACTGCAGGGGTTACAGGAGTCTCATTCTATCTTGGTGTGTCTCCACTCTGAAATATAGCTGTCTGATGTTTGACTCTTTTATGCTTTGAAGAGATGGAAATCTGCTGCTAACAATTACCTTTCCTGGTTAAGATTTAGGGATACTAAGCTGTGGAGGATTTTTGTGCAAGGTTATTTTTTGTGAGGTTATAACACACTTTAATAGGTTGCAATTGTTTTAACCAGAGGCTGTAAATATTACAGAGAATTACATACACTGTAACTTCTGCAGGTTGTTAAACAAAATTATAGGAGGAAGAGGGTGTGGGAGAACATTTCCATGTGAGATGAATATTCTGGTACACAGCCTGATGGGAGGACAGGACTGGGATATGTGGGTTGCTTTCTCAGCTGGCCTGCTGGGTGACCTTGTGAAACACATTCCCAACACATTTGTCCCTTGGTTTCCTTATCTGTCCAGCTCCAGCCCCCATTTTTGCCCTCCAGTTCCTAAATAGGGCTGGAACACCCAGTCCTGCTGCAGCTCCAGTCAGCTGAGTGCTCCTGAGTCCTTGACCTGCTGTCTCCTGCTGGCATTTTCTTTGCCCAACAGTTGTTGGGGAGGGAAAGGTATCTGGAAAGCAGATATTTTTTTAAGAGAAATGATGCTTGATGTGTCCCAGTTTGCAAATTGGCTAGAGAACAGTCACTGCTTATTTTTAGTAAAGGTCTAGATCTGACACTTAAGTGCCAAAATACATAGACAAACTTCTCTCAAGATTTCAAAACTCACCTTGTATTTCAAAATGATCCCAGAAGCTTTCTCCATCTGCTTCTAGTTCCCTGCCCATTTATTAACTCCAGTTCATGAATTCAGTTTTATTTAAGAAACTGATGGAAATTTGGCAGTGATGCTCTCTTTTTGAATTGTACTAAATTAAATGTAGGCATTACTTAGCACCTAAAACTAATTTTAGAAATCCGGCCCCAAACAGATTTCTGATGCAATAGTTCTGTATATCCAAGTGTTTTAGGTGTTTGAAAACAAACATCTGACAATCAAAACAATCAGCCAACATACCTACTTCAATTAAATGTGGACCAGGAAGATGTTTTGCTGTAACAGGATGTTAGACAGACATGAAATGATCATTAATTGCCTGCACTGATTTCAGCTTTTACCCATCACTGTGCTGAAGTGAGATGAAAGTGAAAGGAGTTAGAGCTGATGTTATGATACCAGATTACTTAGCTCTTTATCCATTTTAGAACTCATCAATCTTTATTACTGGGGGGAAGGTTTTTATGTCTCATTCAAAGTCATTCTTTCCATCAGTCCTGCTGAAAAAAAAAGCCTGTTGGGATTAGGTAGGTCTGCTCCTACCTGCAGTTCTGAGAGATTTTAACTTTTTTTGACTTAAGACCAAACAGAAGGATGAAGGGCTGTTCCAGACCCACACCCAGATGTCTGGATAAAACAAAAATCCAGGTGCAGAGCAGCAGCAGAAAACTTTGGCCTGCTTAGGGACACACAAAGCAACTTCCCAGTTATTTCTGTGCCCTGGGGGGGGATTTCTTCTCCCTCTTGCCACAGCTTTTGGTCTCGTCTAGAAACTGCTGCTGTTTTCATGATTTGTTCTTTAAATGTGAAAGGCCGTGGAACAGGAGTTAGCAGAATAGTTTTTAATCTTGCTTTTACTCTTTCCCTAGAACCAAATTCTGTGTCTCACTCACAGCAGGGGCTTATTCTTGTTCCAGTAATGGACATCTCTAGACCTTGTGCCCAGGGGAGAGGGCCTCAGTTGTGTGTTCAGGAAATGTGTTCCTTTGATATACCCTCAGCAACTGTGATCTCGTGCTCTGTTCTTGGTTATTCTCATGGCAGCAATTCACTGAGGGTGTGATTTTCACCAAATCCAACTCCAGAGTAAACAGACCAGGAGAAAAGGCAGCTTCCATTTCTCTCACTCACACTTGCACTTTAGGGAAGAGGGGGAAAAGTGGGAAGGGAATTAGGGGAAAGAAATTGAGGGGACAGAACAGAAACCAAGCACTCTGAAGCCATAAAAAGGAACAAAAAAGAAATTATATAAATATATATATATATTTAGCACATTTCTTCTGAGATATTTTATTGAATAAATGTCAAGGAAATAGATAGATTCCAGAGCCCATTGTCTTCCTTCCCATTATTTGCCTTCCCCTTTCTTTGCCTTTCTGTTTGGAAAAAAAAAAAAGCCATGTCCTGTATATAAATATCTGAAGTAGTTTTTATAATGAGAGTGGACAGATTGATAGAAGGTGCATCCCTTGGAGAATATCTGACTGGTTTTTGCTTGCAGCTCTTTGCAATATTTGTCACTCAGATGATAAAGCTGTTCACTGGCACTTGATGGAGAATACTTGACACTATTTTAATAAACACTGCAGATTTCCCCTGTGTTGAAGTGGAACTACTTTTATCTGATGGGAGAGGTGCTTGTTCCAGGCACAGGAAGGGCACCTGACACTGGTGCCAATGTGCCACTTAGAGTAACACAGCGATGGACTGCTGAGCTGCTCTGACTCACTTTGAAGGAGCCAAAGCACTTATTTCTCCAAGGACTGGCTGCTTATTCGTGTTGATGAAGTATAAACAAAATGCAGATGAAAAAAAAGAAAAAGTGGAGAAATTAGTACACTGATTTTTTTGTTAGATTTCTCGTAGGATTTAAAAAAAAAAAAAAAGAGAAAAGAAAAAAACCTGTGAAAATTGGTATGGTTTCCTTGCCAAGCAGATTTTTAATCATTGAAATCACGTTATCAGGTTTTCATCTTGAAATCTAAGCTCTGGGAGTGGCATGTCCTTTATTTTGTGTGTTATGCTTACTGTGAACCCTGATTAACGTGTATAAACCCATATGTCTCTGTGGCCTCTGTGCAGGACTGAAGCAAGGGAGGAGTTTCCAGCCTGATGCAGATAAAACACTCCCTGTTTGCTATTTCTGTGGCAACGGAGATTCACGATGAATTAAAGTGCCCAAGTAAACACAGGTTGAGTGAGGAATTTAGCCTAATCTGTGGCATTTACCTGGAATGAGGGAATAGCTGACAGCCTGATAACATAAGCAGGGCAAAGCCAACGTTCTGAGCTCCCTTTGACCCGTGGAAGAACACATGTCATTAAATGGGATGGCTTTGCTTGGGATTTAGTGCAGAATGAGATTCTAAGTCTTCCAAAGAAGTGCAAACAGACACAATGTTTTATCTGACGCCCACAGAGCTGAAGTTGTTCTGGAGAACACAGAGATCCACGGCTGAGGAGAGGGGACTGGATGATGGGAGGTTCAATGTGGAAGGGAACAGGACTGCAATGGTTCAGAGAGAGCAGGACAAGCTGGGGATGGAGCCCCTTGGGATAGATGGGGTAAGAGGGGATTTTTGCTGAAAGCTGGAGTTTGACAGTAACTTCTCACCTCTGTGGTGTGTACACTCTGTATTGCTGCACAGACAAGCAGTGTTTGAATATCTGATATCAAATTTGCTGTGATATGAGATCTGCTGTGTATCTTCCTCCCTCAGAGCAGTGCATCAAGCCTGTCTGCTCCCTGCAGCTCCCACTGGGCTGTTTTGCTTCTTGTCTCGTCAAACACTGATCAGATAAGTGGCATTTCCACTTTCCTGACCCAGTGGTGTGGCCTTACCTTAGAGGGAGCTCTTAGTGGTGTGTGAAGGGAGTGACTGGGTGGAAAAGGTGACAGTTTCAGGGCAATGATTGATGCAGAGAGTGTAACGTGGCACCAACAGGAGGTGTGCCTGGCTCCTAAGCAGATAAGGGGAAAGAAAGGCTGGCTGAGATTTACTGCTGCTTTTTAAATTATTTTTTTTTTTGAGTTGCAAGACATTTTCTGCTTTTCTTGCTACTGTTTCCACAACTAGTGAATGGAGTGGGGTACTGTGTGCCTTAGATCTACCCATTTCTGTGCCACCAAGCTTGTCCATCATGCAGTCACCATGGTTTCAAGCCACGATAGCTGAATCACCCCAGCTAAAACTCCTTGCCAAGCCTCTGATGCTGTGTTTAATCCCAGCTTTGTTTTAACCACCACTGTGTATTCTGTACTGCTGAGACATGATTATAAACGTGAGGAAAGCTTGGGAAGAAGCCACTTCAAGGCTTTACAGGTTTTGGTAAATAACAGACAGGAGAAGCACCTTTGTGGAGCAGAGCACAGGCTGCTGTGTGTGTGCACTGCAAGGGCCCCTCAGATCTGAGCTGACAGCTGCCCTGGGGCCTGTGTGCGTGTGACAGGCACAGGAGGGGCACTCTGCACCCCCATGTGACACCCACCAACCCAGCCTGGAGCTCAGGCCAGGCTGCTCCAGCAAAAACAGCTGACACAGGCATGGGCTGTCATCCTCTTACATCAGGTGCTGAGGGGGAAAAAAGCAAGCTGGCTTTCATACCGGGTTATTTTTAGGGTATTGGATGAAAGGTTGAGGTTTTATTCCTTTAAGTTTCTCCTAATTTAATGTTCTGTTCAAAAATTATCGTTTTCCCCACATAACTGGAGGAAGGTGAGGGACAGACTTAGGATGGTGTAGAGAGAATAACTGAATTAACCAGAAGCTGGAAAAGACAGCTATGCCTTTATTATGAAATAAGAAAATCTGTACTTTGATACTACAGAAACTGTGGAGGAATGAAACCTACCTACTGCACCTGATGAATATTTGGATTATGATCAAATAATAACAGAAGCATGTGCATTTCCAGACCACTGCAGCAAACTCAGGTTTGGGTAGGTCAGGTACCTCGAGATGGGCCCACAGCTGTTGGTTTATTTATCTGAAATGCAATATATTAGTAACTCTTGACCTTCAAAATTAGCAACACAAATCTAAGAGATTTCCAACAAGTAGTTAATCCCAGAGGTCAAGGATTGCTCCAGAGGCTGCAAGGAAATTGTGATGTTTCCTTAGTGCATAACTCCTACAAGGTGCCCCCATCCCAGGCTGAAGTGTGTGACATCACCCATATTTTAAACACTTTGGGAGAGGCAGATACTGCTTTGAACAGGATCTTTAAAAGGCCATGTGATGGGCAAGTAAGTTACTTGAAAGTCAACTTAAAGAGTAATTGCCTGGGTGACTCTGAGAGCTGCCATTAAACAAAAGGATGAGCACAGAGCAATAAACTATTTGGATCCAAGAGCTTCCATGAATCTGTCTCCTTTTAAAGCAACTATTGGTCTTTACCATCAGACATCTGGGCAATCAGTCATCCTTTGACACTCCCACGTGTGCAGGCAGCAGGGATCAGATTGGGTGTCCAGTTCCCCAGTGAAACATTGATTTGGGGGTTTGGGTGATTTTTTAAGCTTTGTTTATATAAAGTTTTCCAAGTCTGATCTTTTTAAACAATTTTTTACCACACAGGCATTTTATAGGCATTGTTTTGTTCTTAAAAGCTGTGAAATCTAAGGCATGGCTGGGAGGCTGGTTTAAAAGGAAGATTGATTTTTAGGAAGGTTATTGAGGTCCTGAACGCTTAACTGCTTTATTTCCATTCAATTATATTGAAATCACCGGGCTTATCAATTAGCCAAGTCAGAGTTATTTGCTTTTAAGAAAGATTTAAACATTATCTGCTCTATTGTCCTTCACAAAACACTGACAGTCTATGCTGATGCATTCTCACATTATGGGAGCAACAGACAATTAATTGTTCATCCAAATCATTTAAGCTGAAGATGTTTTAGTTTCCAAGCATCCATTAAAAAAAAACCAAACCAGAAAAAAACCCCCACAAATAAAAAAAAATCCACCAGAAAAACTCTGGGGTTAAGGGTTATGAATGTGGTTTCACTCGAGTGCAATCATTTTAGCTGGGAATGTGATCTTTGAATATGCAAACTGGAACAGGGGGTATCTGCCAATGACCAGAATACCTTGTTCTCTCCATAAAGCAGTTATATATCCATATGACCATATATCCATGTGGTTATTACACATCTCCCTGCTGCTGTGCTTGCAGTGGATAGGCCTCCATTGTCGAGTATGGAGTCGGAGTATATTGAGAGTTTTCTTGCATAGTTATTTTGCACTTCTATAAGTCTTGACTTCCTATAAGTCAAATATAAAACCAAATTTTCCAAATGGATGTCTTATAAATCCATGGCTTTGCTCTGAGTCCCAGAATCCCAGAATGGTTTGGGTTGGAAGGGACCTTAAAGCCCATTTTGTTCCCCCCACCCCACCTTCCACTGGACAAACCGTTCCGTGTTTTTCAAGAGATGCCTGGGTAAAAATATTTCTTTTTTTTTATAAAGTGATTTCTTAGACCATAAAATAAACATTTCCTTTTGAGAGGACTTTTGTTTGTTTGTTTGTTTGTGTGTGAATGAGATTGTGAGTTTTTCCTCAGGTCTGGAATTGCTTTCGAAGCACAGGGCATTGCTAATGTGTTGCTTCTGAATAGATCAGTGATCTTAAAATTCACAACAGCTGTGAGCATATTTTTATCCCTTATGTGTAAGAAACACATGAGTTAGAATCAAGAAAACTACTCCATTAACTTTCTTAAGATTAATATAATGATTAATTTATAATATTCAAGCAGGCCAGTGTTAAAGCAATCTCTGCAGGGCTGGAATCTGCTGACTGACATTTGTAACTTTTAATACTTTTGAAGCTTTAAGACAACAAAGGAAGTACATTCTCTAAACCTTAGCTGGCATAAATGTACAACCCAATCATCAGACACATGTTTGTGGGAGAGATTCTAAGCCCCAAAACCAAGATCATTCCTGCGAGGGGCTGAGGGGTGATAAATACTTGCTCGTTCTGCAGCACAGTCTCTGAGGCTGCGCTTTGTATTTTTGTGTGTGCGTCTCCAAACAACCGCCCGGGAAAGATCCACATCAATAAATAAACAATGAATGCTGCCCCTGGGTCACCTGGCTCCGCTCAGACACCCTGCTACAAACTGTTCTCATTGAACTCCCCACCCCCAAAGCGGGTGAGAACATCGGGGTTGCCTTCTGTGGAAGGCTGATAAATCAGGCAGGTGAAATCTCAGCTCATCGAAACAAAGTCAGGGGTAGGATTGAGTTTTATTTTTAAAAGCGGATTTCGAGGTGGAAGGGTTGGTCTTTGGGCTGTGAAATAATTGTTCCAAGTAAAAACCTTAAAGAATTAAAAATACGGGGTGGAATTCTGTGGGAGGCTCGGGTGCCTTTCCTCTCTCTAATAAATGTATGCTCTGCAGGACAGTTGTATCCTCTGGGAATGTAGCAAACACATCATAGAGGGAACTTTGGAAAGCAGTTCAAGGTGGTGAGACTTTTCATTCTGCATTCTTCCTGTCGGAAATATCTTTTTTTTTTTTGTTTAATTATTTAAATGAAATCCATTAGAGTTTTGTTTTGTGACATTCCAGATAATGTGTCAGACCTATTAACATAGGAATGTAAAAGGCTGGGCCCTTGGAATGGTGCTGTGTTGGTGCTGATCTTCAAATTTGGTCCAAGAGGAGATCCAAAGTAGGAAACAAATGCACTGTGAGTTAACCTCAGTTTACAGCTCCTGAGAGATTGCTAAAAGTCAGGCATTTGGGAAGGACATGAGGCAAATCCACTGCAATCAGAGCAGCAGAGAGGGCCAGAGGTCCCCATGTGTAATTCCTGATGGGGAAAATCTGTTCTACTCTTTAATCCCATTTCCCAGGATTAAAGGTCATTATTTAAATGTAAGTTAAATTTACATTTAATTTTAAAGCTCTTCAAAAGGAATTGTTTTGCCAGAGCTGGATAAGCTGCCCTATATCAGTGTTTGGATTCTGGAGACAACCAGGAAGAGGGTGAAACATTCCTTTCTGTGCTTCCCTAAAGAAGGGAATCAAACCCATGACTGCAGTTACTGTCTGACTTCCTTGTCATAAGTTGTTCTCCTCTTGGAGCTTTCTTGCTGTAAAATTCAAAATTGATCGAAGCAAGAACAGTGGACAGGAAAGGCCATAAATCTCACCCTGTGTAGGAGGAGGTGACCATACTTTGCAGAAAGAACCAAGGGAATGCAGAGGGTGTGCCCAGAGCTGCTGCCCAGGGCAGGGGGTGGGGGGAGAAACGAGCCCTTTTGGCTGGGGGTGACACAGATGGGACATGAGCTGATGTGTCCCTGTCCCCGTGCTCAGTGCTGGGGGAAAAGATTATGGCTTAGGAGTGGAACGGGTACATTTTCACACCCTGAAGCAAATACAATTCCAAAGATTTTTCAGTCCACCAGGACTTTGTGTCCCTGACCCAAACAAGGACACTGGGATGTTCTAGTGCAGTGGGGAACATCCTCACCTGAATGAGAGCAGCTTTTGTGTATTTTGTATAAGGGCACAGCACAGAGTGAAATTTCTGTTAAGCCTTCATTGGGGGTATTTCAGACAACATTGGTATTAACTTTTTCATATTATGTCTATTTTTATATTACATCTAAGATTCAAGAGTATGCACTGATTTTTTTTTTCCCCAGAAGATCCTCCACAATAAAATAACAAGATGTGCAACTTGAAATTTAGTATGTAACGTGAATATCTAAACGTTTCTATTCTAATATCAAAACTTGGATTTTAAAGCAGTTTTTATTTATTTATTTGTTTGTTTAAAAATGTGAGGAAAACTTTTTCTCTGCTCTGGTCTCCTATTTTCATCCCAGCACAGCAGGAGCTGAGCAAGATAGATGGGTTCACTTGAGAGAAAACCAACCCTTATTTTCTATTCATAAATAGAAAATAAGGGTGTAGTGGCCGAAACAAATAAAAATCACCTCATTTTAACTTGCAGGACCAGTCCTTTGTTACAGTGTCTGGGGAGGAATATAATCATTACTGAAAAAAAGGTTTTATTAGGGCTTTCAACAGTGTTTGACCCTTTGATTTAACATTTCAACTTGTAACTTAAAAGCTGCAGAAGAGTCATTTCCATGTGTTGTGCTCATGGGTTCCAGCAGTGTGGGCTCTGCTCACAGACTGAGACATGAAGACTTTTATAAATGCAGATGGTCAAACACAATAAAATATTAACTTCAGCACATACATCAGTACATCAGTGATGTATCATTAATGTATCAATAATGCTTTTAGTACATTGTTATATTAGCGTGCATTAACCAGGATAACAATAACTTTCAGCACTTCTTTATATTCCTTATTACTTAAAGCTCTGGGTGACCCCATTAATTTTGAGTAGATGTCATCCATGGGTGCCTGTACGTGCAGATATGGTGAAGGAAATGCATTTTGAAGACAGAAATAACCTTTACTTTAATATAGATAGCCTGACTATTGCCTGATACTGTGTTTAAAGTACTGTTCTTCTGTTCCATCCCATTTTTACTCCCATTCTCTGTGAGCTGCACAGATAAACAGCAAACTGACATTTCTCAGCTCTGGGAATCATAGACCTGCACGTTTCTGCACTGTGTTTTGGACAAATGTTTTATGCAGCAGCGTTTTCATTTCTTCCAGTGAGGACTGGCCTATTTCACGAGAAATAAAACACTTTCAGGGCTGGTGTTTCAAAGCAGAGAATGCACTTAAGCAAAGATCTGCTGTGCCCTGCTAAAATCTTTCACCTAGTTATAGAGGTTTAGCCTTCATATCCCTCGACAGAGAGGGGATGTCTTGTGATGTATTTTATGCTGTGTGCTCTTTGACTCCTTGGTTAACATTGTTAAACGTGCAACAAAAATGTGCAAATATTAATGAAAGCCTCTCTTACACTGCTTTTGGGCTGCCTTCCAACTTATCTATTTGGCTGGCAATAGAAAAATTATCTGTCTGGCCTTTTTGGATGAATCAATATTTAAGTATCTTATGCAAACGGGAACGTTTTCAACAGGCAAATAAACATTTAATTCCGAGGCAAAGCAGGGACCTGCAGCCTGTCAGAGAGTGCATTTAACCACAAGTGGGAATCCACCTGCTATTGTTTGCTGACCCTGAGCTTCAGCTTCCAAGCCAAGAAAAGCTGGAGATTTGTGGTGTCCTTTTTATTGGCATAAATATCATGATGTAATTTGGGGGGTTGTTTGATTTTTATGTTGTGGGTTTTTTTTAACTGGAATTTTGCTCAGGAGTAACTGCATTTTACTTTTTGAGTAGTTCTGGGATATGGAAAGGTGGTAAAAACTGCATTTTAATGGCTGGGATATGGAAAGGTGGCAAAATCCATCTCTTAGTGGCTACTTTGAAATATCTCCTTTTTAAATTTTATAGTCTTAAAAAAAAAAGAAGCCTCAACAAACCACAAAATACCATGTTTGTAGTTTCTTCTGCCTTCAAGAATTCCTAAAAATGTGGCTTCTGACTGATCTATAGCAAGAATTCAGCTCATATACCCAAAATAAGACAATTTTTAAATCACATCTTCGCTTCTTATCATGGGATAATTTTTCAGACCTGTTTTGACACTGCTTTTCTGTGCTACTGTCAGATAAATGTCTACAACTAACACAGTATTTCCAGGCCATCCCAGCCATTCCTCCCTTACCACTATGGCAGCAGGAGTGAAAAACAGAGGAGCAATAGCAGGCCTATCAAGTGATACCTGTGCCCTCAGTGAAATCTTAGCATCAGGTGGTCAAGATTCTTCCCTGACTAAAAGTTTTGAGTATTGACCTCTGGTAGAGCCCTTTGTTTGGGTGTGAGACACTGATTATCATGTGTCAGAGTAGCACAGGAGACTTATGTTGTCCTTTCCCAGCTGGGATAATCATATTTTCTTCAGAGAATATCTACAGAGTAAATTCTCTTGTTCCTAAAGCATTCTGAAAAAGCTGCACTGCCTCCAGTGAGGGCCACGTGAGTAGTTTGAATTAAGTCCTAAAATACTTGGTAAAACTGTAAGTATTTTTAGGATAATTAAGCTTCCTAGAAGCTTGCCTCTTTTTAGTCTTGTTTGGCTTTGGTTTTAACCATGGCAAGTGAACTGAGTGGTCACAGAGTGGGGAACAGTCTTGCTGTTGTTTCAGGCTCATTCCCGTTGCTTCCATCCCCTGCCAGCTGTGGCCAAACGCCAAAACCTTCGAGTCACACACGTGGATTTGGAAAAAGTAGATAAGTCTGCAGTGTTTCCACTGATAACGAGGTTGGAATAAGCAAATATCCTCTGAGCAGCAAACTAACAAGGCTTGGTTTCCTGCAGGGTTGTGCCATGCAAAAGCTTTTCCAGCTTTCGTGGAGCATCAGGCACATGAATAATAGATGTGTTCATAGCACAGCCTCTCCCTCAGTATTCTATTAGGGGCAGTTAGGAAAGCTCTCTTCTCATCCATCTCTCATGTTGGGATATAGTTATATCTGAGACCCCCTACCCTTCCATCACACTGATTTAAAATCAGTCAGTGTGTGTTCAGAAACTGCTGGAGAAGAGGGTTTATAGACTTGTGCAGAAACTCTAACAGAAAGAATGTATAAACACTGTATCCTTGGGAAACTATACTAAAAATCTAGTGTAGCTGTGAAAAATTACCATTTTTTTAATACTAATGGAATCTATTCCTTCTTTTAGTCCAAAGACGTGTAGATGTGGCACGTGGGGTCATGGCTTAGTGGTGGGCTTGGCAGTGCTGAGTTAAGAGGTGGACTCTGATTTTAGGGGGCTTTGATTCTATGATTCTGCTCTGTGCTGAAATGTTGGAGAATGGGAGATCTGGAGTCCCAGGAATGGCTGCAAGTGGCCTCTGGAGCTCAGATTATGGAATGTTCAGCTTTGATAACTGGACTGAAGATGTGCAACAAACTGTCTAAGTAAAGCAGAGATTCTCAAGTCCCTCCTAGTGTTCCCCCTGAAATAATGATCCTTACTTACAAGTTTTGTTTCCTTCTTTGTTGGCTTATGGCAGTGAAATCCCTCCACCACTCGAGCCTTTCTAGCCTTTCTTGGATTTTTGGGAGTCAAACTATGACACTAACCCAGCCCTCAACTCTTCTCAGGATCCTGAGGAACCACCTCCAGGATCAGTCTCTCTCTGCAAATCACATCTGACCCTCTGTCTGGGCTGTGGAGTGGACTATGGATATCTTTAATTTTAAGGAATTATAAATAGAGGATTAAGCACCTGCAAAAATATATGCAGCTGACAATGATATTGTTTCACTCTTTGTATCAACAATATCATGTTTTGTGTTTGTACCACTATTACTTTGGTACCATAATTGCATTGCATGAGTCTTCACTCTATGGTGTTATTAATGGCTATCATATTGGCAAGTTAATTTGGATACAGTTATTTCCTTCTTCTAATACAAACAAGATTTGATTAATGAGAAACATTAGGAATATATAATGTGCCCATTATTACAGTTGTGTATTTGCCAGCGTGTATTGATGGCTGGAAGAGGCATTGGGTTTTTTTTTTTGCTCATGCATGTATTTGTTTCACTTCCATTCAGCACTTTAAATAACAGAAAATTGCTGAAGTAGGGAAGTAGCAGTAAAAAAAATGTGTTTAGAGCTGGTGATTAAGTCACGTGAGTCTGTTCCATTCCAAGGTATGTGAAGTAAATATGGACACTGTGAGAAAGCCCAGTTATTATTATTATTATAAGTACAGAACTGGTTGTCCTGCCTGTTTATGGAAAGCCTGAATGATGAGGAATAAATGGATTGTGTATATCACAGAGGGTACCTGGAGCCGCAGCTGCAGTCTCTGCAGTTCAGCCCCCCCCCTCTGCCTTCAGAGCTTCCTGAATCAGTTAAATCACTTTTTTGCTTGGTCTCTGCCCAACATTCCCCCACCCCCACATATCTGGGTTTGATTTGTAGGAGAAGGTGAAACATGCACAGAACCGCCTGTGGAAATATTTTAAGCATTTATTTATTTTTTAAACAGGAACATTGCTAACTTTGAATCTTGGCATCAAAATTGTTCTTATGGCTTAAGGGAAGAGAAGGTAAGAACAGGCACTTGTGACATCCCTTTCCAGTGTTCCTGGCTGGACTCTTCAGTAATTTTAGAAGAGCCAAATGAGGACTTGACCCTTTATGGTATCATTACATAGTCTCTCAGCAAGAACTGAAACCACCAGGCAAAATAAAAAATGGTGAATATAGAAAATGGCAGGGATTCAAGGAATGCCACATCCCTGTAAGCTTTCTGTGCACCACACAGCCTTACAGGTTGGGTAAAACAGTGACATTCTGTCCCTTGTGTATTAGATGGTACCACCAACTCTGAAGGAAGTAATTGGATAGAGCATCCAGGCTGTAACACACAGCTTTTAGAAGTACAACTCATCGTGAATAAAGAAGATGGAGGATTTATTCCAAAAGTTCCAGCATGTGGTTAATCCATTTGATCACTGATTTTATCCAGGAATGAGTCAGTTTTAGCTAATCTGTGTAGGTATTGAGATTATGAACATCCCTCTGCTGTCTCAGTGCTTACATATCTGTTGTATATTGGGGAAGAAACATCTCTAATTTAATTAGTTCAATTTATGGCATGACTGAGTTTAGGATTTATTATACAAGGGATGCTTACTTTAGAGAGACTTAGTTATTCATTCCTACATTTGGGTAAGAGTAACATGGCCTCACCAGAAATACATCCCTGTTAAGCTTATAAGTATTCATTTCTTCCACTGAGCTGTATAAAAGCCTGATGAAATAAAAATCTGACGCAGACACAGTAAATTACTCTGCTCCCACCTCACACTGGGATTGAGTTTAGAGATGATTAATGTGTTATAGATTTCTATAGCAGGTCAGAAGATGCAAAGAAAATGATCCACTGGTTCTCACCAGGACACAACAAGCTCCAGTGTTTAATATGTTCATCCACGCTTTGTCTGCCTCAAGGATACAAATTCAGAAACCAAAAGGACATTTATCTTTTTTCTGTGTAAAGGAGGGAGAGGAATGACAATTAAATTACATAATGGAAAGGCTAAACCCCTGCAATTTGTATTTGATCTAAAAACAACTATTATCTAAGAAAAATGGATGCAGTTGTACTTTTGGTGATGTCATTACTATCCTGCAGTGTCAACCAGGCAGCACAAGTGGGACTTGTTTTGTTGGGTGTACGGAACAAAATGTTACTGAGCAAGTGAAAATTCTGAGAGTTAAATGGCTGATGATTGGGATGAAGGGACTGCTTTCTCCACACTTTAATTTACCATCTCTCTCCTGCTGTCTTACCTGTGGCAATATTGTCCATGAGAAGTTGCTTAGATAGCCTAGATTTTGAAGCAGAACCAGCTTTTCACTTCTAGACTCACTTCTAGACTCACTCAGCTGGCACTTCTGGTCCTCTTGGGGCTTTTCTTTCTTCTACAAAGTGGTTGTCTCTAGGGGAAGTTGATGTACTACAAGGTTGAGTGAGAATATCCCCACATAAAGAGAATATCCCCCACTTTATCTGGGAATATAAACTCTTTGTGCTCACAAAGCCTCTAAGGTAGGTTATTCTGATAAGAACAGCTGGATGGATTTTCCTGAGGAATTAGTTTTGTTGTGTGCAGACAGGACTTCACTTGCCAGACAGCTGCAACTGAAATGTGCTTTTGCAAATATTAAAAGAAACAAGAACTGCTCCTTTCTCAAAATAGCAAAGTTTTGTTTCTCAAGCCAAGCTATGTGACATTATCCAGGTGGTTGTTACTTGTGCAGGTTTGTTGGAATGGTTTAAATTGCACCAGTCATCACTGCCCCTGTAGCATGATCTTCCCTCTATTAGCAGAGATCCTACTCCCCACACCCAACTCATTTTACATGTGTAGTTTTACTCAAAAAGTTAAATATAATGTTTCAAATAACAAAGTTAAGCCAAACTCAGAATATATGAAAGGAAGATGTGTGGGAGATGTGATCTGCTAGCCTATATTTTTATTTCCTTCTTTTTTGCCTCTATATTAAAGGAAAAGATGTGTCCCTAAAAAATATTTTTGCACCACTTCATGGTGAACCCAGACAGCTCAGAGTCAGGACATAGAAACAGCCTCAATTCACTTGCTTGCAAGGTTTGGTCACCTCTCCTCATCTGACTGTCAGAATTTCAGCAAATCTGTTCTGCAGGAATATTTAGCTGCTTCTCGAGCGCTGCAGTGCAATATATTCACTGTTCTGTCCTCGTTCATTTATTTTAAACAAATTCCCTTTTCATGCTTCTGATAGGTTAGTCATCATCAGAAAGGATCTCTGGTGTTTGCTGATCAAGAGTGGATGCTCCAGAGGAAAGAGAACCTGATGCTGTTACATTATTTTTGTTGGGAAATATATGTCTTAGGTTTTATCACATGTGATCCTGGGGGTTGTGTTAGGATCCAGTCGTTCACTTTGCCATAGCAGATGATAAACCCAAATTAATATCCTTAAAAAAAAAAAAAAAGGAAAGAAAAAATAAAAAGGAAAGAAAAGGCCTTTTTCTTTCCCTTTTTTCTGCTCCTCTGAGGTTGCAGCCAGCCAGCAATTGAAATGAGTTGAGTCTATGGATGGCTGCAGAAGCTGCCTCCCTTCCCACCCTGGATATATCCATCAGCCACTCTGCAGCATTTTCCTGCAGCAGCAGGGGAACAGCTAATCAGCCCCATGCCAGTGGAATGCTGGGGCAGGATGGAGAGGCTGGGCTGGGTGTTTGTGGAGGCTTGGAAAGGCACTGCAAGGAGAAGGATGTTGGGAACTTGAGCAGGGAGAGGCGTGTTATGGGAGTAACCACCCCCAGCAAACACACTTAGTAAAACCCTGGGAGGTTTTGTAATGAAAGTAAATTTACTTTCCTGGTTTCTGGTTGTTCTCGTGTATTTTAGAGGCAAAAATTGCTCGTGGTAAAAATTAAGCGCCCGTTAAAAAATTTGCCGACTCTACCTCATGTAATCAGACTTTCCTTACACCACAGCAACTGAATAAACAAGAATATATTTTTTTTCATCTCCACTTCCAAGCACAGAATCAGTCATCAGGCCACTCCAGTGTGGTGGGTGCACAGCTCTAGTTGCTGAAGAGAATATTGCAGTAAATGAGCCATGTCAGGAGCTTGCTTAGCACACAGGAGTGGACGTCATCACACTCCAAAGGGAAGAAAACAGTTTTAAGTAGAACAGGGTATTTTTTATATTTATCTGAATTTGGCACAGATGAGAGGATCCCAGACCATCCCTCAAGTTCAATCTGAAATTACCTTTTTTTACTGTTGAGCTGAAATAAATAATGTTGATCTATAAGGCAGCCACTGTAGTGTGATTCTTGCTTTGGCAGCATATTTGAGTTGGATGTACATCCAGCCCTGTTCTATCCCTCTTCCATCTCAGCCTTTTTTTTTTTTTTGCTATGCATCCCAGCAAAGCTAAGCACACACTATGACAGCCAGGTGAATATATATGATGTGAATAAACCCAATATTTTAGCTATCAATCTTTTGAGCTGGAGAGATACCTGGAGTAGCTCAGCGCTCAGAGGAGGCTCAGAGCACTGCACTCCAAAGACCCAGGCAAGTTTTTGGCATTATAAGAGATATAGCAAGGAAAAAAAAGGGTCATCTCTGGGATCCAAAGAGCATTTTGGAATTTTATGATACATCAGCATTTTGATTTGATAATCTTAGCTGCTAAAACTTGGCTAAATCACTTTTGGGGGGGATTAGCTGCTCCCGAAGGACTGTTTCCCAGGTGCAAGCCTGGGAAAGGGCGAGGTATTTTTAAATGCTTGCAGAGAGGGCTTGGAAAGTGACTGTTGGAAGCAAGAGAACTGTTCATCTGGGAAAGAGGAGAATGGCCTGGTCAGCCACGTGTGGAGAACAGAGCAGAAGAACAGGCAGAGCAGGAGCAGAGCGAGCCCAGGGCATGTGGGTGAGTTACTGAACAAACAAAGGCCAGCTGCTGCCTTTTGGGGAAAATGGTCCATTTTAACTTTGGCAGAGCTGCCTTTGAGGTTTCCCATGCCATCCATGGAAAATAAGCTTCAAGATGACAGCTGTGTGAACAACTGTGTGGCCAAAAATTTTGGATAAGGGAGCAGAGACCTTTCTCCTTCATCACATCCATCGGTGCTCCCGTTTCACTTGCCCCTGGGACCAGGAGACCTGGAGACCTGCCCTGGGGGCAGGTGGGTTTGTGTGAGGGTTCATCTGAACTGCTTTCTGCAAAGCAGCAATGGAGCAAAAAGTGTTTGTCAACCTTCAGATAAGTAATAGATATGTAACATTCTTTGTTTTTTCTCTACAGCATCAGCAAATCATGAATCTGTTTTTGCCACTGCTGTTGCTGATGACAGAGAGGAATCTGTGTATGCTTAAGCTTAGGAAGAAGCCTTGTAAATTCTCAGCCATGACTTTTTGTTATTTATATAGAAAGAAATTAGGTGTTAATTCTTTAGTCCATATTCTGCTCTCATTTCTGTCACTTTTACATCTGCACGAATCTGCTCATTGCAGTTCACTTTCTCCTGATTTATACAATCTATCACAGTGAGTGCAAAGTAAACAGAGAGAAATAGGTAATTAAAGATATCAAGGACACATAGGAGAGAGAAACTCCAGTGAGAATCCATCAAATGTGTCGGGCCAGGCGGTGAAAAATCATGGTGTGTCCGTGACAGCCAGAAGTGAAATAGAGAGCAGAATAGGAGTTGTTTTTCTAAAACATATTGAAGAATTGCCAGAGTGAAAGATAGTGAGTGAGAATACATTGGAGATGCCAATTGCAGAAAGCCAAACAGCCAGGCTGAGTTTGTAATAGGAGGAAATAAAAAAATTGGGTGAAGATCAAGTTACAGATATTGGGATGAAAAAGGGAGACAGAAGAGAGTTAACTGTGAACTGTCTTTTACTAAAAAGTGTAACATGGGTGGCTGAAAGCCAGCATGAAGGTGAGAGAAATTTAACAGATCAGTGAGAGCAAAGTGTTTTTTAGCCTGATTGAATGCAAAACCAAGAATAAAATCTGAGCCAAGGTGAAGAAATGCAGGTAATGAGAAATCTTCGAGGTGCTTGCATACTGAAGTTGAAGCAGAAGGCACAGAACAAAAGCCACTGCTAACAATCTTCTGTAAACACTCCTTTTATTGCTGGAGTTGTAGAGAAATGTTTACAGTGTTTGTAAACCTTGGAACCACTGAACCTTGCAGAAAGAAATCAAAGATATACAAGTGATTGTGCAGCTCTCTTTAATGCCAATGCAAACCTCGAGGAGAAAAGCTGGAAAACTCAAGAGGCACTCAGAAGATGCTGAAGGTCTTAAAATCAGAATTATAAAGATTTTTGGTTAATGACTTTTTGCTTCCCTGCCTTATTTCAAAATGTTGATGATTTTTTTGAGGCAGGGATGTGAGATTAAGCAGACAGAACTAGATACAAGGAGCTGTAAACCAGAATGTGGAGGCAGTTCTGAAAGAAGGCAAAAGGCTGCAGTTGAAAGTATAATTGCACAGATAGGTAGCCAGAAAACACAGAGCACTGAATATGGTTATTTGAGGTGTCTTAGGTGACTCAGTGTGGGTTTTAAAGAAATAAAGGCTCCATTTTTTGTAGCCTGTTTATGGAGAAGAGGGGATTCTGCAGAGTGTAACACAGTCAGGATACAGCAGTGCTGTGTCCTGCAGGGATGTTGGTGTGGGGTGTTTATTCATCCTTCTGAGCAGATGTGAGACTCATTGTGGCCATTATCTTCAAGCTCTTCCTGGCTCTTGTCATGATTAATGACACTTGATTTTTGAAAGGGTAGTTACAGATGTATAATGGTGCCTTCCAGCAAATTTCAGGATCTGCCAGTCTGTCTCAGAGGTGAACTATGGATGTAATCTCAGAGGAGGGTCTGCTAGAAGGAAAAGAATGATTCAAAAGTGCAGAATATGGGCTGTTGGCTGATGGTTCTCGAGGTCCCTGCTTGGCCTTTTGTGTTGTACTTCACTTTCTGGGTTCAGCTCACACTGGCTCAGACTTTCCCCTCCCTTTCCCTTCATCAATATTGCTCATCCCACACCAATTCAGCTCACATGATCTAGATCTCTTAATCATCCTGTATTTAATCAGGACCTGTTTTGGTCCTTGAAGGTCTCAAAAGCAGTGTGCAGTGAACACAGGACATCTCTTCACTAGCATTTCAGTTTGCATCCAAGTCTGCCTTGGAAGGAGCCTCCCAGTTGTTTCCAGTTTGCACTATTCCCTTTGCAGAGCATGTGAAATGGGCTCTTTATTGATGAAGGAGAAAACAGATGTGTTTGGAAATATGTGAACCCAATAACCAAGAGATCAGTGCAGGGGATGGGGCTGGAGCCGCTCTGAAGCAAAATGTGGACTTAATGTGCAGAGCAGATGCTTGATCCTCAGCAGGAATTATTCCTTCTGCAATATTCCTCCACTGCTGGTGGTGGAGGTGTCAGAATCTGCACTGCAGGAGTCTTACTGTGTATCTTCTTCCCTTCAAAATTTCCTTCCAGCTGTGTCCTTCTTTCCTTCCTGCAAACCTGCTTGTGCAGGTTGCAGCTGATGAAGTGCCTGGTCCTTCCTCTGTCACACAAGTGCTTTTCAGCCATCAGAGGTTCTCAACCCCCTGTTAAGAAATGATGCATTCAACAATAATTTGCATTTTATTAACTGATTGCAGGATTCTAACATGAAGACAAGTGCATGCTGTTTCCTTTTAAGCACCCACTGTAAAGCTGTGGCAGCCTCAGCGTCTCAGATTAACCAGAGTGTTCTGAGGACCAAACAAACTGGGACATTTAGAAGAGTGTCATACAGGGCAGATTTATCCAGTCCTCCAGCTAATATTAATATTCTCTGGGATATTTTTCATTCAGATGGATTTTTGTCTCCTGATTTCAGGTTGCAGTTTCCCTCACAAGCATTGCTCAAAATACCTGGGTGAAAATGAGTTCACCTCTGCTGAAATATTCCTCCAGCTCATATTATGTTTGACTGAGCTGACAAATGGCTTGACAGCATTCTTGGAATCTGCCAAAATACAATGTCAGGAATGACAATGCCATGCAAGGTAATAATCTAAATGAATGTTGCTGCAGCTGAGCAGTCCCATTCCTGACTTTCTGTAATTCAGTCAGAACCAGGCAAGGCCTCGGTTGTTTGTTTCTTTGCAGAAGTTTGTTTTGTGTTTCCCTGTCAACACACGATTAGAATTCACATTTCATGGTTACCTTATAACAGATTTATCACATTTCAAACTGTTCCTTAAATAACAGTGTGAGCAGTGGGAATGACCTTTGTGTTTACTCATTGTAACCTTAATAGATGTGTGGCATTTATGGTAAATGTGTGTCTGTGTCTGCACTGGAGGGAGAGCTCAATTAGGGCATGTTTTTGGAGATCCTCAGCACATTTCTTTAATTCTATATTCTGCAGCTGCAGCTGTTCTCTAAGGTACAACCTTTCCTCTGATTTTATATCTCTAAGGTTTGGGGATTAGTTACGCTGCAAGTTTGAACTATTTTCCCAGTTGTTAGAATTAAATTGCTGGTTGTACCAGACCTCAGGTGTAAAATTACAGCTGATCAAAATGCAAATGTTCTCTTTTTCCTATCGAATTCTTTATGGCCTTCTGTACTCTTCAGTTGTCTATCAATACTGGCTTTTTCAGGTTCTATTCTTTGTTAAAATGCTGTTTTGATTTTTCTTTAGACCCATTTCATGATTTAATCCCTTTAACAGTGAGCACCTATAATGTCTAGAGATCAGGAAGAGAATTCTATTTACAGCAGAACAGTTCCAAAAGGCCTTTTCTGAGCTCTGGAAGCTCTGTGTTCTCCAGAGCTGCAGGCACTTGGTTAGAAGGTTCCTGAGATTGTAAAATAAAGTTTTGCTACATCTTCCTTTCTCATGTCATTGTTCACTCCACGGTGTGCCAAACTAAACTCTGACCTTTTATCCCTGATGCAGAGGCACATGTTCTGGCAACTTCAACAGTGCATTATATCTCCCTACAGGAGACTCCTTCAGATGTTCTGTCCTTGATCCCAGTGCATGCTACTTTAAGAAATGAAAGGTCACTTAGTTTTCTCAAGTCCATCAGAACTTAGCTGGAACGTTGCTTTGTCATCATGATCACAGCTAGAGAAGCTTAATACAATATATATATTTCCTATTTTTAATTTACCCTTTTCTAAGCAGCTCTGAACATGCACCAGTAATGTTATTTTTGGAGTGTGTACTGGGTGAAATTCTCTCTGTGCACAAGCAGGAGTTTTAAATGATGAATCAAGGGCCAGTGGAAGCATAAATAAAATGCTCCAGGTTTCTGAACTCCTGTAACAGCAGGGTATCACGGCTGAATCTTTCTGCTCACTGGGTTGACATGATTCTGAAACAAACAGTTCAAGTAAAGCTGACACAGTTTGTTAGGGGATCAACTTGTAGCTGATGCAGTGATGTGGGGTTTGTTTGCAGTGCTTTTGGGGTGGGTGGTGCTGGGATTGCTGTGTAGGGTATGAGGGGTCACTGTCTCCCTCCTTGAGGGGAAGATACTAAGATGGAGTAAAATCTTCCTCCGGTGTTGCTGATGTGGCCTTTGCTCACTGGGACTTGGGGAAGTGTGTCAATTAGAGCGGCTTTTTCATTGTAAATGCAAGACTTTTGGGGCTTAAAATGTCCAGCGTGGGTCTGAAGTTGCCTTTGGACAGTGTCCTGTGCACTTCCTGAAAACAAATTCTGCACAAATTGAGTCGTCAGGTGCTGTCCTCTGCTAAAATAAAATAGGGTCAAAGCACATGGGAATCTTTGTGCTGTGGCCACAGCCTTGGCATTTAAACCCCACTGGAGCCATTACTGCACTTTAGTTATCTCGTGCCTGAACCAGAATATTTTGTTTCTTTGGCCTTTTTATCTTACTTTTTTATTGACTATTTGAGCGAAACCCTTTGAAATACCATTCCAACAAAAACTCTTTCCCTATTAAAATACTATTACTTCTGCCAGATGGCAAGTAGGAATCACTGATGAGAGGTAACTTATTGTTGTTACTTTACAGCTGACTCAGAAAATCAGTTGCTTAATATTCAGTATAGTCTTATTTAATCATTGTAATTAATGAGGAACCGTCAGTTAAAAAAAAAAAGTTGTGTTCATGCATCTCCAGTGATTTTTCAGGAAATGGCTAGAGATAACACAAGTCTGTTGGTAACAAAACTGAGTCATGAAGGACTTCACTTGTGGCTGCCCCACCCCTGAAGTGTTCAAGGCCAGGCTGGGTGGGGCCCTGAGCAACCTGATGTAGTTGGTGGCATCATGGGCTGGAAGGAGATGACCTTTAAGGTCCCTTCCGACCCAACCCACCCTGTGGCTCTGTGATAATTGAATCAAACAGCCCCAAATATTATGGAAAACTTCATCCCACGATAGCTTTTGTACTCTGATCGAGGTATTTCAAACAACCTACTGGGTCTTCAAGTTCTTGGTGAGAAACAAAGGGAGGAGCTTTGAGGGAGATGCAAGTTTTTCACTGGTTTGTTCCCATCAGACTTGCCCTCAGTTTTGCATAACGATTTTTGATGTTGTGTTGTGGGGTTTGGGGTGATTTTTTTGTTTGATTTGATTGGGTTTTTTGGTTTTGGTTTTTTTGTTGGTTGTCTGTTGGTTTGATTTGGTTTTGGGTTTGTTTTTTGTTTGTTTGTTTGTTTTTTTAGAATGGACAAAATGCCAGAGACAATTAAAAAAATAAGATTATGAACTGGAATGGAAACTACACATTTGTAATGGCTCACAGGGGTTCTGATGTGAAATGTGTACAACTGTCTCACACCCTCAGCAGCTGCTTTTGTCCTGGACTGGTTGACCATGAACTGCTTCTTCCTGATGCACTTCTAAAAAATTTCAAATATTAGCTAAAACTGCCAAAAGGGCTGCAAAGTTGTCCTTGTCAACAGCAGCACAGCTGGTTTGATTTCAACCATTGCAAAGGTTGTTCTCAGCAATACTTGGAGCTGGGTTTTCCTTGAAGCTGCAAAGGGAATACAGAGAAATGCCTGTGTGCTCCCAGGGCCAGAGCATTGCTCATAATCCAATATAGTCCATGCAGTCTCTTTCCAGTCATTAGTTATGCATTTAAATAAGTATTTGAAAGACTTGGGACATAGTAACTAGTTTAGCTGTCTCTATAGATCTCAGAAAATGCTGTCATTAAATATCAAAGTTAGATAAATTGATTTTATTCGACTGCTGTTTGTTCCCTCGCACATTTTGGCCATTGGGATTTTTGTATCTAAGTGGAGCATCAATATGATTTTATTCATAACTTTTATTTTATAACTTTGATATTAGGAGAGTTATCACTTTATCCCATAATGAGATTATTCCCATAATGCTAAATTTAAAAAAAAATCACATGACTCAGAACAAATTTCTGAAGACTTCTTGTAAAATAAACCAAGAAATAACTGTATTTAATCACTATGCAAATTGGTTTTCACTGTAAAACAGTTCTCATATGTGAAAGCAGTGGTAGCATTACATTTTTTTATATGAATGTTGTTCTCCAGACACAACCCCCAAATGATCAGCTAAAAAGAACAGTGATTATGTCAAAAACAGCTCCTGCAGCTGCACTGTCAAAGCAACAAGGGCACTGAGAGTGAAGTCACATTGCCAATGGCTTTATAACCTTCAAGCTTAATGTGTTTGGCTTTCAAGCTGCCTGAAAACAATTGCTTTCTGAGTGTGTAATGCGACTTTTTGAATGAAAATTAAGACGTGGAAAGAGTTTAGCAGTTCTCCTTTCAAGGTTTGTTTTCAATATTACCCCCGTTGAGAACGTGATTTATTAACCACACTATTCTCTCCATAAAGACCCTGCAGGGGGCCCTTCCCCACCAATATCTGCAATAATAAACCAAGATAAAGGCACAGTGGTTTTGATAAGTGGAAAACAAGCAAATGATCGTGTGCAAAAAAACCAACCCTCGCCCAGGTTCTCACCTGAGAATCCTCATTTCCCGTGTCAGGCAATAAAACTTATTTTTGTGCATTGGTTGGAACCTTGTAAGGCTCAGGAGGGGCAGGGAGTTGGGAATCCTTGCGTGGTGTTAGTCCAGAGAGCAGAAGTAATGCTGCTTTAAGGAATTCCACCTGGAAGGAGGGAGAAGAGATCTGGGGTTTCTCTAGCTCCCTTTCTTCCTTCCTCTCCCATTAGGTGCTATATATATGTTTTATATAGGTGCTGCTTGGTTTGGGAAAGCGGGAATTAACGGTTCCAGTTCTGGTTTCCCATCTGCTCTCGGAGCTGTAGCATCAGCGAGTCCATCCCTTGGGAGGCTCCAGAGTTTTCCCCTCCTGGGCTTGCGGGAGCTTTGCAGCCCAGCCTGGTGTGACCGGAGGGACAGGCTGAGGTGTGAAAAGCCTTGTGAAAGTGAAGTTAGAGAGAATTGTTGAACTCCAGCTGGGCTAACAGTCTCTTTAGCACACGCTAATGAGGGGAAGAGTTCAGGCAGAAGGGAATTGTAGGTCTGAAGTCGGTCTGCCAAAAGAGAGAGCGAAGAACACTGAAAACGAGGCATTTTTATGGGGTTTTTTTTAGGTATTTCAGCCCAAGCCAGCCCAGATAACACAGTTTTGTGGTTGTTCCAGCCACCCAAATATATGAGCCACGTGTGCTGGCACAGGGCTGTGCTGCAGCAGCTCCTGGCTCACAGCTGGCCCTCATTCATCCCGCTTGGAGCACAAGCAGAGAAAACGAGCATCTGTTTGCCCTCGACACTGTAGACAAACCCTCTGGCTTCGTTCTCGTGGATAAACAAAGTGTGGTTTGGGGGTTTTTTAAGAAATATTTTTAATTCTTGCTATATTTGTCTTTTTACAAATGAAAAAAAAAAAAAAAAAAAGAAGAGAAATCCAACAGAAACAACCAAGCACAAAATAGAGCAGCTGGAAGATTTCCATGTAAAAGCCCTCATGATTGAGTTGTAAAGAATGACAATTCTTATTTTGCCTGATGTGTGTTCAGGGATAATATATATTTTTCTTTTTTTTCCTCACATTTTTTAATTTCATTTTTAGAATTTTTGCCACCTCAATCACTGTGACCATGGGTAAAGAAAGTTTTGCCTATCACTTTCTTGGCATTGCTCATGGAAACTTCTGGAAAAGTCTTCGAGTAAAACAGGAGTGGCAAACCTTCTTTCCTGATACAGCACAAAAAACCAACCCCCAGCCAACCAAAAACCCCCTCTAATTTCCAAAAATAAGAAAAACAGTAACATTCTGGGCAATATTAAGGAAAAGAAGTTATTTTTGCCACGTCAGTGGTAGCTGAACAAAAGTCCACGTGCTGAGAATTTGAGTCTTATGGGACATCTGAGATTGCAACACACGGTCAAGGATCTTTTTGATGCACATCTGAGGACTTATTAGGGCATGTATTTATATATTTTATATAGTTATTAATAAACCAGCATTAATGTATTTAGCCCTATATATGAATCAATATGAATTGGTGTATTTTTGTTAATTTGGGGTGTTATTATTAATGACTTAACTTGCACTCTAGGCAGGTCCTGACATCCTCAGACTCTTCATTCCACATGGCACTGCTGCAGCCTGCTGTGGTTCCTCTCCATGTTGGGAGCTCCTTCAGGAAACCCCTCCATTCCTGGCCCTCCTGGGGCATTTCTCTCTACCCTTCTGAAAGCTTTCCCCTGCCAAATTTAAAACTAAATATCCACAGCACGAGCACTGCTAATTCAATAAGCCAAAGCATCCTGTTTGGACGCACATTCTCTGATTCCTGGGGGAGAGAAGTGGTTAGAGATGCCTTAACTAGAGATGTGTTAACTAGAGGTGCCTTAACTAGAGGTGTCTTAGTGAGCCTGGAGACAGTTCTTGACACTAACACAGAGTAGTCTGGGCACCTTGGGAAATCTTTATTCACTGAAGTACTCAGTGGGTAAAATATTTTCTCTTCCTCTCAAGCAAATAAATAAATAAATTACGTGTAATTTGCTGACACAAACTATTTGCTTTTAAACAGGCACTAGGCCTTGGGGAGATATTTATGATATAGGCTGGGTTGACTTTAGCAAGCAGCAGCTGGTGCTTTAACACTGCTTGGTGTTGGAATGATCTTCTCCACTGCAAGGTAGAGAGGCAGAAAATGCAGCTGCATCTTTGTGGAGCTAATTTTAAAAGAAGCAATGAGCTGGTAATTACCACTTTTTCCAGCTGGTCCTTATGAGGGTAAAAGGTTTATTCATTAAGGGAGGGTGAAAGAGGAAAATACTAAGCAGGCTGCAAAAAGGGGTTGATAAATATCCCAGCTGGAGATACTTAGGAATTTAAGCTCTTGTTGGCTGGGAGGAGGTGGGATTGAAGATTAGCCCCTCAGGGTTCTCTGCCAGTCCTGGGGTTACTCCTTTTGTGGAGGAGTTTCCTCAGGAGGGATCTGTGATGAGAGGTTCTGGTTGGCTCTGCTCCCTCCAGGCTCCTCAAATCCCAGGGGATCCTCCCAGACCCTGGGGGAGGAAATCGAGCTGAGCTCCTTCTGAAAGGTACAAAAGAAGGGAGGATTTTCTGGGGAATGTTTTCAGTCAGCATCTCCTTTCTGCTCGACTCATCCAAATAAGTTATAAGCTCAATTAATGCGACAAATATAAATATTTATGAACCCACGTAGTTAATGTTTGGCTGTATTTATAAACAAGAGCATCTCACAAGAGCTTCTTTTTGACAACTAAATAAAGTAAGTATAGAGAGTGTTTGTGTGTTAAATTAATCATGCTTTGTTAACTCTTCCAAAATATCAAGCCCTCGGTAATAACTAAATCAAAAGTGACAATAGAGAAGGATTAGTGGGAGTAACTTTAATAGTTATATTTCAGAAGGACACGAAGCTGTTGTTTACTTTCTTAACTGGTAGAATAAAAGAGGATAAATGTTTGGTTTTACCATGAGTTTCATTTTTTTAACTGTATTGTTATTGCAGTGATGTGAGAGGCAATAGGAGAGAGGGGCAGCCTCATATCAATGTCCTGGTCTTCAAGCAATTTCTATTTGCTGACTTTTCTTAGAAAACTGTGGAAATTCAGGAGATTGTGTCAGACCCAGGTCTGATTATTGTAACTCAGAACTCAGTCTGTGAGTTCTGATGCATGTGTGGGTTCTGATCAATGAGGTCTTTGAGAGTTCTGACTGTTACAAACTTTTTCTGAGCTTTTAAACTGGCTCTTTTTAGTATGCCCTTTGCATACTTAGTTTAAGATATGATTATTCTCTTGATTGACTTTGCTGATGGCACATCAATCTAAGTTTGCTGGATTTGACACCTGTGTATTGAATGACAAAAGAATATTTTGTTCTTGTTAAGAAGCAACCATTTATTACGTGGCAAAACAGATTTATATCACTTCAAAATGCATTTCCTCTAATCTCTTGACTGCTTAGATCAAAATAATAAAAATGCAACAAAGAACTGAGGCCCGAGTCTAGCAATTTATATTTGCTTATATATTTTTTTTTCCATTTGTTATGATCACAGCTGATTTCTCAGCTAAATTTCCCAAGGATAAAATCTAGAAGTAGGGTTCCATGATGCAAAGTCATGAATTGTTGTGGTGGGTGTCACAGGTGAGCTGCTCCCTGGGGGAGGAGCCTTTCAGGTTCTCCCTTCCCAGCCCAAGCCTTGCCTACTCCAGGTGAGCAGGAGACTGTCTGAGGGGGCAGGAGAGAATCTCACCTCACCCTACACCTGCTGCTGAGAACAGACCTCTGGATTTCCTCAAAAATGGGGTTGGGAACAGTTTGCAGGAGTCAGATTTCTGTTCCTGAGAGGGGAAGTTGGATATTTAACCTGTGGTGTGAGACTGAGTCCATGAGGAGTGGACTCATGGAGGCCAAGCCAACACTTCACTTTTCTGTGACACTGAGTTGAGCTGAGGGAGTCAGCCCCAGGCTTGGCTTGCTGTATCAATTCTTCTCTTTTCATGCATGATTTTAGGTGTGCAGAGCCCCTTCAGTTAATTAAAAGACTGACTCAGTCATATGCAGTCACTGAACCGTAGGCAAAACCTTCAAAGTGTGAATTCCATGCGGGGAGAAAAGATATTTTTAAATATTTGCTCATCAGAAATATTTCTCAGTTGCTGTCACCTGTTGTATTGAAGTGGATCCGTGCCTGGCTTTGCCTTCCCTTCAAAGTCCATCAAATAAATAGTTTTTAAAGTCAGGTAGGAAAAAAATTAAATTGCATCTCTCTTGTATCAGGTATGTAGAGATGAGTGTGTGGAAAACCACTTTTTGGTGGTTTTGTCAGCCGAAAGGAAACAAAAGGGCCATTTTTTGTGTGCTCTAAGAGAAAGAAATGTGCTAATAGAATGGCATTTGGCTAATAGTGCACAGATAAAAACTGGGTCATGGCAGCACAGGTGGAAAGGGCAGAAAAGAAAGAGAGAAAATTATTTCATTTGTGGGTGAAGGTCATCTGGAATAAGTGATTTCATGTTTAAAAGACCACCAAGGAGAAAACTGATGAATGTTAACATAATTTTATATTGCTTTATTTCATTCTTTTTTTTTTCTTTTCTCATTTGTAATGCTTCCGTGGTCAGGAAGTTGAGGTAGGTTTTTCATGTTTTAACTTGTAACTATCCATAGAGTGAATAAAAGTATTAACAACATAATTCATATTACACTTTAAACTCTTATGATCAATTGTTTTTATTGCTATAAATGAAGTGTGTTGATACATGTTAATTATTAATGTGTTAACATTAATTAGCATGTTAATATGAAAATTACAGAAGGCATGAGGGATTTGAAGCACCTTTGTATCTGTCCCAATAGAAAGCTCAGGAATGCACAGATTTCTTTCTGTCAGGAAGGTGTTTTATTGAATGGGAATGTTCAATCTCTTTAATCAAGCTGATTGTATTTTTATAGATATATCAGTATGTATATATTTTGAATTACATCCCCCTGGTGTCAGTGCTACGTGTGTGTTGCTGTACCACGTGCTGCTTTGGTGTTGGAATAAGCTCCAGTGAAATGATGGAGCTCAAAGTTCCTCCTTCTAACAAAAGTCATTTCAGGATAATGTTATAAATCTGGGCACCTTCCAGAGTGCTGGCACAGAGCCCTGCCTGCTTCTAAGGCAGAGCTTTAGGTGTGGATTTAAATGTGACACAGGTTTTCTGCTCAGCCCTATCCCCAGGGGGAATTGTACCTTTCTGGTGCCAGAGCCGCTCAGCTTCAGGTCTCGCTGGTGTTGATGCTGAAGTGAAACTGCAGTGCTGGATTTTGGGTTGTTGTGGTTTAATCCCAGCCCTAAATAGCACCCAGCTGCTCACTCACACCCCCCAACCCTCCCTGCTCACCGGGGTGGGACAGGGAGGAGGACTGGGGACAAAACAAAGGTAAAACCCATCAGTCGACATAAGAACATTTTAATAATTAAAATACAATAATAATGGTAACTAAAAGGAATATGACAAAAAAGGAGGAATAAACCCCAAGAAAGACCATACAATTATCCCCAGCTCTGATCATCCTCTCCTTGGCCAACTCACCCATTTCCATACTGGGAATGAAGCTCTCAGGTGTGGAATATCCCTTGGCCAGTTTGGATCACTTGTCCTGGCCATGCTCCCTCCCAGCTCCTTGTGCAGCTCCTCCCTCCAGAAACATGGAAAACCGAAAAGTCCTTGGCTTGGAGAAATCACTACTCAGCAACAACTCAAACATCAGTGTGTTCTCCCCGTGATTCTCATCCTAAATCCTGGCTGAGAGGAAAATTAATTCCATCCCAGCTGAAACCAGGAAAGTTGTCCAACTGGCATAAGTTATTTTGAACTGTATTGCTCTAATGTGTGTATAGTCATTATTTACTCCTGTAAATAATAATGGGGTTTATATATTGAAAATCTCAAAGGTTTTCTCTATTCGACTTTTCAGGCTTTTTTTTCCCCCCTATTTTTCCTTGTGTGTTTTCCACGTTATCTCACCGTGGTTTCAGGCACATTCTAAAATAAACATAGTTTCGATTTTCAAAAAGGAATACTAAACAGGTCTGCATGAAGGAGGAGGAATAATAGGTTTACAGATGAGATGGCTGTTTTGTAGGTGTTTTTGTGAGGAAGGTGCATTTTTCGTAAAATATTCCTTTGACACTGAAATTGAGATAAACCCCCTTTCCAACCCTTATTTCAAAACTGGCTCCATATGCCACCAGCATAAGAAATCTTTCTTGGGAGTTGAATTATTTAACAGTTTCTGATGTTGAAAACCCAGCAGCAAAGCAACAACTTGGGGAAAAAAATGTAAGCAGGCAAAAAAAAAAAAAAAGAATATTTTGTTGCTGGAAAAAAATTATTCTGCTAACAAAGCTGAAAGCACATTCTGAAAAGTGATTAATGCTCAGTGAATTTAGCAGTACATCATCATCAATTACAAAGCATTGCATAACCATGAGGGGTTTGTGTATTAACAAAATTGTGGAATTCAAAGGCGAGTCTGTGATTCTATTCTGGTGGGAAGAAAAAATATAGATAATTTTGATGTATCTGAAATAAATGATGAATAATAGTCTTTGGTGTTACTGTGGGACATTATCACTGTCCATGAAGTCAGTATAGATACCAATGAATATATTGGGGGAAAAAAGAACCCATTTCCTCCTGCTTGTCCTGCAGAATAATTCAACCCAGCAGGCAAAGAGCAGGAGAGCAATCCCTGCTTTTCCAGGCTGTCCATGGTGTCCCCAAAGCAGTGCTTGTCCATAGGCTCCATCTCCTGGTGTTCACTGAGGGCATGGAGAGCCCCCACTCCTTCCACTTAAAGTCTGACTTCCAAGTCTCCAAAATGTCCCAGGCTGAGTTGCCTGGATAGCAGGAGAGCTCGTGAAATCCAGTGTGCTGGAGAGAAATGGGAAACAAAGCCCGATGGAAGAAATCATTTCGGTGTCTTATTGCCATGGATGGGTTTTTAGTTACCCTCCTGGCAGGAGAAAGAAATCTCGGTGTCGTTCTGGACAGCTTGATGAATACATCTCTTCAGTGGCATCCCTCAGGAAATGAATATAGGATACTGGCTATATTAAAAAGGAAACAAAGATTAATATGCAGAAAAATATCACAGGGTTATAGAGATTTTCTGTGCCTCCTCCCCTCAAATCTGTTATTCTGTTGTTATCATGTCCTCTCAGAGAGGACACAAGTACAATATACAGAATGTGCTGAAACAGAGATAAAAACTGGGCTTGAATCCCAGTTCTTCAGGACTAGGGTTGGTGGGGCTCTGAAGGAGGGGAAACTTTGCCTTCAGGTAAATATTTGCCAAGTACACAGCACAACTTACCTGATTTGAGCTAAATATGTCGGGATCAAAAGATGAGCTGAATCATTTGTGGTTTAGTTGTGTGAAATTTTACTGAAAAAAAAAATTGTATTTCATCTGAGTTTCCTTTCTTTTTTTTTTTTCTTTTTTAAATCCCCATTTAGGATGATTATTTCAGAAACTGGAATCCAAACAAGCCATTTGATCAAGGTAAAGATAGTACATGTTGTGTGGTTGTCTTCAGCTGTTTTCTCATATCCCCATGTAGTTTATGCCTCTCTTCCCCTGTCTGTCCTGTGCCTTAGTGAAGAGTTATATTCATACATCTTAGTCACAGTTTGAGGTGGTTTATGTATAAGGGTTTGACTCATCTCTGTGTTTTTCCACCATGTTTTTTAATCCCCACACATTCCAGTTTATATTTAATGGTGATATGTGTGCCCAGAAATATCCTCTGTAACCATGAACCTTAGTTTAACAGGCAATTTAAACCAGGTATCTTCACAGACATTTGCTTTCATGTTTAAGACTTTGCTAAATTAATGTCATAAATGTAACTACTGCATTTCCTAACACTCAAGGGGCCAATTCTTTGAAGCCAGTTGTAATGTATGAATTTTTCAAAAGAAAATTGGTGTTGTGTATGTGCTGCTGTTTCAGATGCGGGTTCTGTAAATGACATTTTGCACTTTGTAGTGGTGAGTTTTTAAGTTACAGCAGTAGCTTCAACAATTTCCAGGGCAGCCACCAAATGACAGGGAAAAAAGCAATTAAATAACACTCTAATTGTTGTGTCCAGTAGAGAACTGGAAACAACAGCCATACCAGGAAAAAAAATTCAAAATCATTGAAGTGTCTAGGAAGAAAATACTCATTGGAAGACTCTGAAGGTGCTTTTGAAAATTTCACTTTATTTCTATATTTCATAGCCAAATGTGTTCCTTGTATTGCCTGTGCTCACAGGAATATCACTGGGGGCTTACACATGTTAGAGCTGAAGAGTGTAGATTCTCTGTCTTTATGGAAATAGAACTTCAGTGTCAAAGGCAAGGGGAAGTTGCTGCTTTTGTCAAGACACAGATCCACAGAGATTTTCAAAGGCATTTGAAGGATTTAGGGTTACAAATCCCATTGACTTCAGATGGAACTTGTGCTCCTACTGCTTTCAGAGGCCTTGTGACCCTCTGTCTTCCCAAGGGGGAAAACAAAAGAGGTAAATCCTGGCAAAGTGTTGCAGGAAGATTTTGAACCGACGTGCTCTAAAACTGTCTTGTTGGTTGTGTTGCTGAGATGTGTCTGACTCGGGGCTAAACCACAAATCGGGGCAGAGAATCTAAAGCCACTCGTGGGGACCTTGAAGGGATACAAACAGTCATATGTCTGCTGAGGATTCCTGTCACTCTGCAAAGAAAAGGATCATTTCTCTCTCAGTGTAGGATTTCTCTGCCACTGTGGATAGTCTGTGGTCAGGAGGCAGGATGCAGACTGAGCCTTGCACTGCTCTTGCCTCCCTTAAACCTTGCAAATGGGTTTTATCTGGCCAGTGGATCATTCTTTTTGACAAAGAGGTCGCCCCTTTTGGCTGTGGTAAAATTCACCCCCGTTAAAACATTAAAAGTTGCCACTCAAACCTTTTTAAAAAGACTTACTCCACCAAAAAAAAAAAATCATTGCAGAACTGTTGATTAGTTTAGTTACACATACAAAAAGCATGTGAGCCTTTAGACACTGATCCCTGTGTTTTCAGCCAAAAAAATAAAGAGAAACCATATGTTGCTGCTTTGGGCCTTATGAATCATGTGCTGACAAGACTAATCCTCAGTTTATATAAACATATAGGATGTATACGTGTGTAAATATATATATACTATATAGGAGCATATATATAGAGAGAATGGCATTTAAATAGACAGTGCTGAGGTAAAGAAAGGAAGGGAAGCTTTCTCTTTTCCAGAATTGTGCCACCAGAGGTTTAATTTCTGTAATTTTCCACGCAAAGGAAAAGAATAGTCCGAAGAATTTGTCCCAGATGTTTTATGTAGCACAAGCTGCAAGACAATTGTTTCATCTGTTTTTACTTTTCCGTTCTCCCTGCCCTGATATTTTTTTCCCATCTTGGTCCTTTTGGCTTTGGGGTGTTTCAATGCCCCTTATGCTCTTTTCTGGTTTTGAAGATAGAAAAGCTTTTATTTTGTATCCTTTGGGTTTCTGAGATGCAGAGAGCCTGTGCAGGTCCTGTGGTGAGGAGCCCCCCCTTGCTCCTGTGAACTCAGTGGCAGGTCTGTGTTCTCACCACACAACTGTGATGTTGAGAGATACCCCAAAGGCAAATTTTAACATCACAGCACCAAGGTTCTTCTTAGTGACTGAAGAGAAAAAAACTCCAGTGGGTGACTGAGAGCAGATTTTGGGGTTTATGAGAAATCCGAGTGTGGTCTCACCGAGGTAAAGGCAACCTGTGTGAACACTCATTCTTTGGGACAGGTTTAAATGTTTGAAATCTACTTCTCAATTCTGATCTTAAAACCCTGTTTGAATATTCTAACTGTGAAGTGTTTACATGGGGACAGACTGTAGAACCACACTGAAGGAGCAGGGAGGACAGGGGTGAGAAGTAGCTGAAGGAGGCTGGGACCTGCCAGAAGGGATCGTGCCAAGGCAGTTGAGAATTCAATGTTTAATATCAGATTTAAAAACCAACAGTAGTCAGGTTTTGAAAGTCAGCAGAGTTCTGCTTCTAGGTTTGAACTTAATTTACATCTTTTAAAGAAGTCTGCTGGGTCCAACCAACTCTATGTTCTTTTCTAACAAAAAGCCAGCTTTATTCAGCAGGTTGAATGATTTAATTACACATTGAAAAACAACAGTGGAATGAAGCTGTCTGCTTTCTGCTTGCAGTGGGCAGGGAAATGCCTGTATCTCAAGCACAGAAATACCTTGTTTTGTAAGAAAGCATTCATGGCTTTCACTGAAACCACCCCTGGGGAGTCACAGGAGGTATCTTTGCATAACAGGCCTTTCCAAGGAAAGTCAGCTTGAAATGGTTCAACTGCAGCTCCGAGGGCACTCGAGTGATCAGAATTTATTTTGAGCTTAGCTACCAGCCCAGCTTTTTATTCATCTTTAACCCAGGAAAAAACAATACAAAGGTGAGCATCTTACCAACAGGGCCCAGCTAATGAGACATTAGGGCAGCAAAGGCAGGAGAGCGTGAGCCTGGAAATGATTGCGGGTCATCAATATTGAACTCCCTCCTGCCAGAGCTGCAGAGGCAAGAAAGCAGAAGAGTAGAAGGGGCAGGTTACTCAGGATTTTAAAATATGAATCAAAGGGTTGTGGGTTTTTTTTCTTACAAGGTCATTTGAGAGTTCTTGGCATACTTTCCTAGTCTTCTTCATCCACACTGAAGAAAGAAAAGAGGGAATCGGGGGAAAAAGTTTGAGCATAGAGTTCTCAAGTCAGGGATTTTGGTATGTGTGTGATATTCTGCACCTATTCAGAGTTGCCAGAAAAATTAACTCATTAAGACTTTGTGGATTATTTGAAGTGAAAACTGTTAAATAAAAAAAGAATTTTAAGCTATTGAAAATTTCTGCTAAAAGCCACCCCTCAGTAACTGTAGTAAATTCTTCTAGAGACAAGTAGATGTTATTATTTTTTTTTCTGATAGGATACACAAATAAGAGTACATTTTGTTAGCCTTAAAGCTGCTGGGAACAGCTGGGAATGCTGTCCCATTTCCTTGCCATGGGGCTTTTTTTTAAGCATTGGATACCCAGGACATGGGAACTGTGGAAGCACCGGGATGCACTTTGCATTGGAGATGCATTAGCTCTGAATCCAAAAATGTTTAAAGCATGGAGCTGCCATTATTATTAACAACATGGGTGTAGAATGATGCAGTAAGAGAGGGGGAAACTTGATTGTGTTGTAGTGTTGAGCTTTTCCCCAAATCTGTGCCTAAAACCATCCACTGAACTGTGGAATGCTCTGTTCGAGAAGATGGTTCACTCTTTCTATTTAGACTGTGATTTTTTTTTTTTTTTTGGTAGCAATTCCAAATGTTCCAAGCTTCTGGACTTCTCAGGAGAAGCAGCTCCTGATTAGAAATAGTCTGAACTTTCCTTCTTGTCTTCCAGCCTTTGTCTTTCTTTTCAGTCTCAATTCCAAATCCTCTTCCCTGGTAACTGAGAAATCTGGACAGGGATGTTCCTTCTCAGGGCTTTCATTATCTGCCCTGAGGGAGGGAGGGAATGCAAAAAGTTCAAAATATCCAAAATCCTTATTCTGCTGTTCTGTGTGAAAATCTTTATCTGCCTGGCAATGACTGGCTCTAATGTCAGACGCACTCGTGGAGACTCCACTATCATCATTAATTACAGACATGAACTCTCATTTCAAAGAATTCCCCTTGAGCACTAAAAGTCTGAAATGGCAAAATACCCTCACTTTTGAGGAGGAAACACTGTTTTTGAGTGGATTGCAGTCTCCAGCATAGCACAGACTGTGACTTTCACAGCCCAGCAGCCCCATGGAAGTGAATTTGTCAAATTTAGAGCGTCGTATCTCGAGATGAATGTGTTGGTATCCCTGCTTCCTCTCCTTCTGCATCCAGTTGTACCTGTGTCTTTCCAGTGTTTAAATCCAGACTCCAGAAATGCAGCTGTGCAGAAAAAAAGTTTGCCTCAAATTCATAAGCCTTCCAAAGCAAAAGGAATGATAATGGGAAGCCTGTGAAGCAGGATGAAAATCACAGAACCTGCAATTATTTTTGAACATGTAATTTTCTGTTAGCCCAGTTAAGATGTTCTTTCAGAAAAGCCTGAATAAATTCCTTGCAGGGAGATGTTTAGTACTGTACACATCTCTAGCCACAAATATATGTTAGTTTATAATAAATGTTTTCTATTACTGTGCCTCAGATGGCAGATTTCAATTGAATAACTTATTTTGCAATTTATTTTTTGACTGTGCCTGAATTAGTTTTAGAGGCTCATTTGTATCACAAGCTCACATGAATTATGTTTTGCAAATCTTCAGTAAATCAGTCCAATTTTAGCACATGCTAACTGAATCAACCCAAAACCAATGGCTGAGATGCTGCACGTGAAATATCTCCCACCGAACGCCTTTGGAGCACATGTGGCTGCTCCCATCCTCCCAGCAGGTGCACGTGGTCCCCTTTGTATGCCAGCAGTGTAATCTTCAATTCCTTATAAGCTTGTAAGCAACCAATTTTGTCATTAAATATGGCAGGAGGAGTGACAGGGATGGGCTGTGATTGCATTCTGGCTGATGTGCTCCGGGCGCAGCCGCTGATCGATGGGCGGCTTGTCTGGAATTTTATTAGCACTTGGGGAACACTTGTTAGTTTTGTCAATAATGGTGCTTGGCTTTCTTTTAATATCTCTTACTTCACTGACTGTGAAGCAGATGTGGATTTTTAAAGGGAAATTCTTGCTCCCCCGTGCTCATCCAGCTTCCACTGAAATAAGTGTGTTTTTGGGGAACATCCCAGAACCCCAACCCTGCTCTCTTTGGCATCACTCAGGGAGCAGAGGTTCCTTCTCCTTACCTCAGTTTAGCATGTAGGAGTTCATTTTTGGTAACCCACCTAAACCTTTGAAAGTTATTTGTGTGTGGACCTGCAAAGCTTCCTTCCTGATTTCCTGTGATTTGCTGCAAGAGAGACCCCAGTGTATTATCCAAAGTAGCTGCTCCAGTTTGTATTCTGATTTAAGAAGGGCAGACCAATCGGGGCAAAGTCTCCAGCTTGGAGGTATTATTTGACTTAAATATTGGATGGAATAGCACCTGCATGTCAGTGACCTTTAAATCACTAAACAGTCAGAAGAGTGGTTTGAACAGTATTTAAAGATGTTTATGTGCTTGTCAGTTAATGGGGGATTATTAACTGTCATTCGACTCTAGCTGGAAAAAAGGAACTCCTGTAGAGAATAAAAGTAGAAGGCAGAGTGGCAATGGCCATAAAAATGCATAATAGAGAACTTTTAGGGAGAGAACAACATCAAAATAAAGACAAGTTACTTCAAAACCAGATTTCAGTAAATTGAGAATGGGTAAGGCAGAAATTAGAGGCAGAAAAATGAGAATAATTGCCATTTCCTCAGTGTAGAGGGCACAAGCCTGAATTATCCAAAGGCAAGAGCTTGGCTAATGACAAGGCTCGCAGTGGCAAGGAGTGACTTACAGAAAGTGCAATTAAGTGGAACACAAGTGGCAGCCCCAGCTCAGAAAGCCAAGTACAAGACGAGGTGTGTGGGCAAGAACGTAGGAATAGCAATTTTTAACAAGTGTTTAGAAGAAAGAGGAAAAGAAAATCAAGAGAAATGGTGGGTCAGTGGAGAGAGACACTGAGGTAAAGGCACTGCTGAGGAGGCCAAAGCTTTGTCACGTGGCTTTGCTTTGGCTCTTGCATAAAAGCTCTGCTGAGCCAGGGTGGCAGTGAGAGCTCACACCTTCAGCTGCAGTGTGGCATTCTGGATTAGGAAGAGAACGGGCTCGAGCAAATTAGATGTTTGCAAATCAGCTGGAATTATCTATGGTTTAAGTGAATTGGTGGAAATAGTTTTAGAGATAACTTTTAGTGTCTTCAAAAATTCATGAGGTTGGAGAAGACTAGGAAAGGAGAAGCAGTGCACCTGCCTTTTAGCATTAGGGAAAGGAAGGAAATGGCAAAACATATCCTGTGAGTTGAACCTGAAATCTTGGGGGGGGGGGAACATGCTAGGATAAATATTAAAGCAAATATTTGTTACCATCGAGAAGATAAGGGGATGAATAAAGCTGGTGTGGATGTCAAATTAAACTAATTTTCTTCTGTGACATTTCAAGGTGTTGAGAGTCAGGAATAAGCCTGCAGTGTCACATATCTTGACTTTTTGACATTGCTTTCCATTACTGCCTTTATAAGTAAGTTAAAAAGTATTGTCTAAAAGAAATAATTATGAGGTGGGTGCAAAATCAGTTGGAAAACTACGCTCTGGTAGTAGCTATCAATGGTTCAATGTCAGGCTGGAAAGATAAATTGAGTAGTGGTTGTCTCTCATCTGTCTTGGGTCCAATATTATTTACCATTATTTACCATTTTAATTAAACCATAAATGTTGAAATCAGTCTTCTTCTTAAATGCAGCACAGCAATAAAATTCTCAGTCACCTCAAGAAATTTAAGAAACGGTCTGAAAACAAAAGATAAATTTAATCTGGGCACATGCAAAGTCCTTAGGTAGGAACAATCATCTGCACAAAACAGGATGAAAACCCACCAGTAATAAATTTGGAGCAAAAGGCTGGGGGATTAGAATGGATTACAAATAGAACATGAGTCAACAATGTCATTCTGTTGCAAAAGAAAAGGCAAATGTCACCCTGGCAAATGTAGCTGTGAGTAATCCTTCAGCTCTAGGCAGCACCAGGGAGACCTTGGCTGGAACACATTGTCCAGATTTGAGTAGCAGGTACTGGAAAGTGCCCAGAGAAAAGTAACAGGTATGACTGGAGTTGCAGCAAACGGCCTCTGGGAAGAAAGACTGAAGGAGAGGAGCAAAACAAAACAGCAACAACAAACCAAAGCAAGCCCCAAATCCTGTTTTCAAATAAATAAAATCGACTGCAGGGCGGATGAGTTGTTCTCTGTCGGTTGTGGATACAACAAGGAGCATTATTTTTACACTGCAGAAAAAGGAGATTAATTTTACTCCTTGTAGTGGCAGCAGTTGGGAAAGATATTTTTAAGAGGATGTAGAGACTCTGTGTTTGAAGGAGTTCTGAAACATGTTAGACAAATGCCTTGCAGATAATGACACGTGACCAACTGCTCTAGTGATGGAGAAGGGGAGTAGAATCAGCACCCTCCCCAGGACTGCCATTCTAGCACTGTGATTGTGTTTTGATTAATGGAAACCAGCTTAATTCCACTGAAAGCACAGATGAAATGCTGAAGAAGGCATTTCTTCAAATAAATTTCCAGTCAAAGCAAGGAAGGGGAAATAAATGAATCAGTAGCCTTGACAGACGTTTTGGCACCACTTGGAATGGTACAGGTTCTTTTTTGATGGGAGTAATGCCCATGAACTGCGAGATGGGCACTAAACACGGTTGTCAAGGGCTCACAAACCTCTGAGTTTCATCAGGGATTGGCAAAAAACCAGCTGATTTTCTCTGGCTGCTTTTCCCTCTCTCCCTTGCTTTCTCATACAGAGTCAGGAGGAATTCCCAGGGATGATTCTGTACTTGATGTTAGTAGTGGTTGGTTTGGTTTTTTTTCTCCAGACAGGAATAAAGGTCATGATCTAATTCTAAGGTTAAAGATTTGGATGAAAATCAGTTAACTGTTCTTTTTCAATTAATTAGGTAAGATGTGACAACGCATGTGTATTTAGGAACTAAATCTCCTTCTGCCACAAACCTGAGTGAACCACAGCTATTTTCCTTCCTTTTCCTTCATATTGAACATACTCGCAAAACATAATATTATTTCTGCTCAAATCTGATTGTTTGCATTCTAGCTTTGCAGCCCTTGCTCATTTGGAAAGTTACTTTAAACTCCAAAATGGTGCTAAGCAGCCCACAGCAAGATGAATAAAAGAAGTTTTCAAATATATTCTGATGGTGTTCTGCACTAGAAAGTTCCCTAAGCTTAGTCAGTTGAAAATGAGTTTGGTAGGAGTTGTTTAGTGATTTAATCTCATTCTTTGCTTGCAATATATCCATTCCCTGGCTGCACTCTATCCATGGGCCTGGCCATTGGCACCTGGCTCTGTGTTAGCAGTTGTTGCCCAACAGTTTGCTTTAAAGGGCTTGGTGACTTTACCTACCTCTCCTTAAAGTGCAGGCACAGGAAAGCTGTATCTGAAGATCAGAATTTTACTTCTTGCAACCTCTGTTTGAGGGTTTGTTCTGTTTTGTCTCAGGAGGGTTAGTGGCAGCATTGTTGTCTTGGTGCATCCTTGCAGTGCCTCTCCAGCTGTAGCAGGGGGATGCAGACACATGAAGTGCTGACCCAAAATCTGGAGGTATTGTGTTCACTTGACCCACAAGGCAAGGCAGTGGAATAAAATCTGCAATATAAGGAGGTTCTGCTCCTGGGATAGCTTTAATTTAGAAGCTGAGCAACTGAATCGGTCTCTCCCTTCCCATCCTATCTGTAACAACAGATAAACAGAACCCTGTGATAAATGGATGTACAGATCAGCAATCCTAGGGATCATTGCACATTACAGCAATCCTTAATGCAGGGTAAGTAAGCTTTATTGTAATTATTTTAATGTGATATATCAGTGTGATCGTGGAGTTTATCCTTTATTTTAATTGCTGGGGGTTACAATGCATTAGAAGGTACGTGTAGTCTCTAAGAGCAAATGTATCTTTGCTGTGAAGGCTCCAGCCTGTTACTCTGCTCAGTGGGGACCTTTGTAATGACCTTTCGTATTTAAAACCAGTGAAAAGTTGCTGCCACAGGCTGCAGTCTGCAAAACAGAAAGGGAAGAACCCCTATGTTTCATGTTGTTAAATACAGGCCTCCAACAAAAAAATGGGTCTGCTTCTCTTTCATAAATCTCCCTAAGGAGTCAGTGTTGGCAAAAAGAAAACCAGTAGCCGTGATTTGTTAATCCTTCTCTCAACTCCAGCACTGTGGTTGTAGTACATTCCCTCTAACCCAAAGGACATATTTATCCTCAAAATCCAGGCTGTATTCAGCTGTCTCGTGGTGCCATAATTGGGTATTTCTTCTGTAAGCAACGTTTCCATCTTTCATATGATCAGTCATCACCACTTTGCATCCTTGGCACTAATGGCAGAGCTGCATAATGCCCATTCTCCTGCAGGTGCCAATGTTGTGTTTCCCTCCCTCCTTCCTGGCTTTTCTACCCTTTGCCTGACAGACAAGTGTTAGAAGGGTCACCCAGTGATTGTCTGCCCTCAGAAAGGCGTTATATTTTTATTTAGTTTTTCAAGGTGCAGTGCTCTTTTTAGATTTAAGCTTCTCAGCAGCCCTTCACTGTGGTGAACAGTCACAGTGCCCATCCAGCCAAAATCCAGGTGCTCTTACTCATCCCACAAATTGTCATTGTTGACTGTCTGTCTTCCACACTTGCTTACCTCAGTAAGCTCAAGTGCCTTCAATAATTTGAGTGTTTAAAAACCTGAGCTTAATTATATATATTCTTAAATCTTGGGACGTTCTCGGCTTCCTGAAATAAAAATGCAAGGTTAAAAAAGGGTGTATCTCCAGCAATATGAGCCTGTCTGGTCCTCCTGCATGCAGATCAAGGGAAAGGCTGCCTTTTCTAACCCTTCAGGTTTCACATTTGGGTGAGTGTCAGCTAAAATGAGACATTCCTGATAGAGCCTGAAAACTCCAGCAATCACACCTTTTTTTGTTTCTTTTTATTTTTCTTACCAGCGTGGCAAGAAAACATTGTCTCTGTCTGTACACCCCCTTGAGCTGCCAAGTTTTACACAGGTCAAACCACTTGAAGTATCCAAGTAAAACCATGAAGAGTTCAAGGAAAAGCCACTAAAAGCACAAGTCTATTTGAAAAATACCAGCAGGACCTTAATGTGGGTGATGTATCCCAGCATCAGAAACATAAATATGTTGGTCCTCATAGTTTAGACATAAAAGATCACGAGTTATTACTTTTCATCTTTAGATCCTTCCTCAGTAGAACTCCTAAATAAGCCATTGCTGTGTGCTGGCTATGGGCTGTACTTGGTTGTTCTCACTTCTAATTGCCTAACTTGGCTCCTGGCTTCATGGTTATTCTGTTGCAAGAAATGTGACTTGATATTTAGGGAAACATTATTCATTTTCTTTGTGTTTCTGCTTCTGAGCTGCTTTTTTATAAAGCTGCACTTGTAGTGTATTTTCCTACCCAGGGCTGTGGCTGTAACATTTTCCCAATGCCTGTAAATAAATTAAGTATACTGTGGCTTGAAAGAGAAATTGCTATCAGCTGGTGTTCTGCTACCTACAAAACATTTTATCTTCTTTCAGTTTCTATTACTTTGCTCTCCCTTGATTTTGTAGAGGAAGTTGTGTCCCCTGTTATTGTCATGTGGTGCATTTGGGAGCAGTGTGCTTGATCTATGGAACTATCACAAGTCCCCCAGTGCAGGGAGCTCTGCTTTGCAAATTGCAGTGGAGATGAACTTTTTTTTTGGCAGATGGAGCTGCTGATATGATTTGGAAATAGGGCTGTTTATCAGTCAGTCAGGTAACTCATTTTTCAAGATGGGGGAATAAAATAATGGTTTGAGATGAAAGAGGAGGGAGAGGCCACCCGTTTAGAGAGTCCAAAAGGAGGAATGCACTTGAGAGCTGTATCTGTTGTTTTATAACAATGCAACAAATTAATTCCTTTTCACAGGCTGCAATTTTAAAAAGAAAAGATCATAATTGCTTAACTTTTCCCATCTGCACAGTTATCCAAAAGCCAGGGGCTTCACCTGAGGTAGTTGTCCATTCTGTCTGTGGTTCAGATTAGAAAACCACTTTGAGGTTTAGCTAAGATGAATTAACCTTCAGAAAGATAAAGGTAGATGGAATCAGACAGTGCACAGATCCTGTCCAGGAAAGCAAGATTCTTATGATCTATGCTTGTGATCTCAACAGGGACAGAACTCGTGGTAGTTATTCACTGACACCAGAGATTTGGAAATCGTTTTGCCCATGTTTTCTGAAACATTAAAGCACAACAAATTCTGCCAGGCTTTCAAATGCAGGAAAGAACCCCGAGGAAATGTGTGCCATTAAATAACCCTGACAGGTGTCCCTTAACCAGAAGGATTCTCCTGGAACACCCCCCTCAGCCTTTGCAGCACTTCCTGTAGGCCAGAGGGTTTCAAAATCATTAACCAGGAATGTGGCAAAGCCCCAGGAAAAGGGTGTGTTGGGCTGGAGGCTGCAGGAGCTGGAAACGTGGGACTGTGTCACTTTTGCTTTGCTTTGAGATGGGAAAGGAGGAGGGAGAAAGAGAGAGCTGAGAGAAGCAAAAATAAAGTATGCAGTAGATGATGTTGAACACTTGGAAAAAGAATCAGGTAGTTTAATAATGGATTTTCTGTGTGACAGTCCCTTGGCAGAGCTGATTTTTGCCTGTCCATTAGTATGCTGTCTTTTTTGTCAATCTGGTAGAGAGGAAAGGGTCTTTTGCTTGCTTTTCTGAAATAACAGGAATTCTGGGATCTCTATACAGGTTGTAAATTAAAAATTATTGGTTTTTTTAATTAAAATATTGAATCCAGACTCTGCAGACCTTAAGATAACGAAGTTTTTTGTCTTGCTTCTAGTTAGTATTCAGGGGAAAAGGGGATGGGGTTTCAGGAGGTTGCTGGAGCAAGGTAGTACAAGGTGGAAATAAAGCTTTTTGAGCAATGGAGAGGCCAAGAAGGGAAAAATTAAAGCTATATCTGGAGCAAAGGTGATTCTTATGTGAACAATTTTATTAATTTTGGGGATATCTGTGTTGAATTCTATTTCAGTATCTCCCTCCACATCCAGTACATTGGCACAATAAAGATGTTTCAAAAGGAAACTGTTAAAACTTAAAGCCTGAAATATTCACAAGCTTGCTTTTTTTGAGGCACTGAATAATTACAAGAGGCCATTCTTACATGTAGGCAATTTCCTCTATGATAAGAACACTTAGTTTGAAAAACTCATTTTCAGCATGCTGACTAAATAAAAAAGTTCATTAAAATCTTTGTATGGTCTGCAGGAGGGAGCTAATTACAATGTTTTGTCTTATATTTCAATTATGGTAGATGTGAATTAACTAGTATTTTAATAAAAATTAGTAGTAGCATTTATTTTCCACTGACTGGTGTAAATTTAAGTGACGTGTCTGAAACATAAAGAGCCCAGGGTTGGATGTGTGTGGTGAATGGATTTTATTTTAATGAATTATAGTATAATTGCCCTGTCTTGGCAATTAAAGTTGGGCATTAAATCTAAATTCATTAATTCCTTTGCATTCTTTTTTTCTTTGGGAGAGCAGAGGAACGACTAAAAATTCCTTTAAGCCTATAAAACTGGAAGACATGTATGACAAATAGATTTAAAAGGGATTACTGAGGGGTAGAACACAAAGGCAGAATTACATCAGTGTCAAATCCTGCCCTCAGTTACGTGCAGGCTCCTTGGTGAAGTTACAGGGGTTTGAATTTGCCTTAGACTTGCATTGCTTGGATGGAAAATGCTGCTCTTTGGGTATTTCTCTTTTTCATTCTGATACAAACCTGGGTATTTCTGTCATGTGAATTTTCCTATCCACAGAGACATCAATACATTATAAGAATTGTTGAGCAAATTTGGTCCAAATTAGCTGCTTCTTAAACTTAGATGACTTGCTTATCTTAGCTGTGGGTTTAGCCCATTTCTCCTCTGGCAGATAAAAGAAAAAAAGTACAAAAGCAGTGTTGATAGGTAACATTTTTGAGGGATCAGGAAGTCGCCTTCCCATCTCTTGCCTTCCCTTAACAAAATAGTCTCCCCAGGGCTCAGATCTCCCCATCAGTTCTGCTGAGGGGTACTTTTGAGGAGTGACCAGCACTAATGGACTTCTTGTCTCTCCCCTATGTGTGTGGGCAGGTTTGTTTTAGCAGAATTGGACTAAGCTGTGGATGATAAGATGGTGTCTGAGTTATCCGGCCTTGTTCTTCCAATGCTTAGGAATTATAAGGCCATGGTTTTGAAAGAAAACTCCAAGTGAACAGAGCAGATGAAGCAGAAGGATTGTGTGTGTCCCGTTTTGGAACTTTGCCATTCAGTGCTCTTCTCTAGGGCACAACTTCATAGCAGAGACCAAAGAAATATCAGTAGTCCAGGCATTAAAAAATGAGCATGTGACCAGCTCTGACTTCCAGTTTCCCAGGAAATCTGCTGTGAAGAAGGAATCTGCAGATCCAGAGGGTAGTGATGAGCTCAGCATGATCCTGAAGTTTGACAGTCTTGGTGCTGTTGTTCCAAGTGCTGTCTGCTGCTGTTCCGTGCTGTCCTTCTGCTGAGGCAATTTCACACCTCATCTGCTGGAGATGGAAATGGCAGGGAACAAACTGTAAATCCAGCTGAATCTCAGTTTAGTAGATATATCATCCTCTCGGAACCTTTTCACATAAATAATTAGTTCAGCACTTCCTCGGTGCTCTAAACTTGCAAAGCTTTGGAAAGGGGGTGGGGTGTCGTTATCTCAAGGAGTTAACTCATCCCCCCCTCCCCCCAGGGCAGCATCAGCCCCGTGTGCATCACTGCTGACACTTATTCACCGGCCACAGTGTCCCCAGCAATTTATTCTGATCCTCTAAACCGTCAGAAATTCGTCACCTGAACTTCCCTTTTTGCACTTCAGACCTTTGAACTGAAAACTTTTGTGTTATGTGCCATTGACGTGACAAACAACTGGGTGTCACCTTAAATTTAGTGGCTTTTCCTTTATATGAAGGCTCGTTGTTATGTTTCCCTTCAGTGCTGTCATCTCAACCACAGCTCTGTGAGTTCTTCCTCACAGATCATTTATTTGCCTTATTAGTCTCCATCAAACTGATCAAAATGAGGTATTTCAAAAGCAAGGCAGCAGATACCGAGAAACCAAGCATTTGGGAAGTAGGGGGTCATCTTCTGTGTCTGATAGAACACTGTGTCCTGGTTTCAGCTGGGCTAGAATTAATGTTCTTCCTGGTAGGTGGTGCCTTGCTGTGTTTTGGATTTCGGATGAGAATAATGTTGATAACACACTGATGGAGCTGTTTTAGCTGTTGCTGAGCAGGGATTACTGTAAATCAAGGACTTTTCAGCTTCTCACCCCACCCCACCAGCGAGGAGGCTGGGATTTCTGACCCCAGGGATATTCCAGACCACCTGAGATGATGCTTAGGGTATAAACTAGTGGGGAAGGCTGGTCAGGGGTAGCTGCTGGCCTTGGTCAGCGGGAGGTGAGCAGGAGCATTGTGCAGCATTTGTTTCATATATTATTATTATTATTGTTGATACTTTCCCTTCTTTCTCTGTCCTGTTAAAATGTCTTTATTGCAACCCATGAATTTTTCCCTTCTTCCCAATTCTCTCCCCATTCCACTGCAGGGGGGAGTGAGTGAGGGTCTGTGTCGTGTTCAGCTTCTGTAACAACTTTGGGTTAAACCAGGACAATGTACCTGTGAGTTTCCCTGTACGTGTGGAACAGTCTGTGTATCCATGGGCACAAAGGTGAAGGTATTTGGTGCTGGTTTTACAAACAGGCAGGATCACAGTTGCCAGAATGTTATGCATTAGGATTTGAAACAGCACTTTTACATTCAGTTCTCTCCAGTTAAGTGTAGTAGTTTGAAAGAGATTCTTGTCACATCCTTCCGAGCTGTAACAGCACTAACACAGTTCCTGTCATGAAGAGTTGCTGATATGTTTTCCAGAGACCACATGGCTCCCAGCTCCTTAGTGCTAAGGCATCTGGATATTGGAAAATGTGTGTGTTAAGATCTTAATTATGCAGTCTGGTGATAAAACTTGCAGATGCACTTGGGACTGTAACAAGCTTAGAACGTTATCAGGGCAGATAAACTACATTTATAGCGTTCCTCTCCCCCACCTTCTTCACCCTGTGTATTATTGTTCAGTGTGTTGTGGGTCTGGAGAGGGCTGTAATCTGTTCCATCCCCTTGGAGTTGCTGACTGCTGGCGTTATGGAGTTGGCAGAACTGCCAGAATCAAGAGTTTGCCACAAACCTGAGATTCTTTAGAACCTCTCCAAAGGTCTGTGGTGCCAGACCCACCTGACTGCAGGCAGGGGCATGTTCTGTTCTCTTGCCATTCCTCTTTCTTTGTACCAGCTTTGAGTGCTCTGAATGTGCAGAGAACTGAGACAGAACTTCATGTGGGCATCCTCCTGGAAAGCTTCAGGCTTGGAATCTGGGAAGGTTTTCCCAAACTCGACTAGTTGTCACTGAGACACATAAAGAATATCAGTTTAATGGCATGAACAGGCCAGTGGTACCTTCTTCTTGTGGATTATGACTGTTCATGTTTTACTTGACTGCTTTAGACATTTACATCCATGAGCTTTTCCCCATACCTGAACAAAATATGTTTGATCCCTCTTCAGTACAAACTTCTTTGCACATGAAATGAAAGAGAACTTGGGCATTTCTTTCTTGCCCTTTTGGATTCCCTTTGTATCTTCCATAAATGACACGTCCCAGTGTTTGTATTCCTTGTGCTCTTCACCAGAACCTCCAATTTTCAATTTGAAACAAATGGTTTTTCCACATTGTTTGAAATAATTTCACCCTCATTGCTTTCATCTGGTTAAATAATCCTTTAATCCATGCTCAGAACCAACTGATCTTTTAGTTTCTAATGTTTTTCCTAGTGGATGCCATTATTATGCTGTGGTAGTGCAAATAAAGTATGATTGATCAGTTTATCAAATGACAGTTATTACTGGCCCATTAATTCTGGCTACATAGATGATTAGAAGTACAGATTTTTACACCTAGGACCAGTGATATTTTTTATAATATAGATTTAGAATATATTTATGCAAGCAGAAAATTGAATCAGCATTACCATCAGTGCATTAAATTATGGGATTTTATTAGAGAAGAATTCCCTTAGACTAAAACTGTAGATATAGATAAGAAAAAAAAATAGAACATGAGGATTACTAGGAAGAGTTTAGCATCTTTAAATTACATTTTGAACTTTAAAATAATGTGCCTGCCCCAAATAATTCCTTTTGCCTGCTGGCTATCACTCCCCTATGATTTCTGTGTGCTCAGGGTGCACACCTCTCTCCCTGAATCATTGGATGTTCACGGTGATTTAAGCTCATGTGCTTTGATTTGTGCAGTGTGAGTTAGTTTTGTCTCCTGGACCAAAGGAAAGAAAAGGAAGGGAGGCAAAAATTCTTTGCTCTGTGGAGGTCCCACTGTTATTTCTGCATTACAAACAAGTGAATCATGAGTATGACACAGAATAGCTGTTACTTAAAACCTGACTCAGAGCAGCAATGCTGTGGTTGAAAGGTCTGTGCCAAGGCACTGGAGAGCCCAATTCAGCTGCTGATGGGCAGAGTTAGTGCTGGCTGCTAAAGCAACTTCAGTCTCAGAGGAGAGTTATAAAAACAACTGCCAGAAGTAAACCCAGATTAATGCAAATTGGAAATTACTCTCACATTTTTAGAGAGAGCAACTAAAATATGCACCTTTGCTATAATAGAAAACAACCAGGGAAAGTTATAGAAGATTATTTAAATCCCCATTCCTGGGCTTTCTCATAACAATGCATGAGACCATAAGATGGTCTAATAGTTAATTCAGCCTTCACATCTGTGGATGAATCTGTTCCCTAACTCCATTAGAAGTTAGACTGAGAATCATGAAATAAAGGTTTGTTTTCTAGCTCTAATGTCAGCTTCTTGGGAACCTGGGATGAGATCATATAAACTCAGTTTTGGTTCCATGTGCATGCAATTGGAATAATGAAATTTTCCCCTCCTTCCCTGCTTAGTTTTACTGTGTGTGTGTGACCTCCAAGAATTGTGGGCTCTATAGATCTTTACTGGCATTGCTCTCCTACTTGAGTACAACAACAAAACACAAACAGTTGCAAAAATTGTTCTGATCCCTCCTCTGCTCATGTAGTCCATCATTCTTCCAATGTTCTGCCACCTTGATGGTGCCAAGTATCAGATCAGGATTTAAGATTCAGCGTTCAGTGATGAGACAGTTGTGAACTAACAGAAAGGCCAAGTGAACTTTTCTAAAGCTTTGAGTCTGATCATGCAAATTCTGTCCAATGTTCCATTCAAATGAAAAACTCTTACATTTCTGGCTGCCCTGCAGCTGCTAATTTCTGTAAACTGATAAGAAAAAAAGTGATGAAATTTCTTTGATGCTGTTTGTTCTATGTAATCCTGTAGGATTTAAAGTTCACATTCCCAACATGTTCTAAGGATTGAACACCAGCCCTCCTTGTAGTCCGTGGGAATTCTGTCATTTATCTTAGTGAAGGCAAAATTTCAGCCCAGATGTTTTGCTTTCTTCTTGAGTCTCTTTGGTGCAAAATAACCTGTATAGATTATAGAGTTTAGGGGAGAAAAGATGTTTTCTGGGATAAAACACAGGATGCAATGAAGGAGAGTGGTCGGCTTGTCTGAACTACTTCAGAGACAAAAAGCCCCTGTTGAATCTCAGAATAAGACTTTCTCAAGCCCATTGATTTTTTGAATTGGGTTCAGGTTTTGGCTTCATTTTTTTCAGAATTTCTACTGCATTTTCCAATGCTTTGTCTTCTGATTTCTGTGACCTTTGCTGTTCTCTCTGCCTTTTTTACCTTTTCTTTCGTTCTGCTACTATTTGCTCCCTCCATCCCAGCTATTATTACCTGTTTCCTTACTGCTGCAGCGTGGATCCCTCTCACTCATGAGAAGTGCTACATTCCCCAGCAGCAGGGTGGATTTCTCCTATTCAGATGTTCTCCCAGTATCTTTCTGCAGGAGCAGGTGTGTGATCAGGCAGGTCAGATCAGCCCCCACGTTGTGGGCATCACATCTGGTGTTTTTTTCTAACATTAAAATGAATCAGAGAAAGAAGGAAAGAGAAGACCAGGGAGCAGCAAGATGCTTCCCTCTAGGGCAGCTGGGAATCATGAATGAGAGACTTGCTGCCAAACACTGCGTGTCTATATGGTGTCAGAAAATAGTAATACGGAGAATATTAAGTTTAAAAAAAGCAAAACCCAACTAAAAGCTTGACCTTTTAAGTCAGAGCTGCACAGTCCAGGGCCAAAAATTGTTGGTTCTGGAGGAGTTAAGAAAACAGAGCGAGTTTGTATAAATATGATCTCACACAGTTGTGCTCAACTAGGTAACTAGAAAAGCAATTAAGGGCAAAGCATCAGCAAGGAGAGCTGCCAGAATGAAAATGAAACCCAAGATTACTGTTGTTTGCCTTCAGCCTCTCTGAACCGAAATTACTTTTTGTTGCTTCTGTATTCAAACACAAAGACAAGAGCAGTTTAATCTATTTTATGTCTTTTCAGAACCTCCTGATGGGAATGATCATTTTTCCAATCTGCCTTATTTGCCGATAGAGAGATGGAAAAATGGCCATAAGAATATGTTATTTTATTCTTTGGGTTGCAAAATATGGCTTTTACAGTTTCTCTGTTCTTTTTTTTCTTCTTCTACACCTTAATTGACACTCCAAACATAATCTTAAATGGGAAATATGTATCTTTATCAGGTTGTCACTAGATTTAACTGTGCTGTTTTCTGTAGAAGGATATAGTGACATTTAGCTTACTCTCATTATTTTGTCATGTTAGGATGTGTTAGTGTTTTTTCCATTAATGTACCCCTGAAATGGGATTATAACCAATTTTGACAAAAACAGATAATTAAAAGAAGTAAGGTGTTGCTTGAAAGTTTTGAGTAATTTTTTGCAGCCAGAGTTAATCACAGGAAAAAATATTTATAATATGACTGTCATGCACTGATAGTATGTAAATACATATAAATATCCCTCATGCATTCCCCAGAACCTTGATATCTCACCTTTAAAGTGTCTAAAGATGAGCAGGAAAATGAGGATGCATCATGTTCACACTCAAACTGCAGAAGCTCTGATTCCTCAAGGATAAATCAGCACATTCCTCATTGTGCTTTTGTACCGAAACCCACTTGTCTCTTAAGAATTCAGAAATTCATTATTTCTTTCCGATCATAAAAACTTCTCCCACGGGAAACCAACTCACCAGAAAGAAGGCCATGGCCTTGGCTTTTCTGCTTTCCATGTTCTCTCCCAGGGAGGTGGGGGTTGGTCTTTCCTGCTGCTTCCCCAAGGAGAGCAACTCAGCAGCAGAACCTCTGATCCTGCATGGCCGGGGAGGCAGCCAAGGAACGTTTCCGTCTTCTCTTCCCATCCTTCTGCTGGACCGAATCCCCACAGAGGTCTCAGAGCTCCAGCCATTGTGTGCCCAGGCTGATCATAAACCCCTGAAGGAGGCAATCTGATTCCTCATAAGGATTCCTCCAACACTTCACCAAACCCCCCCGTGCTGTGATTTGTCTGTTGTTCCTTGCTCTGTCCTCACAGACATGGAGAACCATCTTCCAGGATAAGTGCTTGCTTTATGACAAGTATTTGCTCATTTTAAGACATCTCATGGCTCCCTTGTCGAGTCTTCCCTTCCTCAAGTGGCTCCATCTATTTCCTTTTGTCACTTCCTTAGAAGTCATATTCAAATCTTTATCAATTTTACTGTTCCCCCCTGAACTCTTATCCTCATCTTACCCTCTTATCCTGTGGATCTTGTTTATACTTTTACCCAGACAGAACCATATGCCAACTGAGGACATCAGCAATGCTTAATAGAGCAGAATAATCATCCCCTATGTTTTAGTTAAGACTTTGCTGTTAATACACTCCAGTAAAAGGAGTTTACTTTTTTTGCAGCAGCTTGGCAGTTTTGATTCCTATTCAGCCTGCAGTTTGTTGACACTCTGGGATCCTATTTTGTATTATTTCTACCTAGTCAATCCCCATTTTGTGTTTATTCCTTTGATTTCTGCTTTGTGATGCTGCTGCTTTGTGTTTGTGCCTACTGACTGCTGCTTTATTCATTCCTCCCATTTCCCAAGATCATTTTTCACTGTAACCTCCAGAGCACGACAGCTCCTTTCCTCATTTCTCTGCTTTATAAGACTGCTCCCCATTCCATTATCCAAACAGTTGGTCTATGTTTTTTTATCTCAAAATGCCTCCTCATTTAACTGAACGATGCCAATTAGCAAAATGTCCCTTGTGTGGAGACAGACAGTTGTGAAAAAAACAAAATAAAACTCCTCAGAGCCCTGCATTCATTTTAACAGACTTTATGCTGGCTGAGGAGTTTTGCTTGTTGGTGTCTGGGGGGGTGAGGAGGGATGTTGTGTGTTTAGCAGTTCCTCTGAGTTATCCTGCATTATCCACATTCCCTGAGGATTGAGCCTCTGGAGGCCCTGAGCCTGCCCAGCAGCCCATAGGGAAGGAACAGCTGTCCCAGCTTCACACATCCCTGGGAACAGTTTGGTGAGGTTTGTTCTGCTTGGCAAGGTGATTATCAAACGGGTCAAAACCCAGGAGCCTTCTTCTCACTGCTGGGGACTGAACATCCTTCCTGCTGGCACTGCCTGACCCCAAATCAAAGCCATTAGGAGCTGAGGACTGGCAAAGTGACAATGGGAAGCCCAAGGGGGTTTTGTCAGGTTGTTTTTTCCTAGTTCAGAAACTGAGCTGTTGAAAACTTCTTAGCAAGAAGAGAGATGTTTCCTGCAAGGAAAATCAGCTGTCTGAGGCTGGGAGCTGCAAAGGCACAGAACAAGGAATGCAAGTTGTATCTTGGTACATAAAAGAAATTCAAAAGTGTGGCTGTTTTGCACTGCCCCTGTGTCCATGCTGTCCCTGGAGCTGTGGGTAGACCATGTGTGACCTTTGGAGCCAGAACCAGCCTGTGGCTGTGCTGTGCTTGGCACCTGAACCACTGGATCCTGCTGTTTCTGTACCACCAGGGACCAGAACATCCTTTGTGGCCAATCCTTCCAGGTTTAGAGCTTCTCCACGTCAGCAAACTTCCCAATCAGAATAGTATGATAAATGAAATCAGATATCCTGAACTGAATCATATTTGATGCTTTTCTTTGCATTTGCCAGGTTTGTTTTTGTGAGTTCTGTGCACGGGGAAAACACACATCCCTGCTCCTCCCATTGTCATGTGGTCTCTGCTGTGAGGACTCAGTGTCAGTTGTGTAAAACCTACTTTTAATCCCCCTGTGGTGCCACTTTAGCCTTTAAGGATAGCGAGACCTCGATGGTGTGTGGGGTAAACACTTGATTTTGGTCAATACTTTAATTTGGTCTGCAACCTAATGACATTTTAAAGTATGCACTGGCATTTCTGCTGGGCTGGCTGCCATCATTTCTGCCTTGACGTGGCAAATAAAGGCTTACTAACTCAAGAAGGAATTAGCATGAAACATGTCCATCAATCTCCATAAAGAAGCATTATATGGTAGAATTTTATTAACTCTGAAGTAAGGGCAGTATAATTGGACAGAAATGTGTGCAGCAACTGATAGGCTTGTCTTGAGAAATCCTAAGCACTGCTGGCTTTCATTCTTTTTGAGCACAGTTTTAATTCTAGCTGCATTTTTTTTTGTTATCACTCCTCAGCCTGTGGATAATAGTAAATAATTTATTTTGAGGTGCTTTGCAGAAAATCCTGTGTTTCTTGCTCATCAAAAGCAACTGACTGACCTAAAATCAGATGAAGTGCCCACAGGAAGGTTCATTCTATCACCTCTGTGCTGCAAAGTCACTTCTAGTTCAGCTGGCTGTTATTAGCCCTATCTAGCAAAATAGTTCACAACATCTTATATTGATAGGAGAAGATAAATGTTACAGTAGATGCACTTTAAAAGTTCATTCCAATTTTAGAAGCATTACTAGGAGCTGAAATATCCAGCATCTTGGGCCTGAAGAGTATCACTGGAATTGATATTGCCTCTGCAAAAAGATTCTGAGAATCTGTTGCAAATTGGCCAGGCTATTATGAACACATTCTGTTTTATAGCATTATGTAGTGCACAGCATGTACACTTCAGGAAAAAATGGACATAAATTAGCCTTGTAAATGGTTTCATATCTTGTATTAAATGAACTGCTGAGAGTCTAATCAGAAAAGCATGGAAATAAAAGAGATTCCCATTGATTTCAGAGGTCTTGGGTTCAGGTCCTACTTGTGTGTGATCGTAAAAGTCATGTTGTGATACATTCAAGTTCTAAAAAATTGACTTATCTTCTCCCACTTGCTTGACTTTTAAAGCTCTATGTTTGCTCATTAGTTAGGTGCAGGAATGCCTCCTGCATCACTGTCACTCTGCCTTTCCATGCAGTTTCCTGTTGAGTGCAATGGGAGTTTCCTGCATGGAGAGACAGTAGGATCAGCCCTAAAAAAGAGAACGAGCGAGAAATGACCTGCTCAGCTTTCATTACTTAGGGTGCATTACTCAAGCTTGGTGACTTTTCAGTCATTAATTACAACTGACATGAAGTAAGAGTGAATTAAGTGTTTTCCTGTTGCTTCTAAGATGTTATTTTACAAGGTTTCCTCTGGGTTCTCCGTTTTGGAATCAAAATGTTTGTACCAATTGTAGCTGTGGCCAAATTTTTGACGTTACCAAATGTTGACAAACTCTGCTAATCATCCAATTTTTAGCTCATTCCAACCTCTCTCAGGTTCTGCAGGGCCTATAACTCTTCAGCTGCAATCCCCAGCATTGACATCACAATGAGGTTTTCAGTTGCTTGAGTAGATCAATGATTTTGTGACACACTTTTTAGTGAGATTAACATTCTTAATTTACTTAAAAAGCCTATCCAGTCCTTGATATAGTCCAACAAAATAAGCATCCTCTATCTACAGAAGTCTCTTTATTTCACTGAGAAAACACCTTTAACTACAGAAGGAAGGAGCTGTTAACCTTTATATATTGCTACCAACCACCCAGCTGTGACTTGCTGCAACTGCATCCTGGGCAGGAAAAACTTCCTTTGGTTGGGACATGTCCTGACAATACTTAAACCCAACAGATTTCCCATATCCTTGTACTACACCATAGTAACTTGCAGTTGATTTCTTTATAAGCAGCTGAGCTATGAAAGGAGAAAAATAGATAAAAGTGCATTAATTCTTTGCAGTCAGGTCATTAGAGAGGTGGCACGTGAAACTCCTGATTATTAAATCCAGGGTATATTTTTCTTGCAGCTCTTTGGTTGAAGCACCAGTAACCCTCAGTTTTGTGTCACATCAGTTCAGCCCATCAGCTTCGTGTGGCACTTGGCAGAGTTCTTCACTGGGGGGTTCAGGCCCCACGACCACCTCAGTCTTCTGAGTTCCCCCATCAGAGAATGGAGCAAAGAGATTGCTAATTGCTTCTGTGAAATGCTTCAGCTTGATGGTGTGCACAAACAACAATTTAGATATCTGGAATCTCAGCTCCCTCACAGGAGAATTCCCTGGATTGTTAAAGAGATATCCTTCTTTTTCTTTCATTTTATTCAAGATGCAAATGAAGTTTTGCATTTTTATTAGAGACACCAAAGCCTGGGTTTGCTTTTCTTGTTTCAGTGCACTGATATTTTTAAGTGCTTCTACCCTCATCACTCACGTTTGTGTGCCTCGGTGTTTTCTCTCCAAATCCTCATTATTGCTTTCTTAATCCATCATTGTTTTGTTCTGGGCCTGATAAAGGCCAAAAGCAATTTTTTTTGGTTTCTGTCAGCTCACTTGTGCTTTCACTCAGTTCATTCTAACTCAGGTTGCCAAAACTCAGCCCATAATTCAGATTTTGAATCTGCAGCAGCTCAAGCCTTTCTGATTCCTGATATGTGTAACCCTGTTCTCTTTCCCAGCCCTGGCTGTGAATTCCTTCAGATCACTTGGGCTTTATCCAGCACACCTTGATTCATTTTTTTTTTTCTTCACTTTCAAGTGAATCTACAATTTCTCTCTGGTTGTTTTTCCACTCAAAAGCCCAGTGGTGGTTCCTCAGAGAAGCTACAACTCAGTGTGATAAGTAAAAGTAGAAAACTCTGATCTCTTCTCAAATATTCTTGAGCATGAGCCTAAAATGGGATTCAACAAACAACAAGGAATGGGGAAAAAAAAGTTAGAGGGGAAGATTTCACTGGAAGTAGTGGTTATATGGCAAAGAGATTAAATAGGTGCAGTATTGAACCAGAAATATTTAATGCAGGATTTTGTAGGAACAACTGTTTAGCACTTTCTCCAGCTCAAACTGAGGAGTTTCTTGTGCATTATAACATTTGGGGTTTGCAGTGAGTGATGTGGAAAGGTCTAACAAGGCACTTGTATGAGGTATTTGACTCATTTATTAAGGATATCACATTAAAAGAAGTAATTCTTAGTCATGTAGCTTTAATTTTCCAGGCAAATTCCCCACATTCCTCTATATAAATTGTGTTCTTTCTGTCCTTTCTCTACTTAAAGGTTATTCTTTTAATTTCAATAAAAGCACTTTTTTTCTAAAATCTGAAAATACTGTGAATTTTGCTTGGGATAAATCACTCCTGGGATAAGATACGGATTTGAATTGCAGAAAACATTCCTTGGGAATGCAAATATCTTTTAATCACCCCAAATATAACCATCACCTCAAATGCCATAGAATTCATGCATAGCCCAAGTGGTGCTGCCTTGCTGGAAGGAACTAGGGCTTAATGTTTATATTTCTGGCTCTTATAAGTAAAGCTGTGATTTCTTTTTTTTTTCTTTATTTTTATTTTTTTTTTAAATAATAGAAGCTTGGGGAGTAGGGATTTTATTCCTAGCTGAGGTCAAGCAGGCTGGTTCAGTTGCCTGTGTTAAATATATTACCAAGATAGAGCTCACCAAGTGATAAATATGTAAATACATCATCCTAAATAGGTCTGTGCAAGGAGAATTACCATCTCCAAGGGTATTTCCTGGTGTCCTCCAGCACCCAAAGCTTCAGGAATGGGCTGTAGGAAGATAAGCTTTCAATTCTTTAGGGTCAGATGATTTTTTTCCTGCTGTATAACAAGGGCAGCCAGAACAGGGGAAAATTCCGAGCTTGCAATTTTTTTTTTTCCACGGCTCTTAGAATTTCAGGTAAAATAAAATAAAATAAATAAATAAAAGGCACTGAGGGAAACGGTATTTGCATTTCTTCTAACTTGGGGCCCAATTATCCAGTTCAAATCCTATACTGTGTGTTTTACTGTGCATATACTGTGCAGGGCAGTACAACTCGGGACAAAATGGGAGGAAAATTTCTTGGAGAAGCATTCAGTAAAAAAGCCCCATGGAGGTGTGATGATATGTTTGGACTAAGCCTGGAAAACACACTCTTTTTGTTTTCCCCTTTTTATCCTGTGCTGAATTTTCTGGAAATTCATCATTGGATTGAGTGGAAAATGTTCACAACACTCGTTCCTCTGGTGCATTTTGCATTTTTTAGATATATGTCAAAATTTCTGTGATTTCAAGAGCAGGGGGATATTAATTTGTGGTTTGAAGATCTGATAAGAGCAGTGTGGAGGACTGGAAAGGAAATGGTTCCCAATTTTCTGTGGCAATGATAGATGGATTACATTCTCACAGCAGGAAAATGCTCTGTTGCCACTGATTTACTCTGGAATTTTTTCCTTGGGTGTCACATGGAAAAGAGCTGCAGATGTTCTAATGAAATTCACTTCCAGACAGGCACATCATTATTTTATCATTCTCCAGAAGTCCAAACCTTTGCACTGAAATGAAAGAGGGTTGTTTCCTTTGTTGCTTATTGCATAAGCATTAAGAGCTCTCTTCATTAAAACTGTAAGATATAGTGAAAAGAATTTTTTATTATTTCTAAATAATGGCTGTTGGCCTGGAGAACAGCCAGTGAAACCTTTGATTTTTAAAAGTTTTATTTGTATGTGAGCTCTGGCAGGAGGTTTTTGCTGGACTGAAGCTCTAATGCACATAATAAATATTGCATGATGGAAGATCATCTCCAAACCATAAATCCATTGCTGAAGTGACAAAGTTAATCAAGCTGCTGATCAGCTGGGGCTCCACAGATTTGATTAAATTAATGAAAAATAAGAGAAACATAAATATAATCCATGTTGAGAGGGAAAAACAGCATTGTGGACAAGTTCAGGTTGTAAATAGATAAGGACTGACCTAAGGTGGTGCATAAGCAAGTGATCGGAATAGGAATAAGATAAAAGCCATTTCAATCTGTTCAACATTTTGTTCATCTTCTGCGTTGCTGGAACTGTTTGTTCAGGTGCACGAAGGATGAAAATGTGCAGAACCAAATATTTCGACAGGGAGGCTGTAAAATTGCGGAGCCACGATAATAACTTGGGGGGAAAAAAATGAAATGAGTATTCTGGCATCTGTGTTTTGGCTGTTCAGTGTTTCGTGGAACAAAACTCTATTCTAGGGGTTGTTTTTTGGCAGTAGGAAAAAAGTTGTAGAAGCTGGAGCAGCATTAAAATAGTTGTTAATGAGCTGTAAAATCACGAATGGGCAGAGGTACAAAATGTCATTACAGGAAAAGATGCAACATTTCGCAAACCTGAAAAGTGATTTATTCCATTTTCTTCATTTGCAGTTAGTTAATTTAAAATGGCCCCGGAGGCACTTGGATGAGTAGGAGAGAAATGATTTTGTTTAACTGATTTGCCCATCACTATCAGCCAGTGCTCTGCAGTGTAAACAGCCTTCCCACACGGTCCGGGGCACTCCATAAATTGCCATTTCCTGCCGTGGGGGCCGTGCTTAGAGAATCCTGCAGTCAGTCTTTGCACAGGTGAGAGATCAGCTCTTGGAAATGCTGTTCACATTTTCCTTTACCTTGCTCATTAGCCAAGTTTAGGTGCAAATATGACCCTACTTGTTTTCAGGAGAGGTTCTTGTTTTCCCAGAATTTCACCCAAATTAAGGCTACATTATATTAATTTTAGATTATATGGAAAGCAACAAAATTTTTCTCCTATGATTTCTTAAGTTTTTCATGGGACTTGGTTCTCAGGTAGTGCAGAGGTCTCCTTCAAATTTTTTAGGCTCATGTACTTAATAGTTCTAAAAACCTGTAATTTCTTCTGTTTTCCTTGAAAGCATTCCTTTAAAAGCCGTTGCTGGCAAATCCTCAATCTGGTCTTTCAAGTCTTACACCAAGTAGTAAATGCCTTTGATATGCAATAAAAGGATTCAGCAGACACACGTGCAATCATATTAGCTGAGCTAAAAAGGATGGAGCTTTCACTCTTTGAGCTTCATCAGTAGAGCCCTGAAATCACAAACCTCTTCAGGGGGGGAAATTGTTGCTCAAGTGCCTGATTTTGATGCTGTGATCTGGAGGCTTGGATGATAATCACTCTCTCTGAAATCACCAGGAATAGCAATAGGAAGAGATGCAATACTCTGTGGGAGCTGCTCTTTGCACTCCTATATCAAGCCTGACTTAGGATGAGGGAGATTTTATGGATAGCTCTTTCTATCACTGTGGTGGAGATAAACCAACAAAAAATGGGCCTTATTCCCACTTCCTGGGAAATGACTGTTCCCTCTATCTGTGCAAAAAGGACAGAGGAAGTTGGGCTTTTTTAGGAACCCACTTTACTGTGGCTCTCCTCAAGTGCAGATAACTTTGCATGTTTTTAAAGAAAGGCTCCTACTGAATCATACCCAGTTTTCATAATATACAGATATTTTTTATTGATATTCTTTGGGTAAAGGCAGAACTTGTTGAGGGATCAAGTGATGAGCATCACGTAGTATCCAAGTAATGGTACCTTTACCATGCAAAACCTGCCATTGAAAAGGAAACATATTTTAAAATGTAGCTTTTGAACTAATTGTACACCTGTGGAATCACCTGGACTAGTGGTACCAGCCCCAGTCCCCTCCTGCAACTCTCAGTGAGATTTTGGACACATTTTCCATTCCAACATCTTTTTCATCACCAAATCTGCTCTTACATCTTCTTGTTAATATTCATGGAAGATTCTCTCTGGAAGGTTCCTTGTGCCTTTGTAGTAATTTCCATATTTCTAGCATTGATCTCCAGTTAATGCAATCAACTTTCCTGGCAGCCTTTATGTCCCAGAATCGAGATTTTCCTTTGTGATACACTGAGAGATGAGCAATCAGCACATCCAGAGAGACCTGACAGGCTCATGTTAGGCTGCAACACTTTCAGAGATGAAGGTAAAAATATGCACTATCAGCTTCCACAGATTTCTGAGTGATTTTGTGAGCTCCTTCTCTTTCCTGGTTTTACTTGGGAAGTGAACTAACTCATTTCTATAACTGCATGTTTTTGGTCTAGCAAATTAATGACAGGAAAATATAAATAGTGTAGATTAAAGTTGCTTTGCCAGATGATTTGTAATTGGCTGCTTTTGTGACAGTGACAGATGAAATGGAGGGACTTTTTTTGGCCACGTTGCATGTTCTGTCAGTATGTGCAAACCCCATGTTTGGAGAAACATTCATCCAAAGCATTACAGCAGAGCTGCAAGGAACAAATAGTTAATTAACAGGAAAAAGAACCTGCAGATGGTGGTTAAAAACATGGCACAATATCTGGGATCTGTGGCTGAGATCTGAGGAAACTCACTGGAGTTTGGAGAAGGGTTTTCTGTCGCAGCAATTCCCTTCTCTCTCGAGGGAACATGACGGGAGGTGGTGATCAGCAGGGAGGATGATGACGTGCCAAAGCGGAGAAGAAAATTTCTCTGTGGGGAGAAAAGACAAAGCCTCCCCAAAACCTCAGGAGGTTTTGATCCTCCTCGTGCTGAGGAGAGAACAAAATGTGAACAGTGAGGCTGCTCCTCCAGGTCCGTGTGAGCAAACACAGCAGGAAGATCGAACAGTGGGAAAATACCAAAGTGCAGCCTTTGAGCAGGTGGACACGAACCAGGATGTGTTTACTGTTGAATGTTCTTCAGATCGCAGTGGGTGCTGGAGGAAAAGGCAAACAGAACATGAGCAGGAGTGCAGTCCCACAGACCAGCAGCAATTAGCCAGCAGCAAACAAAGGGAGCCAACAGAGCTCACTCCGGGGGTGTTTGCAAAGCACAGAGATGTCACAAGATACTCAGCCTGTGCAATCGAGGGCCTGAATAAACACTAAAGAACTATTTAGCTAAGCTGTGCCAAATGATTGACTCGTGCAATTATCAAACCTTAAAAGATGAGTTAATTCCTGATAGATTAGCGATAGGAACAAAGGAGAGCAAATGAGCATTCAGAGGATCTATCCTGAGTCTATCAAGATCTCTAGACATTTAAGAAATTCCAGTCAGCAGGCTCATGCTGAATGAAGAATAAAAGGAGCAGACAGAGATAATTCATTAAGTTAGGGAATTAATGAAAACAGGAGAATGGAGATAAAATTAATGCAAAAATAGAAACATACAATTAGTAGAAAAAATACAATGGAATACCTGTGGGTAGTGCAGAAAATAAGATTATAATGAAAAATAACCTGTGTAGGGACTCTTGCTGTAGTGGCAGGAAAAGAAAACAAACTTGCAGATGGGAAAACTGATGGGACAATACATGTTAGCAGTTTAATTTGCCACACACTGGACATCAGCCAACAGATACAAAAGCTGCTGGTGAATGTCATCTGAGATCAGTCCAGCAGGTGAACAAACATCAGTGGCACAAGCAAAAAATAATAATAATAATAGAGTGCAAGAGTGAATTCCAAATTTCTTAGAGAGTTTAAGCATTACAGTGGCCAGGCACATGAGGAGGCCAAATGAGAATTTGAGTATTGAGAACTGATTAGAACTGCAAGAAACAGAGATATCTCCTGGCATGCAGGAGTTCCAGAGATGGCCCCAGGTTGTTATCCAGTGCCAGCACTTATGGTCGAGATTCTTTTCCATATAACCTGTCAACCAATGGTCATATTTTTCATAAAAACACTAATGCATTCAGTGACTGCAAGCAGAAACCAAAATTACCTGCTGAAGCAGGCACTTGTGAGGGTTAATTAGCAGGACACAAAAGGAATTCATGGCAAATATCCCATACTCTCCAACCACCACCACCAATGTGGCAACTATAGCACATTCTCTCACCATCAGAGGGGATATTTTCCTAGATTATTGCATTAAATTGCTTATGGGTTATACACGAGGCTCTGTCTAATGTGAAGACTTGAAAGTAGGTCCCCAAAAGAAAACCTAATGGTAGAAGGCTTCAGTCTGAAATAAGTGAGGAACTTAATCATGTGGGGACCTTTATCATAATCAGGACATTTTAACCTGATTTATGGCAGTAACTGTATAACAAAATGCTGAACAAATAAGCTGGTTATGATAGTCATGCTTAATGCTGTCATTTTTTAGATAAAATGAGAGTTGTTTTGTGGTAACTTCCCAGTCATGTCTTATATAATCTGCTGGTATCCTTATGCAGCAGGTAGTACATAGGAAGATGGAAAATGCCAACTGCAGGAAAGGGTTTTTTGGGCAGAGAACGGAAAGAGGCCAAAATTGCACATCTTTCTGCATGTGAGCACCATCAGAAAACCAAACTTCAAAGAATTGTAGCAGCTTCTGCGTTTCCTTGGGTGTACTTGTTGTTGACATGAGAGGGTCTACTGGTAAAAATTCATGTGTAAAATATTTATGTGATTCAACAGTTCATATCTTGCCCAATTGTAGAAAAAAAGGAAAAGGAAACCTTTCTCCTTGCCCTGCTGAGTGCCCATAAACTAGTTTTTTTCCTTAAGGGCATCATGATGGGGGAAAATGAAACCTGAGGACCATCTCTCTGTAGGTAATAATCCCTTTAGTCTGATGATACCACAGATAGAAGTTCTCAAATGAAAAATATGGATCAAATCTATTTTCCATGGAAATGTTGCAGTCAAATTGCAGGGAGACACGGGTGAAAGTCAATCATTTCAGTAATGAGCAATCAGAAATCATAATATGTAAGCTCTAAATCAAGGGGATGAGATTTAGGTTTGCCATCTGCAATTCGTGGTTTTGTGGTTTTAGTCCTTTTCCATCCCAATCTGCCTCCAGGATGTATTTCTGTAATGGTGGCTTTCAGCTAAATAGTCCACAAACCCCCTCAGGACTTTATGTGCTGCTTGAAGGGAACCAGAGATAGGAAACCTGCAGCTAAAAGAGTTAAATTTGCTTTCCTCCTTCTTGTTGGTCTGAAGAATCAAAGTCATATGAAAATTGATGGTATTACAGTTATTCTGTTCTCTAGTAGCAGAGACAAACTGACAAACACATGGATTAATGGAAGCTCAAGGTCTGTTTATATTTTCTCACTTCCATGATTATGCTGATCTCTCAAAATATTTATTTTTGCATCTCCTTTAACTGACTTCAGCATTAATTTCTTTAAAGGCATTTTATATAAAATAACACAAGTTTAGTCAGGTTCAGTCAAACGTAGCATTTTGTAATCTTCTTCTCCAGGTGGGAATAAAGAGTCTCTTGATACCTGAACAAATTGTTATGAAAATATTGCCTGTCTGGGGTAACATTCTTCACTTGCTACTTCTGTTAAGTAAATTGAGAATGCCTCCATCAATTTGAGGCAATCCAAAAGAGAAGACATTTTCTTACATTTCAAAGCAATCAATTTCTGTTTTTTCTGCTTAGTTGTGGTTTTTTTACCAAAACCTTTGAGGTCTTCGGTAGCATCATCCGAAAAAAAAATGAAGCACCCAACAAATCTAGATTTAAAAGAAATACTTTGTATTGCTGAAGCATATTTTCTTTTTAAATAAACTCTGATAATAATGACTTTTTAGTCACACTTTCCTAAGGTTAGTAGAATAATAGAACACTTTTGGGGGCCATGGCTGTCAGTGATGAAGAGCATTGACCTGGCAACACATGCAGAGAGATTCTGAAATACTGAACATTTCTGTTCTTGCTCTCTTTTTAAAAACTAGGTTCTTTCAGCCTTTTTTTTTTCCCTTCCAGACCTAAAAACCATAAATACTGAGGTCAGTGGTTCAAGTGTTGGTTGGTGTGAATGTTACATAAATCATTGTGAGATGCAGGAGTGGTTTCTGACAGGCTGCCTTCTTGGCTTTTGCTGGCATGATAAAAATGTTTGAAAAAATTGGGAAGCTTGCTTCAGTCTCAGTGCTTGGTTCTGCTGTGGCACTGCAGGTTTGATGGTAACAGGAGAGAGGAGAATTTGGGAATCTTTATGACTTTTCACTGCCTTCTCCAACTACACACAATGATGGGAGCAAGTTATACTACCCAGGCTGCTCCTCCTCTGGCCTTTGGGGCCTTTGAGGTCCCACAATATTCTTCCCATTGCTTTTTGCTCCTTCCCATCATCACACAAAGCTGTTGATGTTGCTGTTGACTGTGTTTGCACAAGGGCTGAGGAAGAAGCTCCCCAGAATATCCTCAGCCCACGTCCCACCCGTGAACACATCAGTGTGTTACAAAGGAATGGGTTTTGTCCAGTCCAGTAAGGTTGCTTTGTTCTAAAAAGCTTTGGTAAAATCCTCAGTGGATTGTTTTTCTTTCTTGGGATCCAGGTGGTTCTGCAATTACTTTACACCTCTTTTTTTCTGGGGAAAAAAGAAATAAGGATTAGTGTAATATAGCCATGGTAAGACAAGCTGATTTCATTCTTGTGCTGTTTAAGTGATTGGAAGTGCCAGATTCTTCTGACTTTAATCCTTTTTGATTAATTTCCCTATTTTATCCTTAAAGTAATATCATTCTCTCCTATAAAACCATTGCACAATAACCTTGAATATTTAGGGGCACTTTTCTGCTCTTAGTTATAACTGTAAATCCACAGTAATGCTACAGAGTTTCAAGGCTTTGCTTTCAATTTACACTGAAATGACTGAGAACGAGAAGGAGTTCTGGCTCTTACAGGAAAAGTAAAGGAAAAATAAAAAAGCTGTCCTTCAAATTTTATGTAACAATAAAACTACAATCCCAGGGTAGCAGGAAATTCTGCTGCCAGGGCTGCAGGTGTAGCCACAGATTAGGAGTATGTGACCAGATCCTCGCAGTGGAAAGGTCTTGCTCGGAAGGTTCCCTCCAGATTTTAAGCATCTTATTGCAGGAATTAATATTTTTCCTTTTTTCCTTCAGGCTGATTTCTTGTAAATTCAGAATTTTTCTATTTAGTATATTTATTGCTGTACCAGAGTGATTAAAAGTTGCACTAGTTCTGCACAGAAACACGTAACAGGCAAGTGCCCTGCTTTTATAAAATATATAATTGTTGGCTTCTTTTAATTCTGAAACTTTGAAAGGTTGCATTTCTGTTAAAATCATTGTCTACGTTCCCTATAGGGGAACAGTCTTCTCCCAGGACTTTGTATACAGAAGATTTCAATGCTTGACTTGAGCAAGTATAAACCTTCTGGTACAATGATTAATCTTTTCTTCTCACATGGCTCCTTTGAAAATTAAATTAAATACCAAAGAATAAAAATATGCTGTTTGCAGTGAATAAATATTCCTGTCTGAATTTTTTTTTTCCTTTGCTCATGACTTTTGGAAGTCTCTGGTCTTGTGTATAAATAGATGTAGATACTTATTGCTCTTAAAGTTAGGGAGTGTTATGATGTCAAGGAACATTCAGGTTGTTTGCTTTAAATTTGTAAGTTCACTTGTCTGGATCCACAAAGCAGCTCAGTTTCCAGAGCTGTGAGACCAGTTTATCATCTTTATGCTTCTTAAATTTAGCTGAAACACTAAAAGCAAATTCCACAGGGAATCTCATTTGCTGCCAAGTGACAGGAGCCTTTAGTTCCTTTTTTGGGATCTGACAGTGACAGTCCTGAGAGAACAGAATTGAAAAGCAACAGGTAACAGCCTCCCATTTTACCCCTCACTTTCAGTATTATCTGCAGAAGATTTAAATAACTTTATTTGAATTTTTAAACCTATCATTAGTCCGTATCTTTAGGCATCTTTAGAAATTTCTCTCCAGTATTCTTCTCCCAACCTGTCAATTTGATTAAATAATTTAGGAAGAATGTAACAATAAAGATGATTCCTCAGAACCCTGTGAAACGGTTCTTTTTCCCATGTATGTCCTGCAATTGGGGTTTACCATTGAATCTCACTGTTGGCATAAAAGCTTTATCAAAAACCTTTATGGTAATTCAAGTGTTTTCAGAAATCTTATGTGTTCAAATAAAAAAAAACAAAAAACAAATACAGCACTTTTTTCATTTACTTTTCAAACTCTGTTTAAAAAAGTATTTCTGCCACAACATGAAAACAATAAAATTCAAAGCAATGCTCAGAAAAGCAACGAAGAAAAGTTGTAGAGTTAAAGAAACCCCTCTTCTTTCAAGAGCATGACCCAGAACAGAGCCTGGTTCTCCTCTTGGTTTCTTCTTCTTAAAACATTCTTAAAACAGAAAGCTCAGCCCGACATCAGTAGCAATTTTTCCTGAAAATAGATTGTATTATCAGGTCCCAAAGCTTTGATTTCACCTGGTGATCCATCAGGGCTTTCAGCAAAACCTTCCAGCTGGAGCCCAAATAGAAATCTGTCTGGTGACTTTTAAATGGATGTGGAGGTGTGTGAAGTTTATCAAACTTTGATAAAATAACTAGAAAGAAATCTGATAGCAACACTCAACTTCTCTTCAAACACAGGTTCGAAGTAGAAGGGAATGAATTTTTCTTACAGATAATGCAGCTGTTAGGAATAAATCAGCTATAAAGTAGCTCTGATCAGTTCTTTGAACAAATAAAAACGAGCTATAACCAGTTGTTGGAGTAACACCCACCAGGGCAGGGAGAGCTGACTTTCACCCCACTGCAGAAAGAAGTCACCATTCAATTAGTCAAATGTTTTGATTAGTTGATTGAGAAACATTTGGATACTGAATATGTATGAGATTCCTAAACCATCATCCTCAGATCAGTAGATGATTTTTTTTCAAATCACCTGTCCAACAAGTTTGAATGGTTTACAGTTCATGAATATTCATTCATAGATGCATTTATAACTGAAATCTCTACTTCTGCTCCTTGACCCTTAAGCAGCAGGTGGCTGTTGATGAGCAGGCAGTCAGTTTGTGATTTATTCTGTGTTTTCCTTTTTCATTTCCAACATATTCCAACGCAATCATTTGGATCTGTGAGATTTCTACAATCCCTTCTTTCAGTAGAGCTGTATCTAAATAGGAACTCATTTAGGAAAAGGCCTTGCATGTTATCCAGGGTGGTGTTTTCATAGCTACTTGTGTTCTTCTTCAAAATCAAAGGAGTCCTGGATATATGGACTGCAGAAGTTTCTGTCACACTTGATGCCTTCTGGATGATCTGTGTAGTTTATTGACAGCTTGGAGTGTCAGAACTTCTCCTCAACATGCAGATTAAGGGAAGACTGTCTACCCAGCCCTGTTTTTTGGGCTACAGACACCTGGAGCATTTGGGTACTCGGGTCTACCCCCACTCAGCCCTGCTGTGCCCAGGCTGGCAGGGAAGGGCTGCACATCTGCAGCCCAGGGAAAACATGTGGCCCATCCTTTTACCTTCCCTTCTCATCTTCCCTGCTCCTCTCACCCGAAATCTTTGCACTCACAACAAAGGCAGCCAACTCTGAAGTCTCCAGACAGCAGGAAAAGTGCTGCAATCCAGCCTGAGCTCTGAGGAGCCTTTTGAAAACCTCGACCTTGAGAACGATTTGTCTCGTGTTGAAAGAGCTGCCTGGTACTTACTGAGGCTCTTATTTGTGGTGCACTCCCTTCATCTCCAAAATGAGATTAATTATATCTCCCATATAGCCCAGTTAGAAGGGGTTTAATGTGTTCTACTGCACTTCAAAAAACATAAATTGCTCCCTTAGTGCAAGCTCTGTTATTGTGTCATGATATGTCCTTACTTTTGCTTCAGTCCCAGGGATTCTAACTGTGTCCCAGTGAATTAAACCTCCTGGTCCTTCTTTCAGTCATCTAATCTACCTGGGGCTTTATACAGCCACACTCAACATTACATACCATTACATAGCTGTCTACATCAAATTTTAGCACCTATTAATTTCAAATGATCAAATCTGAAATTGGCAGCAGGTTTTGGATAAGATCCTGATCCAGCTGTCTGGGACTTTTTCTCAACAGAGCTAAATTATTTACAAGAGAAATATTAAAATCCTCATAAAAGGAAATTGAAATACTATAACAGTACATTTCTTGTAAACAAATATTACAGCGAGAGTACTTGAAGTTAATTCAGAAACAGCAGGAAACCTCATTAATGTTATATAATGCAGATAAGTATGTCTGACTTCACAGCAAACATCTTTTCTTTCGGGTCTGTTTAGGAGAATGTTAGAGATATTTCAAATTTTAGTTGCAAATATTCATTATCATGATTGGCTTCCCCGAAATTGTTAGTATTCTATTGGTTCCTATTTTGTTGTCTTGTTCATTAAATTCTGAACACTTATAACACACTTGTCAAGCAGAGCTGCCCTTTGTACACCAAAGTGACAAGCTGACAAAAGAGTTACATGATGATTTAAGTCCTGACTGCAATGCAAGAAGACCCCAGAGGAGGGGGAAAAGCAATCCCATGGCAGCAATTGTAATAGATCCAAGGCCAGTGACACTCCAAAGATTTTGGGATTTGCCAAAGAAGCCAGTTTCACAAGAGCCTCATTTGGCAGCAAGATCTGTCGAGGAGGGAATAGATTTTTCACTGAAAAAGTGACAGAAGCAAATTGACAGTCATGTTTTGAAACTGTTGGGTTTTGCCATCTTAAATAGAGGACAGAATGAGCAAAGTCAGAATGTTTTGTTTCATCGTTTTTAAACTAAGTGATCCATTTGCTTATTTGAAACATTTTTCTTTATGTACCAACCTTTTTATGCAGTAATAATAATAATATATATGTAAACAAAATAGTTATATAATAAACAAAAAACCTAATGAGAACTGAAACCTGGAAGCACAGGGAAAGAACAAATCCCTGTTTATGTTGAATGTTTTAATTTATCCTGAAAGAATGAAGTCAGTGATAGCTCCTCCCAGGATTAGTGCATTCATTTGCTGCTTTTGAAAAAGAACTATATTATGGTTTACATGACTCATTACAGTCACAGCTTTGATTAAAATCTCTTGGTTTACTGAAATAAAGATGAACAAGTTATTTTCAGCAAGATTCATGGAGGCAACACCACCACACAGTCCTGTGCATCTTGGTGTGCTTGGGAAAAAATATAACTTTCCAACTTGAGTCACACATCTCTGTCCCCTTTCTTGTTTGATAAGTAAATGGTGTTTGTCACAGGCCTTCACATTTTTCCTCTTGCTTTGAGGAGAGCTTTGAGGAGTTGCTGTAGATTCTGTGTCCACAAACCCCTAAAGCACCGAAGGCCTCCTGCGACAGAAAAATCAGGGCACCCATCCCTGAACTGATGAAGATGTGACAGCTCCCGTTATTTGCTTTACTTCATAGTAGACTCAATTTTTTTCTGAGTTGGTTTTTATTTTTAGGTTGGAAAAACACCAAGTTCATGCAATATATACAGAGGAGAATTTCTATCCATTACCTGTTTTATTATAGAGTAGGCAGCGACTGCAGTGCAAGATCTCACAGACGGTTTGTTCCCAGTTTGTTTTGCTAAAATGCTTTTTTTCTGGCATGTACAGCGAGAAAAACTGAACCTGGGAAAACATTTTTGTCTTTTTTATTATTATTATTATTTTCTTTCTGCCAGAGGGAATGTCAGCTGTGCTGCCGAAAGAAGTAAATCATTAGAGTAGCCACAGGGAGAAAGATTCACTGGGGAGTTTAACTTTGGCACAGGAGGGGGAGAGGAGCAAACAACAGGGCATTGGAACAACAACAATTAAAAGGGAATTAGAGTGAAATTTGAATTTGCTGTGAAAGTCCCCTGCATAAGGAAAGCACTGAGATAAGAGAAAAGGCTAAATAAATTCAGGGGGAATGTTTGGTTGGTTTTGTTTAACTGTGTCAGATTAATGTGGAATCAGTTTTTCTTCTCTTGACTGGGCAGCTTCAGTGTCTGGAAGTCCTGAGTGACTATTAAAATTAATGAATTTGAAAGTATTCCTGAGGAAAGAAGTCAGCTGTGGGATTTTTGCTTTCTTTGAGAAAAAAAAGGTCCTTAGCAAATTTTGGTACACCTAGGAGAACAAACATTAAAAAATGTCAACTTCGCTTATCTCAACAATTTCAAATTTGGTATTTCAGGAAATAATGTTTAGATGATAAATGCTTCCTCCAAAAGTCACAGGGAATGAATTGAACCCTTCTCTCCCCACGGTGCTCTGTCAGGTAACTGTGATTTGTGGCATTTGTTTCAGCTGCAAAATCCATAAAGATGAGCAGCTCAGATCCTTATCACCGAGCGCGGCCACTCCGGCAAAAAGAGCCACTAAGCAAGGGAGCTCAGAACAGAAAATGTTATGGCCCTTCTGGTATTCAGCTTCCTGGAATCTTTGAATTATGGATAATTCCTTCCTCAGGACTGGCATTCTGCTGCCTCCTGTTTATCCTCTTATGGTATTTTAAGTTCTCTTCGCATCTGATGCAAGGAGGAGATTTGATTCCGAGCGGAGCACAGGGGGAGCAGCTCTCCAGAAATGGCAAATCAAACCAGGTTGGCCCGTTGAGCAGAGCCCAGTGGGAGGGGAGCAGGTGTTGCAGGAGCTGGGAAACTGTCTGGAAGAAAGGAAGAGCCCCATGAGGTGGATCTGAAGCAGCAGAATCCCCCAGGGCTTGTGCCACGCTTCAATTTTGTGATGTTGTTCTGCGGTCACGGAAAGTAAAAAGAAGTGTTTGGGCTTGTTCCAGAGGTGTATTCAGATGATGCTGAGGTGCTCAGGCAAGTGAATATACATTTTAAAAATATGTCCATTTGGTGATGACCTTGTATAGTTTCAGTTTACATATTTATCCACCCATTCAGTGTTGTCCAGGCATGACTGGAGAACAATATAACTCCTCCAGCAGCTCATATAAATCAATTTTCTGTTTTAAAAGTGTTGCAGGCTCTTCTGTTTGGTCCAGAACAAGCCATTCAGTTCTACAAGGGAATTTGCTTGTTTCACTGAGGCATTTGCAAAGCAGAATCCCCTCGCTAGAGGAGAAATGGAGATGAATCCATGCAGGATTTTAGCACATGGGCCCAGTGCTGACAGCACATCAGTGCTGGTGATTTCAGAGATGACAGTTCATCCAGATCCTAATTCATCTAACAATTAATTAGCATGAAAAAAACCCAACAATAAAGACAGCTGAAAACAAAGCCCACACCTCAGAGGCAGGTTTCACTTGTGGACTCCCAGTGTGTTAGTGATAAAACCAAGTTGTCTTCAGGGAATTAGGATGCTGATGGAGAGGAAAATGTGTGATCATTTGTAAGGCATCAGCCTGCTCAGGACTTATGTCATGGTTCCCTTATTCCTGTGAAATGGAATTAATTTGTCCTATCAAACACAAATCAGTGCCTGTCTGTTACAGACTTTTTGGGGATTCTTCTATGCAATCATAACTTGAAGTGTAAGGTGAATTTTGCAGGACACAGAACTCGGTTACTGTGGAAATTCTGGGTGTTTCTAAAAAACCAACATGGATCAATAGGAAAAAAAGTCATAATGCATGCACTTAGAAAAACATAATTGTTTTCTAGCTCTTCATTTCTTTTTATTATTATATAAAAAGCATATTATAGAATAAACCAGCCTAGAAACACTGATGCTGTGGCCTGGAGAAGTAACAGAGAGCTTTTAGAGTAGTGCTAGCTGAGAAAAGAGTTCAACAATTTTAGGCAAGGAGTCCACCAACTCAAATTTTGGCTCTTAGCTCTTTCAGCTTCATAAAGTGTGATGATTCTGCAGTGTCTGTCATTGTATTCTCCACAGCCTCACATTTTTCATTAAGCATTCTTAAAGTAGACAAGAATGGTTGATATGACCTGTGCAGAAGTGGGTTCAGATCTATAGATCTGAAGCTTCCTCAGGGTAGAACCCAATTTCAGGGGACACAGTCCAGTGCCTGAAATACAAGATCCCCCTTCCTTCCCTTACCAGCTTTTCCACAACAGGTCATTGTTTTTTTTTTCAAGAAGGAAAGCAAAACAAAACAAAACACTACTTGTAGAAAAGAAGCTGAAGATGTGTTATTTTTTTTATTGAATATTCTTTCTATTTGTAAAGACTTTTTAAGCTCCTCTGCATTGAAATTTCCTCCTGTAAGTGCCATGTGAGTTATATCACAATTCTATCCTATGTGTGTTGCCAATAAACAACTCAGAAAATATGCCTAAGTTTGGGAGCTGGGTGAAGGATGCTGTGGTTTTACCTATTGTACCTCCTCCTGTTCAAGTGGTTTTGTTTCCTGGTTACCATTCGTATTTTCTTTCATTCTCTGCTGAACATGAGCAGAATTTGCATTTGCTGCTTAAACAGCTGTATTGGCAAGACCCTTTTGGGGCCAATTTTGTGGTGTATTTGTGAGTGTGGTCTCCAGACCACACACATCCCTGGTGTAAGTGTATAGTGTGCAGTGAGCCTTTACATGGCATTTGGAGTTTACAGGAATCCTATATCTGCAGGACTAGACATATTTCTGACTATATTTTTTAAAAAAAACTCTACTCTGGTTTAAATATCATTATAGTTGCTTATTGTTCCAGTTGGGACAATTTACATATATTAAGCCAGAACCTCTTGGCAGGGCTGAAGTCTGTGTTTGAATTGGAAAAAAAAACTCAGTCTGCTTTAAACAATGTTATGTTAATTAGGAATATACCACAAATAGCTGTTGTACATGTGGGTAACCTCTGGAGGCTCCAGCCCCTTGGCATTGTGTAAGCATTTGGGAGGGAATGGGATTCCATGAGCCAAAAAGCAATTACATCACTGCATTGTTAGTTATGAGAACTTCTCTAAGTAAAGCCTTTCCTTAAGTCTTTGATCTTATTCTACCTCTCTTGGTCCCTTTTTTTTTTTCCCTCTTTGCCTCCCACCTTCTCTCCTTTCCATCTGAGTAGTTCCTGTAGGGCATTGAACACCATCAGCTCCCAGGTAATGTGCACGTTATCACTGGGTTTCAGCATCAACGGGGGGGGGGGGGGGTTGGAAAACAGTTTTAGGATCCTCCTCTTCACATGTTCTGTTAATTCAGTGGCTCCCACCTTGCTTAGAGCCAGATTTTGCATGTGCAGGGAAAGGTGTCCCTTTGTGGAGCTGATCTGAGCCTGCTGCAGGCAGTGCAGCTCCAGGCAGAACACTCCAGTATCCTCCTGCCCTTGCAGAACCACACCAGGTCTCCAGGGCAGGGCAAGGGCAGGGGAGACTGGCTGGGTGTAAAGTGAGTGATTTGCTGTATCCTTTTCCTGTCCTCATTGGGCAGCTGCCATTGCCTTGCTGGCTCAGAGTCATGTTTTCTATACCCCCAGGAATCTCTGTAAAAAGATTGATTTATCACTTCACTCAGGGTTTGCAGCACGCCCCTCTGCAGACGTCTGTTTTCACAGCTACGCTCAGAAATAGCCTCTACTAAGGGATGCAATGAAATTCAGAGAGCTATTTTAAAAATTACAACAAACACAACGAGCCACAGCCCTTGGTGAGTTGTGAAATCTTTTATAGCTAAGCCAGTTTGACAGGACAGTCATTCCAGTGACACAGCACAGCACTCCAGTGGATATGGAGGCAGAGGAGCCTGGGGTGACAGGTTGGGACAGGTCCTTGAACTCCTCTTTGCTAGAAGTCAAGGATAATGTGTCGTTTCAAGGCCTTTAAACATCATCATTTGCAGGAGTGTGCAGAGGCTAAGGGGCTGCAGCTCCAGCAGCACCAGCCAGGCCAATGTTGGATGTTACAATAATTAATACATTTTTATGGACTTTGATTCCACGGAGCACTGAGTATCTCCTTGGGGATGCAAAGTGCCCTTAATGTCCACTGACACTCCGAAGGGTTGAGGCTTGTTTAGCCCTCTCTGCTCCCTGCACAAGAGCCCTCAGAGCTCTTTTGTTGCTACTCTCAGTCAACATACAGAGTTGAGGCTTTTTATATTCCCCGCTGTGATCAGGTCTCTGCTGGTGTCACAGAACAGGTTTCAAGCACTGCTTCCCTTTTTGCAAGTGCCAATTACCACAGCATTCCTTTGTTGTAGGTATCTTTTCCTCCTGTTCCTGAGATGGCATTAATCCACCTGCTCCAATTTAATGAATTAAAAAGAGAGACTCAATCAATTAAAGTAACTGAGTAATTGAGACCATCATTTCATCATCTTTGAATAGGGCAAAGCCTGTGTCCTTTGCTGTAGGTCCTTGGGTAGCACAGTGCTGTCAAACATTACATCATCCTAGAGCTGGTTTGTCACATCACACAACAAAGAAAATGTTCTCCATCAAATGGAGCAAAGAACATTTAAAAAGGTTTAGGAGTGGAACAAGTACTTAATTCATTCTACCTGAGAAAGGCACGGGTAAGGCTTACACCAACAATGATGTAAGTCACCTAAAGAAGAGCTTATCTTGTGCTGTACATGTGCATATTTTAGCATATAGAAATATGAGTTTGTGGGTATTTTTATTTAAAAATTCTCAGTGCTTTGTATCTTTACACTTCTTAAGTTTCACAAGTGAACAAAGAAATGTCATCTTGGGCAGCAATTATCACTGAATTTCCCACTGGTATCTGATGAAGCTGTGCTAGCTGTGTGTCAAGAAATTTAACCCTGCTTCATGTCTAAATGGTTGTTGGCAGCTCTGGGCCCTTAGAATGCTTTAAAACTGCAGAATTACTGTCATTGCCTCTCTTAGCGAGAAACCAATTTGGGAAGAGAGTTATTCATGTGTGCAATAAATTGATGGTCCTTGCACTGAGGTGGATGAAGAGTCATCTCTGTGAACCTGCAGTACTGGGGAGCAAGAGGTCAAGTGGGGGATGACAGACATGAAATAGTTTAGGGCCAGGAAGCCATTACTACATTTCAAGATTTTAATAGTAGGGTTTTTTTCTTTTATACTCAATTTTACCTCATGTACCAGCCTTTCAGGTTATTTGCAAAGACAAACCCCTTGTCCTGAGCCTCTGGTATAATCAGTGCCCGACCATGTCAGCAGCTTGTGGGAGATGGCACTGGCATTTTAGGAAGCTGGTTGGACAACAGGCTTCTCTTATGTGCATGTTCCAATGGGGATGAAGCACCAACTCACTTCTAATTCTTCTCAACTCATTTCTTATTCTTCTCAGTGTGTGAAGCACATCCTGCTTGCTCTTCTCTTGCAGTAAGGATTGGAGAGATGATCTTCCAGCTAAACACACCAGTGCAAAAAGTTTTGAGGTCTTTCTTTCATCTCTCTAAATAGAGGGGGAATTGAGAGGGGAGGGAGCTTGTGGCCAACAACCTGAAAAGGCTCTGAAGAGTCCAAGCAGCTCCCCAACCATGATGGGTTCATATTATCATATGTTGTTTGTAGCTGTGAGATCTCACTCAGTGGCCAAGAGGCTACACAGGTTCTGTATTTGCATGTGACTTTTACTGAATATTTGGGGATTCTGTTTATAGGTCCCAAGTTGGTTTTCATTTTCTATTGAGTAGATGGTAGCTTAGTTTACCAAGTGCTTTGCAAGAGAAGGGTTAGAATAGTGCTGCCTGTATTTGTCCCCTCCCTTTCTTCCAGAGGTTACAATCATTTTTTCTTTGCTATTTTTAACTATCTATCTATCTATCTATCTATCTACACTTATATATGTATGTAAAAGTTGCATACTCTTCAAGGGTTTTGGAATAAGATGGGCAAGATACTGGGAAGGAATTTTTTTTCTCATGTCACCAATAAGATAACCCAGAAGCAGCAATGTAAAAGAACAAAAGTTGTATTACAGCAGTAATTGCAGTGTCCTATATTAAAGATCCTGACAATCTAAGGGAAGGGGGTGATTTATTTTGAGATTTGGGTTTTGGCATGGTTTAATGATAGTAAATTCCATGCCAATTCATGTTATTGAGTTCTAGTTTATCTAAAATACTACACTAAATAAAGCATCTGTCTTATAACTTTGTCTCTGACTTTTATCAGACTAAGGCTTCACACTGAGATCTCATTACTTTTTTTTTTTTTACTTGAGAAATATTAGATATACCTTGTAAACCTCTAAGAGCAAACAAGTAATACAATAAACTGTTCCTAACAATGATCTGTAATAGTTTCTCGGGTTGTCAAGTTTCAGTAATGTTCAGATAAATTAAAGGAATATCTTTTTCATCTTTAAAATCCATCATATGCATTGCCCAGGCATTCAAGTCATGCAACTGTTCACATTAACTGTGTTTATTCCTTTTATAAATATTACTCAGAGGCTTGATAAGGAGCAATATTGTGCTCTAATGAGCATGTGGATGCTGCAGAGCTTTCAGAGAGATTTAGTTCAGTGATTACATCCCCTTGATCTGCCAATCTGCACATCTAAAGAAGCTATTTTGTTTTAATACTCTGTCTACCACTATTAACTTCACTGAATAGGTGACCCCCCCACACACATATCAGTATGTTTTAAAACTACTTGGGGATTATATTTAAGCCACTGTAACACTGCTTGTGTGTAAAGGTACCTCAGCATCTCTTGTAGCATAACATCCACAGATGAAAGGCAGAGAAGATAAAAGGCAAAGAGAATGTTACTAATTAACTCGGGATATCTAATGGGCCCCACTTCCAGTCCAATCTCCCAAAAATAACTGGCATGCAGAGCAGGCTCCAGATGGGTTGACTGCAGCACACATATGGCTGCAAATAAGCAGTACACATGTCTTGGGCTTCACTTGTTGGATTCCTGGCTGGTGGGAATGGAATGGCTCACAGTTGTGACACAGGAACAGAGAGATGCCAGTGCACTGACACATCTCTAATAACAGTTCAATTTTCGGCCCAGATGGGAGGCACTGATTGTTGGCCTTGGCTGAACGTTGCAGAGATAGGGCTTCTTTTCCCATTTCATTTATGTTTGACACATGTGTGTACTCTTGACCTCTTACTGGCCTCTCCAGTTGTTCTTATAAATAAGTATAGGCCCAGTGAAACTTGTAACTTGAAATTGTTGTATTATTTCACTGTGTCTGCAAGGTTTAGTTTCACCCTTTGAGTAAGTCAGCCAACTGCACAGCTTATCTGGGTTTTAAGTCAGCAAAGGTCTGTCACATACCTGGCTGGGAAAAAACAACACAGGAAAAATGGGAATGCCTTTTCTAGGTGCCACAAAAGAGCCCAGTGTCCCCTTTCTTACAGTGGTTTGAGGCAGATGCATCAGAAAAAAAATATGTTAAAATTGGACAATAAGCAAATAGGCAGGAATTTGCTACAAACACAGCAATTGCCCTTTGAAGGCCACCTCAAAGCCACCTTCAGAACCAGAAAAATTCCCTACAGCTGCAGGCAGCAGGACAAGCAGGAATGCTGCAGGGAAAACAGGACCTTCCGTAGCCAGAGCAGACATGGATCCTTAATGTGCCAGTAAGTGGTTTGGGATGCACACATCCCCCCATTAGCTCTTTTCCTGATCTTTCACAGATACAGGCTGAAGCCTTGAAATAGTTAAGCTTTAAAATCCTTTGTGTGATTAATTATGACAGTTCCAGGCATTTTTTCTGTCTGCATAAATGTTCAATCCTTCGGGGACCTCGTTAAGTTGTTGCCTTCATCCCTTTGCCGTGGCAGTGATGCTGCAGTTCCAGTCAGGATGGGTCAGCATGAAAAAAAGAGCACTTGTCTGTGGTTTTACATTACATCAGCCAAAGTTTTGAATTGTGGGAAACTGAGGAAAGAATTGCTCTTTTCCTGATGTTTGAGCTTGTGTTTATGTGCACGAGTGTCATGTTTGAAGAAGGGCATCTCGTACTCGTGGAACCATAAGTGAACTGGTATTTCTTCACTCCTGAAAAGCTTGTTTGAACATCCCAGGAGAAAATTCCACTTGCTGTGCCAGTAAGCCTTGTCTGTGTTTTTGCCTTAAGATGTTGATGGCAGCCTTAATCCTGAACCTCTCTTAGGAAAGTCAATGTAGAGGGTGATGCAAAATGTGCTGCGCTGCCGGTGCCCTGTCGTGCGGAGAGAGCTCTCTGCAGTGTTTGTTTACCACCTTCCTCACAGAGGAAACAGCAAATGGGGCCTTTGTTTTCTGTGGCAGCAGAGATGCTGCTTTAATGTCATCCCTGTCTTTCCTGTGCCTGACTGGCTCTCCGGTGCTGTCAGACAGCGGGATCCGTGTTTGGGCAGGTGGAGCCCTGCTGACAGTGGCACAGCTTCGCTGGCAGGAGGGGTGGCAGCTTTCCCACCTGTTTGAGGTCCATTTGAGGTTACTAAGCTTGATATTAAAGGCTACAGAGAATGAGCAGCTTTGATGAACCATCACTTTCGTGATTTCTTCACATTTCTTACGACGCTGTCTCCACAAAGACACCAAGGCTTTCGGGTGCTGAATCAAAAAGAGGATCTGAGAGACACCTTTCCCCTTGTGATACCCGTTCTCATACTGCCCTGAATCAAGGCTTAACACTCTGACTTGTGGCACCATCCACCACCTTCACACTTGCATGCTTCCCACTCCCCCCTTGGTTGTCATAGGAAAAGTTGGGTGCCTGAGTATTCCGGCCGTTATCTCCAGGGTTGGGAGCACACAGCGAGCTCCAGTGCCTTAACACTTGGGCATTTTTCCTGCCATATTTTATCCATCTGACAACCTGCTGTTACATAAAATGTAATTTGAAGTATGGTGCTTCATTAGATGATTTTACAGTATTAGAACCACCCAAAAGCTTTGATGTAGAAGATAATTAGTAAGGAATTACGAGGAGATAAAGAATGGGTGGGCAGACAAGGCTAATGAGTCACAGTCAGCAAAAAGTGGGAGCTGCAGTAGTTTGCTGTCATTAATATCCCAAGTATATTCCTGTTGCGTTTCTTCCCCAGGCATGAGAGGAAGACACTGAGAAGATGCATTTTCAGAGCCAGAGGTTGATTCCAGTCTGCCTGTGTGGTCTGTCAGGCAGTCACAGCACTGTCATTGCTGAATCACAGTGCCCTGGCTTCTGAAAGTCTGAGGCCATAACCCTAATCAGACTGAGTCCAAAATAAGCCACAGTCTAAATGGTTTCTTTTCTCCTTAGTCTGAAGTATTCAAAAGAGTTTTTTGTTTTAAGGGCAGCTTCACTGCAGGGCTGAGCCTCTTTTCAGACTTCTGGCCCACTTTGTGACTGTGCTGGGGCGGGTTTTGAGCTTCCTCATCAATTTAAACATTTGTACCACCTCCATGGCCCACAAACACACCCTGCACCTATTCAGCCTATTTCTTCTTATCTATTGTTTCATCAAGAGAAGATAAGAATCAATGAGAAGTAACTATTTAGTGTGTAACTTCCCTACCAGTCATGACCAAACAGAAAGGGATCACCAGGTCATAGCAAAATTCTGTTGTTTTCATTTGAGGTAGTAAAATTTGGTTTGGGGTTTGGTTTTGGAATTTGTTTGGTTGTGGGGGTTTGGGGGAGTTTTTTGGTTTTTTGGGGTTTTTTTATATTGCTGAAGATATTTTTCTTTCTATAGAATTTCAAGGCAGCTGGCCATTTTCAAATGTCTTGAATTTTATTTGGGTTCTGTGCATAACCTGGTTCATGGAGATAAAGCACAAGGTGATGAGGAGGATACTGGAGTATATCCTGAAACCAAATAAACCATTAATTAAGCAGATAATAGTCCATAATTAGAGTCTGTGGGTTCATTGTTTAAGGAGCAAAATTCATGATGATATTGGAAAGACAAAATTAGGAAAGGGTTTGGCCTCAGCTTTCTGTGGAGCTTTTCCTTCCAGCTAATCACATATGCTATTAGTACATTCCTTTAATTCAGCAGGAGATGGTTTTAGAATATATTGTGTTTTAATAATCTCTTCCCTGGTGTTAGCATTGCCCTTTACCATGTCCCTTGTAGTTCATCTGTGTTCTACTGCTGACAGAATTTGCAGTTATTGTCTCTTACATTCACAAAGCTGCCTTCCTGAGGAGGGAACAGGTTATCAGCTCTTGTAGTCATTTTTAATCATTTTGAAGAATCATTTCTTTCTAATAAGGCAAGTGATTAATTATCGTGCCCTTTTTATCAGTGTAAAGCCTGTCAGGGGTGCAGTGGCTTTCAATTACAACATTTCGAGGTTTTCTTTGGTAGAATCCAGCATATTTAGAGACAACCCCATAGTTAAGCAGCCTTTTTTCTGTACAAGCTATAATTATCTCCTCAATTATTGTTCTATTTATTTACAAATAAAGGCCAAATATCCGCAGTGGAACGTATAAAAAATTAATAAGAAATTCCATTACCCCAACACTGAAGAAAAATGTGACATCCCAAGCTTAATGGAAAGGGAAATATCCCATCCATTTGCATGATTAGAGAATATGGGCCCTTCATAAGCCTAAAATAAATGAAATACCAATATGAAATTAGGAATATGTTTCTCATTTATAGGGAGTCCTGAAGCAAGATGCTTTTGTCTTTTCCTAATAGCCTCCCTTCAGCCTCGATTGTTACAGATTGCTGTGGAGATGGAATGGAACTGTGCAGCAGTGCAGGGAAGAGGCAGGAGAGCAGAATCCAAATACAGCAGCAGAGAACTTTACAGAGTGTGAAACTCCTTTGTGTTGAGCCATGTTGCTTAATTCTCCATAAATCTGCAGGAAGGTTTGGCAGAGGGGTTGAGGCAGTGCAAGATCCACAAGTTCTGAGCACCTCCCAAAATCAGTGTCTCTTGGGGTGGCCACCAGTCCTTCCACAGGAAAATCCCAGTGTTCCTTGTGCTGACTGATATTTTCCATGGGCACATCAGACAGCTCTGGTGCCGTTCCCCAGGGAAATAAAAACACACGTGCCCCTTACTGCTTTGGGAATTTTCAAGTGGACTTGAAATTGTTTCCACCTGCCTTTTGTGTGTTCTCTGTTCCTCGAGGTGCCCCTGCTTTGCCACCAGACTTGACAAGCTCTTTCATCTCCTCACTGGGAATAACTCACTGTGCTGTGAAAGATTTCCTCCACAGAGGGGAAAAAACACAGCCCTTCTGAGTGTTTGCATAAATACCAGGAGGACTTGGAGGGCCACAAATCTCCTTCAGCAGTAATCCTATTTTTTTGATGCTATTAGTATAACAAACTAAAAATCCTTTTGCTTATACCATTTGTTTTCCCAAAGGGGACTGTTCATGCCCTTAAAAGCTCTTAGTGCATGAAGCAAGTGCATAAATAAAGAGACAACAGGAGAAAGAAAGATTGAATATTTATACAGTCAGCACTCAGAGCATTAATGAATCTTTATTTATTATTTTCTCTCTTAAACTGAAATAACTAGCAAATAATGAACTTTCTTATTGAGAAGGTGTTCCTGGGGGTAAAGCCTCCCACTAGGCAGGAGGATATGGGGATGCCTCTCTCTGTCTTAAAATATTCTGATTCATTTCTGGCCTCATGAGTAGTAGGAAGGCATATTTCTGTGTCTAGCACACTTTGAAGGGATCATTACTTAAAAGGCTCAGCATTTCTTGACAGACAGAGAAGAAAGTTCAAAATTTGATTTTAGCTGGAGATCTGGGAAATATTTTTTCTCAAGTATGCAACAGCTATTTTTGAAGTGTGTCATTCACCCCAAATATGAAATCCATGTCCAATCCCAGTACTTCCAATAGCACAAATTGGGGTTTTTCATGGCATCAGCAACACAGTGCACTTTCTGTTTCTTCCTGTAGCTGATGTCCATTAAGTTAATTGTATTCCAATCTGGCTAAGATTTATTAGTGCCATGTGAATTCTAGTTTGCCTGTTAATTCTAATTCTTTCACCTGTTGGTCCTGGTTCTTTTGGTTGGTTTTGTAGGGACTGTGCTGTGGATGGAAGTGATCTCAGTTATTTTTATGAGTTCTGTGGATAGGTGGGAAATCCTCCCCAAATCCCCCAAACTTTGCAGCTGCAGGAGGTTGTTTTGGCTGCCCAGCCCCAGAGCAGCCTGGCTCTGGCAGCACCACCCTGTTCCTCACTCGGCTGGCAGAGCTCTGGAATTGCCTCCCAGTCCATCCCTGCCAGGGGTCAGCAGGAGCTCTGAGATGAGGAGTGTAGCCTGCTTCTCCTCCAAGATTTACCATGTCACACTCAGGGCTCTATTCACATTTCTATGAATATACAGGGATTTCTCTTGTCTACAGCACAAATAAAATAATCCCCTCTTTAATCCTGTCAGGACCCGTCCTTCAGCCAGCCAGTAGAGGCCACTCCTGGTAACTGAGGTCTTTCTCACCTGCAGTTGCATCCAGAAGCTTCCAGCTTTTGCAAATGCAGAGTGCAGAATACAATTTGGCTAATTCAGGATGACAGAGAAACACATTTCAGTGAACTGGCACAGAACTGGCAGCCAGAGATACTTGAATTCTCTGCCTAGCTCTGCCTTTTAATTTTCTTCCATATTTCTTTACCTAAGACTGATAAACCTCTTGCTTTCATTTCCCCCACAGGCTAAAGTGCAGCTACTGCAATTTTATAAGGTTCTTGAAGGATTACTAAAGAAATTTAAAATCTTCCTAAGGTGCTAATAGTGTTAGGCTGTATCTACCAGAACGAGCTCCCAGTTCTGAGAGATAACTGAAGCATAAAAGCTCAGGTTAACAAAGTCACTGTAACTAATATAGTCTAAACAGGGAACCCCTAATCCTGCTTACCAGGCTTTTAAACCTCAACATTCCAAAGATATGTGAGGACAGGTCCTTGATTTGAGGTACAGGGCTGAGCACACAGGGCCTCTTTCATAAGTACTTATGGTACCTGTTGATATATTTGCTGACTAAATTCAAATCATGAGTGCTTTTTGAACTTTTTTGATGAGTAACAGAAGATAAGATACCCCTCTCTTTATCTTTATCTAAAGAAAACACTTTAAATATTGCCCAGATTAAACATCTGAAAGACAGATTTTGTGAATTCTTCACAAGTAAATTGTGTGAGAATCCCTCTAGTTGCCTTCTTTTTCATGGTAGTGTTGTTAGTAATTAAATATTTTTAATAGCAGCACCTCAGTAATGTAGGGGCTTGCCAAAGCTGTCTCATTTTTTTCCTCTGTGGATTATTGCAATCTCATTAGGGTGTATCATCACAGCAGCAGGGATTCATCTGTCTGCATTTGGGTGTCTGTTACTATGGATCTGATTGTCTGGATTCTACTTCTCATGGATACAGACAAATAGATACTCTGGGGTGTAATTCATCTCATATTCAGATAGCTGTCAAAAACCAAGTCAGAGGAATTGTTGGGTTTTAGATGCCTGCAGTGTGGGAATCTAATGCTAAATGAGATGGTTTCCAACCTGGTATGTTTATGTCTTGACATTTCCACATCAATATAATTTCCCAACTGGTAGTTGTCAAACACTGGAGAATTTTTGATTTTTTTAGACTTAAATGGAAGTGTGAGCGAGTCAGATTTAAGTGACATGTTTTCATTTCCTGTTTTGGTCTCTCAAATGGAGCAACTTACACTTTTGTGTTTTGTCCCTTTGAATTACACGGGCTGTAAGGAAATGGGGAACAGAATGTATTAAGGGATGGCACACATGAAATAAACACCAAGTGCTTCAAATTGCCTCAGCTATTAGGAAAATGCTTTAGTGTGAAAGTGTGTTACTGAGATGGCAGTTCCCACCACCATTAGCATCCCTGCACAGAGAAGCTGTGGGTCATACCTCTCCATACCACAGATTTCTCAAAGCAGGCATTCAGCCAGACACTTTGGATAAGAGCTTGAGCTGAACACATAGTCAGCTGGTCCCTGCCTGTGCTAAATTCAGCTTTTGTTCATCACCACTTAAAATACTGGCCTTGGTGACTGGACCTGGGGCCCACAGAAAATACAACAGTCAAAAAGAATCTCTGGTACTTGTGTCTCTTGGTGCTTCTCTCTCTCTCTCTCTCTCATGCATTTCCAAGGGCTTTAGTTGACTGGTATTTTTTAGGTCTGTTTTTTTCCCACTGAAAGATGCACGGTTACCAGTACATGGAGCCTTCTGTTCTTCACATAACATTAAGTGCTCCCTGGGGGCTCTTCACGTAGGCGTTCTCTGCTGAAGATTTGCCTCAGGAGTCTGTAATTCCTCCAAGAAGAGCACATATCTTTATTTCAGAGTCATCACAGGCTATCACACTGGCTGATGCTCACTCACATTCTGCTTCATTAACTGTTCCTCATTTGTTTCCTTCTCTTGCCAGCCCATTTAAGCCAGATCCCCAGTGTACCCCCAGTAAAGCCTGGACCAGGTTCAGGCAGAAGACAGATGGGCTCATGCCCTGCTCCCTCTCTCTGTGGTGGACAAATTATGTCTTGAATACTTCTTTCAAATGTTACCAAAATACTGGCAGCAGACTTGCCTTTCTAATAAAATTACAAGTGTTACAATCTGGTTTTATACTAGATTTGGGAAATTCATGGTGCTGGAGAGGAAGAAACTTGACATGAGAGTGTGGACGCAGCTTGAGATGTCACTAAGGGACAGCAACACTCCCTTAGGGACTTTCTGTCTTTTCCCACTAAATCTGAGCCTGTGCTGTGCATTTGCATGTTCTTATGGGCTGACCCAGGGCAGTGGATAATGGGCACACTAAATCTCAAAGAAATAGAAGGAGGAGTCTAGAAGCTTGTAAGTGTTGATGGATAATGTCACTCTGATTAAATGTGTAACCTAATGTAATAAAGTGGCTTCCAGTTGATCATCTTCTTGGGGAGGGCCCAAAGCTTCCATTCTGGCAGGAGGCATTGTCAGCTGGGGATTTCTCCAACTCCAATTTCAGCTGCAGGAACATGTGGGATCATTTCCGATCAGGCAGTACAATGGTGTGTGCTCTATGGCAAATATATGTACCACAAACGTAGTGTTGGACAAATTTTAACATCATTTTGAAGCTATGTGCATTATCAAGATGTTAGTAGTTATGGGATGCTTTTAGGATTTCTCCTTCCTCCATTGCTTGTGTGTATGAATGCACATTGTCATCTTTACATTAATTTGGAGAAACTGGAAAGTGAAGCATGCACCAAATCCCCTATTCTTCATTAGCTAATTATCTCGTTGTGAGGCCCAGCATTCAGCAGTTCAAGCAAATAACAGAGATGTGAATTATTCATTAAATGGGAATGAAAGATTGTAGCTGTTCCAGTCTCCTCTCTCTGACAGCTCTATCAAGCATGAGAGACAATGATATTGGCACCATAACAGCATACAGAGATGGGGTCATCGACCCAATCTGTCCCTACTGTTTGGTTTCCCTTTTCTCTTTTAAAACACAGTAGGAACAGTAATATGTATGGCCCAGCTATCAGCTTTTCCATGGTGCCAAGAATGTCTGTGTCTACTGTTGTTATATTTCCATTTGTTTCTCTTTTTTTTTGTGCATTTTCTTCTCATATGTGTCAGCAGTAAAGGGTTTTAATCCTCCCACTGACCAAGATAAGCCTTGCATTTCCCTACTTTCCTGTTGGTTCTATCTTGTGAGTCGTTTTACAAAGCCCATTTAAAGGGAGAAAGTGAACTCCTGATCCCAAAGAAAGCGAAGTTTCCAGTAGTCTACGATAATATCTGGTGTTTCATCATTAAAGGATAAGTGTCTGCACAAATAAGGCCATTTGTAAACTTGCACATCTCTGATAGAGTCACTTAATAATTCCCATGCCCATAATGGCTCTTTGTGGACACTGACATTTCTATAGCAATTTTTAATTGCCAGTGAATGCCAGCAGAGGAAGTTCTGGATAAACAGCATTTTAAAGGATCAGCACTCCAGCTGTAACACTCAGGGGTTTCAAGTGCAATGAATAACTTATTTCAGATTACTCACAGAAAGGAGCAACTATATGTTCATTTTATTTCACTACACAATCATGACAGTCCACTGCCTGTAAAAATACACTTCACTTCTCTGTATTTATATCATGAGCCTGCTGAATTTCTTCTTCATTTGTTTGCTTTCTCAGGCTTCAAGTCAATAAGAAGGGTCAGAAAGCCTTTTAGCCGTGGCCTTTTGGCTTTGTCCTGTTTTGTTCTACAACCAAATGATCCAGAAATCGACCTGAAAACATAGTTAAGTGATGTGAAATTTAGACATAGTAACAAATTACCAGCAGGAGAACATGCTGAGTTTCAAATCATCCTGCAGCCCGGGGAGGCTGCTCAATTAATTAGCTGGATAGGAAACTTTAGGGAGGAGTTACTGAGAGAATCCACGGGAAGGAGGGAAGGAGGACATTTCTTCTGAAATGGTGACATTGGCACTTTGACACCCGCTGCTCTGAAGTGTTTGCCAAGCCTTTAAAAAGAATCTGTCTTTATATTTTAACATCAGTGTGCCACCAACCACCTTCAGCAGACACTGAGAGCCAGTGGTGAAGGCTGCACATGCACTGATGGCCATGTCCCACATAGAGCCTGCCCTGTTCAGGGAGCTGATTATGCCTAATAAATATCTTGGCTCTTATTGACTGTTCCACTCACATTAAGAACCCTCCTATGGTCGTCTTCCTTTAGAGGGAAAAAAACAAATCACCAAGATTTGTGGGCCATTTAAAAACCTATAGGGCATGAAATTGATACTGTGTGAGGAAGAGAGAAAGGAATTCCCTCATTAAGTCTTGCACATTAGTACAAAGGCTGTTACTGTAGTTTAATGTGAGTTCTTGTGATATTTCCTCGTAGCTCATTTGTACCAAACACATGGAATAATACACCAAGATACTGATATTTCTTTAATTATATTTTTCTAAGGGCTTCACCTTTTTTTTCTCCACATGTACTGTCTGTGAAAAAACAAAGGATGGTTAAAATGAGTGTCTGAATTAAACACCTTGAACTGAAACACGGACTCCCTGCTTCCAAACTGAGACACGTAACATAAAGGCTCTCAGGAGTTATGGGGCAGAATTACATTTTTACTCTGTTGTTGATGAACTTCATGGTACTGAACACTGAGGTTGCCTCTGTGGCAGCAGGAGAAGCTGCTGGGACAGTGTTTCTTGCTAAAGCTTGTGATAGAGTTGATTGGATAGAACTTAACTGCTGCTCAGGCTTACAGGTTCTTACAGCTGCTCCCCACCTCTGAATCTCAGTAAAGAAAGTTACTTTAACATCCCAAGTGTTGAAAAAGGGTCAGAGCACAGAACGTGAAGCTCTTGGTTAGTTTTTTTTCTCTCCTGCACACCTGACATGTTCAGATTGTCTGCAGTCTGCTCTGGCGTGACTTAGAGCGGGTGAAAATTTCGAGTTAGGCTTTCTGGCAGCATCTCTATCCTGCAAAGTGCTGTGAAATCAGCTGGAAAATTATGTTGCCCAAATTATAGATGGAAATTCAGTATTCCTGTCAGACAAACACATTTTGTCTGAGCAGATTTTAATGTTTGACCGTGGCAAAATCAAGCTAAACTCGTTTTCCCAGTTCAGTGTCAGCCCAAGTATCACAGGGGGGTGGAAACCCAACAGGGGAGGGAGGAGGAATCAGAAAGGAGCAGATACCCCCTCATTGGAAGTCCATCCTGCTTCAACCTATTCTGGAAGTAGAGAAGACCTCTTTGTGATGATGCACCCTTATTAAAATGACAATTTCCTGATTAAAAGCCAATAGAAATCCATTCTGCAGAAGCAGCAGTGGAATGGATAAATCGTGCTGCAATAAAATTTCCGTTTTCTCAACATCACAGCACATTTATATAAATGGAAATGTTTTTTCCTCCTTAATACTAAGGTCACCCTTGTACTGGTTCTATTTTCTGACTGTCATTTTTTGCCAGGGATCTTGTTTGAAATCCAAAAAGTATTTGGGGCAATGGCTCCAGATATGTCTAGAGATAGATCAGACAAGCTGACTCTGGAAATATAATATATATCCCCTGAAAGAGAGTAAAACGCAGTTTCCAGTTCCATTGTTACTTTGTGTTTGAATTATTCAGCTTTACAGATACACACGGCTCCTTTTTATTAGCACTCCATGTTTCATCTTTGTTCTAATAAAAAAGTAACATGTACATCAGGAACCCTGAATAATTCAGTCTGACTTCATAACTCAGGGATCTCACTCCTTTTTCAAGGCATTTCTTGCCCGGGTGTTCCAGGAATCAAGCAATTCTCTCATGAACAGTTGTTCCTCTGTTGTAGAAGTCGATTTTAGCTCCCCTGCTGAGTGCCAGGTGACAGAGTTTGCTGTTGTATTGCCTGAGGCAGCTTCAGCTCTTTCTCTGTGGGAAAAGGACAAAACAACATTTTAGTTATTCCACACAGTTACTCAGGTATCCATAAGGAACTGTTCAAACTTTAATTCTTCATAAAGGATCTTCTTTCAGAATTCCTTTGGCTAAATGTTGGCAAGAGATGTCAGATGATATCTTCATCCATGCCTATTTTTTGAGAAACATAAAGCATTTTAATTAAACTGTGAATCTATTTAGAGCCTTCTAAACATTGGCTTTGTGTGTTTAAAAATTATTACCAATCACTTATCAAAAGACACATCGAGATGCCCTGCAGTGCATTAATGAGAACAGAATTGTGGCATTTGCCAGAGAACTACACAAAGACAACGCTGATTAACAGCAGCTCTGTGGAGGTGATCTTTTGTTGTTAAAAATTAATTTTGAGGTCTCAAAACCGAGAGAGGAACTGAAGGCTGCGTGAATTAAAAATCAGATTGTGAGATTCCAGCAACTGAAGTGTAGCAAGAAAAGAAAAACCTGTAGAAAGAGCTCAGTGTTGGCTTTTTCCTTCTGTATGTGTGTTCTGCAGTGTGGTGCAAGTCCTATAACTTCATATTTTCAGTGCAGTCAAAGCACCAGACACTTCTGAATTGCAGTGCTAATGCCCTTCCTTGTGACCACTTTCTGTCTTCCAGCCCATTTGACTATCTGCTCTCCACTCCCGAGGTGAGCTGCTAATTTTACCCTTTCATCTCATTCTGTGCAGAAAAGTCACTGATTTCCTACTGTTTAGAAACTCCCAACCTCAAAATTTCTGCCTTTGACCCAATTCCAGCAATTACTGGTCGATTCCAGCGGAGTGGAGTTAATTTTTACAAAATGATTTTGTAATTTATGACTTTTCATCCTTATTTGTTTCACACTAGACCTTCTCTCTTGCACTGTGGAGTGAGGAATGGTATTAGATCCTCCCTGGTTTTCCCAGCACTGTTAAGCTCCAGCTAGAAGAAGGAATTCTCTTTGCTGTATTTATATTTACTATACTTTAGAACCAGGCAGGCTGGGCATTTGTCCTTTCATTTATTTCCCATTTAAGCCTCTTCCAGATATCAATTATATGACTAATTGATTATCCATAGAGGAGCTTTTTCTTTTCCTGCTTAGGTAATTCCTCTCAAAAGCAATGAAAATTCCATTAGGCAACAATCTATTACACCAGTCAGCCCCCAGCTAATTTACACTTCTGATGTGTTCCTGTTTCTAGATTAAGTACAAGGCCTGTGCTGCAGCATCTCATTCTGTTGGGCTATTTTTGATCATGTCTCATGGCTAAAATCCCCATAACTCTATAATCCTAGTGGTTTCTTCTAACAATAAGTTCTTTACCTGTAAAAATACAAATCTGTGATTTTTCCCTTTCATCCCTAATCCAGAGGTGTTCCTGCCCATCTTGTAGGGTTTTCCACAGTGGTATCAGGTTGACAGGAGCTGCTCCCATGTGATGGGACTGGAACTGCTCCTTCCCTAATGAAATCACTCTTCAAAGAGCCTTTTATTTCTGTGTTTGTTTTGCTCAGTGCGCACTAAAACTAATGTAATATGGAAACAAATCTTCCTCTGTTGATGTGGAAAATGAAGTGTTTTGCCCACGTTTCCATGGAGACAATCAGGCTGCCATAAATGAACATGAAATGGCTCTTAGTTCTGCAGAATTTAGCTGTGTTGAAGTCATTTCATTACAAGTCATTCATGGGGTCCTTTGCTCCTGTTCTGTTCTGCCTCCCAGGAGTCCCAGGGTAATTTCTAGGCAGTGAGTGTTGCTATCCCTGTTTTAAATGCTGGGGAAGATAGTGAGGCATAGAGTGACTAACTCCCTGATCCCAAGGGATGAAAAAGGCAAGGATAGAACAAGAAGCCAATGTAAGAGTGTCTTTTCCTTCCTGACCCATTGACCAGGACAGCGACTGCCCGTGCACTGAGATGCCAAGAACTCTAAGAAAAAGTGTAAAGTTGGGAATTCATCCCCGACATATTGTTCCAGAGAATGTTATCAGTGTTCTACCTTATTGATTAAGTATAAAATCATAGAAACACGGAGTGGTTTAGGTTGGGAGGGACCTTAAAGATCATCCAGTTCCGACCCCTTGCCCCGGGCAGGGACACCTTCCACTAGACCAGGTTGCTCCAAGTCCAGCCTGGCCTTGAACTCTTCCAGGGCCAAGCTTATGTATTTTATGTGCAGTAGCTGATAATGTTTGGATCCAAAATCTGTTTCATTTATCCTTGCAAACAAGCACAGGAACTTACTGGCAGAAGTGGAGTTTTTCCCACTTGCAGAGCTGGGTGTCTTTTCTGGTGTAACATTTAAACCCGAGCTCAGGGACGGGCAGGGGGGGCCTGGAACTGCTGGGGACAAACAGAGCAACCTCGTCAGCCTGGCAGAGAACTCACACCCAGCATTTTTATTGCTTGCTTAGCTCTCTCCAGTGCTGTGTTAGAAGGGAGTTTTAATTATGCAGATCGAAATACTGAAATACTGATTTGTAAAACCAGGCCTTTGGTCCTTGTTTTTCACTATTTGCTGATGGAATCAGTGCTAAGAGTGATGCCTTTTTTCTTCTGCATTACCTCTAAAAATAAGCATTAAAAGATATGTGTGCTGTTCATGTTTTGCAATGAGATTTAATGGCTAAAAATATCTACTGAAGAATAATAAAATTTGATTGGTAAGAGATTTTTCTCTGTGAAAAATACAGAGGAGTTCCATATTGTTTCAATTTTATTTTTTCTACTCGTAGTTCACAGTGTTACACTTCATTATAGCTTTTAATCAAAGTTGGAAAAGGGTTCAGTATCATATGAGCTGGCTCTCTGAATTAAATCACAGTAATTTTTTTCCCATTACATTGCTACTTCAGTTAAATTATAAATTATAGCAGCTTCAGAACCGTTCCAAAAGTGTTTCACTGCATACCATGTGACTTCTCTCCAAGCAAATCAAAATATATGTTTGCATTAATCTGAAATGGGAAAGGTATATCTTTAATTATGCATGAATAATTTAAAATATTATTTTCAGAAGAAGGCATAACGTTGTTTGTTTTCATTGGCCTCAGAGTAAAGTAATTTGTATTAAATGAAATCCCACTAAATAAATGATAATTCTGTAACAGAAAACCTAGTCTAGGTCACTTCACAGGAAAAATTATATCCAGCGTTTCAAACTCACCATAGGATTGTCAAGTCCAAGCATAAAGAAATCTCAGTGTTATCTTATATATATTTCCTATTTTTTTTTATTTATGATGATTTGGAGTGTTTTGCATGGCCTAGATATTTTTAAATCTTTGTAGTTTACATTTTCAGTATTTTCCCAGCAGCAAACAGATTAAAACCTTTCTGGGATTTGGAGAGAAACCCAAAGTTCTGTTCTGGCACTGGGATCTGGAGGTTTAAGGAGATCAGGTGGTGTCACAGGCCCCACGTTCAATCACAGATATGCAAAATGCAGCCTCAGCTAAAATCTGCCTTAGAATCATCTCACAAGCTGTTAGCAACCAACCAGTGCAGAGACCTGAGTCTTTCTCTCTCTTTTCCTTTGGAAAATCGAACCTGGAAGTCTGCCGGAGCGAGTTTCGTTCCAGAAGAGGGGTGGCAGGGCTTGGAGGCAGCCCAGGGGCAGGGGATGGGGGCAGCAGGGGCTCTCCCAGCCTGCCTTGGCAGAGCAGAGAAAGGCTGGCGAGGTGTTGGTATTTGGGTTAGAGACTGCCCTCAGCAGAGGGCTGAGCCTGGTTTAGCTCTGGTAGGAGAGATCCTGCAGACCTGGGTCCTCCCTGAGAGGCAGAAGGAGAGGTTTCAGCATTTCCTCACATTCCACCAACTCAAAATTAGAGGAGTTTTTCAAGCTCTCACTTGCATCCCAGGAACTTGAAGCTGGATCACCTCAGGGGTTTTGGGGACTGCAGAGCTGCTGTCATTAAACACATGGCAAAGCCCTCTGAGTCCCAGAGAATGGGGTAATTTTTATACCCCACTGCTTCCTGGAATTAATAATTGAATGGAACATCTGAGCAATGTCCTTCTGTTGGGTTTTTTTAAGTCTGTTTTGCTTTCAGCTGAGCGGGATATGCAGAAAAGCACCCCGAGGGTACGACATGTGCAAGCACAAATTATCCCAGAGTGGAAGTGCTTGGAATTGAGAGGAGCATCGTGGCACTGGTGCCAGATCACACTCCACTGAACTGTGCGAGTGAGCCACACTTGCATGTTGGATGAACCTTTGCCTTGCAGGCAGGAGAGTTCTTTGTGAAAAGGACACCTGCACTGAGGGTTGTGACTGATTATCACATCCACCAGTGGAAGCACATTTCCCAACTTACAGTCCTATCTTATTTTTCTTTTCTTCCCCGTTTTTTTCTCTGCATTGGATTTCTGTAGATTCGTCAAGGACATTAATTTAAATACTCGGGTTCTTATCCTTTGCTTCAGAAAGGAAATCTGTAGAGTCCTTTGAAGCATCTTCTGCCTTGGATGGCCCTCAGCAATGTCAAAAGCAATTATATGTCAGTTATAAGAAGTGATTTTTGAAAGTGCCTGTAAAAATTAAAATAGATGTTTCTGTGGCATTATATCAGCATCTCCAGCCACTCAGATGTTGGAGTGCTCCAAAGAAAAGCTGTACAAAAAAGCTATACAAAAATACTATGCAGTGATGGAACAAATGCTGACAGTTTGAGATGTCACTGCTTAACTGCCTTGAGAAATTCCATTTATTGAAAATAATTCATATACATGTTTGAAACATTCAGGCTTACAGTAATTAATTTTCAGCTGAATTGATTTCTGGATACAAACTGCTCTGAGGAGAGACAGAGAGACTGACATATCTGAACTGAATGGAAGACATGCTCTCCCCTAAACTTGGGGAAGGGTTAACACCAATTTTCTCCCTAATGAAGCAGAATGACTTATGCCAAGATTTGCAGAAGCAGGATAAAAAACAGTGGTGATTATTTGCTTTTATATGGGAGGTGGGTCTTGTAATCTGTTATTAAATAACTCTTTGTAAAACCAGAGTTATTAACAATATCAGCTCTGAGAACAAACGTTAACATTCAGCTCCAACAAAGAACATGGTCTTCCCAATGGCTATAAAAGCCTGGAAGTCCATCCCAGGCTTACTGGGGTGTCTTTTTCATACAAGGGGATGGAGTAGACCCTCTGCACTTGGGTCTGTGACAGTCTAACCTCAGCACATGGATTGGTTGAAGTTTTCCACTGGAGCACTGGGAACTTCTCATGTGTTCCCGGAGAAGCAGAGCAGTGCTCACCTGAGTGCTCTTTAACTGAATATGTAGGACCATGTTCACCTTGGGAAAAACAGCATCAATTCCTCACGTATTTTAGAGCTGTAGAAGCTCTGACTCTGGTGGGAAGGCTGTGGGATGCTTGGAACAACCAAAATGTTAAAGGCAAAGCTGTTTTTAGCCATCATGTGTTGAGAACGTGCCCTTTCCCCAGCAAAAATCAAGAGCAAAGCTTGTAGGGATTTTTCCTGACACATGTTTAAGCTGCTTAATGGCTTCTTAGACATTTGCCACGCCAGGGTTTTCATGCAAGTGTGTAGTAAAACTCCACCACTCGGTTGCCTCAGTCACACTTTCTTTTTGGTTGTCACTGTGCTGCAAGTGGAGACAAGATGCTGATTTGAGACCTTCCCTCTTGGGTCTGAAGTTTGACCTAAGATGCCATCTGAGCTTCATGCTGGATGGGGGGGAAGCCAGGTGAAAGTCAGAGCCTTCTGCCCAGACCTGCTTGTGTCTGCAGCTTTCCCATTCCTGCCTTTCCCATTCCTGCCCATTTCCTGGCTTTTCCAGCCAGGAATTGTGCTTTCCTTCTCGTGCCTGCTCGTGGAGTGTAGCTGGAATCAGGTAACATGTAACCATACTGAAATGCACACCTATAATGTAATGCATCGTTTATTTGAGAGACTGAGTTTTATTATCGACCTCTTTTGTATTAAAATATACCCTGGGACCTTTTCATTGAAGAGAGCAGGTCTCATTTTCCAGTTCATCATACCTTTCCCAACAGATGTTCTTCTTTTCTCATACAGTCAGAACAGATCCAAGGGGATTGAATAAAAGCAAGTGCTCTTGACATTGCATTATTTTTGTCATTGAGTGATCATAGTACTTATTGGCAGGCAATTTTGGGAACAGAAAACCTAATATTTACATAATGCCGTCTCTTTTTGGTTGTGCAGTTCATTTCAGCTCCACTAAACAGGCACACTTTGAAATTACTCCCTTTCCCCTAAGGAATGGTCATAAAAACAGAATCAAGCTCATAAATCTTGTCGTGAACTAGTTGTACAGTTTCTGCAGGATTACACATCCATTGCTGTGAGACACTGAAAGTATTTATTTGTTATCACCCTTTTAAAGTCAAATGTGTGAAAAGTAAATTCCCTCTGTTGTGATTAACACAGTGACCCACTGCCACAGCATGTGGAGCCACAGGCTTAGAGAGCAACTCCTCCCTGTGCTGCCATTGACTGAACTAAGATTTTCCTGCAAGTCATAAGTCTTCTTTTATAGCGTGGTAATAAATAAAAACATGAAATTTAATAGAAAAGTATCTCAAACACTGCTGGTAGGTCTTTGTGCAACACTGATTTATATTGCAAACCCACAGCCTCTGGTGAACGGTGCAAGGAGGGGAGAGGAAAGTGTGCTCAGTTCATAAGGGAAAGTTCTCTGGTCTGCTGGGTGGAGCTGGGAGGGAAAGGGATTTGGGATGCAGTTGGTGTCTGTAGTCCTTTTGGTACTGGAAAGCAATGTCAACATGCCATTATGAGGTTGTTAGCAGGCTGGTACAGTCCCTGGTGTTTATATCTACCAATTATTCTGCTCTCTCTATGAGATAACCATAGAAGATTTATAGTTTTAAGAGAGAATTCAGGTTGCTCTGCATAATAAAAGCTAGAGGGGGAAAAAAAAGAAAAGAAGGAATGCAAGTGTTTTGTCTCAACAACAGGAATTCTGATGCTGCACCTCTATTTTATATAAATGGGTCAAGCACAGGTTTTGGGTCACTGTGTATATAGGGGAGCCTTTCCCTTTGCAGTGCAATGAGCTGACCTGCAGAGTACAATTTTCTTCCAAAAATGTTGTGACCAATGAAGCAGAAACTTTAACCCACTTCTTCACTTGTCAGACAGGAAGAGACTTCGCAGCTCTGAGTACCAGGACAGCTGGGCAGAAAGAAAATGTCAGCAGCAGAAACCTCTGGGTGTGAAGGGAGGAAGAGGGAGATTTCTGAGCCAAGATGAAAAGCCAGACATCCTGAATTTTCCCAGGACAAAAAGCTTCTGAAAACGATTACACTGAAAGATGGGCAGTGCTGTATTTCAGCCAGCTGCCTCCTGGGATGGACACTTCCCTTGGAGACCAAGTGTGCAGGGATTTGAATATGGGAAATGCTCAGAAGAGGAAACTATGAAGCCTGGGCTCCCAAAATGATAGGCAGGGTGACTGAAATGGGTTTTCATCAAAGAATTTATGTTCATGTGAAACCTTGAATTCCAATACTGACTGGATGTGTATCCCCTTGCAAAAATTTTGGATGAATCCTCAGCCACTGTCAGGTGAGATTGACTGACCATCAGTTTTACCTTCAGACTCAGCCTAAAGAAAAAGTGGGAAAATGTTCACATCTCAAAGCCAGGCTTAAGGTATTTTTGCTCCTACTGTGCAGACAGACCTGAGTGCAGACTCCTCTCGACACAGAAAGGGGTGGCTGTAGCTTTCCTTTCAAGCTGATAAAATAACATCATCTCCCCGCTTTATTTATTTATCTTTACTTTTAGCTCTTCATTTGCAAAGATTTCCTCCTCGTTGCTTTAGGACAAAAAAACTGTAATGACAAATACGGTTGTTACGTTTCATCTTATTCCCAAGGGTGTGTTCTCCTGCCAATGATGAGCATCTGCTCCCAGTCATGGAGAAATCTGATTAACAAAGCGTGATCTTTGATTAGCATATTTCAGAAATTGTTTCTTATTATGAGCCCTCCTTAGGGCTTGTGTTGCTTAGCAGTGGAACAACCTTCCAAACGTATTGAACGTGTTGGGGAACTTTGCAGACATATAAAGCCCCACTTGGAACTTTTCTGTTCCCATGGATCATACATTCTGCGTAAGTGGACAAAAATCTCAGGAAATGATAATTCACATGGTGAGTTTTTCTGCTGTTTTCTAAAAAGAAGTTTTTCCTTGTATTTAATAAACTTCCTGCTACTGGTTTGAACTCTATGTAAGGGCTGTTTGTAATGAATAATAAATGATACTTCTATTGTCTGTTCCATGTAAGGATTTTCATGAGCTTTTCCACCATAAATGAAATAATTAATCCAATGGACAGGTGGGGGAAAGCTTTATTTATTATTGTCAACATTATTATTCTTTTCAATTTTTGAAGCAAGACACTGAGGTTTGGGCCTGATTTGTAAGGGAATGATGACTGGGATTTCCAACCACATTTTTTTCCTGTTGCTTTTCTTCAAGCTATTCAACTATATTCATATGTATTTTTTTTTGTCTTTTTTGATAGGCAAATTTTAAATTGCAAAATATTTGAAAACTGTGTTTCTTTTACTAGTAATGTAGAGTGTGATACTATTTCAGATCTGTGTGCATTTTCACTGCCTTAGAAAACCTAAATAGTTCCTGAAGTGGGTAAAATTCTCCAATTAGAGTAAATTTTACTAGGAAAAATTGTTAATATTTTAACTGTGCATGATGCCACATAGACCATGTGGGCCAAAATTTTGCTTCTCTTGTTCCTGCCAAACCAGAGTTGACTCTCAAGGCTAAACCCACATCACAACTTAGTTTTGGCTGAGGGAAAACCTAAGCACAAGGCCAGAGTGTGCTCTCCAGCAGCCCAGTGCTGTTGGCAGCTCTCAGCCCTGGGCTCTGAGCCAGTTTGCACAGTGATTTTTGTCGAGGCAGCATTTTGCATCGAGGATGTGCCACCAGCAAAAGCAGACAACGTGCCTGTGCTCCAGCAGCCGAGCAAGGCCAGCTGCAGGCGAGCAGAAGTTCTGCTCGTTAAGTTTGGGGGTGTGGGAACGACCTTTGAATTATCTCAGCCCCTTAAAGCTACGATCTGCTGACCCTGCACACTCTGAGTGGTGCTCACCCTCCAAAGGCTTTGCAGAAGGAGAGTGTTTCACTCTCTTTTGCAGTTTAAGAATATCTAGGTGGACAGATAACTGAGGAAACTGTGCCTCGCCTTCTCAATCCCTGTTAAAGATCTGCTCCGGTCTCTAACTCAGTCTCCAGGGAGAGTAAAGAGGATTAAGAGGGTGTATCTCACTCTTAGCGTTCTGGGAATGCAAAGGGCAGGGAATGGGATACTTCTCATCTGCCTGACTTAAAAACGACACCAAAAGGCAACAGCAAAACCCCCCTGAAGAGCCATGTCAGCCTTTGTGGTTCCACTGGGACAGACCCTGTCCCCTCTAACCTGCCCATGTGTTTTCCTAACGCATTAAATGTTGATGTCTTGTTGTGTTTGGTGCAGGAAACAGATGGTCTTTTCTCCTTCCCTGCTCATTTCACCTCTTCGATCACTTCTAATGGCTTTAAAAGGAAAAGCTTTTAGCACTTTTGCTTTGTTTTTACGATTTCCACCCCCCCTCTTGCACCAAAGGCATTCCAGTAAATACATATGCACTCAATTGCCCGTCCCAAATGTGTAATGGGTGTTAATGTGGCAGGAGCTTGTGGCTGTGGCTGTTTAACCCAGCACAGAACAGCTGCAGCTCTTAAGACCTGCAGGAACACAGAAGAATCCTCTGCCTATTGGAAATGTGTTTACTCTCCAAGAAATTTGGTACGTAGCAAACTGACAATTCTTGTACCTCAAACAGTCTCCTTTGAAAAGTGAGAGAGGGAGGCACAGTTGTCATAATGTGCAGTAGGAGCTCTATACAGTCCCCAAAATGCAACCAAGAGTGATATGGGGAAGGATGGGAGAGGTAAAATGGGATTTGAAGACATACTGAAGAGGAACAGAAAGTCAAATCCATGGCAAAAGAATGTCCGAAAAGAGCTTCTCTAAAAATCGCTTCTTGAAATTTCTCAGTGTGGCTGAGACTTCCCTTCTTCTGAAAGTATTCACTTAACCATGCTTTGAACATTTGTAATTCATCATGGCACGTAGTGCCTTACTGCTTGATCTTCAGAGCATCCTTTTGTAAGAGAATTTATTTAGAGAGATACCTTTCAAATGGGACAACAGCTTGGGCATATTTGCTCTCCAATCCAACCTCCAACAGCAGTGATGGTGATGCAAGTTGTTGTATGAAAGCCCAGGATTATTTTATTGTTATTACTGCTCTTCTGCTCAAGCATTTTAAATACAGGAGACGCTTCTCTGTAAAAATGAAAAAATAATTTCTGCAAAATGATATGCCTGTTATGCAGCATCTGTGAAATTAAATTTATTAGCGCTCTGCAATATGTCAGTTATTAGTTAGCTTCTAAAATATCACTCATTTTGTTATTTGTGAGTATATTTTATCCCATCATAACTTTTCTATGAGATAAACAGCGTGATATAGATGGTTAAACCAGAACTTCATCCTGAAGTTTCGTGTCTCATATTAATGGAAATGCAAGTTAGATTATTGTTCAGTAGTCAGTCTTTAAGCTCTCCATCTGTCTTTTTACATCTTTCTACAATAGAAAACATCCCTATTTCACGTGCAGTCTGAAAGCAGCAGCACATACTAGAAAATGGCAAAGTCTTCATTCGCTCAGACGGGGGAGTGTCCGTTCTAACCAGCTGTCATCCCTCAGCCAGGAGAGACCTTTGTGTGCATTTCTCACTTTCTTTTTTGACGTGTGTGATGTTTTACAGCCCTCGATCCCTCCAAGGATCCCTGCCTGAAGGTGAAGTGCAGCCCACACAAGGTGTGTGTCACCCACGACTACGAGACCGCGATCTGTGTGAGCCGCAAGCAGCTGGTGCACAGGTGAGGGAACCTCGTGTGGTTTGAGGGCTTTGTGCCTCTCACAGCAGCAAATAAGCACATTTTAAAACCTGAAAACCCGAAATATGTGTCAGAGACATCTACGGTTCCAGCAACTTAATTGGAAGTAATTAAAAGATATTAATTTTTTAAAAAAATATATCAAACCTCTGCTTAAATTTGCAAAAAAAAAATGTTGGTGGAACTTTGTAGAGCATCTCCATGGGGAGTCACATAATTGCAGAAAGCTCCAGATCTGATTGCTGAAGGACTGAATTAAGAGCAAATGGAGTAGATATGTTACAAGTTTTGGTCGAGATGTTCAAATTAGACCACAGAATTTTACCGAGAGAAGCTATGAATAAATGAAGAAAAGCCTACTGCTCATGAGTTGAAATATGCTGCAAACACTCAAGAATTAGGAAATTTAAAAACAAATGTGGATCAAACAAACTAACATTGCCCTATTTGGGAAGCAGAACTAGGAGAACCAGTAAGGAAACTGGGTTTGAATATTTCCAGAGCCTCTCTGAGCCAAGAGCCAGAATAAAACTAAGGAATAAACCCTCCACTTGCCAACAAGTGTGGAATAAATTGTGTACTCTGAATGCTGGGTCTGCATTGTAAGGAAAATATATTGTCTAGCTTTCATTATATCTGAGTGATAAATCTGGGGACTGGTCTTCAATTAGTCTCCCTGTTTAGTATGGAAGCAAAAATTTGCCTGTAACAACTCAGGTCCTAGATGTCGTCGTCAGCTGAGATTGGAGTTCAACAGCTGTTTGAGCCAAACAGGCTTAAACCATTCAGGATGATCTGATTCCCAAGTACTGGGACTATATTTCATCTGTCTCAGTGATACCTGGCTGAGGAAGCTGATCCTGTAAGAATGATTTGTCTTTGATCGATAATACAAAGTTAATGGTGTAATGTGCATGAGGCAGTACGTTTAATCTTTGGTTTTCAATCTGGAATGATCCCTGGAAGGATGGAAGGAGTCTGCCTATGGGCAGTGCTTACATCCTAATGACATTTTTGGCATTATGTAGCTTACATTTTGTAGTTAGGATGGATTTGAACCACTTGCATTATATAGTAGTCCTTGTGATATATAGACATAGATGTGGAGCCAAATGCTTTCTGAGCTATTTCCAGTATTTAATGTCCCCAAAGTAGTCAAAATGGTTCAGAGTAATGGTACAGAGGAGCTGAATATCCTTTCTTTGCAGAAACCAGGCTGCTTTTCATGTGATCTCTCTATGATTCCTCACTGCCTGCAGCCATTTCAGATAACCTTTGAGCAGCACTGTGACTATGGAGATGAATCGAAAAGTATTGAAAACTTACAGTGAAAATTCTCCAAACAGTTTCCAGCAAGTTTTGTGATGCTGAAAGAGCTACTGCTGATGTGTGATAGTGGCACACAGAACCCCAAAGTGGTTTTGTTCTCCAGGTACCCAGCTCCCTTTGCCTCAGAGGGGAGACATGTCAAGGAGGGGAGTAACCAGGGCAAATTCTCTGCTGATTTGAATCAGTGGAGTGGCATCTCCAAAGGTTTTCATCTTTAGTCCCACAGCATTCTGCTCTTCCTGTGCCTGAGCTCAGTGCTGCTGTATCTGACTCCAGTCATGTTTAAGGCTGTGTTAACCAGGAGTAAACACGTTGCAAGGAGTGGAGTTTCACCTATTTAAAACCAGTGAAAACCTGACTATATTCGTGTGGGCACATGGAGTAAGAACCACCAAATTGTTGTGGTTGTTTTGCACACCCATGGTGTCCTCCAGAAGGGTTTTCCACTTCATGCATCATTATCAACTTGCTTTAGTGGCTTTGCACAGTGTGTAGGCTCAGCAAAAAGTAATGGAGGGAGCAACACCTTTGTTCTTGCTGAGTCTCCCAGACAGAACTGCTCTGATTTGTGTCACCCCCTGTGACCCACTGAAGAGCTGCAGCACAAGGGAGCTGTGGTTTCCCAGGCACAGTGTGTACCTAACTCTGAAATCACCAGTGCCAGTGCAGTGCCATTCCCATAGCGTTTCCTTTGTGCTGGAATGCCCACTGTTTAAACCACTGCAGAGTGCAGTAGCAGTGCAGAAAACTGAGTTACATGGAAATGTGTTATTCAGTAAATTATTATTTACTCAGACCCTGCTCCATTCTGGCCTCTCCTTTCCAGCATCTGCAACCTCCTCCTTCTCTGCTTCTCCTCCCCTTCACAGTCACCTGGTGAGCAGCCCTTGATCTTGAATCATGGAATGGTTTGGGTTGGAAGGGACCTTAAAAATCATCTAATTCCAACCACCCTGCCCTTTGGATCTACTAATACCAACAGCTGATTACCCAATTAACCTCGTTGTGTTCATAGCTTTTTTCTCTTCTTTTGTTCCTTTTCATGCTGATTAAGAAAATAATTGTTTATTTTTTTATTCCGTGTGATTCAGGAAAAAAGGCACAGCCCAAAGGGAACTTTGCAAAATAGCATCATTTCACTTCCTGTTGATATATTTATCCATGCTAATTGCATTTGTTTTCCTAGTATGTGTTTTCTTGAAGGGGCTACCACAAGCAGCAAGATGGGAAAACTCAAATAATAGGCCAGGAGCAGAGTGTAGTTTGTTCATTTTTTGTCTTTCTCCATGGACACTGTCCAACTAATTTTTCTAGTAAGCTTTTAGAACTTCAAAAGTTAAGGTGGAAGATGTCTGAGAGGTATTTCAGACAGATAATAGCATTTTGTCAGCACATCCTCCAAGGCATTTACGGTACAAATTGAACAGTGCATTTAGAGAAAAGGCAAGACTGAGCAGTGATTGAAGAGTGTGTAAAAGATAAATTTGAAGGTACCTTCTTATATGCTTAATAGTCCTTGTACTAATGATAGGGTCTTATGAAATCCTTATTGTGTGGATTAAAACCCCTTTCAATTTGGACATCTATGAGAAAGAGTCTTTATTAGTTCAGTTTTGTGTGAAATGCAGGAGTTAATGTCTCTCAAAGATTTCTCAAACATGTCCAGTCCTTGTAACACTTTGTGCCATTTGTCTCTGCTGGTGCAGGGGATGGGGAGGAAAGATGTCACTCTTGGGCTCTTTTCAAAAGAACGGGATGAGAAGAGAGGATGGATGGGGAAATAATGGGCATATTAACATGTGCAGGGTTTACAGCTTTGCTCAGTCCATTTAACTGGTGATCACCAGTTAGCTCATCACTGCAGTGTGTGTCACTCACAAAGGTAATCACACATTGTCTCTGCTGCTCTGCTGGGCCTTAGAAATCCAGCTGTTAACTCACAGTTTCTTCAGGACTTTTCAGGATAATGTGCTGAAAAAAGAAGCCACTGCTGCATTCCTCACCATCTTTTGTTTTTAAGATCTGGACAAATTCCCAGATAAAACATCTGTTCTTCTAAATTACACGTCAAAACCTTGCTCTGACCAGCGTGGCAGTGCTGGCGGCTACACTTATCCACAAGGAGCAGACAAACCTCCCTCTCTTTCTTTACAAATCCGCATTTCTGGTTAGGAAGGACCCCGTTCAAAACAAGTGAAGTAAAACAACCCCATATGTGAAACGGAGCGTTCTCGCCCCGCTGCTCCTCCCTGTGCCGGTTGAGAGCTTCAAATTGTTTCCAAGAGCGGGAAGCAAAGCAGTAACTGCCAGAACATCAGTGACACACCTGCTCTGGAGAATTGCTTGGGAGCATTGCAGCAAAAATCTCTGACCGCAGCAAACGCACTTTTAGGGATTTGCTGAGAAGTTGTGCACACGAGCAAGGCTTTGAAACAGTGCTGTTCCTCTGTGATGTCTGTGACTGCATCAGCAGTCACCTCTTAAAATGTGCTAAATACAGGGCTATAAACCCTAACCCTGTTGGTTTTCTCTCTCTGCCTTGTGCCTGCCTGTGTTTTCTCTTGCTTGCTTTGCTGCTAAGTGCTGATGAGGGTTGGCACAGCACCAAGGGCTCCTGTGGGGTGACACCTTGAGCTGCCAGCCTGACTCCCACATTCCCAGGGGCCTGACCAACGTGAGGGAGGGCTTGGTCCTAAGCTCATCATGTTCAGTTCTGCCTGATTTATGGGGTAATGTTTACAAGGGTCTGAGTAGGTGAGCAATCTATAGGAGAACCAAACCTGGGCGATGATTAATTATCTTTGTATCTATTAATACCCTCATTTGGTTCCCCAATTAACCTTGGTGTGCTCAGAGCTTCTTTCTCTTGTTCATTTTCATGCTGATTCAGAAAATAATTGTTGTTCATTTGTGTATTAAGTACAATTCAGGGAAAAGAGCCTGTCCCAAAGGGAACTTTACAGGATGGCATCGTTCAGCTTCCTGTTGGTGATTATTTCTCCATTTTAATTATACGTGTTTTACTTGTATGTGGTTTCTTGAAAGGGCTACCAGGATGGGAGAACCTCAACAATAACAGGCCAAGACTAGAATGTAGTTGGTTCATTTTTTGTCTTTCTCCAGGCAAAGTGTAGGTATTTCTAACTCCTCTGCAGGTATTACTAATTTCTCTGCAATCCCTCCTTTTCTTTCAGTTTGTGCTAGAACAAAGAGGGAAAGGATGTCACTCCCTAACAGGGTGAATTTTCCCCATTTCATCGAACTCTTGATATTTTTTTATAAGCTGGCAGATGCAGGACAGGAAGAATATTTGGAAAATCTGCTGTAAGAATATGGTTCTTTCAAGTATTATTTATTTGTAGCTGAGGAAAAAAAAGAGGAAAGGATGTTTTCAGTGGTGTAGAACACAGTTTGTTCATCCATTTTGGGTAGGCAGGAAGCCAAAAATTGTGTTCTGGGACACTCGGGCCTTTCTGGATAACAGCCCTCCCTAACTTTAGTGGTGAAATGTGGGACTCCACTCAATAATTTAGGATAATACAACTCTATTATAAAAGTGTTATGAAGACTAAATTTTATACATGGATGCAGAAAACATAAATATTAAAATTATTTTTCGCTTCCCAAAATTTTTTTGTAAGTTCTGGGATGAATTCATGAGTTAATTTTTACTGCAGATTTCTTTATGGGCACCAGGTGAATTCTTTTGTTGATTGACATTTTCAGAATTAAGGGAAGAAAACTGCCCAGTTCACAGCCAAAAGAAAAGCTTTTGACTGTTGTTTTATTAAAATAAAGCCATTTCAAATTTGTTGGATTTTTTTTTTCCTAAGTAACAATACAACAGTATTTACATCTGGTTTGAAATCACTAAATTTGACTTTCCCTAAAAAAAAAAAAAAAAAAAAAAAAAAAGCATGTTTTTATGCAAAACATTTTATCTATCATGATGAGTATTGATTAATGTACTGGCATAGATTTTTGCTTCAGAAGAAAGAACATTAAAATATTTGATTAAACACACACTCACAGAACCCAGCAGATTGCATTAAGTTTTTTTTCAAACAAATACACTGTACTGGGGAAATTGCCAAAATTTAGGCTTATTATTCCCAAGGGTAGCTCTGACAGAATTTTGGAGAGCTACTTTAATCCTCTAAGAATGAAAGTTCTAGACATGAACAGGATTGAGTAAATGTTTGTTGTTTGGGTATTTTTCTGTAATTTGTAAACTATAGTGCATTACTCTGTAAAGACTATTATTCTTACTAATATCTAATCCCTCACGGTACATTGCACAGTTTATGTGTGGCTCATGCTGTTTGTCCAGCAAATTGAATGAGAAGCCAGGAAAATCAAAGAGAGAGGGGCCTTTGAGGTCAGAGACAAATGCAGCACGTAATGTGATGTGCAAGGAGTGTGCAAGTGGTGTGTGCAAGTCCTTAGAGAAAACCTGAAAGCTTTTAAAATATCTCATCTCCAGACTGCCTGAACAACAAAGGATACCTGCAACAAGAAAGCTTGGGATTTTGCAGCAGACAAGTTAGAGACATGTGGAAATCAGGAATTTTTGTTTTCTTATGTGGGCTAAGTTGCCTTTTAATAAGTCAGAAAGCACGTGGTGTGATGTGCCATCAATCTTTAAGTGCTCAGGGGGACCACTGACTATTAAGAGAGAGCAGCATAAGAGTCTGGCACGATCCTTTATTCCCCATTACAGTTATTTTTAAAATTTTGAATATGAAAATTATGATCTAAGCATGAACCCCCAAAGGTTAATGGCTTTTCTGCCAAGACAGTCTCCATCAGTAACTGCCCGGGATTCAGTCCAAAGGTGCTTGAGTATTGGAACAGCACTCACTGGTTTTAAAAGCAGATATTACTCTGCTGAACGGGATCATCTGTAAACTGTAGGTCTCATTCTCCAAGTGGTCCATTTCTCAGTTTCAGCTCTGCCTGCACTAAATTGCTTTTAACTAAAGAGACCACAGGGAGAATCCGTGGAAGGCCTGGCTTTCATCACTCACAGTGAAATGAGCTCCTCCAGTTCTGGGTCAGGAGTGACCCACTTGCTGCCAGGAGTTTCTGCACAGAAAACCCTCCAGTTGATTATTTCCTGGAGGAAGCTGGCTGTGGTGTGTCCTCTCAATAGACAAGGCTTCATGTTCTTTTCAGGCTGTTTTCTGGCCTTCTCAAGCTCTAGATATGCTGTTGACTTCAGTGTATTTCAAAACTCAGAGGTAAAAGACCTCGAAGAATTAGAAAACTTAGGAAAGATCCACTTTCCTTACTTGAAGTACTGAAGCTGAATTCAAATGTGGTTACTGACTCAAAGCAAAAAGTGCCCAAATATTGCACCAGGAAGTTTAGTATTTCCATGAATTTCCAAACTACCACAGCAAAATGCACACCTGTGAAACCATGGTCAGGCAGAGCACAGGTATTTGCCATGGAAATTGCCCAAGATTGTCCCTGATAGCCTGGACTTTCTGCATCCCAAGGCCAATTAACCACCCTGCACTTCTCTCCCCAGAACTTGTGCCTCGTGGCTGGTCACGCTTCCTCGGCTCGTTAGAGCAGTGCAAGGGACTGGCTCTCACTGGGCATGAGTAATTCCTGAAATATGTGATGGTGCACAGCTCTTTTATAATGGATGTTAGAGCGTGGAGTCCTCATCTCTCTCTGCATTGGCCAGAGCAGGAGATGAACTTGTTCTTGCTCTCCACAGGGGATTTGCTGTGTTCTGTTCACAGTCACCCAGCACGGGGCTGCAGGGGGGGCATCTTGCTGCTGAGGGCATTTTCTTTTACTCTGTATCTCCTGTCTCACTGTGCTCTGCTTTACTCTGAGGATGCTGCAAACACAAAGGAAATCCGGTGGTTGTTGAGACATTCTCCTGCTGCATCCTTCCTTTAGCCCAGTTTCAAAGCACTCACTGAAACCCACTTCAATCCCTCTGGATCCCCTTGCTATCGTCAGGAAGTTTTCGTAGTGAATAGAATAAGAAAATGACTTCTTATCTTCTGCACTTTAATTGACATTTATAAATAGTTTGTGCATTTAAGGACGCTATTATTGGATGGGTTGAATACTGCTTTGTAATATTCCTGCTCTTAATATTTCTAGTTGTGTGCTGTTAGCAGTATGTGAAAATGGAGCAGGAGTGAGTTCTTGGATCATTAAGTCCAATCCCTCTGCAACAGTATCAAATAAACTTTTTCATTAGCCTACCAAGTTCTATCTTAAAGATTGTAAGGTTTATTGCCCTCTCTACTCCATTTGGATGAATCCTGAGTATCAGAACCTTTCTGGTTAGAAACCTGCTAATATCTAACCTAAATTTATTCAAGCTCAGCTAAAACTTCTAGACTTTTCTTAAATGGTTCCTCGGCATATTTATTTTGAAATAATGACTCTTTATGGTTTTGCTAGACTTGGCAAATGTTCTTAGTCTTTTCTTATAGAACAGCTCTCTTAAAAAGACCTTCCTCTTGCCTGTCTCAGTTTTCCTTTGTAGCAGAGCTCACCGGGTTTGGCTGCTGAGATCAGTAAAGAAATGAAACCCAAAATTATCACTTTGTCTTCCCGCTATTTAAACTCTTTCCACATCTTTAGTCATTGCAATGACTCTGAGTCATTACTTGTTAAAATTTCCATCTTTTTTTCTGAAATTAAGGCCCTCTTTTAGGTGCCTCTTCCATCCATACCTGCTTTAAACCTCTGGTTATTCTTCCATGGCAGAATGTCTGCAATTTGGAAGTCCTTATTCCAGGTGGGCTCTCAACTGAGCTTTCTGGAGAACAGTTCTGGCTTTAATGTTTTGTGGATTGATATCTATGGTAGATATATGTGCAGTTTGCTGTCTCAGCCATTTCCACATTTGTTTCATCCTCAATAGAAACACACAATAGCCCAAATTACTTTTCTCTGTAACATGAAAGATTTTTTATTAACATGATAGCAAAAGGAGAGGGAGGAGGGAGTTTGAAATAAAAGCAAGCTATACCTAGTTCAGCATTACATACAAACTATATATCAAATTCAGTGTTCAGAGCTCTGAGATCTGAGTAATATGAAAGTTAAATATATAATGATGGAAAATGCATGTCTGAAAGTTAAGTGTGAATGTAAGTTTGTGCAGGGAACAGAGGGAACACAAGCCAGCAGGAAAACTTGAATATATGAAAGATGAAATAAGGGCAACATAAAGTTTGTTCTTCAATGGTTTTACTATCTCAGTGGGTCCTTTTGTAGACTGCAGAATTGGTCAAATATAAATCTCTTGATGTAGCTCTTATCAGCTTGTCAAGAATCAGCATCCAAAGCTGAGTGAGCATCCAAAAGCTCCTGTTTCCCTTGAGATATCTGGAAGAAGGCTGAGTTAAAAGTTCAGTCACCTCCTCCATGGCATTTGTCTGTTCCTGGCTTGGATTGGGAGCTGTTGATAGCAGAAGGGATGTTGGCTTTTTTTGTTGTTTGTAAAGCTCCTCTTGCTCATTTTAAAGGGAGCAAGAAATGAAAACAGTAATTGGTATAAATGTCATCTGCTTGGCAAATGTCACGAGATTTGCCAACAAATGAATAATGAACAAATGAATCAAGTTGGAAAAGACTCACTGCCTTTGTATCCTCATCCTGTAAGAAGGTTTTAGGCTTTCCATGTGGATTAGCTTCATAATTCGTAGATTTTCAATATTTTTCCAAACAATCTTCATACATGGTCATCACTCATTAAAACACACCCAGGCAGGACTTTGAGGCTGCGGGGCCCAAGGGGACAGTTCCACAGGCTCTCTGTGCTCCTGTCAGGAGCATTCCATGTGACCACTGAACTTTTAGGACACATGGGTGTATTTTTGCTTGACTTGTTGGCTGACTTTCTCTATGTTAATCCTCACCTGACCTGGAATCTGCAATATTTTTGTGTTTCCAACAGCCCAGTAGATTAAGGATGTATTTCCCAATTCACCCTCTTTGTATTTCCTATATGTTAAAAAACTTAACTGTAGAATTGCTGGAAGCAAATTTGTAATAATATTTAGTATGTCCCTGTATTTTTGCTGTTTATCCCTATCTTAAATCTGAGTAATCCAGCCAGTCAGAAATTATTATTTAATGTTTACAAATGACCTCCAATGCTCTGAAAATTATTCTGTATTTATACAATGATCTGTTTACTGGAGATTCTAAATTTATTGCTGGTTTTTGCTATACAAGCCCCAGGACATGAATGTGTTCACTGGAAGTCTTTTTAGTGCTAATAAAAGCCCTGCTTTTGTAAGATTGGGACTGATGCTTACAGCAAAGGAATTTTATTAAAGCTTTTCTTCAATTTCCAACATCCAATATTAAATGTGCAGCATTTTAGGACCTGCATTTTGACAAATGGCATTTTACATTCAAACTGCAGTCAATATTGCAAACAATACATTTTGTGTGAAATTTGCAAATTAGGCCTTAAAAATGTTGCCTTTCATTCGGTTTGCTGCTCTGTACAACCCTGTGTTTTCAGTGTGGTGCAGACTCAACATACACAAGTTTTAAACTGATTGAAGACTGATCTTTCTTGTTGACAAAACAGTTCTGTATTTTAACATTACACTGCTGGGACTTGCCATTTATTGCTTCTAAAGCCTTTCCCTGGCTGTGAAAGGCATCAATAACAACAGGCTGAACTTCCAGTCACTTGGGTCAGACTCTTCTTTTCCACCTCTTGCCCTGTGTAGTCCCAGCTCTTCCCCCTGTGTGTGGCTCTGGTGGGTGGGAAGCTTTGGCCCTTCCAAAGCTGAGATGGTTTTCAGCAGAGTTCTGCTGAATTTCTTTTCTCCTTCAGCATCCCTCAGCATTTCAGGCACAAAACTTCACCAGGCAAACTGATGAAACCACATCCAAGACCACCCTGAGGAATTCATCAGCAATTGGCTTTCATTCTGGAGTTAAAGCTTGCCAAAAAGTTATAGTGTGAAGACATTTCCACAGAGGTTTGCCAGTTCCAAACCAGCTTAGCAACAGGGACATGAATGTCAGCTAAAATATGGAATTGAGAAAGGTAGTCTGAGGTGTTTGATCCCTCTCATATCTATGCAGTTCCATCTAATGGCACTCTTTGGAAAGAAATAGCACATGAAAACAATAAAAGGGAGCTTCTTACATCAATCATTTTCTTATTTGGTGCAAGTTATGTTATCAAAATTAACTTTTAAGCTATGACTTCCTGCTTCTTTAATATTTCAATTTATATCATTCTCTTTTCATTAATAAGCTTATGATTGCCTGCTTAGTGCTTTGCCAGAGCTCATCAAGAGTTGAACCTGCAGATTTTCAATTTAGGCCTTTTGTATCAGATTAATTCAACCAGTGAACCACAAGTGACATTATTTATGGACATGAACCACCAAAGCACAGTCTGTTTAAAGCTCTGTGTGCAGGCAGTACTAATGATACTTAGAAATCAACCCAAAATATTTTGCTCCTTTCAGTATGTCTGCTAAGGTATCACTGTTCCACTTCCAAATTACCTACAGGAAGGCAATGCTGAGCCATAAACCTTTTAGGCAGAAAGAGTAATACCTTAGCATGCTTCTGAAAGACATATTGCTTCTATCTCTAGATTTAAACCAGTCCTGTAGTATATAATAATTGAATTCCCATGGGCATCTTCTCTATTTTAGAAAGTGAGTCAGAAAAAAATCCTTATATTTCTGTGCAATATTTTGCATTTCTTATTGTGCAGCCAGAGGAGTCAAAGAAGGAAACACCCAATGTCAATGTGTGTTGTAATTACACTCCCTATCACCAATGCCAAATTCCTCTGTGCTCTAATTATTGGAAGAGGTGATCAGATATTGGAACTTCAAAACTGACAAGAAGGAAAATCTTTTCTGTGCTTTGTGTTCTTCCTCTCATTCTGACTCCTTCGAACCTGCTGTGAAAGTCCCTGTTAAATTCTCAGAGCCAGTAATCAGAAGATCAAATTTCATCTCATAACAGTCCCCTTCACAGCTCCTTAAAACTCAAAAGAGTTATCATTTCAGAATCCCTCAGCCTCAGGGTTTGGTGCTCTGGAGCTGGTGAGGAGGCAGCCCCTTGAAATGATGTTGAGCTGCTACATTCACTGTGCTCAACAGGGAAACAGGGGTTTGTTAAAACCCATCTCCTGCTTACAAGTCTGAGAGTTGGAATTTTACAGGGTCATTTAATGTTTGGAAGATCCACAGTCACCTTTCTTTTTTGTACATTCAGTGATAGATGAAGGGGAGGTGGAAGATGTCCCTTCTCATTGCAGGGGGGTTGGATTAGATGACATTTAAAAAGTCCCTTCCAAGTGAAATTATTCTCTGATTCTGTGATATCTTTGATCTGTATATTCATTCTAACCACTTAACTGACTGTCTAAAATAAATAAATAAATAAATAAATAAATAAATAAATAAATAAATAAATAGCAAATATATCATGATAGATTCTGTTACATTAATGGAGCATAATTATCAGGAAACATTTCTACAGATCTGTGCTATTAAACCTTTGTGGAATAGCAGGGGCAGGAAGATTAACAAGTTTTCAAATTAGTTACGAGAGAAGTATCAAGCCTTCAGTTTGTTTTGAATTATTGTATTTATGTTCTCTACTCTCACAATGAAACCCTGAAAGATTCATTGCAAGTAAATACAGGATATTCAGTAACTGCAATTTAAAAAGTCAAAATTTCTGACAGATTCCACGGAGTTATTTTCTACTCCAATTAGTATATTTAAAAAAAAATAAGAAAGCTTGCATTGCAGTCAGTGTAAAATTACCACCTCTATGAAATCAAATATGGCAATTAGATAAAGTACTTTGAACTGTGGGGGGTTTCATGTTCTTGGATTAGCTCTTAACTTTGTAGAATTGTCTGTGTAGCTTTGGCAGTCCCAGTTTTTACTCAGTTCCCTGCTGTGATTTTTTTAACACTGGAACATTTTGAGAAAGTGGAAACAGAAATGAGCTTCAAATGAGAACAGGCTTTAAGCGTTGAGGAGACGTGTTCTGGAGTCATCCACCAGAAGGGTTTTCCTGTCAATTCAGCAAAACATTTTCTAGGAATGTAAAGAATAGTTTTTGACAAGAAAGTCTCTCACCTCAGAAATGTGAGTAGGAGGGTGAAGGGACCTTGAATCTATAATGTGAAAAGAAGTTCTCAGGCAGAACACTCTTCTGGGTCTTCTGGCGAGTGGTTATTGACTTCTCTTTATGGCTTGCCCTGAAAGTCTGCAGTTTTTATTCCCCACTCCCTTGATGTTAATTGGAGGAGGGGTTTGGTCCCTTCATTAATTATGCAAAATTCACTCAGTAGCCTGATGGTCGTGGCACTCAACTGGGATTCAGGCTTGACTGGGTTTGTGCTGCTGCTGTAAATAAAATCCACTCCGTGACTTTCCAGTGTCCCACCTTTGAGATGTCAGTCAAATCAGACTGGGGGAGTCACCACCTCCTGTCTTGGGGGTGTGATAAATTTATGTTATGTGAAGGTTGTGAAGAGAGCCTATAGCATATATTTATCCCCAACCGACTCAAGTATTCAATTATCATTTGCACCTAGAGAAAATAAGACTTTTTTTTTCATTATTATCTCTAGAGACAGAGCATGGCTTTGTTCCTGGAAAGGTATCCAGAGATATTTTCTCTCCTTTTTTTGTTGTTTGGAAGTGATCCAGCATTGCTGCTTTCGTGTTTTATTCCTACAGTGGTAGAAATTAAACATATTGTATTAGAATTTCTGAAAGATGAAATCCTTTGCCTGGGTCTTCACTGCTTTCTGATTAATGCCAACTACTAAAAAACTTTCTCAGTCTCCATTCTTTTCCATTTTCTGGCACAGGATCTTTAATAAGTGGATATTGCAAAGTAGACTTTTCCAATATCCCTCAACTCACCTTTTCTTTTTTTTTCTCAGAATTCTCTTTGCATACTGAAGAACAGGCAATTTCTATTATTATCTCTCTTCATACTTTTCCAGGGAGAGCAAATGCTTCAGAATGTTCTAAGGACTTGCTACTGCACCTGCAGGATTCAGGGAGGGAAAAAGCTCACAAATCTTGTGAACATCAGTGATGTGATCACTCTTAACTACTGCAGTGTTTCACTTGTATTATATTTGAACTCTAGCAGCAAAACTTGGCATGAAATAAATATTCTCTGGCAGTCTTTGTACTTTTCCCCTGTCTAGATCTGCCCTCTGAAAAGAAATTATTTTGTCCCTTAATGAGGGCTTATGTTTTTTCACACATCTGAATAAACATATTCCTAAAAATAAAATGCAGTTTTAAAATAAAGCACAATTTTTGTGCCTTAAGGCTCTTTTACAACTGTGTTAAATTTCAAAATGATGTTACTTTTCAAAAGAAAGAAGATAGAACCAAGGGCTAAAGCATGCTGTGCACTTCATTGAAATCCCAGTTATGTTCATTGATAGATTTTCTCTCCTGTTTATTTTTAGGTATTTTTATTTGTCCTCGGGCCTAAACTATTGTGAAGCCAATTTTTTTGAGGGATTTGAGGAAGGACTGTCACAACAGTTAAGATTTGGGTTAGAGGAGTTTTCTACTGTAGTCACAATTTTGCCCCAATTTGACCGAATCAATAATCTGTAAATTTTTCACGTAGCACTCTCTGCTAGAAAGGAATAGTTTTGTAAAGGTCTTGTGGAAGATATTTGAACTACTTAAGTTATTTCACTTGTCCACACTCAAATTTAACCTATTTTGTTGTGAAGTAACATTTAAGCTGCCACTGGTGGAGAATGCAACCTTATGACTTCAAATTCTCTTGCAATCTTTTCGATTTTTCTTCTGCTTCCCCTTTTTCTTTTTCCTTTCACTGGCGAAAATTTTGAGCCTTGCAACTTTTTCTTGCTTACTGGTAATTTGTAAGAACCAATATGGTCTGCTCATGTTAGTTTTGTTCTTGCAGCTCTGTCACAGCTTTATTATGATAATATCTAGGAAAATGTTCTTTAATATGTATGGGGAGTGACAGTTGGGAATTTGGCTCCACTGATTTATCCAGCCTTTAGCTTTGATCACCACACAATCCATCTTCTTTTATGAAACAAAACAAACCATTCTAATTAGTTGGTTGTTACAATCAGTGATCATCAACTGTGGAAGACTAATTAACCTTGGTAGTAAAACATAATGTAAGTATTTTTTGTTTGTTTGTTTAATGAGTTAAGAAGTCAAGAGAACAGGGTTGGTTAAAAAGAGATGAAAACACTAACAAAGACTCAAACCTGCTCCTCTAAACTCACATCTGGTCTCTTGCCTTGCCCAGAAGGCAACTGAGCAGACAGAAAACTTATATATCCTCTGCTTTTTCTTCCCTCTTTTTTATAAATTCTGTCTTTGTACCTTAATGGCATTTAAGTTGATGGCTCATGTTGAACAAAAAGGACATTTTATAGTTTTGTTCTCTAAATTATGCTGTCCATTCCTCGTTGCCACACGTTGTAATGTGTGTGCCATTATTCTGGTCATTCATCCAGCTTTAAATCTCTTTCAAGTCCTTTGACACATTTTTTCAGTCTTAGCTAATCCAGTTTACCTGAAGCCCAGGACTGCCAAATTGAATTACACTGCAGTCAGTCCTGCTTAGCACCTCATCCATACTTAATTTCTGGAGCCTCTATGTTTTATGCGTGTATAAATTTTTCATTTGCAATAATACTTCAGCTTAGCTAAGGGAGAGGGGTTTGTTGCTTAGTTCCTTCATTAGTTCAGGATTTTGTGCCTGGTTTTGGACCAACTGCCTGTGTAACTGGGGTTCATAGTCCTTTCAGAAACTCGTGTAGTTTGTGATGAACACGATGGGAGCTGTTCATTTGCAGCCCTTCACAGCACACCAGCAGTGTGCTGAGTGCTGAAATGGGAGCCCTGCCCTCCTCACAGCTGGGGACAGAACAGCACTGGCACTGACACCTCGGGATCACAATCAAGATGAGATAAATTGTCTGTAGACACTTGGTCAGGAAATACAAGCTGAAGATTCAGTGTTACTCATATTCAGTGGTCTGGTTACCTGTTTAAAGGGCTCTCTGCTAAATTCCAAAAGGCAGGGGAAAAGTTAGGATCACTAGAATTAAAGAGTAAGTCCAGATAACAAATGTGATGAGAGGGAAACAGCAACTGGAAAACAGAGAAGCTGTTGTGAGAAGAAATATGGTATGTTTGGTTTTGGCATAGTGAGCTTCCAATGTGGACAAGGTGTTCCTGAGAGGAAATGACAATAATTGGACAAAGGGACAGAAGGATAACCCAGAGCCAACACCTGTAAAGTTTCTCAGACTTCCAAGGACTGAAGTGTAGAAAGGCAAGACTAGACTATTACAGGTAAAGCACCAAAATGGTATTGAGATACCACTTAGAGAGAATGTAATACTTAATATGATACATCCTAGCAGAGAGGGAAAGAACAGTCAAGAGTAGATGAAGAAATAACTGCTTCTCCAAGGGGCCTCATTTTTGAGGTTGAATGAAGCAGAAGGAAGTTTCAGAGGTAGGAGGGGAAAAGTGCAAGGAAAAGGAGATTGGGTGGGAAGGAGGTCAGAGCAGAGTGGTCATGCTGAAAGACTGGGATTAAAATGGTTAAATACAAGAGTGAGTAGGAAAGGGCATCGCAATTTTCTCACAATTTTATAAAATTTTCCTTTAACAAGCTGATCAGATCTTGAGAAAATAGGGCTGGAAGAGAGAGTCACAGATGCCAGTCAGGCAGAAGGCAGACCACAGACAGTGGGATTGGAGAGAGGAAGGGTATTTTATGAAGAAATGCAACAACACTGGGGGAAAAAGAATGGGATTAATTTGCAGTGAAAAAATTAGTGCAATCTCTAAACTTCCACCACAGCAGCAGAGAAGTGGTAGAAGGAATAAGAATAAAGTCCAAGAACTCAAAAGTGAGTAGCTGAAGGGCAGTGGAGGGAAGGAGATGGAAAGACAAACTGCAGAGAAAGCCACCTGAGAGCTCACAGGAACAGAGCTCAGTAAACCAGAAAAATGTGGTCCAAAGAGTGACCATTTCTTGAGAGTGAGATGGTTGATTCAGGAGAGCACTACAAAGGATGAAATGGAACAATATCAGAGTGGTGAGAACATAGATGTGTAGGTGACCACTGCACAATAAACAAAGGGAAATGTGTGCTGAAGTGAAATTTGAGTGATTCAAAGTAAGGGGGCACATCCTAAGCCAACAACACTATCTGCACAAAACTGATTCCTATTTAATAACTCAGCATCAAAGTATTTAATTTTTTTCTTTTTTTTTTTCTTTTTTTTTTTCTTTTTTTTTACAAAACCTGTTAAAGTCCCAGGTAATGTTATGCTTCCTGTCTAAGTGTGCCACTGGCTGACTCTTACTTTTTAACATGGTAAAATCGACTTTTGGGGAAGCTGCTGTAAAACGCTGAGACTTCCGAAAGTATAAACACGCAGCTACGTCTCATTTTTGATGGCAGCTGGAGCCTCCATGGTGGGGAACCTGTGGAGCTGCATGCTCAAAGAACATGGGAACAAAGGGGGGTTGGAACTGTGTGGTTGCCAGGCTTCGTGATTCAAGGGCACAGCAAAGTGAAATCTTAATAACTCAGTGGAAGTACCTCCCGAAACGCGTGTCCGGCGGTTTCCACAAGTGTGTCCATTGCATTCAGCTTCAAATTTCTCCTCAAGGTGCGTTGCACCACGTGCTGTCTCCACACTGGATCATGTGCATCATAAATTAACGTGATTATGTAAATTCTGTCTCTCAGCTGGGACCTTCCTTTAAGCTGCAGTCACCTTTCATTAAGACCCAGCCTGATGGAAGATGGGTAATGCTCTTGATGGCCTCATTTGAGAGCTGGGAATGGTAGGGATATTATGAGCTCCATCTCCAGCATCAACTAAGCAGACAGACAGCACTGAATACGCTGAGAAATGCAGCAGAATGTTTAGACATTCACAGTACTGAGCTCTCTTAAATCAGCAGTGCTGAATAAGCAACAGGGGCATTAGCCTATTTAGATGCTAAAAAGGTTGGGTTTTTAAAATTACCTGGCTCCTTATAGTATTTATAACTGATTTGGTTTGCATCCATTTTACTAACATTCATTTTATTCTGACATAGGAAACTGCATTCTGATTATTTCCCCAAACCAACCTTGTATAGTGGATTTTGACTACACTCTGGAGGTGGCTTTGGGATTGATTTTTTTTTTTAAATTGTCTTTTGTTTGACAAGCCAATTCTATTCAGAAATCACACATGAATTCTTAGGTAATCAATGCTAATTGTAAAAATCCTCAACAGCTTAATCTGCTGTAGATTTCTTGAGAATTTAATAAGCCTCCCTCATAATAAAATGTGTCAGAAGGGGCAAATATTTTGCTAGCACAGCTTGTAACTGATTGTTTGCACCATGGCAGCAAGTATTCACACAGCAGAAGTACAGTGCAGTCATTTTTAAAGAGAAACATTTGGTTTAGTGCCTTAAGGGCAAGAATTTTTACAATATTTTTTAAAATTCATTTACTTTCTCATCCCTACCAGCAATATGTCAATTTTTTGTGGTGTGGATTGCATGTTATTCGCCTCAAGAAAAAGCAAAAGCAACATAATGAAGCAGAACTCAGCTGAGCTGTCTAAGGATGCTTTGGGGGGAGGGTGTTGATTTTTTCCCCTGCAGTTGCAAAGTGACAATAAGATTTTCTGAACCTTTTTCCTCCAGAAAAGAAAACAACAACAAAAAAACCCCAACCAAACTCTCACTTTTTTGGGCAGTAGGGCATTTTGGAATATGAAATTAAGGACTGTGTTGACTGTGACTGAATAAATAAGGCTGGGTTATGAACTGTACTGAGGGACACAGAGCTGGTGAAGATCCCGGGGTGGGTTTGCCTCCTATTTCAGCCCCTTAATTTGTCCCGATGGTTTCATCCTGCCAAACAGCTGAATGTCTGCAGAGACATGAGACACTGGAGTTTGGATGGTGTTAAACTTCACAGACCTCCCTCTGCATTTGGCCAAGAACGAGGATGGTTTGAAAGCTTCTCTGTCCTCAGCTCCTGGGAGAGTCGTGTTGGAACTTTACAGAGTCATTAAATGCTGCCAAGAAATCTGCCCTGATCTGTAGCCTCACTAAGTGACCTGCACCTTTGTGTCTGCACAGCTGAGGCCACCCAGGGTTCAACCCTGGAACTAGAAATATGAGCTGGAGCAGGGAAGTGGTGGGACAAGACTGCTCTGCCACATGCAGTGAAAACAATTTTGAAGCTGTCTAATTGCATGGAACAGGGCATAGTGAGGGAGGATCAGCTTTCCTCCCCAAACCAACCTGACAGCTCAGATTAATCTCACACACCATCAGCAATTCAGCTTCCTGGGAGACCTTGGCAAGCTCTGCCAGCAGGAGGAGGCAGACCTGGTCAATACATTATTTTAATATCAAAATAAATGGATCCTGGGCAGAGCAAAGGTACCTTTGTCCTGTTAGAATGTATTCTTTTTTGGGAACAGGGAAAAAAACCATAGGCTGTCAGAGAAGGGAAGAAAGGCTAGTGGCCAAAAAAAAGCATTACATTTGCTGCACAGCTCACCTTTAAGTGCTCAGTGCCAAGTTTCTGCATCTCAGCATGAGAAATCCAGGGCTCAGAAGTGGCTGCTGAAGATTCCTACAAACCAAGGAGTGGGGAGGAAGATTTCAGCTTTAATTATGAACTTCCTGCTATCTCCCCTCCTCCTCTGAAATTCAAGGCACTTCATTTTATTTTTACATAGTTTAGTGCCTGAGATTCCTTTTTATGTTAGTAGAAAAATAATGATGAAAAGGAAAATAATTCTCTTATGAAAATTCATGAGAACAGGCAGAGTTTAGAAGCTGTGTTATTTATTCAGGAGAGCACAATGACTTTTAAGAACACTGGGATTTTTTGTTCATATGGATTTTTTGTTTTGGCTCTTTTCCTTTGTGCACCTTGCCTGTTTACACACGGCTGTGCAGTTGTTGAGCATATATATTAGGTCTGAAAGTTAAAAATCATCTAGAAATTAAATTTAAAAATAAATTGCCTGTAAGCACCATAATCTGTTAGCTAAGACTGTAAGGGGAACTTTCAAACCCCATTTTTATGTGTTGAAGTGCTCAAAGGCAGAAATCCATGTGCTTCTCTAATAGCCTTAATAAACAATCTTAGCATTTTTAGTCCAGGAATAACTAAAGCCAGGAATAACATCTCAGGAAGATAATTGTACTGAGAGACCTTGATACTGTGCAGAAGGAGTTGTCTTGGCAGTTTAAGAGTATTTATAATGATATTTATATCTGTTTAGACGCAGACCTTGCTGTTTGCTGAGTAGCCTTGCTCAAGTAGTTGCAGTCAGGGGTTCTCTGACTCGGTGTTGCTGGATCTCAGAAATCATCTCAGCACTTCTGGCCTTCTAAGTCCTCAGAATCTCTGTCAGCTTTTCCAGATCCTCTGTTCCTTTAAAATGCACAAGAAAATAAAAAATAAGAGTCCTTTACCTTGCAGAACCAACAACCCTGAGCATCCTGAGCCCCAAGACTTTATTCTCTTTCAAGAACTGGTTTCTGGCTGGGCTTAGTGGGATCCATGCAAGAATCTTCAGGGCATTTTCCCTGCAGGATAGGTCAGGGTTTTTCTTGCAAAACATGCTGCTATACCAAAACTTTCAGCCTTCCCTATATCTAACTGAGAAATTCCTTCTGGTGTGTTGTATCCCCCATGCTTATTTGATATTGCCTTCTTACTGTTGGTAACAAATAAAGGCTTGACTCTTCCTCTTTCCTTGGAAGTACCTGGTTTTCATTTCACTGGAATGACACCTGATACACTTGCACTTCAACAGCTGAGATTTTTTTCCTTTAACTCTTCCCTAAATTTGTCATCTCCAACTCTTATCCTCTGAGTACAACCTGCCTTCTGGAAACACTCCTGTGGCTGCTGGTGCTCTCCACAATGGACAGATTTAATTCCCAGTATAATCTCATTGGTGTCACTGTTTGAAAGAACAGCAAGTGGAGTATTCAAGTAAGAAAGTCTTGAAGGAGCCTCATTCTGCCTGAAGGGTCCCCAGTCACTGTCAAGCCCCATTAAGAACCTTTGCAAATATCCCATGGTACAGTGAGGACTGGCCCTTTTATTTTTTATGGCTCTTTTAAGCCAGATCTGTTGGGGAACAGATATGAAGGCAGCAAGAGGAAGTAATCAATAACCTCAGTACAGTCAGATAGTTGAAATTATTTCTTTGAATGTGGAAATCAAAGGAAGTGGCAGTATGTAAGTGCAGTGGGATGATGCTGCAATGCAAGGCAGCTCTGCATGTTATTATTCTTTGTATGTGAAGATGTAAAATCCAGGTAGAGAAATTGCTGTAATCATATGTCTGTTCTCATTTTACAGTGTTTGTATTAAATAAGGAGTCTGTATCTGATTCAATAGCATAGTACCTTTTTTTTTTCAAGGTAACAAGTGTAGACTGTTTTCCTCACATAGCTTGACTGCCAGAGGCTCAAGGTATATCCAACTCTTGTGAAAAATATGAAAGGTTGTAGAAACAAGGCCAAGCTCTTAATTCTAATAAACAGAATAACAAAATGATACGAAGAGAGAAGAGAGCATTGCCATTTCTACTGACATGTTTCAGCTTTGTCATTCTTTTCCTTAAGAACAAGAGAAACAACTTATGCAAAGAAAAGATAAAAACAGGCAGGTACTGCTGGGTTTTATCTTCAGTGTGATAAGCTTCCTCCAGAGAGACAAGAACAACCTGTTCATAAGGCATGGAGAAGGTACAGGCAGTACATTTTAAACTCTTCCCACAGTGAATTGTTCCAGCTTCAGGAAGTTTACTCTGTCAGAGATCCTTCCAGCTTCTCAGGAAGCACAAATACTCTGGTGCACTGAAGTTTTCAATTTTATTTAATAAGGCTTGAAATAGTTGTACGTGACTCAGGAATTCTGGGTTGATGTAAGCTCTGGAAAGAAAGAAAGATGGATGAAGTTAATCCCAGTCCTGAGGAATGTTTCCATGTGGGCTGTGATTGAAAACTAATGTACACAACAGACACCTGAAGACAAGTTTACCTGAAGAGACTTTGCAGTAGGTGGGCCCACCCATGGGTGCCTAACTCAAACCTGCCTTCCAGGGACCTGCTAACCGTGGGGATGGGGAGATGGCTTTTGCTTCATGGCAGTGATCTCTGGAAGAGACCTCTGGGAAGAAATGGTCTTTCATGCAGCCAGCCCAGCGAGGACCAGAGCTCTGAGGGCTTTCAGGCTTCTGTGTTGGAAGTAGAGGAAATAGGGTCAAGAGTTTCTGTCTCTGTAGCACTTTACATGTCAGGGAATGTGCCAAAACCCAGCCTTGAGTCCTCAAGACCACTTGCAGCCCGAGAGAAACTGGCACACCACCATTCACAATGTAAAAGTTTAGCAAAACCAGTTTATCTCCATGAAATAATTTGGTTTCATCAAGTCAGTCTTTTGTTTCAAAGGCCTGTTTTATCAAAAAATTCCTGACCAGCTCAACGCTGTTCAGATAGGACCTGGAGCAAGTAATTGTATGATTTTAGGCACAGAAAAACCGGTAGGGGAGCGCTGCAAGTAATTTGCAACATGAATTGAACAGAATTCTAGGTTTGTGTAGCATCACTGAACCAGTGAGTTAAACAACAAGAAGAGACAGTACCAATCTCACTCTTTGTTTACCTGATACTTTCTGTCAGTAGAAATTGTGTAACTTATTTGCTGGAGGGTTCTGAGAAACTTTCTGCTGTTATTTGCACCAGACCTTTGAAAACTCACCTAACAAAACCTCCTTTGGGTTTTCTTGTCCAATAAAATTACTGAATAAGTTCTAAAGCCTAAGGAGGAACTTCTGCTTACTGTCTCCTTCCTCCCAAAACTTTGGCAGGACTTTCAAAGCAACAGCCTACCAACTTGTATTCGAAGAAACCTGATTTGTGATTGCACTAAACCCATCGAGGCTTATCTGACAATTTATCGTATGTGCATTTGGGAATAACTGGTCTTGAAGCAGAGTAGCATACTCATTGTAAATTTTCTTTGAAATGAATGAGTCCTAGTGCATTTTGTGTCTTTACTAAAGTTCATTTACAGCTTCAATTGAATTTGCACTAGGATGATCAAATATAACCACATAAAAGCACAGACTTAGTCTTGCTTGTAAAAGCTGTTGATATTTTGGTGTTTCTAGCTGGCAGAGATAAGCCAAATATTAATTGGGAGAAAAAAGTTGATGTAATTTGCCTTTTTAAATTATAATTTCTCAATTGTTTTTCTGAGTTTTAGTCATTATCTTATACAGAAATATAATACAGCTTATTAAAATATAGTGTGCCCCTCTTTTCTGATAGGCTGTGTTCTCAGAAATAAACTTCAAGTTTCACCCAAAAAAGATGAGTTATTCCCTTTCAAAAATACTGCTTTAAAATATTATAAAACATCCATTTTTCCAAGAGTATTGTAAGACAAATAAAAATGAAATTATTCATAATTCTGGGACGTGTAAAATTTAAAAATTAAACGTAAATTAATCATTGTACATGTCAAGAAACAAACATCGTTTTTTGGTGCAAATAACTTTATTTTGGCCTCTGGCTTTGCCAGAGGTTATTCCCACATCTGCTCTTCTGTGCTGTCCCTGAGATAATTGTTATAAGAACTAACACAGAGATTCCCTGAACAGTTCAGCCCACGCCATCCAGTCAGAGGGTTGGTCAGGAATTAAGGCTTGGGGTTTGGTTTGGGGTTTGTGGTGTTGGTTTTTTTTTGATATGACTCAACGAGAGATGTTTTGTTTGAGGCATAGGGTTGATAAAATTTTGCTGCCTCAAAGGCCCAGTTCAAACTCCCCAGCAGGTTGTCTCAGTGCCCAGAACTGACGCTCCCAGCCAAGCTGGGTGATTCCCATGCCTGGCACTCACAGCTGTACCCACTTGGGGCTGATTTTTTGGCTGCCCAGGGCACACCTGGAAGCCATAAAATCTTGGGTGGAGCCAAGCTTTCTGGAGCTTCTGAGCCCCCTTTTTACACAAAGCCTTGTGCTTGGCAGCCCTGGGTTGTGCTGTGGGTGTCTGTGGCTTTGGAGCTCTGGTCAAAAATTCCATGTACAGTCCTGGCCTCTGGCTGGCAGCATCTGGAAACCCTGGAGCATCATCCCTGCTCCTGTGCCAGCCAAGCAGATGTCATCTCCCTGTATCCTCACAGTATGTGGTAAGTGATGTGTCTGTGTAATGAGTAATGAGGCTGAGTCACTGTGCATTCTCCCTGTGTGAAGTGTGTTTTAAATCGCTAAAACTTCTTTATGTGCTCAAAGGTTAAGAGGCTCAATTCTGTAAGACTTAAAAACTCCTTAAAACTTCTGCCTTTCGGTGCATCAGTTCACCAGCCTGAAAAGCAAAAGCAGGCAGGGTTTGCCTACAAGTCTTAATACTTGACCAAAACATTTGTGTCTGGAATATTGAAAATAGTAATGGATCCTTTCAACTCTGGGAATTGAAGCAGGATTAAAGTTGGTTGTCGGGGGGGAAAAAAAAAAAGAAAAAAGAACAGAGAAAAAGGGGTAATTTGCTTTGGCCTGGCTTGCTCCTGACATATTTATTCTAAACCAACATGATTAGCATAGCAGAGCGTGTTCCCAGAGTATGTGAATGTACACTTCCACTGAGAAGGGATTTGCTGGCTGGCTGCTTATGGCAGCCAGTGCTCTCGTCTGGGTTTTAATTTGTTTGTTTGGATGTTTGATGTGTTGTTAGGAGTTATAGGATTGAAAAGCTTCCAAAAGTCTTATCCAGCCTCTCAAAATACCACTCCAGAGAAATACATGTTTGTTTTCCAAAAATAGATGTTCTTTTTACAAAATAGGTGCTTTCCTGTAGTTTTGGGTGGGGGTGTGGAATCTGGGTATCCAGTTCAAACCTTCAGCTGTTGCTCACTTGGCCAAACTGACAGAAATTACTTTTGACTTGCTTCAAATAGAGTGACACTTTGCACTATTGTTTCTGACAAAAATGTGTCTTGTAAAGAATATATTAATTTTTAAAAGCCAGACTGTTTCTTGCAACCAAAATGGCTGCTGTGCTACCAATTCCATGCACCTGTAGGAGTGAGGATGCTGCAGGTTTCTTGCAGCATTCCCTCCTTCATTACACACATTATGTGAAGTACTACTGAAATTGTTAAGGTGTTGCTTTAAATTAATGAAATGCCTTGACGTCTATTCCACCCTGGATTCTTCTTGTTATTAACTCTCACTCTCTTTGAGAGAATAAGTTTCCTCTTACTATCAAAAGAAGATCCTGAAGATGAAGGTTGAGGGGGTAGGAAGAGAATAATGTTTCCTTCATTGTCTGCAGGCAAAACTGCAAATATGTTCAGGTGAAACTGTTCTGGTCCCCAGCTAAGGGGACACATCTGGTTTGTTTGTTGTCTTGGAGGCAGCTGCAGTGAGAACTGAGCTTGGGCCTGAGGCTGTGCATGTTCTTTAGACTCAGTAAAGTGATAGAAAGGGCTCAATGAGCTGCTGGAATGGCTTAAAACAAACACATTTAATTACCTTTTTTTTTTTATGTCATGATAGGAGAGGGAAAAATATCATAAGCTCCAGAAGAATTTTTCAATAGGAACTGGCTTTGCAATGTGAATGTTGAATTAAGAGCAGGGAGGTGTAAGGCTGTGCAACTGTGTCCTCAGTGGACTTTTCTTTTAACCTTATAATGTAAAATGCCTGATGTAGTTTGATGCACAGATGCTGTGCAGGGTATTTGCCACTCAGATCCTGTGATTTGTGAGGCATCAGTGTAGCTCAGAACTGCAGTGTACATCTAATTTGGCTGAGGTGCTTGTTAGCTCAGTCGCTCATCCTCACCCTGCACAATTCGTGGCTGATGGCTTTGATGACACTAAATCACACCCCTCAGGTCTAGTATTTCTTCACTGATTTTTCTCTAGCTAATCCTAAGGTGTTCTTAACAATTTTACATATACACAAGGATCTGTCTTTTGAGATTATGGAAATTAAAGTCAAGGGAAAGGTAAAAAGTCTGCTTTGTGCTGTGACCCCTCCTTCTGCAGTGTCCAGAGGACCAGCACAGCTCCCTTCACCTTTGTCTCCAGACTCTGCTCATCACTATCTACAGTAGGACATTCAAACATATTTTCAACTCTGACTTTGTGCATGTGCTATAAGTAAAGTCAATGAGGAAATTTTCATGTCAGGCTGAAAAAACCCCAAAAGACATGCCAGTAGTTGAAAGAGCTCGAGAAAATAAGATAGTCATTACATTTTGATACCCAAGCATTGTTGGGGGCTGTGGAGAAGTCAGTTATTGTGGATAACTGAAATTTTGTACAGCCTCAGAGATCATATCCACAGCTGGATTTGGGGGTTCAGAGCCAAGCAACCCCCCACCCACAGCATTTAGCATCTGCTATGATGGTACCTCTGCAGGCAGAATGTGTCTGAAAGAGGGAGTGCTGCTCTCTTCATTAAGAAGACTTCTTCAAAATAACAAGAGAATTTAGTCTTAAATACTTGGCTTCTATTTTCATAGTTTTATTATATCATGATTGGATTCCTTCTGTGGGCACAATCTTCTTAATAGTAGTATTCAGCTCTGACAAAGGTTGGACTTGAAGAAAACTAGAACTGAGATGAAAGAATAGAATTTTTATTATTTAGCAGCTGAATGTGTCATTACATCAGAGTTGGTATTGTGTAGCAAATTGCAAGCTGTAGTGAAATTGCTTTAAAAAAATATCTGTATATATTTTTCTAAAACTGTGATAAAGTCATTCAGCAGCACATTGAAATGTGTTTCTAGCTGAACTGTTATATCTTTTTTTTCCTGTGGTAGCAGAACAGATGGCAGTTATTTTTCTTACCAGTCTCCAGCAAAGCTGCTGCAATGCCTTGCTTTGCCTTCCCTTGTAAATGCTTTCAAGTGAAAGACAAGCACACATGACCAAAATGATTCTGCATTGTAGCACTGGCTTGTGGTTTCTAAAGCAAACTTTTAAGCTAACTTGCAGCATTAGGCTGGTGATAATCACTTAATGTTGTATCAGTCAGGTAGTTCTTATGCCAGGAAAATGAGCCATTAGTCGGATCAATGGGCGTGTTTGGCAGGGAGGGTTTGGAGCAGATGTCTTCTCCATGGGCATTCTTAATGCAATAAGTGAGTATTCCATAACTTGAGGACAACTGCAGTCACTCCCATAGGATGAACACTGATGGGTTTGGAGATGCTCTGTCGCTTTGTAGCATTCCTGGAGGGACCGTGGTTGAGCCGGGAATCTTGGCTGATCGTTCAGCAACTGCTCTGTGGAGGGGAGTCCTGCACATACACAAAGGGGTTTGGTGATTTTATACAGTTTTATAAGCATAATATATATTACAATGTTTTTCAAAGGATTTTGTTTTAAAATTGTTGCTGCCTTCCCAGTAATTTGGCAACTCTGAGGAGCCTGGTGAAAACATCCCTAAATACAGCCTGTTGTAACATTATTTGCCCGTGTGACAAGAAACACTGTGTAGTTCAGCAAAATGCTGTATTCTGGAGTGAAATCATTTGTAGTTATAAATCAAAATGAAACTGCCAAGTACTGTAAATCTAGGGCTGCCTACCAATTTATGGCTTCTTAGATTGCCTGCTGTAATGTGCCATATTATAGAAGCATTGTTAGGAGCTGTATTTAATTTACTTGCTTTAAATTGTAGTTTAGTGGACTTGGCAGCGCTGGGTTAATGGTTGGCCTCGATGATCTTAAAGGTCTTTTCCAATCAAAATGATTCTAAATTAATACTGTATTGCAAATTCAGCTTTGCCTTATTGAGAGAAACTCTCATTCTTCTGTTTTGGACAAACGTGTTCAAGAAGTGTGGTGTGTCTTCTTTTACAGCCTTCGACAAAAGAAAGGCAACTTGGCCCAGAAGCACTGGACTGGACCAGCCAACATAGTAAAATGCAAGCCCTGTCCCATGACACATTCCAGCCCTGTCTGTGGTTCTGATGGACACACCTACACTACCAAGGTGAGTTGTGAGATCCCTGTCAGTTGTGCTCATCCAGGCTGTGGTAGGAAGATGAAACATCTTTCCCTAACAGGCAGTGTTAAATTACAGTCCTCTTTAGTTTAGGAAAGTTTTTTTTGTGCATAAAAAGTGCTGATAAATGTGGATTTTTTTCCATATTTGACAAGCAGCAAATCAGAGTGACAAATCAGGCTCTCGTGACTTTCATGATTCATGTTTCTCTAAACAGCTCGTTCTCCTAATGAAGTAGAACTCTTAATGTTGATGATGCAACAGAGGAAAAAAAAATCATTTGATCAGATGGACTTCTTCAGATAAGAGGATTTTGGAATAGTTCTTGTTCTAAGATTTGATCTCCAAGTGGTAAAATAACTTAGCAGTATCATTCTTCAGCAATAGATTTATTTTTTAAATTATTTTTTTTCCAAACTACATGGTTAACAATTCATTTAGCCCATGGTTTTATAGGCTTGTGTGCCAGATGCAGCATATATGGTACCATAAAAAAATTCCCATAACCCAGTGGGGATAAATTGGCTCATTGTTATACTGAAAAATATGATCACCTTAGGGCTTGAGTCAATAAAAGAAACTGGCTTCACAGCCATTCAGCATTCCAGATCTCCCATTAGCAAATAAAGCCTTCCTTGTCTCAGGTGCATCTTCCACAAACAGCACTTCAGGCACTGGAAGGTGTGTTTAGGGAATACCCTTAAGGTTCTCTTATCTTTGTGCATGCAAGGGAAGGTTTGACAGTCAGTAAAACTATCCTTCAAAATCCAAAAAACAGCCTTCACCCAAAAAAAAAAAAAAAATCCAGGAAAATAAAGCAATTGGGGGGGAAAATTCCCTGCTGTGATGTAACAGGGGTGATGTAGCTCCGTTATCTTCCCAGCTGGGCAGCTTGAATCCTTCACCATTAAACACCACAAATATTAAAATGCTGCCATGGCTCAGCCTTTTAAGCCTCTCTCCTGTTCTGGCTGAAGGATTTGTGTGGCCAAAGAAGCAAATCAGAAAATTGTCATCTGTGCACCCACAAACTGCACAAAAATGGCTACATGTTGCCTGTTAAACAACTTACTCTTTAATACTCTCCAGGAGTTTGTATTGCAGTAATTTAACATCTGTTTTTAGGATTAAAATTGGGCTCATTTTGAAAACAGTTTTATCTGTGTGAGCTCTTGAGAGTATGTAAGATATTCTGTAGTAAATAGATTTCATTGCATATTCTGTCACCCTATTAACTCATTTCTGTGCATTTTACCTGCATCTCAGTTAGCTCTGAGTGGGTTTTTTTGGCTTGCTCTTATTTCTCCCATGAAATCCAAATGGTTTTCATCAGAAGTTCTGCCAAACTATTGTGACTGTAAGCCTGACAGCTCTCATAAAGACATGAAACAATTCCCATTGCTGACATGTTTGACTGTCAAAGATACACCCCCCAGCAGCTGATCTGTTTGGTTTTTCTTTTTTTTTTAAATGAGATTTTAAAATATTTATTCTGAAACAAATTTGTCTCATCTGAATTTATTGTATGTTTAACTATCAGTTGTTCTTCTCCTAGCAAAATTCAGGTTTTTTTGGTTTTCGGCTTTTTTTCAGAAGACAAATTTTGGTAAACGAGATGAAAATACTTAGGCAGAGCATTAAAATGAAATAGTAAATGTTAGTGTTCTAACAGATGTTTTATGGTCAGGAGTGATCATGGCTTTCTGGTATCCTTTAAAAACAGAATATACTGCTTCCCTCAAGCTCAGTGTTAGTTTTCAGCAGATAATGCAATCTCTCTTTCTTGACTTTAAGTGACTAAAATCAAAGCTTTCTTTGGTAATTTTCTTTCCCATGCCAGTGCTGTTGTCAAGTATTATTCCTGGCCCTGCAGTGCTGACTGTGAAAATGCAGAAAGGTGGACACAGGAGTGTGGGCACTGCTTTATATCTGTACATGTTGGCACCTGGCTCTGCAGCCACTGCTCTGTGAACGTGCAGTGATATCCTGGGCACACAAACAGAGCCTTGCTAAGGCTGTAAGCAAAAAATGGAGAGCGGCCACTGTGTTTTAGGGGGGGGAAAAACACCTTGAGAAATGGTATATTGGCCTCCTGGTCACGTCACAGCACACACAGACACGGCAGGGGCTGAGCCCTCCTGGCTCAGCGGGGGTTTGGCCTCTGCCACGAGCACAGAGGGGGCTCGGGTGGGACAAGGGGCTTGGGTGGTGGTTCCTGGCCTGGCAGAGCAGCATCAAAGTGCTTCACTAACGACCTGGGGCTGCCATTCAACATCAGCAGTGATGTTTGGACCAGGGATTGCTCTTTCTGTGCTTTGAACTGTTTACCAGAGGGGGTTAAAAATAGATGAAAAGGAAAGAACACAAGGGAAGTGTGACTGGCTGATCAAGGGCAGGTGAAACTTGGGTGTCAATAAATGTACAGTAATTCACATTAAGGAAATGCACACATCCCAAACATACACATCACAGGTTCTCATTTAGCCACTTGATCCCAGAATAATTCTGACTGTTTTTCTGAAGACATTGTAGATGTCTTCAGAACTAGAAGTCATTCTAGAGGCAGGAATTTCTTGATAAAATTGGGGAAAGTTATCCAAACCAGAGCCCTCAATAATACAAAGGTCCTAGGGGGAAATGAAATAATAAACATAGTGGTTTAGTTTACCTTTTAAGCTTCCTGGTTGATGTAGATAAAGGCTCAGGATATTTAACTCAGTCTCACCAAAGACATTGAAACCTTCAGCTCCTTGACTAATTTGTTGAGGGCTAGTCAAAGGAATCTCCCTCATCTCCTGCTGGAAAATATTCAATAGTGTTGATTCCCAACATATAGCTAAATGAGGAAATGTTGAACACTGAGAAATCCATGACCAGATATTGTGCTACAATGGATTCAAGTGTCACCTAAATATCCCAATAGGAGACACAAAGTACTTTCGTGGCTCTTAAGTTGATTTAGCTCCCTGTGTGGGAGTTGGACTGATCGAAAAAATCTCACTACTCTTCAGGCATTGAACCTTTCTGGTTCTTTTTCTGAAATCTTCAAAACTTGCCTTCACTGTTGATCTGGATAATTTCATTTGCTACACACAAGTGCTGAAGTGGGAAGGGATGAAGATGTGTGGCTGTCGTGTATGGTGGGGGTTTTTTTGTTCTTGTCTTGTTTTCCAGAGACAAACTTATTCTTCCAAGGAATGGGATTCTCTAGTTACACCAATAATTCAGTGCTTGTGAATGCCAAAATTCAAACACAGACGTGGCCTACTCAGTCCTTGTACCCTGTTTCCAGCAATTGAAATATGAGCTGTTTTTTTGGACTTCATGGTTTTGTTGTATTTCTAAAAACTTTATAAACTCTTTATCATCCTTTCCTGTGAATTCTGAACTCTGTGGGCTTTAGGTTTATCAAAAATTTCACTGAGTGTCTAATTACTGCTTGAAACACAGGTGTTTTAAAATGCAGACTGTCTCTCCCATAATAACTTTGTACAAAGAAATTGCCATTTGCTGGGTATAACAGCTCTGTTTAATACTGTGACAATACAAAGCACTTCCATAGGTTATTACAGTCAGAGTTTTCAAAGCTCTTTAAAGTACTAATGAATTAAGCTTATGAGGTACGTAAGCCCTGTAAAGAGCTTGATGTAATTAGTTAATGTTTTTGTGAGCAACACATTAAGAAGAATAACTTTGTAGCTGTCAGTTTTACAGAATGTTTAATTAAGCTTGTTAATAAAGCAATTACCTGAACATGACGAGGACTGCACTTAACTAGTCAGAAAATGAAAATTAAGATGATCTTAAATTACAAAACATACCACCTCAATGACTAATGGTCCCTTCAAAGATGGAAAGGTACATTGGTATAATTGTTATGTTTCTAATTAGGTACATTGTTGTTCTGCAAAGTTTCATTAAATCATTGTGCACTAATTAAGTCCATGATCATGTCTCTTTTTGTTTGAAAATGGAAAAATCACCTCCTGTTGTCATAACATTAGGTAACACATTTGATATTAAGGGATGTGCAGAAAAGAAACTTTTCCACCAATCTTGAAACATGAGGAAAAAAAAACAGTGACCAAAATAATGAGACAACATTACTTAGAGGTGTGTAATGTGAGGGCTACTAAGTTTAATTAGGAGGGTCTGTATTCCGAAGCACAATTAGCAAATACCTGTTAAAATGTCCAAGTGTTGAGTATTTAGTGCCCCATGGTTTGGTTTTCCCTAATCCAGCTGTTGTGGGGGGCTGTTATTCAGCTGTGCTTCTGCCCAGCTCTTCCTCTCTGTGGTTTGTCTAAGGGATGACTTGGCCTTTCCTGGTGGAAACCAAGATGCTTAGCAAGCTTTAATACCTGTTGTGTCCCCACTTAGATCAAGAATTGGATTAAACTCTGTATCAACTTTTAGCTTTGGTTTGGTTTTGTTAGGGAAAATTAAGGAACTAAGAGAGGGGTGGGGGAAAGGAAAGACGGGAAGAGTAAGACAAGGTAGGATACGGTTAAAGAAATCCATGCAGAGGAAAACTTAAGTCATCCTTATGCTTCCTGTACAAATTTTAAGGATTGCTGGTGGGAGGTACAAGAATAAATTATTCTTTCCTCTCCCTCTCCTAATTTTTTTTCATGTTCTTCTTTTAAATCAGTGAACCTGAATCTTTCAAGTTCAGAGTCTAGGCCTGACATAGTTTGTTGTGGCTTGAACCCACATATGGTAGATCTGGTACATTACCCAGTTCTTCCACTGACCTGTGCTGTGATGGTGGGCAGTTCATGTTATCCTCATTCTTAGTTTGGAAAGATCTGGACTCGATAAAATACTGGGAGAGCTACTTTGAGGTCTTGGTGACAAAGCTTGTGTAATTTAGGGTTGTGGGAGTGGGATACTGTTGCTTGTGTTACATTAAACGTGTCTGTGTACAACATGACAGCACCATTGCTAAACTTCCTGGAGTATTCTGATCCAGCTGATCAGAGTTTTTAATGGACTATTCAAATACCTTTTTGTGGAAATTGATAGATTTCATGAGATGTGACTGTTCTGTTGGAGCTTTCTATAAGACTATTTTACGTCATCATTACTATGTCCTTATTCCAGTAGCAGATTTTCAGCATCCATTCCTATTTCATTATTTGATTCCATGTGTTGCAGGGGGTTTCCTAATTGCAGCAATACATCTGGCACCAGACTTTCAGCACTGCTGACTTTATTCTCCCAAATAACCACAGGGAAGCTCCAGAGGACCGGGAGAATTAGAATCTGCCTAATGTTGAGTACCTTTGTACATCACCCTTTGGACTCAGGCACATCTCACTTCTGCATTCCCATAAGGAAGATGTTCCCTCAGCCTGTGCTCTGGGCCAGTGAGACTCCAGTTGTATAATCCAAAATCCCTGTGAAGCTGTTTATTGCATAATCAAGCCCTAAATAATAAATTTTGTCTCTCAGAAGGAGGAACACGTGGAGCTCTGTGCTGTGCAACCACAGCTGCACAGTTTATTTGGCTTGAAACATGAGGTGAGCAATGTTATTTGATCAAGTGCTGTGTATCCTAAAGACATCCTGTTGTTTATGTGGTGTTTTTCTCTGCATGGTCTCAAGGAATGAGCAGAGAATTGGGAATGAGGCAGATCTATATTCCTGTGTACTTTGTAATCCATGCCAGTGTCTTCAGATGGTTAATTGTAAAGGGCATTTTTTGCATATGCTTGGAAAATGGCATTTCTCTTTTGGTCAATTAATATGCTAAAAAACAAAGAAAATGGCTTTCTGCCTCCTATATTCTTTCCAGTGCTGCCTCATAGGGGTGTCTTGGCCACAAATTAACAATCCAGGATAAAGATCTCTGCTTTCCCCTGGCAGGGGTAACCTTTGTTAAACTCTGGGGGAGCTGGGCAGCACAACTTTTGAACTCTGCTCACATAACCATGCAATTCTGCAAATTCCTGAGCTTCCTTTCAAATCCCATTTAGTTTTATGTTCAAGTGAAGAAGCTTTTCCTTTTCAGTGGTGTCAGATAGTAAATTCAAAAATCCCAAACAATGCTCTACTGATTTTTATATCCTAACTGGGGGGAAAGAAATGGCCCTGCATAACCACTCATCTGTGCATTGTGGCTGCCTGTGTGACAGCTTCCCAGCTAAACCCCATGAATATATACATGTTTGCAAGGATTCTTACCTGACACACTATGAATTGTGAGAATAGCCAAGACAGAGGCTTCTGCAGTGACTCAACAGATAGAGGGGGGGAAAACGAAGAGCTCTGGGCAATTTTTACAGAGTAAGGGCTGCTTTGTCATATTGCCAGGTTTGAGACTCTATGAATTAATGAGAGATTGCTGTGGCCCAAGACATTGTGTTCTTTCAGCAACTGCTTGTTGCTGTCCACTTAGTCTTTGGAGAAAGACTCTTCAATGACACAGTTCTGCAAACACAGATGGGGAGAGGGAAACAACAACAGAATGATTAACAACAAAAAAAAAAGAAAACCCATAAATAACTAGGGGCTATTTCATCCCATATATAAACCTCTTACAAAGATCCTGGTTTTGTTGGAAACTGGCTACTTAAAACCCTGACAAAGGCACTGGTCACTGTTGGAAGGAGAAGGGAATTGCTTTGGTTGTGCTGGAGGTTGGTGATCTCTCAGATCCTCTATAAAAGCAGGACAGAGAAACACTGGAGGTGTTCTGGGGACAGATTTAGGTGGATCACAACCTGGGTTTGCTTTTCCCATGTATAAACTCGTTTAAGAGAGATTAGTTAAAACTTCTACTGCTTTGATTTCTGCTGGGGCCAGTGAGCAAAAAGGCCCTGACATTTTATCCCAATTTATCCCAAGTTGGACCTCAAAGTTTTTTTAGCAACTAGAGTCAAGCAAGCTGGTCTAATTGGGGTATGGTGATGTTTATCTCCATTCTCTAACCTTGCCTAGCAGGAAAAGGATATTTTTAGTTTGTTTTTTTGCCATATTCTAGCATTTGTCAGTCCAGAACAAATTGGCCTTGCACAGACCGGGTTCTTTGTGATTAACATATTGTGTCAGTTTCTAAATCTGTATTTTCCCTCTAATTCCTGAACCTCTTATTTTACCATATTAGGGCTTGTCAGAGTTGACTGTTTTAATTACCAAGTCAAGCCTACAGAATCTGGGGGAGATCACAATGAAATGTCTCTATTAGGTGGGTTGGTGCAAGTGGCAATTGATTCTTCATATTATTTTGGTAACTTGACTATAGAGAAAACACTGCTCTAAACTCCCTAAAAAATCCTTCTCAATATGTGCTCAGGCTGCAGTTGTGATGTATAAATACCATGCTGGAGAATGCAGTATAAGAACCTGTGCAGAATAAAATAACCTTCGGGTTTCCATCAGATTTGCCCCATTGCTGAGTGACAGGGAGAGGTGAAGTTCCAGGCAGCATAAGGCTGCTTCTCTCACATCCAACTCCCTTAAATTGTTTATATTTTCCCAAATGGCTGTGATAATACTCAGAGCTCTGTAAAGCAACTGAAAGTGCTCATCTTTTAGTGCTGCAGAAGTACAGCATTTTGGGGTAGTTGTCTTGACTTTCAGGGGATATGAAACCCTAAATAAGTCCAAAAAAACTCTACAGTCATTGGGCTCACTGAAATCTATCTTCCTTAAATTAGATATATTCGTGTTTACCCACCAAGAGTCTCTAGAACCTAATTAGACCTGCTGTATGATAATGAAGCTCCTCATTATTACATGTCAGTTGTTACCAGAATACCCCACGAAGGGAGTGGGAGGGTGGTGTGTGGGGGGGTGAGTCGTGCACGACTAAAATACCTTGGAAAAAGTATCAATAAACAATATTTTGGGATTTTGTCATGGCAAATTTCTAGCACACTAAAATAATTTTAATATAGGTTCTGGTTTTGGTGTTTTGTGAGGGTTTTGTTTCTTTAAAAGGGGGGAAGCAACACGCTGACTTCCTTTACACAGCAAGGGTTAATGCTGAGAAAGTGCAGCTCAGTGCAGGGAACTTTTGGTCCTGGTGCTTTTCTGATTTGCCCACACATGCTTTTTTTCAGAGAGAGAAAATAATGTTTAGAATGTCACTGATTTTTCTCCTTCCCAGTTACAAACTCCTCCAGTGTTTCAGGCAGTGTTTTCACAGAGGCACCCAGGTAGGTACTGCCAATAATTAGAAGTCTGAATATGTAACATGCCCTGCTGCTGGTGCTCAGTATTCCAAAAACTCAAAAAAACAATGTTTTTTTTCTAGGGGATGTGTTTAAATATATGTGCTGAAGTCTTACTGAATTAAATGAGACTGCATCTTATTAGTGTCTTGAAAAATGAAGTTCTGTGCACATCTCTAGGCTGGAAGATGCAGCCTGTCAGCCCTGTTTTACACAGTAAATGAACATCTTGTTTAGAACATCAGTTCTCTAGATCATCCAGAAGTTTGTTTTTTCCTGGTGTTGGTTGTGCTGTGGCTGAATTATTTTTTCCTTTTCTGTTCTCTAGTATTTTTAATTCTCATTACCACACTGTATTAGATTTGTAAAAATTATTTGTTGATGAAACACATCACCAGCAATTACTTGCTGGGCACATTACCCCCAAGGGACAGAACATAAGATGCTGCTAAAATAAAAGCATAACTTGAGGCTTTTTCTTTTCACCTGTGTGGAAGGAGCCAGCACTGAGTGACAGAAGCCAATGTTCTTATTAATAAGCTTCTGCATTAAAATTACAGCGGGTGCACAGGGAGAAAGAAGCAGCAGTGTGACTGTGACTTGTGTACTTTGAATTACTGTGTCAGTAGTGATGGATGGGGCAAACAGTAAAATTTGACCTGTCACGTTATGCTTCTGAGGCTATAAGCCTTAAGGCATTGGTAATTGGCTTCAGCCAGCAATGTTAATGTAGGTGGATTGGAAAATGAGATTATTTGAATGATACAGGCTGCTTTACATTTTTAGTGCTCAAAAGAAAAGACTAGAAACTCAAAGGGGCTGAAGTTGTAAGGCTTGTTCTTTGTAAACTCTCTTGTCCCTGGATAATAGAGCAGGCAGAGGAGTAGTTCTTAGATAAGAGGTTCATAGCGTGTAAAATATGAGTTATTTTAAATGATTTTGTGGGGCATGATTTTTAAACAGTGTGTGGGAGGTGCAATGCACATCGCTTCCATTACACACATAAATCCCATTACTACCTTCTTCACATTATGCCTCGTGCTCAAATGTGCCCCTATAGTATTAATGGGACTGGAAAACACATCTTGGGGTTGCCATTACTCAGTGAGTTGTCAGTGTGGTATGGAGTGCTCAGGTGAACATATTGCTCACATTTGAGAAAATCTGTGCAGCTTAGATGCATTAACTGAAGTGGGTTTTAAGTAGTCACAAAGTGATTCTGTCATATTAATGTGTTTATTTGGCATTAGAAAGAAATCACATTGATATTACACACGTAATATTGAGGAGATATTGTGGTAGTTGTTGCAGGTGGAACGATGTGCATATTTTCCAGTGAAAGCATTTTATACAGTAATGTCAGTCTGAGCTTGTGGAGTTTTCATCAAAATCAGTGTTCTGAACTTGCACTGAATGTGAGGCAAAATTCAGAGAGGAATGTGTTTAGGTCCTCAAAATATCTGTACCCTGGGCTGGAAGTGAGCTGAGAGCCTGCTCAGTGATAACTTGCATGGTGATAGTTCTTCCTGTGGAGATAAACAGTGGTGTGAGGTTTGGGGTTTTGTGTTTGTGTGTGGCTTTTTGTTTTGTTTTGGAGATTTTTTGGTAATATAAAGTGGTGGAGGTGGGACAGAGTGCTCCAAATCTTCAGAACATGGAGTCATCCAAGTCACCTTTTGGTAGTATTTTAAGGATTGGACCATTTCTAGGTGACTTTGTCTTTTCCTTTCAAGGCCTCTTCATGTCCTCTTCTCCATTTCCCCCTCCCTATACCTCCAGATCCTCTGCTTCAAAGTCTTCCTCCAGGCAAAAGGAATGGCAGGAGGGAGTTTGGGTTGTGGAGAGGTCCTGGCAGTATTGCAGAGGGTGCAGGAGGTGGTTTGGAACTGGTGGCCTTAGGGGAGAATCTCTGGGAAGGAGAAAGGAGAATGCTGAGAATATTATAGTGGGATGGGAAGATGTAGGGAACATGAACTCACAGAGAAATTGGACTTTGTTTTGCTGTTTGCAGAAAACCTCAAACAAACTGGGCCTGTGCCCAGTCACTGGCAATTAGGGGATACGAGTGGAGTTTTTTGATTCACTGAGGTTTTTCTTGCCAGAGATAACGCTACAGAAAACAGGGACAGAGAGCTCACTTAGTTGCATTCCCTTCAGTTTTCATCACAAATACAGGAGAGCAAAGAAGTTTAAAATACATGTAGTTATACCTGTTAATTTTTGTTTCCATATACTTTGGACTGTTCTCCAATGATGTATATTCTTATTTTACCCATTTGAATGTGTTATGTATAGAAAAAAGTATGTAAGGAGAAAGAATCATGTAGCTTTGACTGTGATCCTTCTAGTTTGCTGCAATGTAATCCTAATAAAAGCAAATATACATTTACTTTTTTTCCCCTAGGAGAAAAAGGTGTATGTTTTGTTCAATGTATATGACAGTGGCAGATATTTAATGCAAGTTTTGCCTTCACTGTTGTCATCTTTTCAAATTGAGAAAAGAATGTGAAGTGGGTCACTTTGGGTCTAGCTGGCTGTACTCACTTCTTCTTGCAGCAGATCTTAATGAAAAGGTAGGGAAATAAAGGAGAAAGGGAAGTTTCCCAGTTTAGATTTCAGTAGTGCTGACTATGAGATCTCTGTATGAATTTCTGCAGATTGATAGAGCTGACATATCAAAAGGCTCTTGGTAACCTGCATTGTCAGGTAAAAAAAAAATCCAAGTTTTTAAAAGTGAGTGATATGAGGGGGAGTGAGGACCAAAATGTCTTTTAAAGAAAAGTTTCTTCAGGTAACACAGGCAGGGTAAAGAGCCTTTAAAAACTTCAGTGGTTGAACGGGGATGGTGGTGGACTGTGTTCATTTGCATTGCGTGATGAGAACGAGCTCAAAAATGTAAGAAATTATTAATAGAAAGGCAGGGGCTCTCAGAGGGGAGATGACACTGTTATTCAAGCTGTCTCTTCCGATTCCTGTGTAAGGGGAAAAAAAGACAGGAAAATGTTTGTAGGATGCAGCTCTAATGTGGGGTTCTGCTCAGCCTGGCAGAGTTCACCCTGCAGGACCTCTGCAAATAGTTCTCATGTCCTGGGGCAGAACATGGCACAGCACAAATCCTCCCTGTTGGGTCGTGTCTCCTGTTGATTATATCCACCCCTCGAGCTCTTGGGGGTGAACTGAAGCTGCTGATGGGGCTCAATCAGCAGGGGAAATATTCTCATCCTATTCTGGCATGTCTGTCTGCAGCTGTGCACCACATGGCTCTTGCAAATTGGCCTGCAGTCTTAATATTTTGTGTAGAGACATAGAATTTCTCTTTGTGCAGACACGTAATCACTTCATGTAATGCGTTTTGCTGCCACCATGTACTGTTTGGCTTCCAGTGAACCTTTTGTTTGTTCTATTTTCTGTGCTCTAGCTGGGCTAACTGCAGTGTTAGATTAGTCCCAGCTAACTGGAGGGGTGGAATCTGGCTTTTTTTAGTCAGTAGCTGTCCTTCTCCCACACATGATAAAGCACCTCTTTCTCACACCTCCCTGGCTTAGGATGACACAGCACAATGTCTGTAAAAACCTGTTTCTGTTGAACTGGAGTGGGTGCAGGTGCCAAGTGCTTTGGTGGGAGGGTATACCCAAAGATGGAGGTGATTTTTACATATTTATAGCCAATGGGAGTGAGATGAACCCCCAGTGAAATAAATAGAATATTGAAAGAAAATGTTAAAACTGTCTGTGTCCCTGAATGTTTTAAACCTCAAGTAAGTGTATAATCACTTATTTTGCCTGTCAAACCAATGGAGTCCTCCAACCTTTAGTCATGTTTTGATGTGACATTAGGTATACTGCACTTCTACCCTTTGGGTAAGATTCAGTGCATAAACAGCAACTTGTAAGACTTCTTGACCCAGGTCATAATCAACAGTAAGTTCTTGGCTTTTGTGGACAACTTTTTTTGATTTTGACCTGACTCTAATAGAGTTGCAAATGGAAGATCACAAATAAAAATGGCATAAATTGTTATTACTTCTTTTAGCTTCCCCTCTAAGAGCAACGAATCAAATTAATCAATGGGATTAATTATCTGTGGAAGTGACATCATTACCGGGCAAAAGCAACACCAGGACTATCTACACATTTCAAGCAGAATATCTAAAGATATAAAATTGAAATCTGCAGAAAGTACAAAATAATTAACTCCATTCACGGGGGTTCTTACCGGGGATTGTGGATGCACTGTTTGAAAAAACCTGTCTTATTAAACACCAATTAGATTAGATAAAATTCTAAAAGCCTCCTATAGATAAAGGCTTCCACTTGTTAATGGACTTTTTTTCCTCTCAACTTCAGAATTTCAAGTAATTTCAGGCTGCCCTTGCCTTTCACGCAAAGGAAAAGCTACTTGCTAGAAATTCCAGTTTTAAAGTCTGTGTTTAACATTCTCAGGAGAGATTTGTCAGGGGCACGTGCCACCCAGGGAGCTAAATGCTGTAACATACAGTGTGAAGCTTGAAGATTGAGGCCATTTACAGATCAGATGTAGCCAATTTAAATTGCTGGGAGGCTGAAATGAAAGGCTGGCTCAGTTGATGTGCTGTGCTAGGCTGGAGTTTAGTCTGGTTTGAGCTGGACCCTGAACCTGGGACCATTAGATGCACATCGTGACCAAATGATGCTGAGGTTGGTAACAAAAATCTTTCAGTTGAAAAAAAAAAATGAATAGACAGTAGAAATAACCAGCCAAAGCCCCTGTAGGGAGATGGGAGAGGAGTGCCAGCCTGTATGGAGACCTCTATTTTCAAATCTGAGGTCTGCCATCAGAGCCTGTACAGGAGAGTTAGTGCCAGAAGCATGTTTTATTGCTTAAATTATCTTGCACAAGCAACACTGAGCAAGTAAAACCCTTTTGAGTTATATAACTCTTTGATGGGAGGCCTTAAGGTCTTTCCTTTTAAGCCAGTAAATCCTAGAGCACTAATTTAAAGACTGCACTTTTCCTTAAACCTAAAAGCATGTTCTAAATCTTGTTGCATTTAGTTTGAACACTTATGTGATGTGCCTGATCCTGTAATTCCAGACTCAGTGACATCACCTGCAGGCCCTCTGACGTGCATTTTGAGATACATTTTGCTTACCCTAAGGCAGCTCACCTGGAATTCCCATTTCATCTTGGCATCAGAGGTGGGGTGGGGCTCTGCACCCATCCCCAGGGGAAGGCACAACCAACATTTTGGGTCTTCACATGCAAGTTTTGTTCAGTTTTGAAAGGATATCAGTGCTTTTGCTGAAGCTATTGTGTAGATGCTGGTGTGTAACACAGGGGTCAGGTGGGGACACTTCAGTCTTCAGAGCTGTTTGTGTACTTTCTTTTCAGCTGTAATTTTACTTACAGGGGGTATTGAATCTAGTCTTGCAGCTCTAAGTGTTCCTACTGCTGCCAGAAGATATGAGCTGCAGGTTGAGGGCAGTTAACTGTTATGTGTTCACTTTGCTATTTCTTGGGACCATATAGAGTCTATAAAAAGAAAAAGGAGCTGTTCCTTGGGAAATGAAAACAGGAAATAAGGCAGGTAAAGATTAATTCCGAATGCATTTGTGAAGCAAGAATGTTATGAGCCTCATGTGGCCATACACAGATAGCTTTTGCTGTCAAATGAAGTGAATTATTAGATAAATATTAGATTAATAAAATGAATAATATATAAATTGATGGCTGTTACTGGAGTTTAGGATTAGGTAGAAGACATATCTGAATATAATCTGCAGCAAACAGCTAGAGGCTCACAACATCTAAAAAACATAATAACCAGAGTTGTTCTCTTGCTGTTGTTCAATTAGCTCTGTGCAATTAGCAGGAAAGATGGTCGGGATTTTAGGGGCACAAAGACCACTGACTGGGCCCAAAACTGAGGCTCCAAAAGTGCCCAGTGCACTGCTATGAGGGTAGTGCTGTGATCCCAAGGGAATTTGCCACAGATTTGCTCAAAAATGGTGAAATATAGTTTGATAAGAAGTTTGTCAGGTTCTTTTAGTCAGCTTTGTTTGATTGCTACAATAATAAAATATGAATAATACATGGTTTTAGATAAGGTGATAGTTTTTCACCCTTCCTTCCTGAATTGCAGCTATTGTAGATTTACAGAGGAGCGTGAATCATATTTCTTCTGCGGTGATAAATTTGGCATTATTATCTCAATTTCAGCTCCTTTTCTTCTCTTTGTTGATTCCATACATTAGAACAGTTTTCAGACCTAAATCATAACTGCAAAGCAGCAAGAGGTCATTTTGAGCAACACCCAAGCTAATCTGTGACTAAAGAATTGTGATTGTGTTGGTTGGAAAAGTTGTGTGAGAAGAATTCTTCAAGTATCCCCTTATGGAACAACCACACAGGCTGATGCAACACAATATTTGAGTGATGGTCAGCAACAGTTTCCTGGTGTTTCAAGCTTAAATCTTCTCATTCATTCTGGTTTTTGAGTACTTTAACTTACAGCATTTCTTTTCTGTAAGTAGACAGTTACTGCAAAATTGGGGTTTTTTTCTTCTCCTTATCACTAAAATTGACTTTAAATCTAGTTTTTGTCATGATTTCCATTTTCTTTAATGGGAAGCCTTTTTAATTAGTGTTTTTTTGATGCAGTATCATAAACTTTTCAATGTCATCTGTGGGAGAGTGAGCCCACACACAGCACAGAATGTGAAAGTTTGGGGTAGGCCTGGTGGCTTTCAAATAACTGCACTGAAGCTTGTAAGCTTCTGTGAAAGGACTTAGGCAAAAGCTCTCTTCATTACCAGTGGTTATGTCCAGAGTGATGTGGTGAGTGAAACCCAGCTCAGCAGTATCTAAAATGTTACCATCTAATTCTTCTTCAGAGAAGACACTGTGCAACTTGAGTATTATATCTTGCAGTTCACCAGTAAATTGAGTGACCCACTTACAGATACCTTTGGAAGAGATTCTGGGGTGTAAGCTGACACTGAAACTCCAGGATTTTCTTCCCTTGGGCAAAAATTCTCAAACCTAAGCATACACTGTGCTTTAAGGGTGGCAGATCCCTCTGTGGGATTTATTGCTTTGTTAATAGGCTCAAGACATCATCTGTCACTGTGAGAGCTGGGAGCACTGTCTGGGTTTTCCTCTTCATTGTTCTTCTCTGGCTCCCTCATTTTACAACTCTGGCTTTGGGCTGTATCCTGGGTTTGGGAGAAAATCGTTGGCCACTTCCCAATACCTGATGCTCCAAGCCCTGTGTTTGCTCTGTATCAACAGTCATTTCCCTGCTGCTGCTCAGCTCCATGGTAAGAAATTTTAAAAGCTGATCCTCTGACTTTGCAGGTGCATCTGGATGCATGGTTTGTCTGTTTAGTGGCTTTAGTTTCATCTCTGCATCTGTGATTTTGGGAAGATGACGAGAAAGGAAAGATCTTTTCCTATTCCTCCTTTCCTCTAATCATCTGGTCCCCTTGATTTTTGGGCTTTCTTTCCCCTCCTTATTTTCAATGGGGAGCTCTTCTGTCTCTGCAGATGAAGTCTCTGGCCAGGCACTGCCCCAGCCTCCTCAGAGCTGCACCAAGCAACCAGCCACCTTCCTCAGTGCTAAATTAACTTCAAAAAATCATCTCCACTTCTACCCCCACCTCCATTTCCATTTCATCTCAGGGCACAAGGCACTTTGCTGTGCTGTCAGTACACTTTATAATACAGATTTTATATTTAATAGCCAAATGCCTCCTCCTTGCTGAGCATCATCTTGGTTTTGGGAGCAGGGAGGAGATGGTGGGCTGAGCCGAGCAGTCATGGACCATTACAAGCAGGATATAAAAAGCAACAATGAATGCAGGGAAAGCATTTTCTAAGAGGCCAAGGAAGGAAAGGCAGTTTTATAATTCATGTTGGGTGCCCTTGCTGCTGATCATGAATTTAGTCTTGATCTTGGCAAATCAGTCACACGTAGAGAGTGACAAGGAAATGTAGTGCTGGTGACAGCCTGTATTGGGAATGTTTTTAAGGTCTTGACTAGAGCACAGCTCTAGCCCAAAACACAGGCTCAAGGCCTTGCTAGACAGGCACTCTTGTCACGGGCAATTGTGACAATCTAAACTTTCTTAAATGTTTTTTCTACCTGGAGAGTTGTGCAAATCAGTCCCTCAGTTTGCAGCCCTCAGCTTGTGCATTGCTCAGGGGGTGGATTTGCTTGGCCATCCCATGCACAGGGCTGTGGTTGCCTTCTGCACACTGCTGTCATCCCTCAGCATCACTCTGACAGCACAGTTCACCCACTCTCATCTCATTTTTAAACCAAATGATCCTGAGCGTGTCTCCTTCTCAGAACCTTGATGAGGGGAACCTTCCCTGCTGAGCTGAGGCAACGGAGACACCAGGAGAATGTGTCAGGGCAATGAGGCTTTATCCATCTGGCTGTTCAAGCTGTGATTGGAATGAAAAGGGACTGATGCCTTTCCTGAGGGATGGAGGCCAGTACTCACTAATTTTTAAATGCTTCCCCATAGAAGTGAGGCTCAGACCCCTACCCAGGCTCTCCAGGGCAAAGGAGTAGGTGCTACAAAGATGAACTCTACAGTTATTAATTATATATTGCTTTTAAGCAACACAGTAACTCTTTATTTCAGATAGTCTTCTCATAGCCCCTTCAGCCAGTGTACCAAATACTGGCAATTAAAGAGTTTACATTATTTTCAACATTTTAATACAGTTAATGTTTTAGTGTGTGTATATGTGCACCCCATTGATTGTGAAAAGCTAAAATAGGTCAATTTATGCTTCTGTCTTCAGCCATGTTCACCTATCAAAATACTCAGTCTCCATAATGTTCAAGAGAAAAATATCACTTCAAATGCTGAAGTTGGCCCTTCTAGCACCAGCTCAAAGGAGAGACAAGGAGGGCTTCGAGACCAAGAGGATGAGTCTGAAGTTTGGCAGTCGTGTAGATACCCAGCCTGACAGCTCAGTGTCTGTTTAAGGCATTAAATGCCTGCAGGTTGAGCAGATCAAACCTCATTTGTGCACTTGTTATCAGTCACTGTGGGCATCAGTTGTGGCAAATGAACTGCAATAGTCATCAGTTGGATTGACCTCACTTTTAGTGGTTCTTCAGGGAATTAGACCCCTTCCCAGAGGGATGAGAAAGGCAAGGCTGTAGTGTCTGTCCAAGGCGTTGGCAGTACTCAGCCACTGCTGCCTCTAGGACCCAATTTTCCAGCCTCTCCTCTGAGCAGGGGCTCATTCTGTGCTGGGACTTTCAGTTGTAAAAGCAGGACTTGGGCAAAGCTGCCTCGAGCCCTTCCACTTCAGAGGTGGCATCCTCTGGGCAGCTCAGGTGCTGAGGCAGAAGGCACACACAGCTTTTCTTCTGTTGCAAGAAGTGGTTTCAAGGCTCGATATGGAAGCGTTCGAGAAACTGGTACCAAAAAAGCAGTTGTCTGGCTTCAAATTTAGTGAAGCCTCAGTAGGAATTTACAGTACTATCACAGTCTGCAGGATGGGTGATGGATTGCCATTTAGAAATGTCATTTCTGAGTTCTTTTAAGGACAGGCAGGAATGTCCCAGACCTGTGAGGAGGGACAGGGAGGTTTTGTCTGGAGCATCACAACCAGCTGTGACCAGCTTTGAGCTCAGGCATTTGGAACAAATGGAACATTCCTGTGGATGGGGGATAAGTGCATGTACTAATGAATAAAGGAACTGGTCAACAAAATGTACAGTACTAGACATGAGAGCTTTGCTGTTTGTTATTCTAGGAAATAGCTTTTTCAAAGGGAGTTTAAATAAATCTCTGATAAACCCCTGATTAAAGTGGTTCAAATATCAATGGTATATAACTGACTGATTGATACAATGTGAAAAATACTGATTTATTATCTAGCTAAATCTTTTGGTTCTTGAGCTATTTATATTTTAGGAAAAAAATCTTGGCCTAATGGGCTGACTCCCCTTCAAAACTAGAAATGCTTTCTCCAAACATTTTTCGTGGACTTCTGAAGCATGTAAATATGACTTCAAACTGCAGTTTTATTTAGCCTTCTATGGTAAACCTGCAGGAATGTCCTTGTATTCTGTTTTGCTCTGTTTTACTGTGTAATATTACAGAAGCAGGAATAGATGGCATTTTCCAGTGACAGAGGGTCTGTAAATATTTATGAGGTCATTGTACGTGTCATGGCAGGAAAAGATTTTTAATCTTCTGGAGTCTAAGAGTTCTTTGGGAGATAACATTTAAGTTTTGTTAATAAGCTTCACTCCTCCTTGATGAGTTTATACTGACAAATAAGATTTATGCCACAAACTTCATCTGCTCAGTGAGCAGCTGGAGACTGGGAATATATTAGCCTCACTATTTAGTAATTTTGCTGATGTTCAGACCATATGACACATTCTGCAGTTCTACTTTATGTTTTCTTACTGTAAACTTGTTGAATTTTAAGTTGGTGTGTTAAATGGAGAAAACCTGGGGAATTTTGACCAGTTGATGTGCCTCATAATGTGCAACTGCTGGCAGAAAGGAGTGAAAAAATTCTTTTACTTTTCTAATAATCCTGTAGCAATTCAGCTGTAAGGGTTAGGGGGCATTTCACAGAATTTATGCCTCATGGGCTTTTCCAGCTTGAAATAATTTGTTTCCTTTTGCTAAGAGACAACAGTTTTGTTACCAGTGCTGGTGCCACTCCATGCCGTGGTCAGTCAATCCAGGTCCAAGTGTGAGACTTGCCAAGAACCAGTTTGGTGGCTTGAACCAATGAGTTTCTGGGGAAATGTTGCCATGTTTGTTGATTTATATTTTTAAGCAAGCAGTGGATTCTGACAGAAGTCTGTGGGCATCTGACACAAGGTCTGTGAACTGTTTTTCCTGGTCAAGGAAAGTGTGTAAGAAAAGCAAAGCTGTTTTTAAGAAGGCTTAAAGTCACTCTATAGAGGACTGAATTTTTAGGAGCTGGGAAACAAAAGTCTGAAAGAAAACCCTGTATTTGAGTGCAGGTTTTGTACTCTTATCTGGTTAATTGGGTGTTGTCATCTCTCTGGATTTAAATAGCACTTCTCCTTTTGTGTTATATTGTGTGCTGATGCAGAGCATTTGATATTTCCTGCTGCAGAACTGGCTGCTCTTGAGCAGTGGTTTGTATTTATACCTTTATAAATGCATAGGATTTTTACTCCTTTGTGGATGAAAGGAGCCACATAAATGGTAATTTCATTGCATAATTGTCTTACTGAATATTTTTTTCAAAAAATATTTAATAGGACAGATGTAGTACATCAGGCAGTTAATCATACTAGTCAATTAAACTGCTTTGAGATTTTTTTTTTAAGGATTAATATGTGTTTACAGAACATACAATATTCCTCTTGTAAAACCTACTGGAATACAAATGTTTATTCCTTACCTTGTGTTGCACCAAGATTGCATCAACTTCTCATTAGAAATATCCACAAAGTTATAAACTTTTTTGGAGAAATTTAGTGCCCTGGCCTATGGTAAGAGTAGTGTCTGTTAATTGTAAAGGGTTTTTATTTGGGAGATGTGTATGCCATAGAATATCATATTAGAATAACAAAAATGCTTTGACTGTGGAGGAGGTTCTTGAAGATTTCTTCAAAGTCCCTGACCTTTTCTTCTACTCCCTTAAGGACAGATGCTGAAGCTATTCAGACATTCTGAACTCACTGAAGTAGCAAAGCTGAAATAAAACCTGTGTTGCAAACTAGAATTTTGTTTTTCTTGTTATGCACTTCATTAAACTAGAGGGTTTTTTTGTTTGTTGGTTTTTTTTTTTAGATAAGCATTTGTCATCTCCATGTCAGACTTCTCAAAGAAAATGGTGAATTAACAGGGCATGTTTAATGCAATCTTGACAGAAAGGTTAATGAGAATTCAGAAGGCATCAAGAAGGGAAATAATGCAGAGATGAAAACAAGGAACCAGAGTACTTTGTAATTTGGCTTGTCTTAAACAGAGGGATTTGGTTGTTCTGCAGGGAATGAAACAGTGAGTATTCAGTACTCTGTCAAGTTTCAAGGTGGGTGCCCACTGGGCCGAATTATTTTGCCAAAAAGTGTCTTTTTTGCCAAAAAGACCTCAAAAAGGCAGGTCTTTCTTTGAAGGGAAAATTGTGCATCTGCCCGGTTGAGGTTCTGTAGGATCAAGGTCACGTGGCTGAGAGTGACAGAGGGAACAGTGGAATTGAAGGCAAATATCGTGGTCACATCCTGAGGAGAGGGGATGGTTTATGGCCGTGACTGTCTCCCATCACTGCCCCTCTTCAGCCAGTCCAGTCCCTCAGAGGACTGAGAAGGGGCACAGGACAGTGGAACATTTGTCTCCCTTACACTCAACACCTGCAGAATCTGCATGTTTATTTAGCTTATAGAAAATTCCAGGAAGTTTTTATGCCTCCCTCTAAAGCTGCAACAATTTCCATGGAAGGGATGATCAAAGCATAAAGCAACAAAGTTTGGGTAGTTTTCTGTCCTTGAGCTGTCTGTGACTGGAGATCTGCCCTGTGCTGTGGATGCTTCTGAGCAAAAACACACCCGTTGAAGGGAAGTCAGCAATCAGTCAGGATTGCAAACACAGTATTGGTTCCTTTTGGGAAAGCTACCAATCTTGATGATGGTAATCACAGGGCTGCCTTTCTAACTTGATTAGAATCACAGTTGTGGCTGCCAAATCAAACAAATTGGCATGTGACGGTCGGAACTTAAAAACCCATCAATTATATCCACTCCTGCACTGAGGACAACCTGATTACTCTTGTTGGGAGTTCAGCTGGCCTGTTGTACATTTTGTATGTAAAGCCAGTATTAGTTTTAAAGTCCTTCCTTCTGCAGCCAAGGTTAAAATAGGAGAAAACTCAGTTGTTTACATCATGAATTGTCTGATACAATTCAAGCGTTGAAAGTTGTGGTCTTGATGGGAAGAGGAAACAAGAAAATTGTAGAGTTTATTATGCCAACTCACAGCTAATTATACAAGCCTTAATACAAATATCATTTGCAGTAATTTAGTTACCTTGTTCCAAGCTGCATGCCTGCATTCAGTTCAAATGTAAAATTCCTTATTCCAGTATCTTAATGATGTAATGCAATGGTTGTAGAACAAGGGGATCAGCTGCTCTTGGGCAACTAACTTTGTAAGAGACTTGTATTTCAGGATCTCTTCCCTTAATGCATGGGCACAAGATGCACCAATTCTTGAGGTGCTGGACAGTTGTGACCTTAAATGCTCTGACCTTCCTGCGAGGTACCAGCCCCTTGGCACAGAAGAAGGATTTGTTTTTTCTTTTTTTTCAGAATTCATATTTTGAGCTTTTCCTAACAAACAGCTTGTTTGAGCCATTTAAAACATCAAAGGAGGTGTTTCTTGGCCTGGGTATATCTTTAATTTGAAGCAGATTTATTAAAGGCCAAAACAGGATAACACTGCAAAAGGATTAGCTGTGCTTACTTGATTTCTGAGCAAACAGACTAATTCTGCTTTCTTTGTAAGGGTGTCTTTCACAGCCAGTCCGTTCAGTGAGCATTGAACTGGCCTGGGGTATGGGTTTTTCCTTTTATTTTTTTTTTTTTTAAATTTCTTGTTGCTTCTATTGTCTTCTTTAGAAATCAGAGACTTCAAAGCTTTAGCCTGCTTACCCTCCCTTGGTTGCTATGCTCCAAAAGACATTCCTAAAGCTTCTTTGCTGGTAACTGTCAAATGTTTTGTTTCAGGCTTCTTAGCATCGAGGCTTCAGCTTGGCTTTTGTTTTGATTTATTCTTCACAAAATAGAAATTCTGAGAACTCAATTAAAAAAAAAAATAAGCTGGCATTCTTAGCACTTCAATCTTGTTGCTGTTCTGAAAGCAGCCAGAGCTGTGGCCCTGCAGGATGCTGTGTGTTTTATAATTGTACTTACACTTCAGAGTTGCTCTGTCTGTAAACAACAGAGAAAAACTCTCCCTGAGATCTGAAAGTTTGCTTGATACTGTACATTTTGTACATCAATCATGAGGAATGAACACTGCTGGGACCACAACGTGGTCAGTAAAATCTGAGCAAACCTATTGTGAACTAGTTAACAAATGTGATGAGAAAGGATGGGATAACTATTCTGGAGAAGAGGATTGGCCTCCTGATGTTTATTATCAGGGAATAAGTTGTTATTTGGGAACCGAAAAAGTCAGACTGACCTTCACCTCTCACGTGCAAAGACCGAGTTTGGTTAGAAAATGATGATACATTTGAAAACCAAGCACACATGCTGGAAAAACTCACATTTCCAATTTTCCAGAGGGACTCCAGGACTTGATGGTGTGTTTGGCCTATGACTGGTAGCACAAGCGAACTAATGAGATTGCTGCTTACTACACCACCAAGTTGTCAAACAAGCCGGGGTGCTCTTTAACTGTATCTCTGTCCTTTTCCCCAGCACCATTTTTTATTGACTCTGGAAATAAAAATGCAGTGAGTTTTAAGAACATAGGATCATTAAATGGTTTAGGTTGGAAGGGAATTTAGAGAACATCTCATTCCAACCCCTCCTCCGTGGGCAGGGACACCTTTCACTGGACCAGGTTGCTCAGAGCACCATCCAGCCTGGTCTTGAACAAGGACGGGGCAGCCACAGCTTCTCTGGGCAACATGACACTCCAGTTTTAGTGTTGCTTCTTATTTGTGCCAGGGTTGCTAAAGGAGGAATAGGCAGCATAGAACAAATTCAACAGCCTAGTTCACCAGTGTTTCCAGGGGTGAAAGGGATGTGGTAGCAACTTTGATTTGTAAACATACAAACCTCAGAGAGAGGGTTGAGCTGTTCTCAGTCCATACAGCCACAGTGGTCACAATCCCATCCCTGGTAAACTGTCAGAGGCATCAGACACCTCAAAGTAACTGCAAATACAATAGTAAGCACCTTGCAGTTACTGACTGATGGGGAGAGTTGGTTGAGAGATTTTTGGGCTGCCAGGATATTGCCATCATACCAATTGCCCTAAAAACCTGCAGGGTACATGCCTGCCCTTTATAGTGGTCACAAAAAGCTGATGCTTTTTGTCCAGGTATGGGCAGATGGATGTGGGAATGACTGTGTAGATGGAGCATTGCCTCATATGAAATCCAGGCTAGGATAGTCACATGCTCTGCTTAAAATGTTATTGACTGGGTGGAAACCCTGTGCTTGGGGATCTGAATGTCTTGGGTTGTCTTCCCTCTGCCATATGTTGTTTAGCTGGTAAAGGGAGTATCTGTGTGTGCACAGAGCCTCAGATCGTTACCTCTTGATTATGTTCATGTTATCTGATGCGTTGTCTCCAAGAGAGAAATTAAATTGCCTTTAGTAATTTGAAGCAAATAAAAGTGACAAATCATCATTCTCATGTGATCAGTAGTAAAGGGCTGCAGAATGAGAATGCATCTCAATTACATGGTAAACACATTTTAAGCAGCATCGATCGTTCCAAGTCTCCAATTGTTTTTCTGGGATTTTCTTTACTCCTCAACTAAGATGGCTTTGGTCTATTAAAAATAAAATAAAAAAAAAATAAAGAAAAACCAGTAGCTTTGTTCCACTTTGAATAGTGCTATCAACAATGAACTCTCAGCTCATAATTATGAAGATTTAGGGATAGGAAATGATTTCATAGAGACAAAAGCAATACAGTAGGAATCTAGAAGTGAAAGAAAAATACAGCAGGCAAGTGATTTTTAAAGTCCACGTCTTGAGGTGTGGCAGACTAGTGTACTGGAAAGCAAAAACTCCTGTGTGCAGGTAGAAAATGGTCATCACGAGTGAGCTGTCATGGAAATCCTGCAGGAAGGCAAGGGAGTAAACATTTAGCAATAGGAAAAGCTTTTGAGCGTGAATATAGAATATGGGTTATAAGGCACTATATATATATATTTTAATAAACCAGCATTGCTTGCCTACATTTGCATTTGGATTCTGATCCTGCAAATATTCCCGACTAAAACTTGTTTTAATTTCCCGTTTAACTCCTCTTGGTCTCATCAGCCAGTGAAAGAAAAGTTGAAATCAGCATTGCACAAATGTTTCAACTTAAGAATTGGCTCTTGTGTCAAGTTCCAGACCTGTCAGGTTCAGTGAGGACCTGAATTTCTTACAAGATGATAAACCAGCTGAGCTATGACCCCACACAAACCTGGGCCTGGGTGTTTCCAGAACTGGCGTTGAAATGACTTGCAAACACAAATTCAATTTCTGTATAACACACTAGATTTTGGTGCCTGAAACTCTTTTCTTGTTTGCTCATAGAATGGGAACCATTTGTTTTCATTGTCACATTGCATTAGTAAATGGTCCCTTGAATATCCTCCACCTCCCTACCCAGTGTAGTGTCCTTATATGCCACATCATCCAGCTCATGCAATTAAATGTTTTGGGTTTTTTTTTTTTAATTTCCTGCTTCACATTGAGCTGGTTGCCACTTGTTTCTCGAGGCGGTTTGGTTTGTATGAAAACGGAATTTTGCCCTTCGGTGGGTCTCTCCAGAAATCCCCAAATGAGCTGATTCTGCTCTGTCTGTGAGGGCAGTTTGGAGCAGCACAAAGTACACGATAATTTGCTTGGTTTGCAGCCCTGCCACTCAAACCCTGAGATGGCTCAACGTGCCTACAAGCAATCACCCTCCTAACTCTGCAACTGTCGGGTAGTTTGGGAAACAGTTCTTGTTTATTTATTTTTGAAGTCTTAAATATTTGTCTTATGAAGTATTTATTTGTTTATAAACTCATAGACTGTGCTTTGGGGCAGAGCTGACCCTCTACTGAGCAATCAGGCTCTCTGTTTTCTAAAACAACTCTGTCTTTGCCTGATGAAAAGAAGGATCCCCTTCTGTTCTGCTGAGAAGTTGAAGCCTAATTTTAGGGAGGTGTGCACAGTTCTAATTATAATGCAGAGCCACTAAATATGCAATTAATGCCATCCTGAATTGCATGGTTGCTGCCTCTTGCAACTCAGCCTGTTATTTTCTGAAGCCCAGGAATCGATTATTTCTTCTTGGAAGATGAACCTCCTGGTTTTCCAGTTGCTCTGGAGATGGTAGTTGGTTGTTTAAACTTATGCTGTAATAGTCAAAAACATTTAAATGACTGATTAGATATGGCTGGGATCTAACAAAAAATGCAGCTGAAATTTTTTAAATTAAATTTAAAAAAAATTGTGTTAAATTTTAAAGTCTTAAAATTGACAGTCCTCATTTTAAGCACCTGAGCAGTGTGCTTGGAGCACCTGCAGTTGGCAACGTTACTGACGTGCTGATTTATCCTGATATTTAAAGATTTCCTGGGTCTCACACTTCCCTTCTGTTCTGTGGTGATTTTACCCCGAGGGCAAGGTCTTCCAGCCCTCCCTCATTAGAGCTGCAGGACTGCAGAGGGCAGAGCTGGGGAGTGTGGAGCAATTTCTGGTCCTTGGAGTTTTGCTGTGTGAGACCTTTTGGTGTTACTGCATTTGGCTGCATAAATCTGTTCAGCCTATTTAATATCAGTGCCTTACAACCTGGCTCTCTCTCCTCCTGCCCCTCCACCTGGAAGCTGTCCTTTTTTCTAGATTATGAACCACCAGCCTGTCAGCTCGGTTTGCAATGAGACCTTCTCAAATATTTGTTGTTTACCTGAGACATGACAAGGTCCTTCATGTCATTCCTTGCAGACAGGGGAATTTCTGAGCCCATCAGCTATAACATCTGCTTCAAAGCCAGAGCTAGCACACGTTTTAAAAAGGTCTCAATCTGTATTTACACAATAGATTGGTTGTGTTAATTAGAGTTTATTCCACCACTGGTATGCATGCATAACTCCTATTAATATCAGCAGCAGCTCTGTATTCTCAGAAGGAGAACAAAGCTCCTAATTAGAGCTCAAGGATTTTAAGTTATCTATGTACAGCTTTTATTGCAAAGATTAAGTGCTGTATGCTCTCCTTGTAGCTGTTCTAATAGAAAACAGATGATATTTTTTTAATTTTTTTTTTTTTTTGCATGCATGCATACCAGTGGTGGAATAAACTGTTTTCTGGATTTCAGGTTTTAAGAGCCTGAAAAGTTTGGAGAATCCCCACTAAAGCTTTGTGTGTGTGTCCAGCAGGGTGCAATGGGAGTGCACCATATGACATTTCTTTTGGGATTTGGAGAAAAGATACTGAACTTTTCCTTTTATTGTGACAACTTAAAAAAATCCACGAAGAAGCAGCTTATAAAGAAAATAGTGATAAGAATCCTTGCTATGGAAGCACTGGCAAGCACTGCTCTAAAGCTTGTAAACAAACAGCCCCTCTCAAAGGGGTGTCTGAATTCCAATGGATTCTAATTATCTGCTAGGACAGATAGGTACAAAAAAAGCTACTGATATCAAGAAACTCTGGACTAAAAATATATACATGCTGTAATTTCAGGAAGTTTGAGCTTCTGCCTGTGGCAGGTACTGGGTAAAAGATAAGGTGGAAAATAATGAGCTTTTGTTATTTGTATGTGTAGTTTGGAAGAGACATATCGTGAGTGAACAAAAGATGCACCATAAAACAAACACTGCCCTGAAATCTTCCTTGGTGAAAACATAAAAAGCTGTAGGGTGCTAAAAATGGAGTGTCCTCCAGGCAAGAGCACTGTTCAACAACAGAGGTTTAGAGCCACTGCTATTAATATGATATAATATTTCAGGGCTTTAACATACATTTTAATTAGTACACTATAAAATTTAACCTCCCATTTAAAATTTCATTCTTTCTCAAAAGAGACTTCATATTTATCTTTGCCAAGTGTATTGTCTGCTAATTCCCATGTCCTCCCCTGTTTAATTCACATTCAGTTAATGACAGAAGCACAAGAAGTTTGAAACTTAACACTTTCTCCCCAGTTGGTGCAACTACAAGCAATTTTCAATTGTAGATTTTTGAATCATGAATCAATCAGGAGCTGGTCTTTAATGATCCTCGTGAGTCATTTCCAGCTCAGGGTATCCTGTTGTCAGTGAAAGGTGCTGTCAGGGCCAGGACATGCTGCTGTACTTGGCTGCATTTTAGGCAAATACATGAGTTCTTTGTGTCAGGATGCAAAGCTTTTCAAGGCATTAATGTACTGGGCTGAACAAACCTGTCCACAAAAACATTCCCCAGCCGAATAGACACCCTTACATGAAAGATCACAGCACCTTATTCAACAATATTACCTGCAGGTTAGATCTAAACCTGGCTGCCAAATGCTGAAAGCCAGTATAAAGGCAGAGATTCACTGTTTTATTACATCATTAAAAAAATATCTAGATTCTCCTCTAGCAGGGACTGCAGGCTGGAGACTAACAGACAAGAATAAAATAGCTGGGAATAAATTTTATGTAGCTATTTCCTTTCTCCCTCAAATGCGAATGCTTATGCAAAACACATTGCTGTAGATTCACTGACAATAAAGAGGGAATCATTATACGAGTAGTGGATTCTCAGGGGAACACTTTAACCAAAACACACTCTGCAGTAATTTCCCCCATCTTAGTTGAATAAATTAATTTATGAATTTTCCATGAATATGTTCAACCATTTCTCCCCTCATATATTTTATTGATCTCCATATACATTTAGCAACAAATAACAGAGCTGCTTTTCCATTTGCAGTAAAATAGTTTGGAGATGTTTATGTGGGCCTTGGGGTTCAGAGTAAACAAATGCAGTTCACACACTGGGGAGGCAGCAGACAAATACAAAGCTTGCAAAGACCCAGGGAGCTCTACTAGAGCAGCTCAGCACAAGGCACATCCAATCCTACCAGCAATCCCTGAAACCAGAGGGACCAGCCCCAAACTGTGGGCAGCTCCCAGTGAGTCCTGTGTACAATCACTGCAAGAGGCTTTGTGACTCCTGTCTGTGAAATATGTAATGTCCCTTTGGTGTGAAAGACTGATAGTTTGGATCGTTCCTTCATTTACTCTTTGTCCATGTACTCTGTAGCACTTTATTGTCCATGGTCTGGAGAAAGCCAGCAGGCTCCTTGTAGAGTGTAGATCCAGTGGCAGAATACTCCAAAAAATGTCATTATTGCTCCACAAGACGTCTCTGTGGCCTCTCTGCCTCTGAACATCACTTAGGCAATGTCATTAAATCCAAAGTTGAGCTACTCATGTAGGTTATTACAGTGAGTAAGCACACCATTCCATGGAAAGTATCTCCATGTTTTTCATAAGGGAAGGAATAAACAGTTATATACAGTCACTGGGTGTTGAAAAATAATCAGTGTTATCCTAATTTAATATTTAAAATTATCTTCATATTTAAAATTAATCTTCAACCCTCAACATCAAACATCTCAAACAAGTGTGGTGGGAATGTGATGTGGTTAATCACCTGTGTACACTTACTCCTATGTGACTGTACTATTGCAGTCTTCAAACTTAGTTCTTCTCCTTACCCTCAGTTAATAGAGCCCTTTTAAGCAGTTCCTTTTTTTAGTTTATTTTTACCTTTTTGGTTGTCATTTTTATCAATCATATATGGAAAGCTGAGGAAAAACTTGCCTTGCTGTTTCTAAGTATAAAACTCCTTCTTTCTTAACCACACATAATAACGGGCTTGAAACAGGCTGTGCCATCTTAAAGGTGGTATTTGAAGTATAATTTCCAATGCTTAGATACATAATTTACATTTATTATGCATAATAAAATATGTAAGTAATTGATGTTCTGTAAGGGATTAAATGATCAACTCCAGCTGCAGGAAGAAGATTTATTCCCCTGCTCTCATTGACTATCAGAATATGCTGCAAAGTTGTTGCCTTCAGGACTGCACTCGGGGAGTGTTCTCCTTTCCTTCTGATGTGCTTTCTCTTGCCTTTGTGCTCTGTGCAAAGTGTATTTGTGGAGCAAACAGATGACAAATAAGTAAATATGTTCCCTTCAGCCTTGCAAGAACTTAGTGTAAAATGCAGGTTGAGCTTGCCCACGTCTGTGTGTGGCCTTGCATTTCCTAAATCAGAAGGGCAGAACATCAGAGAGAGCACAGAATCACCTCAGTGCATTGAAGCTGAGAATGGCTGGGAGATAATGTCAACAGGATGGGATGTAGGCACAGGATAATGGTCTCCTGCTGCCAGATGAAAGCTTGGGCACAGATGAGCCCTTCTAACAAAAAACAAACAGAGGCAAAGCCGAGATATTTGCAGTACTTTCAAAGCAGGAGGTGTTTATCTTGTAACAACGTCCTGCTCTGTTCTCTTGGCCTCCACTTTACCGAAATAACAGAGGGTGATGCTGTGGTTTTCAGCAGTGGCTGCTGCTCAGCGAGCTCTGGTTGCCCCCTGCATCTTCTGTGGCCATGCCATGGTCTCAGGATGTGTGTCCTTCAGCCTCCAGAAGAGCTGCACGAGTCAAAACTCACCGTGTCACACTGTGTGGATGCGTTGGCCTGCTTTTAGATGAATCATAGAATCAATCCATAATAGAACTCAGGCTTATCAAAGGGATTTTATAGCCCAGCATTCCCATTTTCCCTGATGGGAGGCACTCCCTGTGGGGAGGAACACCAGCCTGGGAGCCACAGGAACACTCCCCTGTGCATTAAAAGCCCTCAGATTCTGACCTGGTAAAAGCAGTGCTTGAAGAAGGTGAAAAATGGAACTGAATTCAGGAGTAATGATTCTAAGTAACAATATGCAGATACAAAGAATTACACTGTACTACTTGTGGTTTAATCTTCACCCTTCAGTTCTACAATTTTGGTGTATTTCTGGGGTTGTTTGAACGATGGATGGCTATTTTTAGGAAGGGTCCTGGTAACTCTTAAGGTAATCTGTAGCCATTTGTAGCAGTCATTTAAAATTTCCTCCTTGTTCAGAGAAGCTGACACCCTGAAGGACCAGTCTCATCAGCTGATGAGCTGCTTTCCTTCAGTTCTCTCTATTTTGAGGGCTGGGATCTCTTTGTGGGTGTTATTCAGACCAAGTCCATTGCTTGCAGTGGAAGTTGAGAGCTCCCAGCTCCTCAAAAGACCAAAGGAATAAATCAGTGGTGGTAGCAGAGGGCATGATTTCACACCATGATGCAGCATAGGAAACACTTGGGATTCTGGAGGTTTGTATTTTCTCCCCAGCTTTGCCACCCATCTCTTAGGGGATCTGGAAGAAATTGTTTCAACTTTCTATGCTGCAGATGCCAGGGAGTGATAACAACCCCTTCTGAGGCACATGTAGAAGTGCTGTGTAAAACAATGCATAGGAAGTAGCTGTTGTTGTTATCTGTAATAATAAAAACAATGGCATTTGCAACAGAAACTGAAGTTTTACAATCAATCCCATGCCATTACTGATAATGCAATTTCTCATTTAATCCACAGCTGCTGCTGCTTTTATATCTTGTCCTAATTCAAAAAGTATTCTTTCTTTTTTTTTTTTTTAAATGATTCTAGTGCAAGTTGGAGTTTCATGCCTGTACTTCTGGCAAAACCATCACAGCTCGATGTGAAGGGCCCTGCCCCTGCCTTCCAGGACGTGAAAGCTCAAAACACAAGGTGGAGAAGACTGGTAAGTTGAGCTGTTAATGAAATTATGGCAGATTAATTGGTTCCTGCTATGTTCTTAGAAAAACCTAAGAAAGACTTTTTTTAACTAGTTGGTTTTTTTTACATATGCAACACTTTCTGAGAAAAGGTAAGGTACAACTAATAATTTTCTAAACAGTGCTTTCAAACACATTAACTACTGCAAAACTAACACCCACTTGATAAGAGTCTCATAGGAAAACTGAGTTCTGGCTAATGAGTCTCATTTTTTAGTGAAAATACTTTTGAAGGAAAATATTGAAGAATCATAAAATAAGATAGAAAATAATACTACTTGATGGTTCGTTATTTTGTGAGGTAAAAGAACATCAGTAGCCTGTGTGTTAACCAACAAGTCATTTAAAGTCACACGTTTAAAGTATGTATTACATGGGATCTGAATTATCGTTTTAACCTTTTCTTTATTAATGTTATGATTATAAGGCAAATGTATATTAGAGATATCTGTGTCTGTGCTTATGTATGAGATTGTTTCAGTAACAAAGTCATTTGAAATGATGCTCTATAAAGGTGAAGGTTGGAGCCTCAGCACAAATGGCCATTTTCTCTCTGCTGAGTTCCCTGTGCAGGTCTGAAAGCCTGGGGAGATAATTCACTCCCCCAGGTCTTTTCCAAGGAAGCAGGTACAACCTGTCTTGGGATGATCTCATCCAAAGGGAATTAGCTCTTGCAGAAGAGACTGACTAAAAGCAGAAGTCCAGCAGCAGGAGGGGAAGTGTCATGGCCAGGTTCTGTCTGAGAGTTTCCTCCCTGCTATGAGGAAAAGCCAATAAGAAGGAAAAAGTTGTTACCTGTAGCTGTGGTTTTCTGGTGTGAGTGCAGATGTTCTGGTGAGAGCATCTGTGGCAAAGTGAGTTATCAGCCTGCTTTTAAGCCTGGTTTTAAGTCCAGTGTTGTCTCCACTCTCTCAGGAGTGCTGAGAGGGTTAACTCACTGCTGGGCTCCTGTATCAGCAGCTCACAAAGCCAAAGTGGTGACTTACACAGGGTTTGCTCTGTCATGTTAAGCAGTGAAATGTGTTTGTCTTGTACATCACACGGAGTATAAAACACACGGAGCTTTAACAACGGTCTGTTTGACACCAGATATCCAGGAACCTCTCTTCACTTTTTCTCCTGCCCACTGTGGACACGTTCTGACAGCAGCAGGCACAGAAACAGGGGGAAAAGTTTAAACAACATTTCTGCTGGTTGGTTCAGGCCCTGTCACTTCAGCTGAAAACACTGATGCTCCTGCCGGTGGTTCTCCCTCCACACACCAAATCCTCTAGCACAGCACCAGTTTTCACATTAGGCCTCCATCTGCTTTCTGGAACAAGTGTTTCTCCAGCCTGTATTTTGAAAATCCAGGTTTATTTCATTTTTTGAAAACTGCAGACGTTTTTCTGCCCAGCTTTCAAACTTCAACGAGGTATTGTAGATGGCAATGTTCTGAAATCAATATAGAACTGGAGTATTGCTTTATGTGGCTTGAATCTTCTGGTTACAGTGTGCCCACTGATAAATTGCCTTATTCATATTTTCTATTTCTTGTAGCCTTTATCAGCCTACAAGAAATATTTCTTTTTCTTTGCCCTTTCTATTCCTTTGCCCTTATCAGAAAGAGTATCAGATTAATAAATCTTCAGTGACATTTTAGGCTTACAATTTCATTCACACAAGAGAAAAAAGATTCTAATAACCCTTATCTTGATAAATGCAATTTGACAGGGTATATGTATTCTGAAACCCGGGCTTTTGTTTTGCTTGACTCAAAACTTTAACTCCAGCCAACAAAGCATTAATTTAATGAATTGAGTGATCTGCAGAGCAACTTTCCTGAAGGCTTTTTCAAGAGGCCAAACTTGAGCCAGCAGTGCTCCTGACATTGCCCTGGTGACAAGGATATCATTATTATTTTTAGGTGCTGAAGTGTCCACGAAAGGATTTGGTCTTGAAAATCAAATAATCAATAGCAAAGGGGCTTTATAACTTGCTTTTCTTCTTGTTCTTTGAATGTGCCAATGATGTTCTAGTTAAAGACTTCCTTTAACTTCCTCAGTTTCCTTTCTTCAGACATTGTCTCTTCAGTTGACCCACTGAGTGTAAATGGAGTCTCAAACTGAATTATTTGGAGTTTGTTACTTGTTACCTTAGTGTTATCTCTAGTCTTCACACAAAATCATTTTGTTTTCCTTATCTAGTACAATAATATCATTAATATGGCTGACTTAGCCTAAAAATCAGTAGTTTGATTTCTTATATAAGAATTCATATGAAAGAACTGTGCACACTCTTGGACTTGGTTTCTGCTCCTTATTTAGTTGCCAGGTTTGTGAAGTGTAATGTTAAGTAAAAAAAGATAGAGAGCTAAACCTCATGCCTTATACAGACATGTCAGTGGAAAAATACTAAAGAGAATAACAGCGTAAATGCTTCCAGCAAAATGGAAATCTTAGAGCTCACACATCAACTTTTTTTATGCCTATTATACAACAAGGTTAAACATATGTGGTTGTGAATGTCCAATTCGAAGACAGTTTGCATTAATCTTTACACATTCCTTCAATCATATTCAAATATTATTCCCTGATAAATTCCTTCCAGAAATTAAAAATTTAAAGGAACATTTAATTCCCAGAGTGCTGCAATTCTAAATGTCGTGACCTTTTTTTTTTTTATACGCTTGTGAATAAAATTGGCGGCGGCATCAAAGAGAAGCAACCCAACTGTGTGTGCTCAGGGGTAACAACTGACTGCAGTGTCTGAGTCGTATTCCTTCCTCCTCCCTGGGCTCCCCAGAAAACATCCCTGCTTTGAGGATGAAAATCATGTTAAAAATTGGAATTCCTTTGATAGTGTCAACTGCAACCGTGGAGACATTAATAGAATAACGCAAACACTAGCAAAAGAAAACTGCACCAGAATTATTACCTTTAATGGCAAATAACAACAATAAAATCTTTCTACCATAAAGTTAAATCTTCGAAGAGACGGCAGGATCATGTTCTTCATTTTCTTAAGTGGAATTTTGAAATGGAGTCTCAGAGGTAGAAAACAGGTCTCTGTGAGGGTGCTAATGGGAGATTTTGGAAAAGAAGATGAGCCCTAATACTTTTACTCTTTCTTTTTTTAGGCCATTTAGATTCCTTTGATTTATCAAAATATTTGATATGCTTCATAACTCACAGCAGTACCCCAGCTCTGCAGTAAGCTTCCACGAGAGCTGCAGATTTTCAAGTCTGCTACCCAAAGGTTGAGCTGCAATCTGCCCTGAGGTTACCTGCCCTTCCAGAGTGTATGTGACCTATTATTTAATGCTAAAAAATTAATAAGGCTGTAGTTTCAACAACAACAACAAAAAAAAGGACTAGAAACTGAGTCTGTGTGGAATGTAAGTGACAGAAATCATTTAAGACACAGAATCTTGTCTGCTGGTTTCTTCAGTTACCTCTTCAATATTAACTAGAGTCCTCATCAAGCATAACTTATTTTGAGACCAGATAAATCTTCTAAAACCCCACCATAAATAAAGGACTTCAGATGAGAAACACCCAGTTTCAGTTCTTCAGAACCTACTGACAGAGGGAGAGTTTTCCCCTGAATGTGCTGTTCACTCTATTAAAAAGCCAACACTGTGCACTGGCTGGGTCCTCGTGGCAAATGTGAATTTGTGGTTGCAGTAATGTGGTCCTGCCAACTTCCCCCACAGCTCTGTGAGTCCTGTCTGTTGTGTGTTAGTGGTGCAGGTGCTCAGGCAGGATGGTAAATGTTTAACAGCATGTCAGGGCTCCTTCTGACCATGCCCTCCTGTGTTTCCTAAGTTAGACTTGGTTTGTTGCCATCAGGGTTGCAGAGCCACTGGAGCATGAATGGATGCAGTAATTCAAAGTAGGTTTATCCCTGTCTGTGCATTGTGTGCTTTTGACCTTGCAGAAATGCCCGAGGCAACTTCTGAGGAAATTCTATTATCTTGATAAGGGGACTGTAAGGTCAATAGGCAGAAGCAAATGTATTCAAATATACCGAGCATTGTTTAAATTTCAAAAGGGAACCAAGGGACACGTTTTTAAGTTACAGGGAGAGGTCTTGGCAAGCTTGACCAAGAATCTACCTTGTTTAGGGTATAAATTGTAGCATTTAAGTACCAGCTCTATTGGGTGTGATGGATGAGAAGGTCTAATGTTCCGTTCCTTTATAAAAAGAGCACTCGGTGCATGAAGTTCATTCGAAGAAATCACGGTCTTATTTCCCAAATGAGTTGTATCGCTTCTTGTGTCTGAATGACTGACAACTAAAAGAATTTAAAGTCCTGAAATCCACTTTCAGCAAATATTTCTGTTTCAAATTGCTGTTCACGGGTTTTCATGACTGCAGAGTGCATCATTTTAAAGTTTATGAAGATGAAGGATGAGTCATGAACATGGTTGAGTTGAAATTGGTTCAGATTTGCCAGGAAATTTTCCCTTTTGTGGCTTTAGCTTTGAAAAAAAAGACTCTTTCTCACACTGAATTTCCACATAGGTTTTTAAATTACTTACTTGAATCTCAAACTGTGGGAATGGTAAGACAAAAGCATTCTAAAATCGAGATTACCAAGAGTTTCAAAGCTTTAGTATATCCCATGAAAACTAGGAGGCATTTTTTCTTCTGGACTTCATCAGTAAATAGTAGGTTTATTAGCTATGCAGGATCTGATATTTTTGCTCCAAAATTTTCTGTATGAATACTGTGATTCAGTTCAATTTGTTACTTGCTGAAATTACCTTACTCAAGCAAACCTGAGTTATGTAGTTTCTCTAAATAATAATTGTTGCTATTATCAATGCTATTATTTTGCCTGCAAGCTTTCACTCAAGCAAATCAGACTTTATTCCTTTCCTGAAAACACGAAAGATTAATTTTTTTGCATTTCTGCAAGACATTATTTGTGAGTAGTGAAGTGTCTGCACCCAGTTAATATTTATTTAAAGGAAGTGAGAGAGCAGGAAAGAACAGATCCCCCTCCATGGGTGGCTGTTGCTGTCACCCAACCCTCTTGAAAGCAAAAGCAAACAAAAGCTTCAGGACTGAGGCAGCAAAATCAAGTTCTTGTCAGGGTCAGAAGAAAGAGCAAAGCAGTGGTGGCTGGGGGGTGTTTTGTTCTGCTGCTTGACCTCACATGCACCTTTGTGCACCAGACAAAAGCAGGAGCTTATGAGGGAAAGGCTGGTTATAGAATTCATGTTTTTCCTCTCCCCAAATACAGCTGGCTGAGACTGTATAATTAGCCAACATATAATGGGAATTGTAAACTTTATAATTGAATCAAGAAGTCTAAATTTCTCTTTCACCAGTACGTGATGGAGGATTTAGGTGTGAACAGCTATAATGGTACAGTTGAAAGGCTCAAACCTTTGCAAAGAAAGAATACAAAGAGATTTAAAAGTGATTTTTGATGTTTGCAATTTGAGCAAATTCTGCAGGATTCTTCAGCACCAGTCAACCTGCACATACTGAGATTTTGAAATATATGTGTAAAGTATTTCTACAATAGAAATGAAATGCATGTTTTCAGGCTGCTGTATTTTCCATCATAGCTGTGTTGTACAGGAGAATCTCCCGCCCCAAAAGCTTGGTCAGGCTTGAGAGTAAATTCAGGTTTGGACCTCTGATGGCTCAAGGCTTTTCTACCAGAGTGTGAATTAAAATATTTTTTAAACTTTGAGTAATTATACACAGATAGCACTCAGGGCTATATATGAAGCCTGCTTTGACATGAACTTGTAAAGGAGGCAGAACTGTCCCCTGCAGAAGTTTTGTGTTTTGATCTGGCTCTGAGGTTTTGGAGCTGGGCAGGGCAGCATTGATTACACCAGACAGATAACAAGTTAGGGACCACACCATCCATTGACTAGCTGTCACTTTTTTGGCATGATTTTCCTTGGGTTTGATCAAATTACAGCAGGCTCCAAAATATAGCAGGCAACTTCTGCTTTAGAGGCAGAACTGAGAGGAAGGAGGGCAAGGCAGCCCTGGGAGCAGCGTGCTGTTCACTTTGGTGCTGGCTGAAAGGATGCTGACTGTGGGACCAACACAGCACCTGCACTTCTGGTAAATGCAGCTCTTTAACAAGGTAACATGCCGATAGAATAACATCCAGCCCCAATTCCTGTCGTAATTTTTGAGGTTGAACCAGGACATGAGACAATTCTTCATAACTGCTAAGTAAAAACTAATCCCAGACAGCAGCGGGAGACAGGAACTGCATAAAAATAACTGTGTCGTGGTGTAATTATATTAAAAACAGTGGGGTATTTTTTTTTTATCCTTTTGAAATCTTATTAAAGAGAACTTTTTAAGGCTGTGTTACATCCCTGGCAGCTCTTTGTGGCTGAGGCAAGTCCTTGTGTTATCAGAAGCATTTATAGCTGGAGATTCACCCCAGGCTGAGTAGTGGATACAGGTTTCACCCCTTGCCCAAGAGTGGCAATACATATAAAATAAAATAGTATAATATTATATAAATGTGTATAGATATATTAATTATTAGTTATATGATATAGATATTAATTTGTATAAATGATCTCAAAATTGATTTGGTGGGTCTCTATCCATATAAGCAGTAGGTGTGGATGGCTGACCTCCATGTTAAATTCAATACAGAACCCAAATCTGAACAGGGCCCGGATTCCATGGGCAGTGTGGGCACCACCTGGATCACTGACCCTGCAGGCAACTTCCCACCTGGGCACACAAAGGACACAGGATCCCCCCAGGGTGCATAAACCCCCCAAAACAATCACTGAGACACCACAATGGTCATTGGTTTCATAAACACTATTAAACAAAACGTCCAAACGACTACTGATTTATTTATTGTTATTTTTTTACCATAAAGAAAAGGTTAGAAAATGATAGACATAGTAAACACTTCGTGTCAGCAAGTAACAATAATTTTCAGACAAGAAGTAATTTGATTTTGGATTGCCAACAGAAAACTACTGGAGTGGCACACTGTGTTAATAGAAACACCGGCGAGTAACAGCAGGTGTTTGTGTGCTGATAATGATAATTAGAGCACTAAAATCTCTCTCATCATAAACAAAATCAAATAAATAAGCCTGGTTCCATAAAGTTTTTTTTTTTTTTCTCGTGGGTATTGATTTGTGCATTTTTGGGAATATTTCCCTAACGTTTAATACAAGAAAAAGTTTGTAAAATCTCCAGACACCTGACAGTGAAATAAAGTATAGTGCATATCACTGTGGTGTTAAGCTGAAACATCCCAGTGTGTGGGGGAGGGAAACTCCAAAACTTTTCAGTAAAATACAATAGAAAATAAGACTTCTGAAGTTTCAAATACATATTTTTGGTTGTTTGGTTTTTTTTCCTTTGGTATCGACTAAGTTCCATCTTTAGTTACTTCAGTGTAAATCTGGAATAGTTCCATCAGCAATGTAAAGTTACTCTGAGTCTGTAGCAGTATAAAAGAGTACAGACTAGAGACTAATTGATCATTTGTAACTTTTTATGCAGCATTGTGTCAAATAAGTTCTGATTTTTTCTCAGTTTCCATTTCCTTATAAGTGTAGAAGAAGGGAGATGTTATTTGCAATATAACCACCTCATTCCAAATATATATGTTTGCCTATTTTACAACTTTCACTGACCCAACAGGGACATTTCTACATTAATTTTCCTCTGAAAGATTGCCTTTTTTTTTGTAATTCAGTTTAATGGACTGCATGTAAATAAAAAAAAATAATGTTATCTGCTTTCTGTAAAGCAGCTGTCTTAGAGATGGACTACAATGAGAATCAGGATCTGCTTCCATAAATTACTAAAACCTGAATGATTTGGCTCAACTCCATCTCTGTCAGATGAGATCCCATCCCATCATCCGCACAAAACCACTAAAATATCCTGCAAGACAAAAAAGAAATGTCAATATTAGAGAAGCTTCAAGGCAACCAGCATGAGATCTTTATGTCCCAAATGTTAAAACATCCATGTATCTGTTCAGTAATTGTTTCAGATACAGGCTCACACTCTGAAGGCTGGGCTGGTCACTCCAAATTGCAGTTTACCCTTCCCTGCAGCTGTCCAGGCTCTCTGGAGATCTCCTCGGGACTAACTTGGACATTCAGATCTCTCTTTGGAGCTGAATTACAAAGCCTTAGACCCTACAAACATTCAGATATACCTTTATAATATTTCAAATTAATAGTAATATAGAGAGTGGCTAAGCTTATGTCCAAGCAATCTGTTTACTCTGTGATGATTTTCTAAATAAGTTTTAACTACCATTTTCTAATATTCTGTTCCATTAAGTGAGAGAGAATTTCATTACTAATTGCTTAGAAGGGTTTATGGGATAATTGTTCCATTTCCCTTATGAGAATATACTTTATACAACGATATCACTGTATTTTTGGATTTAATAGTTTATGGCCTTGGCTCCCTCTTGCTTGTCTGAAGGTGATTTTCCTATCATCATGTCCTATTTTGCAATTTGTTTACAAAGATAGTTGGGGCCCAGGAGTTATCAGGCACAAACAACAGGCAGGTTCTCTTATTGCCCAAATTGTAAGCGTGGTGTGTAACAGCAAGGACTCACTTATCAGGCAACCCCTGTCAACAGGAAAAATGAAAGCTGGGTAAAATAAAATCATGTCCCTGTCATTTCAGACAGCAAGATGCGTGTTACAAACACCTCATTGATCATTCACGACTGAAATTCAGGTTTAGGCTCCTGAAAAGGTTGCAAATGTTCTTGGAGAGTCTAAGATGTAAAAAAAAAAAAAAAAGCAAAAGGGATACGATCTTTTGAAAAATTTAGTTCCCTGAGCATTTGGGTTGAGACCACCACAATTAGGCTTCATTTGGGACTGTGAAGTGGCAACAAAACTACCTGTCTCTGTTTTTATCATGATTTTCCAAACAATTCTGGTAGATGGTTGTTTATCTCTGTAATAACTCGCTGTGAGAAAGGAATGCCCAAGTATTTCTCAAGTGCGTTGCCTCCTCTGTTAATGTTATAATACAACATTCAGGTGTGGTTAAGAAAATATTTATATCTAGAAGCTGCCTAATTCTGTTCTGTGGTGCTCACAAAGGGACTAATTACCTCCTGCTTGAGCTGCTTTTGGTTGAAATGAAAACACCAGAAACCCCTCTGTGTGCAGCTCAGTGCTGAGGGACCAGCACAGCACATTCCCTGGGAAGAGCTTAAGGGTATGAAAAATCCCGAAGTCACAGGGAAGGTTTGCAGACCTTGAGTTTTCCAGGCAGGAAACCCAGTGTTTGTTTGTAGCTGATCCCATCCACGGGGAAAGTGAGATCCTGCTGTTCCAAAGTGCAGGGAGAACACTGCAAAGCCTTCCTTCATTTGCAGTCCTTCCCTCTGGGCCTGATGAGCTGGAGGGGCATTGGAAGCATCTCATAGATGAAGCACCTTATCTCTAAATTAGCCTGTTGCTGGGCAGCAGAGACTTAGTTTGAGGGAATTTGCCAAAAGCATAAAATTAGGCAGTGTTATGAACTATATATTCTGCTTCTCTTTCATTTTAAATATTAACACTTGCAATCTGGGCACTTTAAACAAAAAAATCCTTCACAGCAATCATCACATTGTACATTTAAGATTGTTAAATGAAGCTTGTATACTAATGCTTTCCTCATTTCAGTAAAATCCCACGAGCAGATAAAAAATTCTGAACCGAAAAAAAAAAAGGATCAAAAATTTTAAAGCATGGATAGTTTTTATTAGCAAATAGGTTATTATAGTTTTATCAGCAAAAGTTGTGCTTTGATTTTTTTTTTTGATTGTGTGAGAAGGAAAGACATATGGTGACTGCTATAGAGTGTATTCAGAAAGTGCATTTGAAAATGCTGTTACCCTGAAGGCAATGAATGATTAAAATAGATTTTTCAATAAACAAGCGAGTGGAAGGAATTGTTCTCTCTTCAGTTTACATTTTGGTGTGTCAGGAAATTGAGTTGGTTGCAAAAGCACTGGACAATATTTCAGGTTTCTTTAAAAAAGTTCCTTTTTGTGTTTTCAATTGGATGTCCTTGAGAGCTGGAAAGAAGCTCATTAGCAAGAAGTGCATAATTATACACTTGGGGTCTAATAATATGAACATCTGCTTTAATCTAAGTGCTCTTTGGTTAGAAATGTCTGAGGGAGGAAAGACCTCGGTGTGCTGGCTGGTCACAGAATAACTGTGAGCCCCTGTGAGCTGTGAAAAAGACTTTTATAATCCTCAGGGATGGCAGGAAAGGCATTTCCAGAAATATTAGTAATACTTTACAGGACGTTGGTAAGACCTTGTCTGGAGTCTTTTGTGTATCTGGATCAGCAATTTTCATCAGAGATAATTCCAAGATGAAATAGGAGAGAGTTTTTCACTGCTTTGGTCTACAGCTGAGCCATTCCTGTCACAGATTTCTTTGTGCTTGGTACAAAAACAAGTAAAAAGTTCTATCTCCTAAAAGTTTCCACTACAGCACTATTGAAAAAATATGTAATGGCTACTTTGGAGAAGCTGAAGGGAGAAGAGAAGCCTGGTATAGGTATTTAAATGATAGTATAAATACAGTTCTAAAGCAATTCTTTCAGTATGCATTTATTGAAAAAGGAAGTATTTTTGCACATAATTTTATCGCTTTGGGGGGGGTTGTTTAATCACGTAGTTTAGGGTGCAAAATGAATGAGGAATTCGAGGAGGGGGGACAGACACCTGCTACTTGTAAGGGATTTTGGAAAAGCAGAGCTCATGGCAGCACTTCACACTGACAAGGTTCTTCTGCTGCAAAGGCAGCCTTGCAAACATCTCACACCCAGGCCGGTTTGCTTTCTATTTCTGTCTTTTTTTCCAGACATGTCTGTTAAACTTCACTAGACTCTAGTTTCTCTTTCCCAGCCCTACCACAGTAAAGGTGATTGAGGGGTTCCCGTTCTCGGGCTGCTGTGATTCCCACACGTTTTTTTGCAAGGCTGTGCAAAGGTGATGTGTTACTGCTGAGTCCTGGGGACACGAGGCACGTGGCTACATCCTTGTGACAAGGAATTCATAAACCAGAATTTATGTGGTGCTTTATGGGAGCAGCTGATTAACTGCAGCCCTCAACAAAGGAAAGATGCTGCGTGCAATTGGAGTACAGGTATAAAAGAGCTACAATAAGGAAGATGCAGGTGCAAACGATATATTAGGCTGCTGAGAAGCAGATTCATTGGCAGGTCTTTGCATTTCAAAAGGAATTCAGGACCAGCTGATATGTGGTGGTTGTTATTTCATGTTGTGTGACAGCACCGTTAAGAACAAGGGTTTGGAAATAAACTCCTCCTTTCTGACCTTGGGAAACTGAATTACATGAATGCACCTTGTGTTTTCAACAAGCCTGGACTTGAGTGTCACACTCTAAAAATTAGTGAAGAATTAATAAATCAGTATACAGAGAGATTATTTTCTTAGTTTAGGCCAAAAAGCCACCAGGTTTCAAACACATTTCTGTTTGCTTGGAGATATTTTTTATCAGATATCACAGGGAGTGATTATATTTGCAAATACTTACACCTTAAGTTTGTAAATAGTTCCCAATAATACTTCAGTTATTGCTGGAGTTCCAATTTGTATAACTGGAAATTTTGCAGAAATACACGAGTTTGAGGTCCTTTGTGGTAGAGTGTGTATGTAAAAGTATTATAAGGCCAACTCTTTTGCTAATTCTAAAGGCAGTGCTTCTCTGGCAACTTTGGTAGTGAAAAATACTGAGTTTTATTTTTCCTTGTGCTTCAAATACGTGAATATGGATTTAATGTGTTGTATTTTCCACTGGTGGAATCCCTAAGAAAGGTGTTACATGAACTTAGTCTGAAAAGTGGTTATTTTTCAAGTAGAAGGGGGAAGTTCAGAACCTTATTTCACTGCTATAGCAAGGGACTGAGAGTAGCAAGAAAGTTTTTAGTCGTGAAATAATGGAATTATAGTTATGAGTGCAAACTGAATATATTACCATGTCCTTGCCCAATGTCTGTCCTGATGGAGAGAGAACAAATTGGTGCAATATTTCTTAAAAAACAGTCATAAATGCAAATGTTACATATACTATTCTATTACACCTTAATATTCTCAATGATAGCAAGACAAATCCCAGCTTGCTCAGTGGCAGAGCATTTTCCTTGGCAACATTTTGACCAGTGTATTCTCTTGCCCTAATTCAGATGCAAGAGAATATCAGTCTCCAAGCTCTTCACAGGCTTTGAGTAATTGCCATTTGGTTTTGTCCTTCACCTCTTTGCTCTTCTGAAAACGGATTGTGTTCCACAGCAGGGTTTCAGTGATGAGAGGTGAAGTAAACCCTCCTCTAGCAATTGGATGCTTTGACTTTACTAAAGTCACTGCTGCTTGAAAGAGAAATTGGTTTCCCTTCAGAACATGTGAGCAATAAAATAAAAAAAACAAAACAACTGTAGATGAGTTTGTATAAGGGCACATAAAATCCAAATTCCATTCCAAGTGTAGACATTTTTGTGAGAGGCAGAAAACTGATTCACTTATTACTAGTGGGGCCATTGTATTTGTTTAAGTCATTTTTGAAGTCCAAAGACTCCTTAAAAGTGTTTATTTCCCTGGGGAGACAAATGCAGGGTTCTGTACAGCAAGTCAAGTATGCCAGCCCTTAACAAGATTATGAGAATCTTTTCCATGGGTCTGCAGTGTGAAAAACATCCTTAGCTGGAGGTCACAATGAATAAGAGGAGAAGAAAGTAGCCAGAAGAGATCCAGCCAGCCTGGTTTTATGGGTAGATTGTTAGCCTGGCTGTAAAGGACTGGTTTCAGATTTGGGCTGGTGCTTACAAAGCAGCTGGGTGCACACATTCTATTGGAAATACTTGTATGAATGCTCTGGGGCAAAGCAGTTACAGTATTGGATACTTTCAGGAAATTTGTTTTAATAGAACAGAATGCCCTGGGCTTCTGCAAATGACTTATCAGCCTCCTTCAGAATACTCAGATGCAAAGCTAAACTTAACTTGCTTTATTTCACAGATGACTGTTTTGAGTACTTAATCCAGGCATTGTATCCAGGCTGGAGAGTGGCACTGATGTCAAACGCCAGCACAGAGAGAGAAGGCACAAGGACAGTCACTCACCAGCTAATTTGGGAAAATAAATTAAATGGAAATGAGATGTAATTGATTGTTAATAAGTTCCTTCTCATGTTAGTAATGTGCAAACCTATGCAAAATTATTTGTTTTGCATAAAGGAACTGGATTGGAAAGATGCCACATGGCCTAGCTACAGAAAGTCCTAAACAAATTGCATTTATTGTGCTGTGCTTGCTCCTTCACATTACTCTCCTCAGATAACCTGTATAATCTCAGTATAAGTAAAGTAACACAGTCTAGGTGTTTGGAGAGGTTCTGAATTCAGCTCTTGCTCCTGTTAAATGCCAGCATTCCTGTTGTGGGCATTTTAAAACTTTGTGCCATTGAAACCCTCTATTTGAGTTCTTTGGGCACCTCCCTGACGTTCCCGGATCAACCTCACATTTCCTTGGGGATTCACTTTTCTGCCCAGGTAAACAATGCAGACACAGTTTCTATGACCCACACAACACACATCAGGAAGCCTCTAGGAGAGGTTTAATGCTGCTGCTTTAATTACTGGACTCATCTTCCTTCCAAAACAAGATTTACTCTCCTCCACAGAAAGAGTTTCAGTTGGATTGCCAGAGGGCTCTTTTCCAGGTTTTTTTTTTGTGTAGACACTTACCTTGCTCCAGGGACTGTTGTGTCATGCACATGCTTTTGGTTTCTTTTCAGGTTTTGAGGACCAACTTCTCCCTTATTTTTTTTTAATGGCTGTCTTCTGCTGAGAAGTGTTAAAATAGTTTGCAGGGACCATCTGCCCTCTTGCCAAGTTGGAGTACTTGGGTTCTGTATGTGGTTGTGACTCTTGCCAACTTTTCCACTTACAGCAAAGTTTCTCCTCCTGTCTTTCCCCATACATTTCTAAATATAAATTAGGAATAGCAAACAGTTTTTTGTAAGGCTCTGTCAGCCCTATGGATAAATTCCATGTTTATTCTCTCTCACTCTCCATTTGATTCCTCACTGAATTTTGTATGTGCTTGCCTTATCTTCTGGCCTTCTTCCCCAAAACCAGAACTGTGCAAATAATTGATTTTTCAGTTTACTGACTGGACTGGCGAGTCAGGATTTGAGGGGGTAATTGTTCATGGTAAAGTAAAAAGCCTTTTAAAAAACTCTTTAAAAAATGAAATCTGACAGTTTTGGAAGCAGAGACATTGCTTTGAAATGAATGAGCTAAATTTCAACATTTCAATGATTCAGCTTGTCAATCCCAATTTGTAAATTATTTTGATTGTCTCAAAACTCCATTTTCTGCAGCACAGAAACTGTATTCATGATAATAATAATAATAATAGATATCCTTTTCTCTCCAGGAGTGCAGTAACTTCCCATGATATTAGTTATTTTCTTTTAGTGATGATTTTGCTTGTAACTCCACTTGCTTATGTAAACTTTTGAGTTCCTGGCATCCTTCAAAGACACTTTGTCTTTGCATTGGTATTTTAGCCTCCTGTTCACCTTTTTGATCTATCTTGGCTATAAATAGTGAAAAAAAAATCACAGGAATTTGAAAGAACTTTCTGGAGAGTTAGAACAGAACACTCTCCTAAAGGGCCCTGGGCATTGGCCATCATCACAGAGCATGGGGCTAAATGAACCTGGTGTGACCATCCCATAGGCTTTTATTCTTTAAAATCCTGTGCCTCAGGCATTTGTTTGTCTCCCTGGGTCTCAGAAGATGCCCTCTAATCCTCTCTGGTTCTGCTCAGTGTGCATGTGCTCAGATGGTGTTCAGATGTCCGTGTCCCTCGGCCAAAAAGGACACGAAAACAAACTTTCCTTTTCTCTTCTGCACTGGAGTAATCTAAGGGTGGTTCATAGCTGATCTGTGCATTGTCAGTGCTGTGGCAGCTTATCCTTCTACATCAAGGAGACATAACCAGCTCCTGCATCATCACTACAGTGATTCAAATGGCTCCAGAAATAGCACTTGCTGCTCTCTGTTGAATTACTTGGTAATCACTTCCACAAAGCTGCAGTGATGACTCTCACTTCTGTGTGCCAGAAATTACACTTGACCATATTATGAAAGGAAATGAATGTGGTTTTTCACTGAAGTGTTTTGAGTATTTAACATATATAGTACACAGTAAGTGGTGTGATTGTTACAGAAAAGTCTTTTTTTTCCCTGTCTTTTCATGATTTTCTTACTTCAACTAGACTTTAAATCTTTCAGTAGTGACCTGTACCACTTTCACACATAGGTCTTTTAGTGGAGTCTCCATGTGGTAGAGTTGTCAGTTGGACAATCAGCCAGCCAGGATCTCTGCCTGCTGCAAATCCACATGGTTCCATTAAAGTCAGTGCTGATTTGTGTCAGTGGAGGACCCATCCTGGAGCTTTAATGTCCTCCTCCTTTCAACAGAAATAAAGCCAGCTCTGAAAGAGCAAGTGTTAGAGCAGTTCAGTTCATACCAATTCATAGGGAGTGTGACCCTTTGCATTGCTATTCCTATATATTCAGGCTACTGTGAATGGTCTCCTTAGAAAATTAGAGTTATGTATAATTTGGTGGTATGTTCCTGTAGCTGCCCTAAAGATGTTAACCATTGTTAGAATGGAAAGTAAGAGCAAAAGTGCTATTAACAGATGCAGGATTTGTGCATGAATTCAAAGGTCTATTAGTGTGTTTCTCTTCTTATCTCACCCCTGAATGTCACCAGCCTGGGAATTATGCAAGATCACGTTTTCACTTTCTTTTGAGAGAAGTGTCTTTCCAAGCTTCCTGAATGTGTTCTAAAATGCCTTTTCAAATTCATTGTCAAATAATTGTTTAGTTTTCAAAGTACACCTGAAATTGGGAAAGGCTGCCAAAGCCATCTATTAGGTAGGATTAATTCAACTCCTTTTCTGTGTGCAGTATGATATGGTTTTTATTACATGTTTGTCTACCACTTAGTCCACGACATCATTTCCTCACTCAGTACAGAGTGTTCCTGCTTTGGCACATGTCAGGTTGCAGAGTAGAGGAGACAACAGTTCCATCATATTTCTCCAGAGCTGCAGAGCACAAGAGGCAGCAAAAAAGGAGTGAAGAACAGAGGGGAAAAAACCAAAGTCACACAGGCAGAGCAGTTGATGTGTGCTGTCCTGGAGAAATTAATTCTGGTGCAGCTCCTGGCACTGATTTCCTTTGCAATGCTGCCCATCTTGCTAAAGCAGATTTTTCACAAAGGGCCACAGGCTGTGCCTTCTCATGGTCCAGGTCCCTGGTTTGAAACTCCGAGGGCTGATTTGCAGGAGAGTTGAGCACCCACAGCTGAAGGGAATGGTCACAGTGAACTTGTTAGCAGTTTTCATATACTGTGAAAAAGCAAGTCCTTGATATCTGGAACGAGAGATCCAAACATTGACAGGCAATACCCTTCTTATATTACAACTGGCTTTGCTTTGTAATTCAAATTGCTATATAATAATCTCTATGAATGGTATGGTGGCAGCCAACAGCACTGGTGATTGATTAAACACTTCAGCCTCCCTTCAGACTTTAATTAATCTTAGCAGCTCTTTATTGCTTTGTAGGCTACAAAGCAATAGAGATTATTGCCACTTTAGTAGGGAATAGAGAGGAGCTTCTCTGAGTGTTGGTTGTGGCTTTTTCCCCTTTCTGAAAGTCTTCCCAGACACGTGAGCAGAGAGTTAACTTGCTTATGAGTTTCAAATGCTTGAAAAACCCTATCCCTCCTTTCTTAGGATAGCTAGGACATAGAGTTAGAGCTTCATAGAAGCTTTGAAGCCAAACTCAGCAGTGCCTCATGAGGTGACCTCTCCCCTGCCCTCCCAAAGACCCCTTCCAGCCAGAGCTGTACTTCTCTCTTCTTCTGTATAATAGAATTCTTTCTAAAATCCCCTTAAAGAAGAGTTTTCTCCCTTTTAGGGTTTTTTTTGTTGTTGTTGTTATTGTTCATTTCTTAGCATTTTCCTGTAAGGAAAGCACACTATATAAAGTTTTATGTCTTTGTGATGTAGTGGCCTTCATATTTTTTATAAATTCATTTGACACCTACACTGCCACTCCCTTCCTCCTGTGCATCCATGAGTGTATTTTGGGGACACATTATCACTCCATGTGATGTTTTGTACCCTTTGTCCAGCCCTTAAATTTATTTTTTTTTGCTACTGGCACAGAATTATTCCAGGAACTGACCTACTATCTCAACCTGTCTCCCCATTCCCTTTTCCTGGGAGAATTCTTGTGCTTGGCTATGGGAAGGTAACTCAGGGCAGGATCAAGGAGTCAAAAGGAGATGCTCTAGTTTAGTGCAATACACTCAGATGATGGGTCACATCATCCACATTTGGGTGGATATATTGGCTTCTCCCCATTTTCTTTTAGCACTTGCAATCCCCTCATTTCTTGCATGACCTTGGGTCTCTTTGCAGTAAATGCCACAATTTAAAACAGTAACAAGAGAAGAGGATTACCTGCCACTTATTTTACTCAGTGCTAGGTTCACTTTTGATTACTTTTTAAGTTTCATACAAAAAGCAAACAAACAAAACCCAAAACCACAATAGCAGGAAGAGGATTAGCATTGGGTCATATGAACTATTTGAGACTCTCAGACCTTTTAAGGGTGAAGGGTGACTAGAGCTCCTACATCTCCATGAAGAGTAGATTATTTCACACAGCATAAACACATGTGAACTATTGGCAGAATAAAATTTGTAGCTATCACACTCCAATTTTACTCTTTTCCTAAGTATTTTTTGTCATTGTCATAAGAACAGTCATTGTCTGCCATTTTCTTTTCTTCCTAGATTTTTTCTGGGTTGCACAATAGGAGCACAAAGTATATATAACCTGTAAGTCACTTGCAGTATGAAGTTAACCTCTTAAAGGTTTCGTATTTTGATTATTTACCATTCCCCCTGTTCCTCTCAGATTTCCAAGGCAGCCCAGGAACAGGAGTGACCAGGCAGTCAAACTGCAGAACTGTGAAAAGGTCATATTAGAAACTGTATAATGCACTTAGTGCATATTATTCTGCTGTCTCTTAAAGACTTGATGGGGGAATTAAAAACCTCCCTCTTGCGACAGAGATCATAATGACAACTGAAAATGTCACAACATAAATTGGTTTTATGTTAATGATTGTAGCAAGGAGGAGAAATTATTCAAATACAACTTTTTACACTAAACCTGCAGCTGCAGCACTGCAGTGTTGTGCTGCTTCGTGTGTTCAGCATTCAGGGCATGTTCAGGCTCAGGCTGAGGACCGAACCCTCCCCAGGTAGGAGCTGGCACTCACCTCACCTTGTGCTTGGCACACCTGCAGTTACAGGAGCCAACAAAGAGCCTCCTGAATGTCTAAGTTTAAGGAAGCCAAACCAGCAGCTTCCTCATGTGAGCCTGATCAGCATCACCAGCACAGCTCCTCCTATTTGGACTTAGAGGTGAAAAACAAGCAAATCAAGCCCAAATTGGGCTCCCTGGGTGACTTCAATGTTCATTTCCATTTCCTTTGTTGATGAGCTCTCTGTGTTGGTGTCCATCCAGTCTTACAGTTGGAGAAAATACAACTTCAAGTTTAGCTTAGGCCATGCTTTAGAATAAAATGTGAATGTGTGCAGTTTGGGTGCAGACCTGCATTATTTGTGTGCTCTTATTACCTGCTTTGCTTATCCTGTCCTCTCTTCACTTCTGGGAGAAGGGGGGACTGGGCACTGGTCTTCTCCTTCCATTATCCTGGGGATGAGAATAGAATGTACAGGAGCTGAAAGGACCTCACTGTCCCAGGAGAATTGGATGTTTCAAGTGGACAAGTCAGGCAGGTAGTGCAATTATAGAGCTGTGTTTTCACCTGACTCTAGAGGGTATTAACTTCAGCAGAATAAGCACAAGACCACTTTCACAAGTGGCCTTATGGTACCTGTGTGATATATGGTACCTGTGTGATACTTTAGTGGTCAACAGTTTTGAAAAACAGATTGGTAGAGTAGGGTGGAGTTCAAAGCAACTAATTCCTGACTTAAAACTGCTAATGATCTGGATTTTATCCCTTCTATATCCTTCTCAAATTAGTATTGAAACATCTTTTCCAGAAATGGCTCACTAGTGTTTCAGATGTCTCACAGGTACCTGGATAAGAAGGAAAAGATTAATATCAGTGTAGCCTAATTCTAGACAAGATATCAAGATGCTTTTCCCTAAAGCACTTTCTAACCACTTATTCTGATAACTCTCTGTGAATTCCTTGAGAAAACAGTATTGGGTTTATCTGCCCATGGAATCATTCTTGAAGGAAGCAGATGTGTTGTTTCCTGTCCATGAATAACCTCGTACATAAATAAACCTTCCTGACACTCTACAAGTATTCTGAGAATATGTAGTAAAATAAAAACACAGATTTGCAGAAAAGATTTCTAAAAGCCCAGTGACAAATGACATACTTAAGGAACTGACAGATATCTGCTACAGGACAAATAAATGGCAACAGCTAACAGTGAATAGAAGCTTCCTCTGAGATTTGCTGCCTGTATGAAAAACTCACAGTATGAAAAAGGACAAAGTAGGGATTCAGATTTCAGCAGTAAGTACCTATTTAGGGGTGAAAGGAAGAAAACGTTGCCAGAGTCACTTTTGGAAGTGAAAAATGTAATTCCTTGATATAACCAAATCAAGAGTCTCATCTTTGATTTTTTTTTTTTTTTTGCTCTCTAAGCTACTGAAACTTTGGGAGCCTAAATTAAAGAGGAAATAGAGGACTTCAGTTAACTCTGTCAATAACTACTGACATTTTACATAAAGATGTAACTGATTATTTTAGTTGGAAAATCAGTGAGAAAATGGGAAGAGTTGAGGCAATGTGTGACATGGCAAGGAGACAGCAACAGAAGGAAAGTCTGTGTCCCCTCATCCCTCTTATTCCATCCGCCTTCCCAAGCTGTGTTCCTGTCTTCCAACGCATCTCAGGCTCTTTCTTTTCCCTCCCTCTCACTCCTTGGCTGGCTCAGAGATGCTCTGTGTGTCAGCATCCTGCTCTGTCCTCTTTCCCAGCTCATAGGCTGCTATCCCAGCTCCAGAGCCACCTGGCAAAAATTCATTTGTTTGATCCTCTCTTCTCATGAGCACAAGAATTTTGAAAAGGATTCTCTACAGAAAATGTCCATCTGCTTCTCTTCTACGTGTGAGCTACTCCAGCTCTTCAGCCCTGATCTTTCATCCTGTTTATATGACCTTCATTGTACATTGTCTTCATCTTAACTACATAAATAACTTGAGCAAAAGAGCAGATAATAAATATTATTTGCTTTATTATAAATATTCCCAGGTAAACCTGCAAAGGATACTCTCCAGTATGAGCTAATGTTCTTTTCAGAACAAAGGCATGCCCCTTAACTAAAAACCTGTTGCATGGCTTCAGCTTCAAACCTGCTGCAATTTTATCTGCCTTTCATCTGATTTTAATTCAAGAATTTGCTTGTATGTGTAAAGTCATTTCCATTAGTTTCTTCCCGTTATCTCTACAGCCCTGTGAGTAACTGCTGCTGTCTCAGAGAGAGTACACATTAATATTTTGTTAGACAAGATTGTAACAGGTGACTTTTTATTCAGATTTTTGCGAGCTGATAAATGTGAAAAAGAATAACTTTTCCAAAAAGGCCAATCTCTTTGAACTTGCAGGTCCATGTAACGAGTAAACAGGCCTCCTGCTTTATGATATTCCACACAGAACATACTGTGATTAGACTCTTAACAATGATGAAATATTGCTATTAATACACAAGGAAAATAGCCAGAAATTTTATTTCAACTCAGAGCAAACAGAAAATCTGCCCACATTGTGACATTTGATGCCAGGCTGATTTTCACCTAATCAGATTTGTGTCAATGAATGGCACATAAAAACATTACAAATAGAACGCTTTGATTTAAACCTGTGACCTTTGTTCCCAGAAAAATCTCTGTATTTTCCATTAAGGAGTTTATACCGTGGATGGAGAAAGTAGATTAATATGCCACCAGTCAGCAATCTGTGCATGTAGATCCCTTTGGCTTGTAATTGTTATTAAACTGGTTCACTGCACTCTCCATAAAGCATCAAGTCTCTTGGTAAGGGAGTACACAGACCTCTGTTTATTCTGAGAAACTTGTGAACTGCTGTAATTCATTTCAGATTTATAGTTTCACCATCTTTAAATTGATGTTGTTTTTTACAAGCAAAGGAACAGCCAATTTTTTTTTAACAAACCAATGCAATTTAATGCTTATAGAATTTATCTGCCTGTGGATCAGCAGCATAACACAATTTTAATTACACCTACCACACTTCACTGAATTCTCTCATTCTGTAGCAAAGCCTTATCAGAGTAAAGGTCCATGAGATGTGTTGAGCTCTGCTGAGCCCAAAGTCACAAGCTTTGCATTCTCATCATTAAAAAAAAAAAAAGTTAAAGAGCCAGTCATTTACACTTCTCTCTCAGGGGGAAGCAATACTTACTATTACATAGAGAATTAATGGAAAATACAAACTACTAAGTGCCTCTGTGGTTAAGTGCAAAACTATCCAAAAAAATATGATTAGAGAAAAAGGAAGGAAGTGTTAAAGCAGGTCAGGAGCACTCTACTGAAATAATTATTGTCAGTTGTTCATTATGTATTAATTCACGGCTAAGTAGGTTTTACTGCTTTCTTTGCAGCACAGTTATAGTTCTCTGCTAGTAAGGCTTTGTGCCAGCCCACTCACACTTAACTGCAGTGTTTTCTGACTACAGAGATATGAATTCATTGCAGCTGCCTTTGTTGTATTTAAGAGGCAAGGAAACTACAGAGAGAAAGGAGATCACATCCAATGGCAGAGACCTGTGAGTGCTTCTGCACGTGCTGTCCCTGTGTCCCTGTCAAGCACAGCAGTGCTGCTTCCCCACAGCAGTCACTGAGCAGGGAAAAGGCTTCAACACTAATTCTTTAAAGGCTTCAACGTGATTTTTCCCAATTTTAAAATAAACCTGCAGACAGGAATGATCTGTGTCGAGAACCATTTCCCTTTATTGCATTGAAATATGTGTGAGGTGTTTTTAACAAAGGCTGTTTGCTGAATTCCCCTTCATACCTGTTGAACCTGTAAATGAGCTCGAGCAGAGTAGTAGAGGTCAGGATTCCTCTCTGGTCTGGGACAAAACTGAGAGATGGGCTGGAAAGAGAGTCCTAAGGGGGAGGCTCAGCAGTTCCTGGGCTGCACAGTCTGACAGCAGTCATGCAGACACCAGGACAATCCCCACAGCTTCTCCTTGGACACTGAGTTTTGTGGGAAGGGAAATATTTTAATATATTTGGGGTTTGGGGATGGCTTTGGCACATGGGGAGAGTTTGGAGAGTTCTATGGGCTTAAAACTGTTGGGACACAGCAAACAAATCTGAAGCAAAGCAGGCTTTGTTAGTTCTGCTGCTTGGTGCACTGTTTATTTTATTTTTTATGTATAACCATTAACTGATGGTGGTAGTTTGTCTTTCCACTGGAAGAGTAGAAATAACTGTAAAATATAGGAAAGAGAAACTAATTTCAAGGAGTTCTTGGGAAGACTTAGTGATTTTGATTTGAAGTGCATCTGTAAGTGACTAGAGAGAAGACGATTTGAGGCAGAGATCTTAATCCATGTGCTGTCATCTCCCATTCCTGCTCCTTGGCATATCTTGTAACATCTCCAAAGTCTGACAGCAGAAGTGGTGCAATACAGTCCTACAGTATTTTCAAAGTACAGATGGGCCAAGCACAGATGGCTGTATTGCATCCTGTACAGCCTCTCGCTTAAACAAATATAGAATAATTTCTCTGGCACTGCTGGGTTGGTTTTTTTTCAGATTTACATTGAACTAAATCAGGCTGTGAATTTTTGATTTTCTCTTTATCATCATCCATCCCAATTAGTGGGTCTTCTTTCTGACACGGTGCCAAATTGTCACATTCATCTTCTTATCCTTTGCAAAATACATTTTGTACACCTGGAAGAGGTTATACAGTTCTCCTTTTTTAAGACACCTTTCTTTTAACAATTAACTTGCTTAGCTAATAAGGGAGTCAGATATTTGTTATTCCCATTTCATGTAAACGGGCAAAAAAAAAAGATGGCTTCTAAGCAAAAAGTTTACAACCTAAATAAAGTAAAGGGAAGAAACAACACTGGTATTGCCAGTTAAAAATGTGACAGCACAGGTCAGCAGCATGTGCAGTCTTACAGTCAGTGTCTCAGAGATGAATTATCATGCATTTGTCTGGCTTTGTGTAGGCATCATGTTAGAGCTGAGTTTTAGAAGTATCTGAACATGCCTCTGCAAGTGTTTACAGAGAGTCTCTGACAGGTGTGACAAGAAAAGCTGAAGGTACTTGTTTCAAAGTTTAGCAACTGGGTAATAAAGGCTGTCATCGTTAACACAGAGGAGTCGGTGATGGCTCAGTACAGGGGTGACTGGAAGTGAAACAGAACCTGGAAAGGCTCTGGAAGTAGAGTCTTGCAGTTTATGTGCTCTGCAGTGGGGACTGGGAGGCCAGTGGGAAAATGCAGGCAACAGAGGATGGAATGGTCAGCACCAGGAGCTGGGCTGTGTTATCTTTGCAAAATTGTCTTTGCAGAAATTTTTGGAAGGATACGAAGAGATGCTGGTGGGACTCAGTAAGGCCAGAGGAAAGGGCATGAGAATAGGCAGGAGAACTGATAAAAGGTGCCTAAGTGGGAGAATGGGTTGTAAATGCCATGTTTTAAAGCACCATTTACTGACTTTGCACAAAATTTAAGCAGTGTTAATTTTGAGGTAGTCCCAGGAAAGGCTACAGCCCCACTGGAAGGTGACAGAAGATCTCCAGTGAAGGGGTTTGAACGCTAGAGAGGAAAAACGAGATCAGTTCTGCCTGTGGGGATCTTCAGATGACAAGTTGGCATTTGTGAGGTGTCTGAAATATAGACAAAAATTTCAGTGTGACGGGCAGAAGTCAATCCATCAGTCCTTCACACACGTGTCTTGGAAACTGAACTGAGTTTGTGTTCATGGAGGGCAAAAAGAGGGTGAGGACAGAGCACCCCTCTCAGACTTCCGCAGAGAGCGCGAATGGGACATGGAGAAGACAGGCAGAAAAACATGGGAGTACAGGATTCTTGGGAAAACTGCACTGAAAGTAGCTGAGAGCTGAGGAAATGAAGTTGGCACCAACGTTAGCTGGACAGGGTCCATTTGAAGTGAATGAATCTGCCTTTACGGATGTGCAGAAAGTGGATGCTGAGCTGGAAAAGAAATCCTGGTTGGTGCTTTGGGACCCCAAGGCACAAGACAGGGAGCTGAGGGAGTTTCCAGGCAATGGGGAGGTCACTGGGATTTATGGTGGAACTGTAGTAAGTAATGAGGAATGATTCCACATTCTTAAAGCAAGAAGCCATAGTTATTACTGTGCTAGAGAGCTTTTATTCCACAGAGTTTTACAAATGCATTCTGATGGCAGGGACAATGCCATAATTGGGAACATCTGTAGCATTTGCCCAGGCAACACCAGTTAACAAAAGATACTTTTTTTTTTAATTTAGTAAAATATACCAAACTGTTTGAAAGTGAACTGATGGTGGGAGCGAGAAGAGAGAAAAGCTGGTGCCATTTTCGTTTTCTAAACAAGTAGAATAAATGATCTTTAGAATTCAGCGCAGCAGCTATTGAATTTTTCATCCTGAGATCCCATAAAAGATGTGGATGTACAACAAACACACCTCCCACAAAAGCAACCAGGTGAGAAGGGCCCAGTGAGACGTGGATAACTGAATTTCCTCCGACAGAAGAAGTGATTGGCAGATCAATAGCCAAAAAAATCCAGCTCTTGAGAAATCTGTGAATATTCAGTTACAACTGCTGCAGATGGCAGTTCCTCTCTGTGAGTGCTTCTACCCCTTACAGGAGCTAAAGAGTGAATTTATTCATCTTTATTGACCTATTGACCCTTATGTTTATGTCCTAGAATACGGATTTACTTTTGGAAATTCCAAGTTACTGTGCATGCACACATAGTATATACACAGTGTAACATGTAGAGAATGGATACATATAGTTTTTCCTTTTAAAAAGTGCATATAGAGGGTACTGAAAGGAGAAAATAATCATTTCTTGTTCGAAAGCAGGTCGGCTCAGGAGCTGAGCAGCCAATTTGTGAGCTGTGAGGCACCACCAGATGTGAGGTTTCCCTCCGTGACCCTGCCAGACCTTCTGCCCTCCCTGGTCTCGTTGTGCCCTGATGTCAGGTCACGTAACACATCTCTCATGTCTCCAGCAAATCCAAAAAAGGGCTGTTCTTTTACTGGGCTTTTCCTGGCTGGCTCACAGAGCTTGGCACAGGCCACCCCAGCACTGAACTTACTCCCCACTAAGCACTTAATTGCAGGGAGTTGTGTTGCCTCCACACTTGGAGCAGCGTCCTGATGACACATCACCTCCACCTCGGCAGGATCTTTAAGAAATCCTTTAGACCGATGCTTTGTGCTGCTACCTTGTGACTGTTGGCTGTAAATACACCCGTGGAGAGTTCCTGTCTGCTGGGTTTCACACTCACAGCTCCTCTGACACAGGAAAATATATAGACTTGTTTTCGTGAAATGTTGGTACTTGGGATTCTTTTTAATTACTTCTGAATTCTGTTACCCAGTAAAAAGACCTTGTAGGTTCAGTTAACATTTTCACTTTATAATTCTGACAGTGCAATATAGTACAATTGAATTAATCAGGTTTTTCTGTGTTTCTGTTACAGAGATTTTGAGGGTCTCAGTTAAATCATCCTATTTGCAGACTGATTACTAGGGAGGGAATGTATCACTCTGGGTTTAAATTATCTTGCTGGGAACAGATTTTAATCTTTCCTTCTTTTTTCTATGGAGTCCTGTGGATATATTATATCTTATTCAACTCTGTTTTCAAAATGTTTTCTATTTTTGCCTGTTTAATGAGGCATGTCAAATGTTCCTCACTTTTTGCACTTTGGAAATCTGTAGAAATAATTTCCTTTCCTGCTATTTGTCAGCGGGAAGGATTAAGGATTTGTTTTACTTTTTCCAAAAGAAAACCTGAGCGTGCAATCTTTCATACATGAGCAATTTTTTTCCCTACGTTTGTCTAGCATTTAGCATGATGGGTTAGTTGGAGATACCAGCTTCTCAGCTATGCAGTGCTGGGATGTAGAAATTTGGCAAAGTCTCAGATCTGCAGGGGACCAGACTGGTGGGACAGGCTGTGCTCAGAACTGTTTGCTGTCGAACTCAGCCCAGCGATGTTTCGCTGCTGCTTTCTGGCAGTTAAATGGTCTCTTTGCTGAGCTCCCCGTGAGGTTTCTGGACATCAGATCTGGGGCACAGAGGGTATTTCCCTGCCAGCTCAGCCCCAGCTCCTCATTCCTCAGGAACGAGCAGGATTTCAAGCCCATCTCTGAGCCTGGGACCGGGAGTTCTCTGCCCAGGATGTGTGCGGGTGCTTCGGCTCAGCAGCGTGAGCACCTGACATCAGGGCTTGGACTCTTTTCCAAGAGCCATTGAACTAAAATTTGGACGATTTAACACCTGACTTGGGGACACCAAAGTAGTTATCACGCTGAAGGTCACACTCGATCACTCTGGTCATGATGAATATGAGAGGATGAGGCAGCTCAGGGGAAATCTTCTTTATTTTTATGAGACACTCCAGGATCCCACCATTCTTGTGGAATATATGGGTAAATGGGTGCTGCAGGGAGGTGGTTCTTTTCTCCATGTCTTGTTTAGTAGGAAATAAAATAAAGGCTATGAAGAAATCCGAGGTGTATTCAGCCTGGAGAGCTGCAGAACTCCTTTCTTTGTCACTGTGTGAAAAAAGGACAGGAAGGAAAGAGAGAAGGAAGAAAAGTGTTTAATCCTCCTGCGTGACACTACTTAGATAAATACTTCCCAGATTAGCTGTCAAACCATTAACTACTACACTCAGTTGTGGTCTGCTCCTACACATGCAGTTTAGTTGAACTTTCACATTTTCTCTGAAGAGCCGATTTGTGTCTGGACACCAATCAAAATTACATATTCTGTAACAGGACACTTGTTTTCTTATCTCTCTTTCTACAAGCTATTGTTTTTCAATGAAACCAACAACAGCAAAGGTCAGGATTTATGCAATAACATGAAGTAGTACAAATAGGGAGCTGGAATAGGAGCTGGAAGCCAGCCATGAACCAGGGCAAGCTCTTTTTCCTTCTTGCAATGTATCATTTATCCACGAAGGAACATTTCCGTCCCCTGTACATACCATCTCTATATACACCGCTGGGGATGTGTAATGTTGCTCTTAGTAAGAACATTCTCTTTATTTTCTATCTCGCTGCTGTCAATAAATCATCTGTTAAATGAATCAGGCCTTGTGAACTTGTACTGCCAAGATTGATTTTTGCATGACGTTTCTTCGGGAAATGAATTAAATCTTAGAAAGAAAAATGTGTGCACAGTGGCAAAGTGTGCTTTCACAGGGAGAGTATTTATGATGAATAGAAGCAAGATAGAGTACACATGCTTCACAGAACACATTCTTGTAATGATGCACGGTACTAATATGATCTGAAGTAAAGATGGTAAGATCAGAAGCTTTCAATGCAGAAAGATTACCATTTCCTTTGAAAGCGTTATTTACTGTAAATTCCTCAGATAGTTTTCGAAATACATTGAGTTCTTTCATTGTGATTTACATAAGTCCTTATTTTTTTGGCTCTCCTCAGTATCCATCAAAATAATTGGGCTTTCAGCAGTGCTTTGTACAGACAGGTGGGTATGAATCCAAGGGCGATTTTTTCTCTTTACTGGTTGCCTTTATGACAACCAAAGGAGGCTCCTCTTGCATTATTACTTTATGGGGGTAAAGTAAAAGGCCCTGTGAGTCTGCCTGCTATGCAAGAGAGTGAATGTGTGTGTCCTTCACCTGTTGTTACAGAGATACTTAAATCCAGTCTCCTTTTGCTGTCAGTGAAGGTTTCAGGCAGAGGAAAAGAAAAAAATTCCAAGTGACTTCTTCTCCAAGATTTTCTCAACATTAGAAGTGCATTTCTGTGATCAGTCATAGCAAATGTAGTAGGAAATGATTTTTAATCCTTTTGCAATGAGACACACGTAAAATAGCCTGTGGTCATTAGCTCACAATAAAATAATGGCACTTTGTTCCTTTAGTGGGAACTGCTTTTCCTGACAGTGACAGGGATGGTAAATATTGTACTAAAGGCCTGTAACCTACGGATACTTTAATATCCAGGAACTTGTGTCAGAATGGGAAAAGTACATTCCAGCTCTATAGTGAATTAAAAATCAAAACATTAAAAGGACCAGAGTGTGAAATGGTATCCCTGCCTCCTTAAGGAGCATCAAAGGAATAAAGAAATATAAAAGGCACAAGACAAACTTTTGGAGGGAGGCTCTGGTATACAAATGGTTCCAGTAAAATCCTATTCCAGCCATAAATCCACTCAAATTTGGTTCTTAATATCTGAGAGCATTGTGTTCCCTTACCAAGATTACTCCACCCCCTGGTTGTTCCCTGTTGTCCTGATTGCTGTGTTACTGTGCTGTATTTCCTCCTGGTATTTGTGCATTTCTGGATTTGGAAGGTGCAGTAGTGCAGAAATAGTTCTGATTTCTTGTCAGGGGATCTTTGCAATCCACAGGGGAGCTATGTTGTCTCATTTGCACTTTCTTATTGAATTTCAATCAGTTTTCCCAACAATTTGCTGGAGGAATTCCCGTGGGACTTCTTCAAATGCTCCCAGCCCCACGCTGTCCAACAGCTCCTCATTTTCTCTTCTAGGGTTGCCTGTGTTTTCTCATTTAAGAATAATTCACCACATGACAACATTTTACATTAATGAAGCCCTGGTGGTATCAGTTGTGATGACATTCAGTAGGGAACACAGAAAATAAGCACAAGGATATACACAGTATAAAATAAAAATCAACTGATGTGCAAAAAAGTTAATGAGGGGGAAAAACAGTTTCTGCTGGCATATGCTGACTCACGAGTATCTCCCTCTCCATCCTGCTCAAGCGTGGGCAAATTGGATTTATCTGTCACTTTTCAAGGGTCCCTGAGGACAAGAATAAAGATGGTGGGCTCTGCTAAAACTTAAGTGAATCTACTCAATTGTTTCCCCCTTTTTTCTGTTTCATAGAGGACCAGTTCCTGGAAGAAGGAGCCTTTCTAATAAATTCCTGGGTGCTTCTTGCTGCTTTTAGGCAGTATCTGAAATCCCAGCAGAGACTGTGAGAAGAATGGGGGGTGATTTTTTTTTTCTGTGGGAGAGCAGATCAGTGCTGGTGTTCAGTGTCCCTCTGGGAGTGCCCTGTGCTAGACCCACACAGGCTGCACAGTGAGAGTCCTGTTTTCCACTTCTGTACAATGTTCTGTGCTGAGTTTCCTCAGGTAGCAGCTGTGATCATCTATCATGAGGGTGGACAGCCCAGACCTCACCTCCAGAATAGGCATCTCCAGCACACACTGGCATTTGGATCTTGCTACCCATAAAAATAATACCTTTTCTCATTAAAACAGACAAAACCCCCAATAACCAACTGGGAGCTCATTAATTTTAGATTTGAACAAACTTAAAGAGATGGAATAGTGTCAGAAGAACAGAATTGTGTAAAAGTAGAAGTTTTATCCTATGAACCACCAAAACTTCATGTATTTTAAAAGAATTCTAAAATACATGGATTTTTAAAGAATGTTATCAAATAATAATAAATCTCTCTGTTTACTATGACACTTTACAAAAATTATCTACTGCCAGTGCATTTTTTTTCTTAATTCAGTTTGAATCCATCTGTGATTGCACAAAGAACTGTAAAATTAGAGACCTCTTACAGCTCATTTCATATATAACCATATTTTCAACTTCTTTTGGAGAAGTGTTGCATGTGCTTATGCTTCTCCATAGGCATTCTGTGAAATCATCTTGTGCTTTTATTTTTCCCTGTATATAATCTTTTCATTTATACTCTTGGCTGTTGCTTTCCTGCTCCAATTGAACATAAATAGATCTGCCCATTTCTTCTCAAATGCTGTCAAATTACTGATATTACTTCCTGAATTTTGCTCCTTCCAGCTCAGGGCCATTTCCATTATGGAAGGTAGCAGCTGCCCTTAGCATCAACAGCTCAAGTTATTCCAACTACTGTATTTCAGAACATTTTTACTGAATATCAGAATCTAAAATTTCTCTCTGTTCAGCAAGTGGAGCAAAACAACCTCTTGGATGTGGAGAAGTTCAGCAGGTTGTCTTAACATTTTCAGCTATGGCTTTGGAAGGTCTGTAGGAAACAATTCCATTTAATACTCAAATATACACACCATGATACTGCTTGTCTAAAAATAACTGTCCCTCAGTTCCCTCATTTTAACCCCAGTGAGTTTTGTTTGTGCTCTCAATTATTCTTCCAGCTTTGCTTCTTTATTATTCCCAATGCCTTAGAGTGCAATATCTGCTGAGCTGTTGGCAGCAAAGTCAGGTATCTGTGAAACCCTCCCATGGGCTGTGAGCTGCTTTTTTAGCACTGCTTTAAACTCAAACCAGGGTTCATTTTCCCTAAGAAATCATCCCTCTTGCAAAGACCAGCCAATGCTCAACAAGCCAAGGCTAAAGCCAACTGGAATGTCTTCTCTGAGGCTGGTGCAGAAGACACTGGATGCCAAGTCAAGGACATCTGTTCAGAGTGTAAAAACAGAGAGGAAGGAAGAGGGAAGGAGGAGGGAAGGCAGGAAGGAAGGCAAGAGGGGATGTGATGACTCCATAAAGCCTTTTTTCATCCAGAGAACTGCAAGAACTGCTGGAAAACTCCATTCAGTCAGACATTTTTATTTGCTCTGCTTTAGTTTTCAGTTGATGTAACTCCCTCTATTCCACCCTTCAGGTGATATGAGAGAATTTGAACGAGAACATCAGCTGGCAAGTGAATTTTGGGAGGCTACGAATCATGCAGGAGATAACATTTTAATTAGTACCTGACGTGGCCAGAATGGCACAAGGGACATTGCTCCCACAAGCTTCCTGCTCAGCTTGACAGTCCCCCACCATCTTATAGTTGGGATGTATTTAAAATAAAACTCCAGGCTTCTTAATCACCTGGCAAAGATGAACTTTGCAGGGTTTTCCCAATTAATGTGAGCACAAAAGGAACCAGAGTTAAGCACCATGAAAGCAGATGTACACTTTGCCTGCAGCATTAACAGGGAGCTTTGCAGCTCTCAATCTCTGTTTGCACAGGTCTGGCTGAGCTTTGTGTTTTATATGTCCCATTTTAAAGAAGCTTCAGATCAAAGCCTATTTCGTCTTCCCAATAGCTCAGCTGCTCCTGTAATCATCTGAAAATCTGAACTGCAGGATCTTGGCATCTGCTGCTGTATTTATAAGACAAGGCAAAAACAAGTGACAGAAGGATCAGAGGTGGTTATAGGCATAGGTGTCAACCCTGGGGAAGAATAGCCAGGGAATGCCAAAAATGCAGCAAGACAGATATATCCACGTAGAATTTTGTCATGGAATGTTGGTGACTACAGGAGGGATTTGAGATGGAAGTCATGCAGTGATCAAACCAGCAAGGTGTGTTTGGAATGCAGAACCTTTCCTTCTAGTAATAGTAAACAATCCATTCCTTTCTACTTCGTGACATTATTGGCATAATACCTCACTTCTTATTGTTAGAAGAAGTTGCCTGAGGCCTCAATGAGAAGAGCAAATGAGAGCATCACTCCTTCCAGCCACGAGCGGTGAAATAATTGTGAAGGTAATTATCTCTGGAGTTGCATCACCAAAATGTCACCTATAAAACACCAGGGAGTCATATCCAAGTCACATGGAGGTGTGGATGTTTAGCTGCATCTGCGTGTGGTCGAATTGGAAGTGGAGGGTTAGCACAGCACTGAGTTCATCTTGGTGCTTAGTTTCAAATCAGCTCCTGCAGCAGAGGTGTTTTGAACGTTATTTTCCATGACTGGGAGCAGACCCACCCCCCCTTTAGCCTGAAAGATGCTACAATTTTTTTAACTTTATCCTTAAAAGCTGTTTAGATAATCAACACACATGTGGACACAATCATAGCAGGGTGAATGGAGTTGTTGACTTACCTACAGGAGAGAAAATGAATGTAGTGATGTTTGTCAGAGAAAGAGTGGTTGAAATTGCTGCATTTTCTTTTTATAAAGTATATAGAATGTAAAGAATAACATAAAATACAGTACAAAGGATGAGTGTTATCTCCTCTCAACCTCCATGCTATCAGCCATTTCTGTCAAACTTTTAAAGTGTTATTACGTTGTTCTTAAGTACGTGTTTTACCATATAATTTTGTTGTGTTAGTCTTAGTCTTCAAAAATACGAAAATGAGAGGGTTTTTTTTTCCTTTTTGAATTGCTGAAATAATTCCTGTCCTATTTCTAGCTGGAGAAATTGGACAATGTCATGGAAGTTCGTGTTATATCACATTTAAATCAAAACTAAATGGACTTGTCCTCCAGACTCACAGGACAAATGCCTGGCCCATTTGTTACCAGTGACACTGTTACCAATACATGGTAACATCATAATAATAAGAGCTGGTAACATAATAATACCAACAGCTGGTTTCTGCTCGTGAGCCAAGCAGCAAACAGGGCCAGATTCCACCCATGCACCCCCTCCCTCTTGTTGCTCAGGGAATACCAAGGCTGAAATTTCAGAGATGGGCTCTCTTGCAAAGTTTTCCATTCCTTATTTTCATTATGTGGCTGGTCACCTCAACCACAACCCCTTGGTTCTGCTCCATGGCAGGACATTTGCATCTTTAAGCAGGTGATTTAAAAAACTAGTGACAAGTTCCTAATGAATTCTGTCATGGCAGATTTAATTTGCGTGAAAAGGACACTAACCTGAGTAACTCAATATGTATTTTTTTAAAGCTTCTACTTTTTACCTTTTTTTTTTAATTATTATTATTATTATTTGCATTCTTATATGTGCATTTGCAGTTTCCTTTCCTCTACAGTACAGAAAAGTTGAAGCTATCCCAGCTCTCAGGGAATGTTCACATGCTCCACTTTGGCATTCAGGGAATAGGGAATCTGTTCCTCAGTCTCTACCTAAGACACTATCTAGCCTATTTATACAACAATAATATGAATCCAAAAAACCCGTCCCTGCTAATGTAATTGGCAGTAATTTAGCACTATTTGTAAAAATCATTATTAGAATAATGACAATAGTAGCAAGAAGGCAAGAGACAGATGACAGAGAGATGACAGGGAAGTCAAATGATACAAAAGCTGTTACACACATACTGTGAATCCGTTTGCATGGTTTGCTTATTGGGAAACAGTGTAATGTATCATTGTAACTTTTATCTGGACAACGTGGACTTCTTGCTTGCCACATAGTGCCAGAACATTCTGGCAGCAAGTGAGACACTAATACAGTACTGCAGCAATGTACTTCCTAATTTTTGTTTAGAGTTCACTGCAGTAGGGGTTACAAGGCTTGTTTTGTTATTTTGTTAGTGGATGAAGATTTTACAGTATTGCTTTGCTAGGCTGGAATAAAAATGGGATGTGACTCAGTATTGATTTAATCTTATACATCTACAGGTAAGTTCAGTTGTAATGTTGATTTCTATCACCAAGTACTATTGAAACTCCCTATCTGAAAGAGTGAAATTAAATATTATCCTGCTAATTTTCACCACCTATGTAAATAGTGTCTGTAAAGCTGAAAAAGTCCAAGGCCTATGAAAACCTGAGCCTTTAGAGCATGCTAATGGCTTTCCATTAGGCCAGATTAATGTTTTCTGCTTAGTGAAAATAGGTATTTAGCAAAAGTGCTTTCAGTTTGTTAGGAATAAATAACTGCTGGACCAATTCCCTCACCCTTGGGAATAAATCTGCACTTTCAGTGCTTGGTAATAAATCAGTTCTGCAGGATAATTCCTCACATCTTGCAGATTCAGATCTAGGGGTGTGGGTTGGGTCCAGCAGCACACAGATCCTCCATGGCTCAGAGAAGGGACAGGTTCTGCCACTGTCCCTGGTCCCACTGCCATGGCAGGTGCAGGGCACTGGCTCTGGGATCAGGTAGGAGAGCTGGATGTTTAAATCCTGCCTCTCCATCCCCAGCTGGAGCAGCAGCCATCCCAACCTGCTGCACACTGGGAAGTCGTGGGTGTCGTGGAAGAGCATCAGCAGCGAGGGGGCCAGGAATTAATGTTCCACAGGGATCTGATGTCACGTGGCTGCTCAGGCAGAACTTTTGGTGACATGGATAAAATAGCAAGTACAAAGCCTTGTGCGTTGTTCTCTTTTTAAAAGGTGTAGGAAATGACCTGAAGGCAGAGTCTCTTATCTTGAAGAAGACACACACCAAAGTGAAAATGCCTCTTTGCACTTGTTTGCACTCGGGTCTGTGTCACAGCACCAGAGCTTTAAATGGCTGCTGACAGTTGACAGGACAGATTTTGGCTGTTACAGAGGGACTATGGAGAGGTTCCTCCCTTGGTGATTCTCTTCATCCAGGATTTTTTTAATCAGTGCTTTGAGCCATGTCAACATCCATATTGTTTGCAGCCCCAGTGTTCTCTCCTTATAAATCTCTAAATAGCAAGAGACCCATTATCACATCCACTCCTCCTACAGCCCTGTTCTTGTCGTCTGAGGAATGTGACTTGAAACTTCTATTAGTAGTAAAGAGGTACATTTGCACTGCATTTTTTATGAAGAGGGTTCTTAAAAATGCTTTAAAACTTATACTAATGGAAATTTATATATGAGGGTCTTAGATCTGAGGGTCCTCAGAGCTATGCTTTCTAATTGTTTGATATGTAACATAATGGGTCCTACCACCAGAAATAAAACATGAAGTGCTCTGGTTCCTGGAACCCAGCTGGAGGCTGGGCCTGACTTTGTATGAAACTTGTTTCCTCTGAATGTCAATCCACTTTGAAGTGTCCCAAAACAAACAAATTCAGAATGATTATAGGCTGCTGATAATGTTCAAATAAATGAAATAGAATGCAGTTCCATCAGGTAGAGAGGCAGGATATTTTTAACCAGGTACAGTGGCGTTAAAATAAAATTTAACACAAGAAAATGTAAAATAATGCTTCCTCTATTTTAATGTGCAGGAGAAAGTAAGATTGAGGGCATTAAATACTTGAATAGAAATTTAGCTGAACTTTGCATAAAATTTTTGAAGTCTTGTCCAGGAATTTATTATTCACTCCATATTAACAGCAAAGTTGGTTCCTGTTTGACTCATGAAACAGCATTTATCCTTGTGAAGAAAGACTGCAGTCCTAAGAGAGAACCTCAACATCTTATCCACTGTGGAATCATCTTTAAGCAGCATACTTAAGGAGTATCTCAGTTATTCACAAAAGAACTATCCAGAATGCACAAAACTCCAGTTCTGGGCTTCCTGTCAAGTTATGCCTCAGACTGAATTCCAAGGGAAATCCGCAGGGTTTGGGGTCAGTGAAAACAAGAGAAATAAATCATCCAGAGTCCACCCTCAAAGACTGTCCTCAGAGGGGGTGAGGAGGGGGGCAGTCCTGGAGAAAGATGCAGCACAGAGGAGGCTCCAAGCCTTTTCTGGCTCCATCAAAATCAAGGGAATGTCAGGGAATGACAGAAGGATGCAGGGTTCCTCTGTCTGAGCAGCTGTAGGGTATAACCCAGCTGATGTAGCTCAGGGATTGCAGCTGTTGGGTAAAGGCACAGGACTGGTGTAAGTAGGAATGTCCATGGGCATGGAAAATCTCAACATGGTTAGTTACAGACATGGAAAAACATGTAACAATTCATTACAAATGGCATTTTACAGATCCTGTTGTGTTTGTGTGGTTCAACTGTACAGAGGAGTTGTTTCAAGTCTGATTTGCCACTAATTAATTACTTCTGTTTACCATTAATTAATTGCTTCTGTCCCACCTACACTGTGCATTCAGTCCTGGCCTCAGCTGCAATTTAAAAGCACGGATTCCAATTACCTCAGTCAATGCAGTTTACAGCAAATGCCCACTTTGTGGGATTTATTTTAGAGCCCTCAGTCTGGCCCTGGGAATGCCTGGGAATCCTGCAGGGTGCTGAGGCTGGGAGAGGTGGAGCAGGAGCTTCTCCCACACTGTGAGTTTGGGAGCAAATGCCGGATCCCTCAAAGCTGTGAGTTGCTGTGGTCTCTAGGGTTGGCTTTGTATTTGGAAGTACAAAAATTTGAATAAGGAAAATCGCTCTAGAGAGTGTTTTATTTGTTATTTTCTTTTTTTCTGGGCCTTGATTGCCTGTGAAGCTCAGTGTACCTGTCCCCAAGGCATGGTAAGGGGCCAGGAAGGCACAGGAATGGATCTTTGTGGTCCAGAGTTCCAGCCTTGGCTTCCTAAAGGTGACACGTGCCACAATAAAAGTATCAGACCTGCACAATAAAATTACATTACTCATTTCTTGGACAAATGAATCCTCTTTTTTTTTTTCCACCCACCTGACATAATCAGGAGTCAAAGCTGTGTTTGTGTGTGCAGTTTGACTGGAGATACACTTGTGAAATACTCTGAACATATGGATAACCTGTCACATGCATGAAGGATTGGCTAAACAACACTTGTGTACTGTATTTCTTTTTTTTTTTCCTTTGCAAAACTGATTTTTGAAGGACAAGGCAGAATGAAAGAAAAGACACTGCCTTCTTTTAATTGGGAAAGATGAATTATTATCAGTACACTCCTCAGGAAACATTTGTGAGACAGGTTATTGAAAAGAAGGTTTTTAGGGTCTCTCATGGTGCTGTAGTGGCCTCATAATATTTTGACAAAAATTATGCCTGATGAGAACCAGTTGCTGACAGTTCATTAGGGAATGCAGGAACAGCACCATAAAAGAAGCTTCTGCATCACTACTAACATGTATTTAAGTACCCAACTCCTGTTGAAATTACCAATTGCATGGTGGAAATTTCTCTTATCTTTTTGGATCTAAATTCATAAAATAAGAAATCATTTGTGCCTGTCTAGACCTAGTTCATAGCTGAACAATTATTAATGATAACATTAGTTTTCTTCCTACCTTCCCCCTTTCAGACACCTCCTAATGGGGCCTCATTACAGGCAGGATGATGGAATTTGTTCTGTTATTGCTTCTGTTGTGATTTTTCTCTGATACAAGACTTTGTTTGTGAGTGATAGCCAAGGAAGGAAGAGCAACATGAAGTGTTCCTTATAGAAGAGATGGTATGGTGGGCTCAAAAATCCTATCTTGGCTTTGGTTTTAGCTTTCATAGATAAGATAGTTTACAATGAGTACAATATAATGTTAATTTAAGTGAGAAAATAAAGTGGTAAAGTTTTTCATTAAGGTAAGCCACTTTAGAGTTAATATCGCATTGTCTTTCATTTATTTTACATTAACTGTTGGGTTTTTTTTCTCTAAGACCTGATATTTCCACACCTGCACTCAGTAAGAAGGCATAGTGATCTTCATATTTTTATCTTCAGTAGGAAAATTCATCAAATTCTTCCAGCATTACAGGAAAAAAACCAGGAAAATCTTTCTTCTTCTCCTCTCTCAAATGCTAAAATAGTTCCCACTTAGAAAAGGCTATAATTTTTATTTTTAACTTAAGAGTTATTCCTGTCCCAGAATAAAGTGGGAGAACAAACAAAGACTCAGCACAGCCATGAGATCTCTGCAAGTTCCTTGCAGTCACTGGAGCAGTGAGTTTAACTTAGGAGAGCTGTGGGGCTCAATTGTTCTTCAACAAGGTGGAAGGAGGAGCATTATAATGTGCAGTGAGATGGAGAAGCCATATTGTGCCTGTGAAGGATGCCTGCCTCTACAGCATAAAATCCTCCTCTGTATTCCAAGAAATGTCATTTAAAATGTAGAACGAGTGCACAGCAGGAATAATAAAATTGCCTAAGCATGTGAATTTTAAGCACTAAACATGATACAGAAACAAGACTATTTTTTCTGACAGAAACTGGTGACTAATGCAGCTTTCTTCCTTAAAAATATTTGCTTCAGCTGGATGTTAATCTCTTGGCAGAAATTTCTGGGGAAAAAAAAAAGAAAATTAGATATTTCTCAGTAAAAATTTATAAGAAAATAAATGTTTTACCTCGCTAACAAAATGGAATTGACAACCTTCAGAGGTGGCAGAGCCTTACTTGCAGTAGAACTAGAGCAACATGACAATTTTTTTTGTATATAAATAAGTATATATATTTCCTATTACTGTGATAATAGCCTTACACTAAGCCAAATGTGGCTATAAATTATTCCCAGCATCTTGTTCGAGTAGCATGTCTAGGCAAGTATGTCCCTCCTCCCCATCTGTCTGACTGATATTTTTCTCTGAAATCCTAAAAGGTGAAAACATTTAAGTTAAACAGTCACATAGCTCTAATTTCAAACCGGTGGGTAGCTCTGCGTGGCACTTCTTCCACCACAAATCATGTCACCTTTGGAGGAAGTACTTGAGCCCAACTTATAATTCATGATGACTTATATTTTCTTTTTAACTCGCATCCTTTTCTTATCCCTCAGAGCTCTTAATGAGGAGAACTTCACAACCACAAACACGACTTTTCTAATGGACTCTCTGGGGGAAGGTTTTTTTTCCCCTGGTGCTCCTGACTCAGTCTGGTGCTTTGTTCTTTTTCCAGCTTGCACAGACAAGGAGCTGAGGAGCCTGGCTTCAAGGCTAAAGGACTGGTTTGGTGCTCTCCACGAGGATGCCAATCGTGTCATCAAACCCACGAGCTCGGAGACGGTGCAAGGCAGTAAGAAAAACCCCTTTCCTTGGTGAACATTGAACGTTCCTTGGTGTCAGGCAGGTGCCAGGGAGTCAGCAGGCACACAGGAGACCTGATCCTGCAAATAAATTCCATTTTCTGAAGGAGCTGCAGCCCTTCTGTTCCCCCTCTGGCCCAAACTGTTCTGAAAACAGGCAGTTAGAGACAGAATGGCCTTCACAAGTTAATCAGGCAAATCCCTTTGAAGGCCGTGGAGGTGACCTCTATACTAGTAAAGGAAAGTGCTCAGGGACTTTTCTTAGGTGAGTTAACATGGCATAGTTTGTGTCTGTACAGGTAAATTCCATGACCCTCCATGTCAGCGTGGCTGCATCCAAATCACCCCTTGGGGCTGGACTGTGGTATTTCCTTACCCACCAGGTTTATGGCCAAGCATTTTCTGACCCTAGGCCAGTGGGATAAGCCAAAAGTGTGGCATACAAGTGTAAAAAATTATTTCAATGTTGGGAAAAACTCAGATTTTACTTTGCAATTTCCTGCTAACAGCTTATATAGAAGAGAAAAAAAATAATTAAAACATCCACACCCGAGCCATGGAGCTGGAAGAGTTAAATGGTCTGGAAAGCCATAAATCTGTTGTGTCCTAGGTATTTAATAACACCATCATTACTTCCTTTGATACTTTTTTTTCTTTTTCCAAGAAAGGAAGAAAATGAACAGTTTGGAGGACATTTACTCTCTGTGGGTTAAGCCAACATGACTGATTTTGATGTCATTTACCCACCAGGGAGGGTAAAGATTCACATAACAGCATCAAAAGAGGTCATGTTCATCAGAGAGCAGATGCAACTTTATTTTCTGGAAGGACTCATTAATTCTTTTAAATAGTGTGTCCCAAAACACGTTGTGTGTTGCAAAGTAGGATGCACAAGTTTTATCTGGGTTTGTGACTCACCTTCACTGATTTTCCATAGTATTTACAACAAAGTCAGTATCTTTAACACCATATGTCCTACTTATTTCTCAAACAGTACTCCAAAAAAGGATATTCTCATGCAGAGGAAGCTGAAACATAGTGCAAAAAGCAACTGGGTGTACAGCTAATAATGGCTTCCAGATGTGAATTCGTTTCAGACCCCATGACAGAAAACTTCAGAGACTTTACACTTCGTTTGAAGTCCTGTAGGCCCAGAATCACATGAAATCTCATTTTATCAGATTCCCAAAAGGATGTTTTTCATGCAAAACCTGTGAGATCCTCACGGGGACCTTGCCAGAGGCCAAAGTCTCAATACAATCCTAAAGGTGTTGAGCCTTTTTTTTTTTTTTTTTTTTTTTTCTTTCTGAAGACATTTCAGTGAGAAAAACATCCCTGGTAATTCTGCAGTGTTTGCTCTGATTCACAGAGGAGTTGTTATCTCTTTTTAGTTTAGTTTGATTTTCTGGCAGCTTTTATTTGAAAGGCTGCCTTGATGATCTTAAACACTTGATCTCAACAATGTTCATTTTTAGACTGTTGACTTAGTTTGGCACATTTTCTTATTTTCTTATATATCAGTTAAAAAAGAAAAAGAAAGAAACTTTATGAGTTTAGATGCTTAAATAATTTTTGAATGCCACAAAACTCAGTCTTATTTTTCTTTTTGAGGGTTTGCAGCAGAATTCATGAATTAATCTGCATGTGCCAAATTCTGCATCTCCAGTTCTCTCTGGTAGCACTGAATATACTCACAGAGTGAGGACAGCAGCGTTTGGCTCCCTCTAACTTCAGACATTTGTAAAAATGAAAGACATCTTAAACAGGGCTCAGAATTCAAAGCAAAGTTCACATACCCAAGCTGTAGAAAAGAATTTATGTGAGTCCTGGCAAACAGGACACACACAGCTCTGGAAACACGCTCTGATGTACGTGTTGCCCTTTTTTTTATTGCTCTGCATGTGTTGCCCTCCTCACCAGACAGATCACTTCATTAACCTGGTTTGGTTATGCCTGTAGAGTCTTAAAAGGCATGAACATCCTCAAAGTAATCCATTCTGGATGTGCCCCTGTGGCAGCAAAAGGAACAGATGGTGGGATGCGATGCCTCAGACACATGGGCTGTCTAGAGAAGGTGTTCCAGCAGAGATTTCTCTGTGCTACATTAATTTTTTAAGATGTTAGTGTGAGTGTAAGTAAGCATTTTGAGTGTGTTAAGTTCACCCCCAGGTGAAGGAAAGATGTACACTCCTTTTTGTTTTCTTTTTAACTCTCTCGAAAGGAAAAAAAGGGATGAGGGCACTCGTTGTGTTTAAATCTCAAACCTTCACTCAGTGAGCTCTCTGATCCCAGCAAAGCACCATGGGCCAGGAGCCTTGTCTTTACAGGTTTTGTACAATTAAAATCTCCTCAAGAAATGATAGAAGAAACTCAGGGACATGCTTTGACGTAAGGAAATAATTAAACTAATTAGGTAGCAAGATCAGATTCAAATTGCTCCTGAGCCTAATGACAATTCATAACATCCCCTCATAACATCCTCTTATTGTATCTAGATGGCCTCCTTGGCTGGAGTGGGAGTTGTTTTTCTTTTACTAGAGATCTATGCAATATAAAGGATTTTTTCTGGGGAACATTTCTTCTCCTCCTTCCTTTATTTTAAGTGATATGGGAAATTAGGTTAATTATTCCCCCGTTAATTTAATTGTAGTATACGTTAATAAAATAAAACTGGCTCATGTGAGTCAACTCTTGAAGGGGAAAAATAATTTTTTTCATGCCAGAAGGTGTGTTTATTTTTAATTAGGATTTTCACTTACAGACTTTTTTTAAATTTAATTCCATTTTAATTCAGAGGAGGTGGAGCATTTTAATGTGTCAGTGGGATGTGAGACTTTTACATGTAGGTCACCAGTTTGATTTCCTTCCAGCTCTGTAGTGAGTGAGAGTTGTTAGGATGCTGAACAGCTGTCAGTCAGGAGCAGAAACATGATGCTCTCAATCCAGGTCCTTGTGAGCAGGTGTCCAAATGAGAGCAGCCACCACCTCAACTGACATTAATTGGCATCTGTGTTGGCAGCCTCTGCCAAGGAGCCAAGAGCAAGAGGGATGTGGAGCCTGCACCATTCTCCTGCTTCTCACCAAAAGCACTGCAGCACTAAGCTGATGGACAGAAAGATGCAGAAAAGTTCTCACTGAGGTTACTCTTGTTCTGGGTCTGTTGTGCTGGAAATCCAGCCTCTTAACCAAGCACTGAATTCATTACAGAATTACAATATATGGTTTATCTCATCCAGCAAAGTAAGTATATCAAAAGACTCTACTAAGGAGCTAATTCATTCAACCATCACTTGGCCTCACCAAGCTGATGGGAGCACAGTGACCTCCCAGTGAAGGTAAGTGAGCTCCAAAAGCCATTTTCCATCACCTGCCCTGGTTATGCAGGGGGTCAGAGCCTGTGCTGGACATTCAGGACACACTTGGCTTTCATTCCTGTTGCTGGGTGCTGGGAGCATCCAGGATTGTTGGATTTGGGCTGCAGAAGCAAAAGGTGATCTATGGGCAGTACTTTTTACCAGGAGACAGTGTGGAGTGGAGGTAGATGCTACTATTCACCTTCAACTACATGTTGAGGGACAATTAAAGAATTAACCTTTCCACTGACAATAACCATCAGGACTTTCCATCACACCTACCATCTCAGTAGTTAAGGACTTCCACACCACACTGTCTAATAATCCAGCACTGTTTGATAATCCAGCCTCTTAATGAACCTGATCTGGAACTCTTGTCACAACAGTGGAAGCTCCCTTGTTTATAAGAAATTACAGTCAAAACCTCTGTAATTAACTGTGTTCATGAGTGATCTTCCACGACTGTATCTCACATCCGAGCCCTGCTGGGATGTCACAGAGATCTTTGCACTCCCAGCAGTCACTGTCTCGTGATATGCTCAGACAGGTCAGTGCTGAGGGCACGCTGGGGTTGTATCCCTGTTGGACACACAGGTAGAGACTTCCCAGCAGGGAGCAAAACAAGACTCAGAAATAATCTACAGACACTGTCAGGAGCAAGTTCATGGCAGGATCTCCTCCTCCCCGTGTTGATCCTTGGCAGTTAAGAGATGACCTTTAGGGAGCCACCAGGGCTGAGCAACACACACCACTGATTATACAACAGACCTTGTAGTTACTCATCTTTGCAGCAGCAAGTGCCACAAGAGGGTGTAAAGGCCATTACCAGGGAGGGCATCTGTGCAGAAAAAGAGCAGACAACAGAACCCACCTCTTTTTCCCCTGAAAACTGTTAAACTGGGATAGCTGAAACGTGTACTGATCTCACCTGTACCCCACCCTGCAGCTGAATGACCCACCCCTGCCTGTGTGACTGCTTTTAACCTGCCCCATGGTGGGAAATTCAGCACAGCATACACCCACACAAGGCAGGACTGCATGTCCTGCTTCTCTTGCTTTATAAAGGCAAAGTCAAGGAATCTTAAATCCTTTCACTCAACAAGAGATTGCACAGTGACCAAATCCTCCTTGCCTTCTTCAGATGACTAAAATAATTGAAGTCAATATTTCTAATTGCTTCAGCAAGGCAAGCAGGCTTCCCCCTACATCTATTCACACTGCCTTTTTCTTTTTCACTGTGCTCAAATGTGATTAGATAATGCTATAGGAGATAACAGCACAAAAATGTGATGAAATGTTCAGCATGATTCCTCTCTTCCCTGCCTGAGCTGCCTGGAGCCCTGAGGAAATGGCGTTACCTTCTTCCTCCCTCAGAGAAACATGTATTATGAATGACACAAACCTTCCCATTAGTTAACCCTTCTGATTGTCCCTCTGTGGCACTGACAACCTTCAGCCACGGTTGCATAGAAAAAAAAAAAGCACAGCTTCCAGCATAAAGCCCTGCTCTCCTTTGGATTAATGCTTAAAATAGCAGGTAGGCTGCAGAGCTTGGACAAACTGACAGCGTGAGTCCAGCCACGGCCAGGCTTCAATTCAACAAAGCAGGGCCCTGAAAGGGACACGTACAGCACATAAAGCTAAGCTTGACCTCCTTCAGTGAAAGGTGCAGGCAAAGGAAAAAGCTCATCAGGCTTCTTTCTCCACGTGGCCCAAAGAATGAGCAGAGCACAGGCAGGTTATCACTCACAGCTGGGGCAGTGGGAGCATGAGGTGCCCAGGGGGTCAGGAACCCTCTGTCCCTGCACATCTCCAGCCAATGTATTCATGTTCCTGGTTCAAACCAGTATCCTCATTATCAGATTCGTTATCTCTGTATTATAAATATACTTGTAGATAACTTGGAATTTAGTTCCAAGCATTGAAAAAATACCATGACAGTGTAGATTTATAATGGATGCCCTGTCTTGTTTGTGAAAGAGGCATTGCCACTGTTCTTGTGGAGCCTGCAGAACACTGGAATATGTATCTCATGGGCACTGTGGGTATCTATGTGCACGACTTGGGCTTTCTGTGATGACCACTGCTGCTGCTGCAGTCTTTGAAGAATCTGGGCTATTAAAATGAATTATGATGATGGTTTCCAAAGCACTGGAGGAGCAGACTCCTGTATTGCTGCAGAATCCTGGAGGCTGCAGGAAGGAGTGGGGCTGGTACAGTGTGGGAGAGCATGGGCAGCCCTGTGGAGCTCTCAACTGAAGCAGTGCCCTTCCTCAGAGAGGTGGAAGAAACAGAGACATTTCGCCCCTTCTCTCCCCCTGCCTCCCCCAGGCAGCTCACAGTCCAGATCAAAGCATTTTGTTGTCTGCCACACAGACAGGGCTTTGAAGAGTGAAAAGGAAGGATGAGAGGTAGAAGGAAAGAATTTGATCAGGCAACTAGAAACGAGTATGGGAAACAGGATTTAAATTGCATTCAAACTCAATCTAGTTTGAAAATATGGTGGATGCAGCCTCTTCTCATAACATTTCAGTTTCCTGGACCCAGGCCAGCCCAGTTGGACTGAGGATGGAAAAAAAATAAGCAAGAATTTTTTTGAGTAGAAATAACTTTGAATTACAGAAATCAGCTCTGAATCTCAGCCCTCCCCACCCCACAGCTCCTACAGAGCTGTGCTCTAGTTGAGCTCTAGTTGATCTCCTACATGAGTAGTGCTCTAGTTTGTAGCTGTGCTTGGGTTTTAAGCTTTACACAATCAGATCAGCCTTAGAATTTTGTTCTGCTTTGGGCAAGTCAGTCTAATGTTCAGAGTCCAGCCAAACAAAATCAGCAAGGCTTCACCTCAGCAGGGGCTCCTGTGCCAGGGATGTGCTGGGGTTCAGCGGGGGAATGTCTGCCTGTCTTCTTACAGGGTTTGACACCAGCATACTACCAATCTGTAAGGATTCCTTAGGCTGGATGTTCAACAAACTTGACATGAACTATGACCTGCTGCTGGATCCCTCAGAGATCAGTGCCATTTACCTGGACAAGTACGAGCCCTGTGTCAAACCCCTCTTCAACTCCTGTGACTCCTTCAAGGATGGAAAGCTTTCCAACAACGAGTGGTGCTACTGCTTCCAGAAGCCAGGAGGTGAGTTGTGCAGTGCACAGCACAGAGAGGAGGTGTTTGGGTCTCCCTGTGTTTCACAGAGATTGGTCACTGCCAGGCAGGTGTGGTAAAAAGCTTTTTTCCCCATCACTGGTGTGAAAGGACATTGAGGGACCATGTTTAATGTCACAGATGAACTGTGTGAACATCCCTTGACCATTGAAACAAAGCAGTAAGTGCCAGTGCACACAATCTAGAAATAAGCTCTATGGCTGATAGAGAGCTCAAAAACTTGCCCTTTTATTAATGCAGAAATTAGTCAATTAGCAAGTCATAAATCAGAGAGCTGGCATGATGTCAGTTTGGTGAAAAGAGAGGTAGAATGGTTTAACAATTAAAATGGCCCCCAAACACTGCTCTCAACTACAGTGTGTTGCCTTTTTTTTTTTTTAATTAGTGGAGCTAATGACATAAATCTGTTTTGTGGTACAGTACCAGCATATGGGCTGCTCTCATTCCCAGGTGTACAGTAGTCTAGATTTCATGTCAGCAGTGAAGCCAGTCATTACAGAGCCTGTCCCGGACCATCTGGAAACTGATTCTTATACGTTATATTTTAGGTCTTCCTTGCCAGAATGAAATGAATAGAATTCAAAAGCTAAGTAGAGGGAAGAGTCTGTTGGGTAAGTTCGATTACTTGCTATTCATTTACTCAACTAATTAAAGCTTCTGTGATTATTGTAACTTTATATGCAGTAATGGTTTTTCAATTAGAGACTAATGTTTTGAGTCGGGAATATGCAGCACCGAGTGTAGGCCTGACACTATGAAATTAAACAAATAATGAGATAGCAACACACAGAACAGGTGTCAGCGTGGCAACGGGGTCAGAACTAATTTACAGCTCTCCAGAAATGCAAAGCCCTGTCTGCACAGGGCTTAATACTGCCTCCATCACCTCACAGGGCAGAGTAAGCACAGAGGCTGCTTGATACTCAGGCCTCCCATTTTTGAAGGGTGACTGAAGGTGCATAGCCAATGGGTTCTTGTCTCCTTCCAGTCGTGGTGCAATGCAGGCACTTCTTGGGGTTCAGTTTTGCCTAATCAATCTCTAAAATATTTCAGTAGATTCTGTGTAAATGAAAACAGGAACTCATGTCATCTCATTGTAGGCAGCCCTGCAGGATGCTCCGTGCTGTAAGATGGGATTGTGCCTGTCCCTCTCTCTAGTGACTATTGCAAACCTGACTCGATTCATAACTTACACTGCTCTGATGGATACCTGAAATTAGGTTAAATAAATCCCCATCTGGCATTTCCCCATTTAATTGCTGAAAAATCAGGTTGTTGAACCGAGTAAATTTAAGGTGACTAATTCCCTACCCTAAAATCACCCAGTGGTGGGTAGGCTGATGTTTATGTGCTGGTATCTTATTGAAACCTCTGTGTGTTTGTGTGCACAGAGCCAAATCCCTGAGGTGTACAGGACAGATCACATTTACAGCAAGCCCTGCATTTCACCCTGAGGAGCCTGGCTGACCTCAGACCAAGCTGTCAGGCCCTTCCTCAAGAATATGTGTCAGGTTTCAGAGCATCCCCAGCTGCAGCACAGAACATGCACATCAGCTCTGCTCTCAGAGTCCAGCCTGATGTTTCTGGATACCCTGCAAACAGAGCTGCTGCAAAGCTCATCTTTGCCAAATCCTGCCATTCCCAGGTGCCACTGCCATTTGGACTCAAGGTTCAGGTACCTTATGAGCAACCTCAACCTGGATTCATTGGTTTAAATGAAGAATAAACATTCCCAGAGGCTACAGGGGCTGTGGTTTAGATCCATCAGCCTTTCATGGCAAGTTTAAAAAATTAAGATGTTTCAGAGTTGCAGCTCCTGCTGTTCATAGCTGAGAGGATTGATAACTCAGGGTATGTGTGCTCCACTCAGTAAATATTTTGCATTTGTGTGCAAGTGGATGTTGTGTCAGAGGAAGTCACGGTGTTCTGTGTCTCATGGGTGTCATGATTTCCAAAGCCACCTAAAAGAACAAGAAACCCAGTTCTTAATAGATAGCTTTGACTACCCCATATTTATTTTATGCTTTGCTGTTATTTACTGTGTGCAGTAAATGTCATCTGAGTTGAAACATAAGTGGTTTGTTGTGGTGTGTGGGAAGAATGATGCCTGTGTTGCAGGTAGTGGAAGGTGCAGGTAGTTGTAGCACATGTCACTGGGATCTGATCACAATGGCAGGAGCAAAATGACAAAGTAAAAGCAGTAAGAATGGTCCCTTAGTACAAATAACTTCTAGTCAACTGTATTTAAAAAAAAAAAAAAAAAGAAGGATGAAAGTGGCTAAGCTCAACAAATCAAGGTGTCAGGCACAGGTTGTTCCACAAGCTAGAAAATTATAATATAGAGAGGAACTCTTTGCTTCACCTACCTTGAAAATCTGCCTGCATAATGACACCTGTCTGGGAGTTTTAATCTGATATCAGAGCTATTTATACAGCAGAAAACATTGTCTTTTCACTGACTGGAAAATCATGCAAATGGAAACCAAATGTAGCAGCAGTAAAGATGGAAAAGAGAGATGAATATTTTCAGAGAAACTAATCTTTAATTATTCTGTTTCCTTCTCTGACCCTGACACAGAGAGCACAGCACTTACAGCCTGGGCAGGAGCATGGAGATGGTTTCTGTTAACTTGTATCCATTGATAAAAATGATGACTTTTGATATTGTGTTCTCTCTATATATTTTTCAAAACACATGACACTTGCAACAAAGAACTTCAAAGCCATTGCCATTAGATGTGTTGAATTTGGAGGCTTTCAAATAGAGTCTAGCATCCCAGGAGACTGAATTAAAAAGTAAACAGCTCTATTCATCTTTTCCTACCCGATTTATCTAGAGTACAATTAACTGCAGAGACTGTACTTTTAGAGCATACAACTGTGCAGCCTGATAATGCTTCTCCCACATCACTAAAGTAATAAATTTCTGCTCCTGTCACTATTTTCTCCTGTATTAGCCCTGTGGATTCAGCAAATATAATAGCTAATACAAGGAGCTGTGTGCTGGGTAGCACTTATTTCTGTCAGGCTTTTACCTATGTGCTTCACTATCTTTAGCATATAATTATTCTCTCCACGTTCTCTGAGGAAGGGGAGTATTATATAGATAAGGAAATGATGCAAAAAAAAAAAAAAGATATATATTTCTGGTTCCATAAAGAGGCTACAGATGCAATAGTGCTGTTCGAGTTTGTCTGGAATATAATTAAATACTTTATAGGACAAAGAGAGATGGGGAGGGAGGATTCACCAGCCTGAGGAGGTTGGTGGGGAGTACTTAGCACAGCTGGTCCACCAGCCCTCCCCACACTGGTGTGGAAGCACTGCCTGTGTAAGAACCTCTGGAGAGGAAAACCTCCTTTCTCCTTCCAGAGTCTGCAGATGTTCTCTGATGCCAAACCAAATTACAGGGTGAAATATTCCCAGAAAATGGGCTGTCTGGGTGCCCTGCTCCAGGATAGCAGAGCTTATTTCCAACGAGCACGGGGTGATTTGTGCCCAGTTTACAGGACGAATCATCACTTGCTCCCTGGGACTCTCTGTCCTCTCCAAATCATCACCTGCACCTGACACGTTGGAGAGGACAGGCTGTATCTCCCCTGTGATGGTTGGCAAATACTGTGACATTGGTATGCACAGCTAAATATTTAAAGCTCTGGTGTTACATACGAGTTGGCACGAACTTCCCACGCAGAAGGAAAAGTACCTTCTACTCCCCGCTGTGACCCAAAGTGTGAATCTATTCCACACACAGTTATGCTGGCAGTGAGCCTGGGCCATAATTTATTTTTGAGTCTGAGGCTTTTATAGGCAGTGTGGAACATTTTCATACCTTACAAGAAACACTGAAACTATGCAAGGAGGGCTGTTTCAGAGAAGGGAAAGGTTGCATTGCCCGAGGAAAAGAGAAAGTGTGAGACAGTTTGAAATGCAGGAGCTGTTCTCTGCTCACCCCGTAATGCCACTGAGGTTCCCCCTCTGATCCTCCCCTGGAGCCAGATGTTCATCAGATATAACAGGGGAGCTCTAGTGACATGGGCACAGCTATGCTGGTTTCCACCAGCTCAAAGTCAGCACCTGAGCACTTTTCCCAAGGTTGTGTACAGTCTGATAAACACCTGGAATGCTTATGAGAGAGAGGACATGAGCATAAAGATGAAAAAATACCTTTCCTAGTCAATATTGAAATAAAAGTTTAAACAGTGAGCGTTATCTTACAAAAACCTGCAAAGGAAAATGCATGTATGTGATTATTAGAACTATTCTCTTATAAATAGTGAAAATGAGTCTTTGATAGCCTTTAGTATGCTTACATTTGTACATGAACTTAATTGTGGTACCTATAGGCAAACCTTCTATAAGATCATGCTTGGAAGTTATTTAAAATATTCTCACTAATGGATGTGAAGTGCTCTCCAGATTTCTGCAGGTGTTCAAAGGTTTCTGTTCTCACCTTCCAGACCCACATTAGCAGCACTCAAACATTACAGAGCAATGAGTCTGGAAATTCGGAGATTCACTTCATATACACCCTCTGTGTATGAGACTGACTGACCTCCACTTTTGTGTCTTTTATAAATAGGAAGTCTCATGATATTTGGGCAGCATCTTCTCATTCATTTTTTTCTCTGAGAAATGTAGTGGAAGTGGCTCCTCTAACACCTGAACTGACCGAATAGATGCTATACCCATGGAACCAGTTAAAAAACTTACTGCATCACCACTAAATCACTGGTATCTCTGACAAAGAAGAAAAATCCTTTCTCAAAAATCACTTGCAACAAGAAATTTGGGGGCAAGGGTGTGTTTATGCCATGTTTCAAATTGAAGCAATTGACAAAGAAGGGAAAAATTAATGTGGTGACCTCTCGTGGGAATACAGCTAATTCATCTTGAAGGACAAGAGGGCTCTTCATATTGAAGTACATTTGCTGTATCTGCCAAAAATGGTGGGAACAATAACACAGGTTTCTCCTGAGAGTTTTCCTGTCTGCAGAAGCCAGAATGAACCATACAAGGCTGAACTATATTGGTTTTATTGTGAAACAAATCTTGGGCTTCAAATCCAAAGACTTACTGACTCAAATCCTGTTGTCCCCCTCTGTAAAGCTTGTGTATTATTTCTCCTTTTATATATGGAAACTCTCAGTAAGTCAGAGGATGTGCCTGAGATTAGTATGAATAGCAAGCAGATGGCAGATACCTTCCAGGGATAATTACAGTGTTGTGGAAGGACTTATATGATAAACACTGAAGGAGTGCAAATGGAAGGGAAATGCAGAATTAATGAAGTTGGGGTAATAATCCAGTTGGGAAGAAAAGTTTAAAACCAGGAGTTAAATCTGAAAAGGCTCTGTGGGAATATTAATCATTCAGGGACAGACTGAACCTCCCTTCATGTGCACAAACATTTACACCCTGTGCCGTGAGCAGGGTGTCTTTTCCATATGTAATTTCTTCCCCCCTTTTAGGCAGCAGATAATCACATGTATTTTCTTGTCAACATTGCAAAGATCTCCCTGTAAATAAGTGATAAGTTCATGATACTCTCCGTAGCTGTTTGTTCCTGCAGAGACTTGCATTACTGAGCACACCTTATATTTTATTCAGGTACTTTCATCCCCCGGTGCAATGAAGAAGGTTATTACAAAGCCACTCAGTGCCACGGCAGCACAGGGCAGTGCTGGTGTGTTGATAAGTATGGGAATGAGATAGCTGGCTCCAGGAAGCAAGGGACAGTCAGCTGTGGTGAGTAATGATGTGCTTTCCTCAGACAACACAGGAATTACCACTGTTGTAAGCCCTGCCATTGCTGTAGGACCAGGTAGGATAACAAAAGTGAAACATGAGTACCAGAGTTAAAACTGCTCCTGGATTTTCCCATCCAGACTATAAATGGGGCCCTTACTGGTCCTCTGGACTGCAGGGGCCCAGCAGAAGTTAGCAGGCAATAATAACCACTGTTCAGATATTTTTGCTGCCAACCTGGAAAATGTAGTCACTGATATTAAAATTTAGGGTCTGGGGTTGCTCTGCGTGGTTATTAAATATATTGTTTTGTGTAATCTGGAATTCACATTTACTGAGACTCCATGAATAATGGCTTTCCAGGCAAGGGAAGGCCTAAATGTGTAAAATTGTATACATCAGCAACCATGCCCCAAAAAATTGCTGACAGGACAATATTATGTAGATAAGGGAAATCCCCAATTAGCTGTTGTTCCTAAACATGCAAGATTTCACCTGCATTCCTTCAGAGGGCTTCAGTGGTGTTTGTGAGTGCAGCTTTCTCTTTTGAGAAGGAACAGAGACCTAGAAGGTCCAAGATGCCCAGAAATCACATCACAGATGTTACATTCAACAGCTTCATTTGCAGAGTGAGGTTTATGCACTCCAATAAAATCAATTTGTGGAATATTTTTAGCCTGGTTTACAGAGCCATGGTGGAATTGAAGTATTTACAAAGGAGTAATGATTTTCTGGCCTGCATGCACGTGAGCTGGAACTCTCCAGTCATGTTTTCAGGAGGAGGAGGAGGATGCAGAGAGGTTGCTTATACATATTTTTACATATTTATTTATATTATACATATTTATCCCAGTCCAGAATGAAAATTGAAATTTAAAGGGAGTTGCATGAAGAGCTGAACCAATGAATTTAAAGAGTAACATTGCAAATGACACTGGCTTGCATGACAAGGGTAGTGGTGAACGAGGGATTTGGTGTCCTGGGAGGGAATGACCTTTCCTGCTCACCTGTTTCAGAAGAAGAGCAAGAAACCTCAGGGGATTTCGGCAGTGGTGGATCTGTTGTGTTGTTGGATGATTTGGAAGAGGAACCTGAAGCGACAAAAAAAGACAAAGAAGGGAAACTGAAGATTCATGTAAGAGCAGCTAATGAAGATGATGAAGATGAAGACGACGACAAGGATGATGAGATTGGTTATATATGGTAGTGCCCATCATAATGAGGACTCACATTTTGCACAATATTGCAAGTCACATCATATCTCTGCAATTGTATCTGAGAGTACCTGGCACAAATATTCCCTCTCTACTGAGTTTAATTTTGTATGGTCTATTTAATTTGGATGACATTTTTCTTTTCTTTTTTTCCCAGCAAGGACTGTTTGGAATACAGCTTTTGTTCAGTTGGTTTGGGGGATTTTTGTTCTATCCACAGGGGCAATGAGTTTTATTTCAAAACCATTTCGTGTCTTAATCCTCACTTGCACCGCTTACAAAATACATCCTGTGAAAGGAGAATCCCAGAAGGGGCTCAACAAACCAATACAAGGCTTAGAAGCCCTTCTCATGTGAGAGAATTTGTGTCATAAATTGTTACCTGGATCGTATCAGAAACAGTTTTTTCTTTCATGAAGAAGGAAAAGGAGGTGCCTCATTTTCTAGCCCATATTTGTGATGTTCCAGTAAAGTCTCTTCAGACAGTGGCTGCCTGGTACCAGGGGTTTCATCCAGAGAGAAACCCCCTGGCAGGATTTTCTCTTTCTTACATACTCTGAGTCCAACAGGCTTAGTCCAGCTCACGCTGAAGGCAAAGCTCCCCCCCGAGCACAGATCACTGACACTGTTTATTTGACAAAGAAACATGGTCTGGATGTTAAATTGATGCTGAGAACCTGCAGCTATCATGGACCAAGCCCTACAGGCAGGGAATAGAGTCCATCTGCCTTTCAGAGTGCTTAAGGAGAGTTTTGTTTGTTTGTAGCATCATGAGCACCTCCACAGCTGCCCCTCAGCTTCTGCCTGAACTCATTTGCACTCAGAGCTTCCCCAATGTCACACAGGCAGCCTCTGCTTGCAGCTCACACACTGTGGAGCTGCCTGTTCCTCATTTAGCAACCCCTCATCCCAAAGTTATAACACTGTCAGACACACTAACCATCAGAAGTAATAAGCTGTCCTTTCTTTAATTTAAAGAGTTAATATTTATTTGGCCTGTTTAAAAAAGCAACTTTAGGGGGTCATATTTCAAAAGGATAACCCCTTTGCACTGCACGCTTCTAATACACACTCCTAAAAAAGAATAGTGTTAAAATCCAATCTGTGATTCCCTCAACATCTCCCATATATTAAAAGGTCTTGTATCACAGCATATTGACATTAAATTTTTTGCAGTGTCCTTTCCCACGGCAGTTCTCTGATGCTGTGGTGACCTTTTATTATTTTTGCTGTTTTCAGAAGCAGTAAGAGGAACCTTAACCCCACGCTTGCATTAGAATGCAGGTGTAAGTATTTTAGCAGTGCCTGTGGTTTGCCAGTGAATTATTTTGCAGAATGAAAAATGTGCTTATTACACCAAAAACTAATTAGATAGGGTTGTTTGGGTTTTTTTTAAATTCTGAGTTAATGGTGGAGATAGAGCTGGAGACATGGTTGGTTACATAGTCACTTGGAAGCAGGAAAATACCATGCTGGTTGGCAGAAGTCAGTTTTTTAGGTACGTTGGCCCAAGGCCTTTGGTCCTCAGCCCTCACAAAGTCAGTGCCCACCTGGCAGGGCTCTGGGCAGGACCTCTGCTTTCAGTCAGGATCAAAAGAGGAACTCCTTTCAGGCACTATGTGCTGCAGGGGCTCAGTTGTTTTCCCCTCTCTCATTTCCCATTTATCTAGATCAATGGCCTGAGAACAAAATAAAAATGTGCATAATCATTATTAATGCAGAAGGATGTGTAAAACCAGGAGGAATTTGTTGTTTCACGCCCCTGCATCCTCCCAAAAATCTGCCATCACAGTCATTTGCAGAAGGCCTGCAATCTGCCCTGCCTCAAATCCCTTTGGTTTTTCTGGAGCTGTAGAAAAATATATTTAAAAATCATTGTCCGTGAGCTGCACAGCACATACACACACATTTATACACTTTTCTAGTTGCCTTTCATGGGAAATCCTGCTGACTTGCAAAAGGAACAGATAAACCAGCATTTCTGTTTCCCTAAACAGTATGATTTTGTGAGAAGCAATTGAACATTGTCAGAAGGTTTCTTCTCAAATGTCCTGTTTCATTTTCTTTTGCTATTTTCTTACTTAACCCCTCACTGCCTAGGTCTGGCTGTGCTGTGCCTGAGGCACAGAGCTGCCACTTCACCCTGACACAAACCTGAGCTCCACAATCAGCAGGGTTATGCTCATCCTCCTGCCTGGCCTCATTTTCCACACAAACCGTGGGGGTTTGGGGCAGTCCTGGTGTCCCCTTTGCAACAGCTGATCCTGGACTATGCCTCACATCCAGGTCACAGAGCAAATCCCTTCTCCTGCCCAGCAGGGTCAAACCAAGTCCTTGCAGGCAGTACCAGGGGCCAAGGCTGCAGCCCTTTGTATCACATGTAAATGTGCAGGATGACTAAACTAAAGCTGTTAAATAAGTCTTTAAAAGTGAATATGGCCACCTTTCAGCTTACATGAGCAGACATGGCCCCACCATCCATTTTTCAGAGCCACTGATAGTCTCCTACCTGTGATCTTTCACATGCAACGCTTCCAAGTCAGAGCTGGCAGGGTTTATACCTTTAACTATAAGCCAATTCCTGTCTCCAGATGGGTACAACTACAGGGGAATAGTGTCCAATCCCAGATGTTCCAACCTCAGCAGGACAGGCTGTTGTGCTTGGAAGGGCAGCTCAGACCATGGATTGCTTTGAGAGCAAGTCCCCAGTTATTGCAAAGTTGTTTAGCAAAGCCCTTTTGAGATCCACTGGTATCCTCCAGTGGTGGGGGATCTGCAGCCTCTATATATACATATGTATATCTGTGTGTGTGTCTGTGTATATACATTTATGCACATATACGTGTGTGCATATGTATGTGTGTGTGTCCAGTTTGGGAAGATGCAGTGAGAAAAATCTTCTATTTCTTTAAAAGAAACCAGCGATTCTACCAAGAACCAGTGCTCTTCCAGATCGAGCCCCTTCCATTCTTCATGATTTGTAAGGGATTTAATTTGCTTCCAGCTTAATTTAATGCCTTTCCTTTTCTTTTTTCTTTTTTTTTTTTGCAAAGCAGGACTTCCCATCTGAATCAAGTCATCGACCTTCCAAACATTTTCTCATTGTGAAAAATGGAATCAGAGTTCTCCCATTCTTTTAGAGACACAAACCAATTTCTTAATCTCATTTTCTTTCCATATTAGAGACTATGAGATACTGTTAGGTGTTGCTCTGTGTTTCTTTTAACTACCGTGGTTAAATCAAAATGCTGAGTTCAGATTTCAGCACAGTTGGATTTTTTGGAGTCATTACTGGCCTTTGCTGTGAACACAAAGAATCCTTTTCATTTTCTTTGCCTTTTTTTTTTCCTTAAGCTATTCTGTGCTATTATTTTAAACCATTCAAAGTGTTTATTTAATATTTATTCTACAGTTTATATCGAAAATGTAAAGTTTATATTTAAAACAACACTGTTTGTTAGTGAATGCTTCTCTTTGCCTCTCCAGCCTAGTCTGTTAGTCTCAGTGTACATTTCTGGCATGGGAATATTTTGATATTAGAAGTTTTGTAGCCTTTTTCCCCTCAAGCAGCAACTGACACAGATCTAAGGTCACCACTTGATCCAGACCACCAGATCTCTCAAGCTTAGCTTCCCACATTTGTTGGCTTTTCCTGCGGTCCCTTCTGTGTGTCATTCGGGTTCCTTTCATCCACAGACTGCTTTGTACAGTTACTATACATCAAAAAGCCCTTTCTACAGTAGGTGGGTTTTGGTCTTTTTATACTTTTCTCAATGCTGTTGATGTCTGTTACTGTTCAATGTGTAGATCTGTAAGGAGAGATCCAAATATTCCGTGTTTCAGTTCGATGTCCCTACTGTAGATGGATGTAGACTATCATAGTAAGTAGAACTGCATAGTAAATTCTGAATGCTTTTTCCATAAGGAGTTAAGTGGAATGTGAGCATTTTGCTACCTTTGGTTAACTGTAAATGCTTAACTGTAGTCTGAAATAGTTGCATTTTTGTCTGTCTCAATAAATTTTAATTTGTCTGCGATTCCTCATTGCCAGTCCTGAATTTTATTAAACTTTGGGGATCAAAAATACTGCACTATCTTTACTCAGCATTTAATCACACATTGAAATGGATGGGCCTTTGTATTTGCCTTATAACTTATACCTGTGTTCAATGCCAACTGTAATCTGTGAAGTTAATGTAAGGTCTCCAGAAACCTCTATTTTAGAAGCAGAAATTAAATCAAATTGGATGGAATAACTGTACCAAAATCAGAACTTTACAAATTATATTAAGATTGATTTTTAAGGAATTAGCAAGGGCAGAAAGGGAAGCTTTCATTTTTTATTTCCTCCCTAGTCTGCAAATTTTTGTGGTTTTCTCTCTCTTCTCATGGTATCCGGGGCAATTCCATTAACACAGCCACACTCTGCAGTGGCAATTATCTACACAACAAATGAAGGCAAAATTGTTTTAAATACAATTGGTGGAAAGCCATCCTCATTTAGAAATACCTGGGTTTGTGTCTCTATTATTAAATTAGAGCTCCTCTATTATATTATTAACCAATTTAAACAACCAACATTATTGCAGTGCTAATTACAGAGCTTAAAATGTTATTTCATCCCCTTTTTTTTGTGATGTGTATGGGGAACATTAAAAGTGCCACATGAAAATATGAAACCTATTTTCAGACATTTGTGCAATTATCATCTCATCAGGTAATACATTTATAACGTATCTGTCCATACACCATCAGTGAGGGTCAGAACCTGCCTGGAATTTCTGTTCCATTGCCTGCATTCACTACTTTATTTTTACTGTGGGTACCACACATCACTTCCAGTGTCTTTCCTCACCTGACTCTGCAAACAAATGGGTTTTTCCCTTTCCAAAACCACTCTGAGACCCTTTGAAGTGTTTGATCTTCCATGCTGAAGGGTTTCAGCTGTTCCAGACATCAGGTGCCGTGTGTGGCACTGAGGACTGGGAGGAGAACAAACCAAATCCAAAGCTTGAAGGTGTGTGAGCTGCAAATGAGATTTTAGTTGTCAGAAAGGGTTAATGATTGCAGATTTTTTTTTTTTTTAATATCCCTTCTAGTTTTCAATTGGAGACATCTTGCAAACTTTGTTTGGTGTTACACACACACCTCCCTTCTATTTACAAATGCATGTGTATACATAATATATGTATTTATAGATATATAAAATATGTGTGTGTGCATATATACATATACACATATATATACAGTATTTATGTTTATATAGACTCACACTGGTATGATCTGCCCTTAGAAGTGTTGGTCACGGTCAAAAAGTGCCATAAAAAAGGAACCATCAATTCTAATGGTTCTCACACCCTTTGGCCAGTGGATTTCTTCCTCTTGAAGTTATTTTGTTACTCTTCTTCCTGTAAACGTCAGTGAGGTTGAATTTCTCCCTTACTTTTAGATGCTTACTCCTCAAAAAGTTGCATGAGGTGGATTGACATAACTGACCCTGTTATTAAATAGGTTCTCCCTGTAAGCATATGCAGCTCCTAAACATCTCAAAAATCATCCATAAATTTGCTTCTGCCACTCACCTTTTTAGTAGCAGAATATGCTCTGCCTCAGTAAAAAAAAAAAAAAGACACTGAAAATACTTAACTGGTGATCTCAGTTTTGGGGGAGTGAGGGAGGGCTCAAGGGACTGGATCCCCACTGAGCCACACCCTGACAGCTCTGAGGAGCTGCTGTGCCCAAAACTGGTCCCCCCATTACCACCTTCCTGCCTCAGTCTTTGCTCTTTAGACTCCCCTGGTTTCAGGCTATCCACCTCTGGGAATTCTTTCCGTGCCTCACCTGGTGTTTTATCACCTGTACTTTGCTATTCTCTCCTGGAACAACTCGTACTGGGCTTAGTGCTGTGAATTGGTACTTTGGTTTAATACATTAAAACACCCATAGTGGATCATTACATCCCACCTGTCATGTCCTGATAAGCTGCACTGATTTATATTTAGCTTTTCCATGATTCTGTCCTGCCATTTTCAACGAGAATCTTGGGACTGGTTCCCATGAGCTCCCTGCCAGGGGATACAGACTTTGCTTCTGTGCTGATACTGAAGAGTGTCTGTGGCTGAAATGTTGCTCCAGTAGTAGTAAAAGGTCAGTTTGGGCTTAAGCTAAAATGATAGCAGGGGTGGCTTCTTACCTGGAGGACAGTGGGGTCCATCCACACCCAAATGTTGTACTTTGCATCCTCAGTAAAATCTGCCAGACCAGGCAGTTCCACACTGGGGGGGGAGTGATACCTCTGCATGGAAAGGGCACACAGGACAAAGTTACAAAAAATGGCCTTTTTTCATTCATTTTCTAATATATAAATATTTCTCCTATCTTACTGATAATATTTTGCAAACGAATATTCTCTTCTTAGCATGTTCTGTGAAACCTCTGATGTAAGATACATGTATACACTTAACACACTCCCCCCACTCTGTCTCTCTTCCTCTTTATTTCCTCTCTTACAAAATTGTCTGTTGAGCTCCCCACCAGCTGTAAAGCAGTAGCATTACAGCCTTCACTGATGATTAGTTTCATTTTCCCCTAAATATACTGACAGTCAAAGGGTGAGATATTAAAAAAGAAAAATCATGTCACAACAGCTTTGCACACTGTACAGCTTTTTGAATAGATTAAAAAGAGGCAGAGTGCTATTAATAAGCTTTTGACTTTCTGAGCACTCCCATTTTTGGAATCAGACCAGCTCTTTTGGAGCGGGAGGGGAAGGCAGAGTGAAGAGCAGTCTTGAGAAAAAAATAATGATGAAACAAATAGATTTAGGTAAGCTGGGAATGAGAGGGACAGACCCCTCAAGCATGGGCAGAGCAGTCCTACCCACTCCTTCCCAGTGAGTCGAGGAGCTCAGGATCAGCCCATGACAACCCACAAACTGAAGAGGCAGGTTTCTGCTACAGGCTGAGCTGGTCCTGTCCCCTGTGTGCAATATCCAGTAACTGCTTCAAATGAATCCCTGAAAACAAGGCTTCAAACCACACAAACCACACAGTGGCATGGCGGGAGAGAGGGAAGAGCAAGGCCAGAAGCAAATTCTGATGCTGCCAGCAGTCCATCAGCCCAGCAATGAGGCAGAGGTGTGTAAAAGCTCTGAGGAGAGCATCCAATGGCTCTGCAGCCACCCTCCCAGCTCTAGCTGTGCAAGAACCCCCTCTCTGACAGCAGACTTGGAAAGAAATACAGCCTCTGGCAGCCACTGGTCTTGAGTATCAGCTTCTGTCACGTTTTGCTATAAACTCCTGCAATTCCACACTAAAGGCTTGGGCAGAGGGAAAGTTTGTGAAGAAAACTTAAAATGCAGGGTCTTTGCCAGGTAGTAACTGCCTTTTCTCATCTATAGTTACTCAATAAAAATCATTGCTGGAGCATGACTCTACTTCCATTCCCAGCCAATACATTTGCCATCTGGCCCTTAAACGTGGGAAAATTGACCCCAGAGCATATTGCTAAAGGAAAGGTCCTTAAGCACATTGGTTTAAGCTTTGAAAACATATTACCTCTAAAATTATTTGCAGGCTTTGAGAGCCTTGCAGGTTTGACACTGATTTTTGCGTGTTGAATACCTCAAACCCAGCTTAATGCAAATATATTCAGGTAAGAGTCTATACAAGTAGGAGCACAGCCACAGCTTTGCTCCATCACAGATGATGTATCAATTTATCACAGCCAGCAAAGAATTGACCTAAATAACTACTAGCCTAAAGTAAAATTAAATAAAACTGAGACTATGACAAGATGTAGGTTTTCACAGATTAATGTAGGCTATTGAAATACTTTGGGTTACAAGGGGCTGTTACAGAAGATCAATATTCCCACTGCTTTTGGTACAAGTCACGTAAGAACCCAACACCTGCAGTGAGCTTTGGTGGTTGTCAGAGGCACTAAAGCTGCAGCTCAGCCCTGCACCCCTCCTGCAAGAGCTGCTGGTGTGGCAGGAGGAGACGGGATGCACATAAACACATCTGCTAAACGCCTCCCTTATCATGTACAGCACCAGCCAGCTTGGAAAGGTGGGCACTGAGCAGTTGCACAGAAGGAATTACCACATTTATTTTGGCAGGCAGGAGAGCCCAATTTGGCTCAGCTGGCTGTAGTGGTGGAGACAAACATGAGGCTGGTTGTTAAACTACCCAAAATAACTCTGCTATCCTCTCAGAGCAGGGCTGTCATCCTGTCTGGTCTCCAGCCCAGTTTCCATCTTCTGTTGGAATGACTCTCTCCAACTGATTCTTCTGTAGGATTTTTATTTTTTCATTTATCTTTTTTTTTTATTTTGTCCCCAAGCCTGTGTGTTAATTAAGCTTTAACAAAGAGCTGTATCACTGTGGAACAGGATATCGGATTGCTCATCTGTTTTACATAATTGATTAATTAATAACCTTGCTAATTGAGTCTCATGAAATCCTTTGTTAAACTGGAGCAAGGCTGTGTCCCAAACCATTGCTTGTAGGGTTATATTAAAATCAGGACATTTTGGCTGCTTCATCTCCTCCAGACTCTGTTGCAACTCACAGCACAGCATTAATGTAACAGGGCTCCTGGGCTGCTGTAGAGATGCAGGATTACTGGGTGAACCTTGCTTCACCTGTACCCCAGAATTTCAAAACTTCCCCCCATTTTTCCCTTCTACAACCCTCACAGCAGCTCTTTCCAGGGCTGCCACTCTCTTGCTTTACTCCACCAGCCCTCGCTCACATTGCACCAAGTGGTACAGCCCCACAGCCAAATTTAGGTAGTGACATTTTCTCCCTCTTTTGGCCAAGGGTGAGTACCAGCATGGCTATAAAATAAAATGGCAAAGCAACCCTCCCCCCCACCACCCGAAAACTGCACCGTGAGCTCTTCTCAAAGGCACTGCCTTCGACACGATGTGACCTACATCTTTTCTTGGGAGCCATCACAGCTGAAATAGGGCATAGCATGATGGATTCTGTGCTATTAAATGGAAATGGACTTTCCATGGAAATAACCAGCGACAATAGTTTGCATTTTAATGTCATTTCTTTTCTTATTATTGCCCCTCGACGTGGAGCATGATGTATTTTTACCACGTGATACCGTCCGCGAGGCAGCAGCAAGGTGCAGGTTGCAATCTTTGCCTTAAACGTTGCTCCTGAGGGTGCTTTCCCAGGGAGCTTCAGTCTGAGAGAGCAGCAAATACTTTCCTTCAAATCTGTCCACTAAGGAAATTTATATTCCAGTCCTAATCCACCTGCATTTCACGAGACATAAACCCACAGCAATTACGGGTGTTCAACCGGGAGAAGAGAAGGCTCTGGGGAGACCTTAGAGCCCGTTCCAGCCCTAAAGGGGTTCCAAGGGAGCTGGAGAGGGACTTTGGACAAGGGCCTGGATTAACAGGACAAGGGAATGGCTTCATGTTGCCAGAGGGCAGGGTTAGATGGGATATTAGGAGGAAATTCTTCCCTGTGAGGGTGGGGAGGCCCTGGCACAGGTTGCCCAGAGAAGCTGTGGCTGCCCCATCCCTGGAAGTGTCCAAGGCCAGGTTGGATGGGGCTTGGAACAACCTGGGCTAGTGGAAGGTGTCCCTGCCCATGGTAAGGGGCGGAATTGGGTGACCTTTAAGGTCCCTTCCCACCCAAACCATTCTGTTCTTCCATGATTCACCAAACACTCAGGGATTTAGTCCACCCACGGTGGGCAGGTGAGCAGGAACCTTCCTGCTGTGCTGTGGGCAAAGGGTTAAAGGTGTCCTGAGACAAAGCAACCATATTCTGAAACAGCAGATGAAGGTCTGTCATCCCTCACCTTCATTTTCAGAAGTCAAGAGTCAGCCAGGAGGGTGTAAATCCACCAGCCCTCATCCATCCCAAATCCCTTCAGTCCATCCTCAGTGCTAATCTCTCGCTGCTTTATACCCTCTGCAGCAGTGGCTGAGCCTCATCCCTGATTCAGGCTGCAGTCCTGCTCGTGCTGAAGGGCCTTGGCATGGGCTGGTCTTGATGAGAATTTAATCCCCAGGATCTGGAAAGGATTTAGGACCTGGAAACAGAGATGGGTTAAAATCCTCCACGGTGGACAAAAAAAAACTGCCTTGATACGTGCACCTGCAGAAGAAACCAGGGACAGTGGGTGTTTCTGAATGTCACAAAGATTCCTGAGACACTGGGGAGGGAGGAGAAAACTGAAGTGAATCAAGAGACAAGAGTTAGCCTTCAAATGTCCCTTCTAAATGGCTAAATTAGGGAAGAAAAATGTCATCCCTCTTTTTCTATTTGTTTGTATCAGTGCAAGAAAGGCTGGGGACATCACTCCTGCCAGGATTATTTGTATGTTGGGGTGGAGGGAAGAAGTATGCTGGTAACATGTCTTACTTCCACACTGCTGGGGAAGGTTTTGAGTAATGAATCCAGGGGCTAATCCATCGTGTCTGCCATTTCAAAGAGCCCTGATAACCTGGCCTCTTCTTGTTTTCTTCTCTGAGGCTTTTGCAGACTTGCTAACACAACTTTCCCCTGAAGAAGGATCACATTTCAGGCCTGAAATGCTCTGATTATTTACATTTTGTCACACCGTAATTTATATTTATTGATTGTGGCCTTTATTTACACATGTTCATTACTTTCTTATTTTAGTCATTTATCCTGCATGTCCCCACCCTACTTTTTCAATTATTTCACATACTCACAGTTTATCAATTATATTGCCAAGATGCATTTAGAGAGAATAATTTGTTTCTAAAGCGTGATTTTTTGACAGCATGATTTGTTTTCATCTTTGCAGAGAATCTCAAGATGACAATGACTTTAGGGCAGAGAATACAAAGTTGTGAAGTTTTTTCCTGTGAAGACTTGCTCTCTCACATATGCAACGTGCACGTTGTGTCGGCAGCATTTGCTGACCTGCTCATCAAGTCCACGTTAGTTCAGCTCTCGGTGCAGTTTCCCTCCTCCCAGGGGAGTGTTAGAAACTCTTTGAAATTATCCCTTAGTGCTGCTCCCCCACAGAGCAGCATTGCTGGGTCATTTTGGAGGCTGATAAAGCACCTCCGGTGGGCTGGAAGGGTCTCTGAGCCTTGGGGCTCTGGCAGAACTCAGACATGGTGTTTGTTCCCTTGGGAGCAATCCTTAATGACAGGGATGACAGAGCCCTGCCTGCCCACTGCTGGGCTTGGCTGGGAAGCAAATGGATCCTTCCTGGCAAAGTGCTGTCACAGAGAGGCTCTCTGCTTGGGTGGGCTGTTAATGCACTCCCTCGCTCCAGCCTCGTTAGTTCCTTTGCTCATTAACAGCAGTGAGGAGTTTTTTCCTGCTGTCTGGCTTTTACTTTTGGAGCTTTCAAGCCTGGCGAGGCAGGAGAGTTGGCTCTTCAGAGTTGAGAGCCAAAAAAGCACAGACCCTCCCAACCATCCTGCAAGGAAATCACTCAGCTTGCTTTGCCCTAGGACTCACTACCTGCTTTTACTCATTTACTGAGACGGTCTGGCCTCTCCTATGATGGTGGCTCTCCAAAAACCCGACGCAATGACAAACACATTTACTGGCATTTGCTCTCTTAGTGGTCTCTATGCCAGGGCCAGAGCTTGGCAAGTGCAGATCAGCTGCCACCTGTGCCTGTGGGAGCCATCACAGTACTCCAACACATCCACGGCTTCATACAGCTCCTTAGGACAGCTGAGTGCAGGAGATGTGCTGGGAAACACTTTGGGGGTGTTGATCCATCATTTCGCCTCCTCTTTGTGCTCATTAGATGCCAGAGATGAGCCAGTTTGAGCTCTGGCTCTCTAACATGAGGTCTCTCGTGTTTCCAGCACCCCCCAGGAAATACCCAGCAAAATTCAGCTTAAATTTACCTCTCTGCAGCTCCAAGCTGTGACAACATCAACCATCCTCCCAGTTTTGGCCTCATCCCATGAGCAGAGGAGGATTAGGGAAGAAGAAAGGACTGGTTTGGGTCAGAGGCTCACTTACAGAGCCGTGGCACATCAGGAAGGGAGCAAGGAATCTGCTGGGACGTGGCACAGAAGTGCCAGCTCAGCAGAGACTCAGGCCCAGAGGAAATCTCTTCACCCTTGGGTTCTGAGGCCAAATATTCAGCAGAAATTCATCTGTGGTCTCCCTGCAACAGCCCCTACACTCATTTTCCTCCATGGGTTCCATCACCAAACCCCTCCCACCTCGGAGTGTTTTGCTCCCATGATCTGATTCGTTCTGCCCAGGCTGCAGGGGAGGATTTATGGTAACAAGGTGTGCCTGAGAGCTCATTGCTGAACGCAAATCAGGCTCCTCCTCAGTTGAGCTCAGGCCAGCAGTGCTGTACCAGTAACCAAATATGTGACCCTTATCTCCAGGCTGACCTAAAAAAGGCCACCTAAAGAGCAGGGTTGGGGCGTGAGGGGTGTGGAGTGGTGAGACAATAGTTGTTCATTAAACCATTTTTTCTGTCCAGGACAGAAAAAGGCTGCTGGATGGGTTTGGTGCCCTCAGAGAAGTGGCTGAGACCACTGAGTGTCTTTAAAGGACCAAAAGATCAAATCTACCCACACTGTTCACGTGTGACATCCTTCATGTCCCTCCTTCTCCTCCCTGCAAAGCCCTTCCCAAGGTGTCTCAGCACAGAACAGGTGACTCCTAAACATCCCTTGTCAGTTGAGAAACGTGGACTGAGCTGGACCTTCTGAGTGGGCACCTTCCAAAGGCACACACCTGCCTTGCAAGATGTATTCCAAAATTAAAACATTCTGTGTTTTCTTGACCTAAACGCTGCGTTCGTGGCTTGTCAAACCCATTTTAGGCAGCAATTAATTTCTGAAGGTTGAAAATGACTTTCAAAAAATGTGCTTAAGTAAATATTTGGAGAAGGTAAGAGATGGCAAGAATACAATTATGGAAGTATTTATGTACAGAAATCAAAGATTTTCACACTGAATTCAATAGACTAGTTTTATAGGGCTCTAAATTTGGAGTTTGTTATACAAAATTGGGAAGCAGAAGCAAATTTTGCAGGATTTTATATGACTCTGTGTAACAAAGAACGTGATCACTTTTCAGAGAAAAAAAATCTGTGAATGTCTTAGAGCTTTGTATAATAAAATTACAAATGGAAGATGAGATGGGATGTTTAATTCCCAGATTGGGTACATTTAAAAAAAGGTCATTTAGGTTAAAAGAAATGTGTTCACTCCTTGGCCTGGGCTGTAAATCAGTGCAGCTCCACTGAAAGCACCAAAGTTAAGGAGATGGATACAGGGAGGACCTGACCTGTATTTTTTTGTTGCATCAAAAGGAATCACAGGAGATTTGGTCTCATCCCACAGTGCTCATGAAGGCACTTTGAACCTTTGGTCCTTTTAGGTTTTGAGTTAAAGCAAATATTTTTTGAAAGGCAAAGGTATCACATGACAGATGCCTCCGATTTCCAACGGGGTGATGTGGGATTTGGGGTATGTCCCCAACAGAAATTTCAGAGAGGATATTTTGGGCTCTCACATGTCCCTGACTTTCTGCCTTTGCCATTACAAAAGAGCTCATTCAACATGGGAGAGTTCAGGCTGCAGATGTACATCTGCATTTCTTCTTCAGCTCTGCAGAGGATTCTTTTTTCTCAGCAATGTGTAATTGGGGGTTTTACAGCTATTCCCACACCCCACATCCCCCCCTCAAATTTCTGCCCAGCAAACTCCTGCTTTTCACCTTCAGTCTGAATTTGTAATCCATGGTTGGTTTCAAATCAGCCTTTCAGCATGGTAATGAATGGATTAACTTTCTGCTTTCTGATGAGTAGTAGGAAAAATGTTTCTGAATTATCAAAAAATAATTGGAATTAAAATTATAAATGGTTTCTACAAGGGAAGTTTTTGTAATTAGTTGAATCCGTATGATGGAAGCTATTATAAATAACAAAAAAAATGTGTTTACCTAATCACTGGGAAAGTGCACATTAGCTCTCTAATTAGAAGTCCCTCATGGCTCTACTACAAACTTTGGACATAAAATAATTTGTTTCATGCTTCCTTTAGCAGGCAAAGGAAACTCCATCAGTTCCATTTGTGCATGTCCACAACTGGGGAGGCGGATGAGAATTAACTGACAGATTCACATTTATTCCTCCCAGCAGGTCCCTGTGACTCCCCAGTCCCTGTGAGTCCCCAGCACCTTGTCCCACAGATCCCTGGAGCCAAACCAGTCTGTGCCATTCCATTCCAGCCAGTGCCAACCCACTGGGATGCCACTGGAGGGACAGTGGCAGCTTATAAGGCTGAAGCAGGTTCAAGCACACCTGGATGCAGAGGGATGGGATGGAGCAAAGCCATGGCTGCTGTTCTTACACATTAGAGCAGCTTTTATTTAATATATTTGACCTATTTTGTGAATAGTGAACACAGATTTATCCTTGTCGTGCTAAATAGCTGTTTGGACCTGCTTTGTTAAACTGAGCGAAAATGAAGATTTTATTACAGTTACAGAGATAAATTCTTAATATGAGGGTTGTTTTTTTCCAGGGTCCAGTTTGTATGAAAATCCTCTTAAAGGACTGAAAACGGGAAACACTATTCAACACATGAAAACACCCTTTACCATTTAAAAATATATGACCTATTTTATCTACTTAAGAAAATCTCTTCACTAGAGACATTTGCCACGGGACCAAATGGTGCAAAGGGAGTTATGCTGCATTTCACAGAGAGCCTGGCAATTAAAGTTGCTGCTCTGCTGTGACTGCCATCGCACCAGAGCACAAAAATCTGCCATGCTTGGAGGTAACCACACAGAGAAGTGCTAATGCCTCTTTTCTTTAATGTCACCTAGTGGGTAGGCAAGCAGAGGAAGTGTGTGATTGATGATGACTTCTCTTTTCCAGAATCTCAGAATCAATTGAAATATTTACATTTTTGAGATAAGGAGAGGCGAAATACATAGTTTTGGAAATGAGGGCATTAGAAGTTGCTTGTGTAAAGACTCATAGGGATTAGCAGCCCCCATGGGGCTGTTTTCTTTGTCCCCACTCCTTTCTCAACCTGCTCCCCACCACACATGTCCATGCAGGCTCTTTCCCACCCTCCATGCATAACTCTTTTGGATGCAGAAGCACAGTTAAGTGGCAGGAAGACCGGCACCACTGGGAAAACTGCTGGGCTCTGCCTACACAGGACATGGAAACACAGAATCCCTCTCCAGTAAAATAAGGAACAGCAACCAGAAGCCAATGCCCAGGAGCTCTGCTCCTGCTCCAGGCACTTTGAAACCAACACAAGGGGTTTTACTGAGCAGGAGAGGGTCCCCCTGCCCTGAAGCACCACTGAAAGGATGTTACTCAGGAAGACACAACACCATCACCCTGTAACAGAGAGCTTGCTGACACATACACCTCCTTTTTGCTACTAATTACTTTAGGAAGTTTTGATGCATTTTTTAGAATGGTAGTATGGGAAATAGAACAACAGAATAGTCTGGGTTGGAAGGGACCTTTGGGAAAGCCCAAAGCCCCTGCAATAAGCAGTGACATCTTCAACTAGAACAGGTTGCTCAGAGCCCCATCCAGTCTGACCTCGAATCTTTGACTTCTCTGAAAATGTGCACGGTGATGCAAATGGCAAACATGAATGGTAAATACAATTTTGCCTTGTTTTAATAATGCTGCTGGTTGTGGGCAGCAACTGCACCTCAGTTCCCAGCAACTGAGGATGTAGGGCTGTTGCATACAAAATACACTTGTTACTTTGCAAGTCTGGGCAGAGATGTAGGTGCCCCAAATTACTGAAAATCTGAATAAGTTGCTCAGGCTCTTACCTCGACATAGGAGGCAAATACCATGAAATCAATTTCTGTGCCCAATTTACTCTCAGTGACACTTGCACACATTTTAAAGGGCAATTTGTCATTTTGCTCCAGTTGTCACGTTATTTCAGGTCATGGGACCATCAAGTCAAAACATGGGTTTGACCCTCTGCTCCACAGTCCAGAAATGGAAAGTCAAAACACCCATTCTTTTTTGACCCCAGAAGAGAAGCCATAAGTCATAAATAAAAGTAGATAGAGTGGGCAAATCAATCCTGGTTTTCTGCCACCTTAAACCCACTCTGTTGTAAGCAGCTCCTTTATTATCCCACAGCCTATAGTGGGAAAAGACTGTTTCATGTCCAGGGAAAACATGATGTGCCTCACAGCCAGGGAGGTGCAACATGAACCCTCTGGGTAATTTATTCACCTCCTTGTTTAGGCAGAGCCACAGCCTGAAACAGCAGCAGCAGTAAATGGGTACAGGAAAGAGTGACAGGATGATATTTGGTGATATACTGAGCAATTGGGGATGTAGGAAGCATAAAAGCAAAGGAGTAAGATGGTACTAAATGCAGTCCCATGAGACAAAGCAATGGAGACAAAACAGTAAAAAATATATCTACATAAACCAAATAAAGCCATGATGCAAGTGGAGGGAGGTAAGGGGGGCAGAACAGAGGAGCTCTTGGCTGGGGCAAGGGATGGGATGTGGGGAGCAGAGGAGGGTGAAGGGCACAAAAGCTAAAGCAGGTGGATGAGCCCACATAACCTTCCTAAGGGTGGATGGGGTGCTCACTCCTGTTTTCAGCCTTCATGGGGGGAGTGTGGAGGGGATTGAGTTCTGTGGAGCAACAACACAGTGCAGCCATTGCTCAGCTGCAGCCAGAGGAGCCTCATTTATCTGTCCCAAACTCAGCACTTGCATTTTTTCCACATCTGAAGGCAGTTTTTATGTCCCAGTTTGGTCACTGCCCCGGAGCCCCTGTGTACAATGCACATGGGAACCCACTGCTGGAAAACCTATCCCAGAGTCCTGCCACATCCTTTCCAGCCAGGACTTGTCCCTGCAAGGTCCCTCCCACCCTCACAGGAGGTCATTCATCAGCCAGTGGCAAACAGGGACCAGGATGTTCCATAAGGAGAGTCCCGAGGGGTGAGTGATGCAAAATATCCTGTGTTTCAGCAAGGGCTTTAAAAAATACACCAGTTCTTGTGAATCATGTTTTATATACAGATAAAGTTATACATATAAAATTACTGTTACTCGTTAGTGAACTCCTTTAACAATCAATTGCTAATTAAGTTCCACTGCCCCACTGGCTCTAAAGCAAATCCCTTTCTGAGACACTGGAAGTGCAGCCAATAGCATTTATTGATTATGCATGTCAGAGGCACTGGACAGGGAAAGGGGCCCCCTTTTTCCTGCCCCTTCAGAAGCAGGGTCTGAAAAACAGAAATCGGAATTACCAGAATAATTTGTTATCACCTAAATCCTTTTGACTCTGGATGTGAACACATTTTCTGTAGGAATAAACATACCAGGAGATGTCTGGTGCCAACCCAGACCAATACAGAGGCAGAAAGAAATCAGAAAATAAACACAGAAAAGCTGCTCCCATTCAACAGCTCTTGACATTTTGCTGGAACAGATGTTCCAGTGAAATATAATGTACAGTGTTGGCTTTTACCAAGAGAGATTTATCCCTAAAACCCTCGGTCATGCAAGTTCTTCCAGAGCCTGAACAAGGTCTACTTGGGGCCTCAGCCTGCAGCCAAATCTAGGTGACCTTCCTGTTGAGACCTGCTCTGTTTTGCTGGGCTGCTACTTGCCATTTACATATTAAAACCATAAATTCCTTCGCTAACAAGAAACAAAGCTCCTCACATATCTTTTTTTAAATTACAAATCTCGCACTTCGAGCAATTTAAAACTGACTTACAGTTACTTTCTCACTGCTATCAATCAGAGATGCACTTCAATTCCCCAGTGCTCTAGGGACTCAGTAGGTTAGAAAAAGCAAAGAGGAAAATAGAACGAATATTTTATTTTTGTTATTCATTGCAATTGCCTGAAAGCAGACCATGAAATCTGCTAAAAGTAATAGGAGCTGGCTGCCCTTTTAATATGCCCCTTTTTAAGGTGTCTATTAGGAGTCCAGAATACAGTTCAATGTTCATTACAGCAGCATACCTTGAGTTTATTGAAGCCCAGATTTCACGTGTCAGACTTTATGCACTTTCTTGTGGACGTTTTACTTTGGTCCTTCAAGCACTAGAGACTGTGTGAACACATATGTGGGTGTGAGCATGGGCAGAGGGGGAGTCCCCACTCAAAACCTCATTAGAATCTCTGTGTTTTGTACCTGTGTGCCACCACCTATAGCTCTAGGGTCACCAGAAACCCAACAAGTACCCAGTAACACTGGGCATAAGCCACAGTTTTCAGCCAGAATCTTATTTGTAAAATTTTCCTGAAATGAACCTTTTTTTTCCTCTATATATTTTCTTTCAAAAGCCCAGCTGTGCAAAACCATTACAACCATCACTGATGCCCCAGGCAAGCCTTTATTTTTTTTTTTTCTTAATTTCTACAGCAGGAGGTGATTAGTGACAGAAGTTCTCTCATTCTTCCTGAAAATCAACCCCAAGTTTCCCATCGCCTCTGGGCATGAGTTTCCCAGCCTAAGAGCCTGTCATCTGATAAGGACAGAAAGAAGAATCTGGTACTCAGAATATGGGAAGAAGAAGAAACACCCTAGTCAGTGTTTAATCCAGTACTGCAAAGACAATGTTAGATCCTTGCCTCATAAACAATGTAAAATCTCACATATCTTCTTCTGTTTTCACAAGTGAAAAAAATACACTCAGTGTCTTGGTTTTCAGTTTGTCCTTGTATTGAATTGTTTTCCCTTCATCAAACTAGAGAATGATCTGCCTTGTAATGTGATTTTATGGGACTCCTCGGGGTGTTGGGCCAGTAACAGGGAGATGCCAAGAGGTGTGTGGCTGGGATAAACCAAGGTGCCCTTAAATCCTGACCAAAAAATGATAGACTGGGAAAAGACTTATCTGTAGTGCCAGGAATGTGTCCCAGCCAACTCCACCAAGGGCAGGTGGGTGCTGAAAACACCTTCCTGAGGGAGTGGGAAGTGAGAACCCCCGAGGAAGCAAAATAACAGGAATAAACTCCAAGTCCCAGGGTGCGACTTCCTCATTCTCAGGAGGATGGAGCCAGAGCTGAAGGTGACTCTGAGCCCAAACCCAGGCTGACATCTGAGCAGCCTCCCAGACAGCAGGGGCAGAAACACCTCCAGCCTTTCTGTCCCTGGAGGGGGGACCCTGATGAAGGGGCAGAGATGCCACAGAGACACCTGCAGCTGAGGAGGGCTGCACTCACGCCAACCACCCTCACTGTGCCTGCTCCAAGTAATCCAGAGAAATAAAAAACAAAGCAATCTTGCCTCATTCCACCTGATACAGGGGGAAAAAAGGCAAATTAGCTGCCTTTGAGCAACAATTAGGAAGCAGAACATTTCTCTGGGCACTGCTACAGAAGTAGATCATCCCTCAGAGCAGAAGCCATAATAGCTTTTGAATCATTATAAGCACAGCACATTCAAGCAACAGTGATTTGCACTGAAAATAATCTCAGCAAGGCAGGGAAAACAGTATTTATGTAAATAAACTAACCTTGGTGTTTGGATACATTTGTATTGCACAAAGGTTTTGTTTGTCTACACCAGAGGAACTTCATATCAGAGAGAGAAAATAAGAACAAAAAGGATTAAAGGGTTTCAAGAATTTTAATATTTCACTTTCATTTGGTGGACACCTATTTTCCACAATCTGATACTGGATGCAAATAGTCACAGCCAAATTCAATTCTGTGTTTACCAATGCAATTCCAGGTTGATATCAAACCATCACATTTACTCAAATCTAATGAAAACTGCACATCAATCACAATACCTGTATCAGAACCAGAGCTGGGAATATTTTAGAAAAAGCTCTGAGAAATTGCCACTCAGAAAAAAAAGCTGGTTTTGAAGCTGTTTTTGACTGCTATGAGACCCTGACACCATCCACAGCCACCTGTACTTCTGCAGCTGTTCAATAAAAAATGGGGTTTTATTTAAAAAGGAAGCAAAATAAGAAGGGACAAATTAAGAAAATAAAAAAGTCTAGTGGAAAAAGCAGTAGAGACATGCAGTTCTGCAGGGCAGAGAGCTCAGAGAGCTCACCTAACTGCACTTCTGCCTTGTAAGACACCAACAAAACATGTAGTTCCAGAACTACCTGGTTAAATTAATGCAGCCCAGTTTTAAAGTTTGTTTGTCAAAGTCAACCAGAGGAACTACTTTCAGCTGAACTGCTCTTCCCCAGGGGATTCTGCTCCAGTTTTCTTTGTTTTTACACTCAGTTTAACTCTTTCAGTTTTCCCTACGGGAGAAGTGCCTGGATTTAAAAATACAGCTAGAGGGAACAAACAAAACCGTCCCATGGTGCCAACTGTACCAACAAAAAGCTGGATTCCTTATGTGGTGGTATCCTCTGTGGTACATCACCTCTCTCATGCTAGAAAAACAACCCAGGGTTGCAGTCAACAGCTTCACCAGTAAAGATGCAAATACACTCCTCGTGGAGAGTCATCTCCTGCCCAAGGCAACCCCGGTGGGACCTTCCCAGGCAGGTGAATTTATCAGGAGTGCTCAGCACATACATCACTGAGCAGCCTCACAGCTCCAGCACCGCTCACCTCTGAGAGCCTGGGCACAAATTAAGGTGTCCAGGCAAGCTTTGAATAATTTGTTTCCCACTGTCAAGAGTCCTTGATCGAGGTAGGAAAAAACAGTGCCAAGCAAGGCCAAGTCCTCACACAACTCTTACTTAATGTCCCTCACGCCACGGGGTTCCTGATGGGCTGAGAGCCTGTGATGGATGAACCTGCAGCAGCTGCTGTATCCATGGCAGAGTTCTCAGCCTTTACTCCAGAGACACTCAAAGGTCACTGACCTGCTGGCCCCATGCCCTGGGCTTCACCAGGGAGGGACCATAACCCTTCTGTGCTTGGATCACAGCACAAAGTGCTTCAGCTCCAAAGAAAAGACACAGGGGTGGCTGTCTCGCTGTAAAGCACCTCAAGGTGCTGGTCAAGATGTGCCAATGAGTTGCTGGAATGATTGGCAACTTCACAGCACAGGGGGGATGTCAAATGTCTCAGCAGTTTTGGGGAGAATAAAATAATGCATCAGAAGTGAATAAAATGTCCAACAGAGATAAAGGTGTGGTGGGCATTGCCCTTCTCCTGCACGTCTTATTTGAAGCATTGCAGATGCTGCCTTTGTGAACTGACTCATACTGAGTGGTAAGACAAGGGCCTGAGCACCACAGCCATGGAGCACATGGAGCCATGGAGCACATGGAGCACACGGAGCACTGCTCAGCAGCACATCAACACTCCCTCTGCCTCAGCAACCCTGCTTTGGGGTCTTTGAACCCCACTGTGGCACTTTGCCAACAGACTGAGAGCCTTTGCTCTGTCACAGGACATGCAATGACACCATCAAACCCTGGAGCACCCCCAGCCTGGCCTTGCACCACACAGAGATGTCAGAGGGCTCAGCAAGCACCAGGAGACACATCTCAGCTGCCTGCAGCTGTCAAGGCTCTGCCAACCTGGACCCCTCTCATACCATGGAATCTGCAAAATCCGCTGTCAGAGTGACAGCACCTCACCACAAGGATGTCCTTACATTTGCTATCCAAACTGGGGGGGAGGACGCACATCACACCTGTTGTGGAAGGTTGTGGAGAACCCTGCAGCAGAGGACCAACACAGAAGAGCAATTCTGCAGCTACAGCCATGCTCCAGACCTGTCTAGGCTGCTCAGTGAGGGCTGCACTCAGGTGAGTGAGAGCAGGCTTGAAAATCCACAACTGCAGCCAACAGGCTGCCACCCCACCAGGGGCTCACTCGTGCCGTTGGCTCATTTTGCTGCCTATTATTTTCTGTCAGAGGGGGTTTGCAAATCCGAGGCAACTCTGTGTTATAAAATAAATTGAGTTCTTGCCTATCTACATAATAAATATGAAAACATCATCACTGCCATTTTAGGCTCGGAACGTTTGTGTAAGAACATCGTGCAGATGTGGGGAAAGGCTAATAAAGCGACGCTAATTATCTAATCAATCTTTCTTAACCTTTGTCTTAGACACAACATAGTGCTTATGCTAAGCTTAGATCCATTTTTCAGGGTCTAAATAATGTTGTAATCATAGCTGTGATGTGTGGGTTCATTGGAAACTTCTCTTTAGATGTAACATTGTCAGTTTACACCGAAATCTGTCTATAAGCCATCTGCTGCAGAAACCGGTCATTATCAATTGCATCAATCTGTTCCCAAATATTGCAGATGCCAGCCACCAGGAACCATCTGTTAGTGTCAAAAAAGTAACAATTCAATAAGCAGACTATCTGGGGAGGAGGTGGGGAAATATGCTGCAATATTTGGCGCAAAAGGCAAACTTACTAATTGTTGCAGTTTTACTACTGACCTATAACTTCTTTCAGAGCCATGCCAAGCTCATTGATTAGCCATCAGTGGGAGGGAGATTTCCAGAGACAGTAATAACCATCAGCAGTAATGGGAGTGGAGAACTGACACCTACTCCTGCTGTAACATATTGTCCTACAGTGTCCAACTGGTGCTGGCAGTGACTTCCCCAAAGTCACCAGTGAAATTGGAGCAGCACTGGATGATTACCCCTAGCAGTAGTTTAAATAAAGGCAGGATGTATAAATGGGCTGAGGGGGCATGTTTTCATGGCTTTGTTCTAGTGAAATAAAGCAAACTCCACATCTGTCCCTCAAATGACCATCCCTCGCTGCAGCACTCACAACTGCTGGGAGCACCTGGACGCCTCAAAACAAAACCCCCTTGAGCCCTCCTGTGACCTGACAAGGTACAGAGCTCCTGCAGAGGCAAAGTTTCATTGCAGCCCCACTAGGAAAAGTTCCCAAAGCCATGTTGGGCACCTGGCTGGGGGCTGACCTCAGGGCTGGGGGGGTCTGGGCAAGGACAGGGTCTTCTCTGAAGCGACAGGAGTAGAAGAGATAAAAGTCATGTTTTGGTCAAAAACCTTTTTGTCCTTCCTTTTATCATTTGTACATCTGTACACCTGTAAGCTTGCACATTAACCATCCAACTCAGACACTTAGATATTAATCATGGGAATGGCCATCTGACAATCACCAGCTTGCTCGTGCCTTCTAAACCCACCACCTCAACCAGGTTTGCTTGTTCCTAAGATGCCATGACAGCTAAAAAGTTCTGTGCAAAGAGAAGCAGAGGCTGAAAAGTAGGAAAATCAGATATAGCAGACATGCTGACACTTAAGTGCTGGCCAGAACTCATCTCCCTTGCTAACGATTACATTTTCCCTTTGCTTTCCCTGCCCACAGAGCAGCCTGCTTTGACAAGTACCTGGCAGATAAACATGTAATGCTGGAATAATAAAGCACAGAAGCTCAGTGTTAATGAACTACCCTTGCAGCAAGAGCAAAAAAAAACACACATTTGTTTTCAGATACAGCATTCTTGAAAAAGAAAAATCCCAGTTCAGGTTCAGTTTGTAGGAGGATCCACATTCAGAAAGTACTTCCATTTGCAGTTTCTAATGACCACTTCTCTTTGGGTCAGATGTGTAATTGTTTAAGCAGTTATTCTCTGGGAAAGCTGCTTTGTCCATACAGCCAGCCTTGGGACTCTTTCACCTCAGCAATTTGGGTTGAATCCTTATCTGTCTCAATCTCACTTAAAAACACAATAAAAAAGACCAAACCATTTTCTTCAGCCAGAACAGAAAGGCAGTATCTGCAAAACTACCCTACCAGCTAATCACCATCTCCAGGCCTTGTAATTCCTTAAAGATATTCTGGTAGACAAGCTGCATTGTAAGATCACATAGAACCCCCTTGCAATGGTTCCAGTTCAGGAAAGCACCCATCAACTTCCACATCTTGCAGGACTAATGCTGCTTCTTATGCCTATATATTCATATGCACATGTATTTACATGAACAGATAAATAAATAAATTAATAAATATTTTCAAGAAAGTATCTGAAAGTACTATATTAACTATTGCTTACCCTGGCAAGATACAATGGCTCTTTCCCTCTGACCTTCAAAGACATTTCCTTTGGGTACGTATTCCCTATAAATCACAGCTGTAGGAGCCAATCTGGGGCTGATAAATGTTCAGGACAAGAGTAAATGTTCTTCCTTGAGAAAGGAGTGTGGAGAATGGGAAAGATAAACAAGGGAGTGGATTCACAGGTTAGGGCTCCTAAAGCCCTAAGTGAATGTTCATCAGTGCTGTTGGGGAATGAAGAAATGCAAATATTATTCCAAGGAGGTGAGTGTTGCAACAAGCAGGCAGGAGGCAGTGGGAGAAGCTGATATTTGTCAACATTTTACAGGAATTGAAATAGCTGAGCCCTTTGTTGATAGAAGGAATTGGAAAAAATTAAAAGCTCAATATTCATATGCTGTGCTGCGAATGCCATACCTGTGTGGGATTATTACAAATGGATTTGGCTGTGCTTGGGGTTTTCAATTGGGTGTTTATAATAAAGGGTAACTAAACTCTCTTACTCACAGCTGAACATCAGCATGCAGACCTGCAAGGATAACTGACCTTTTTGAATGTTAATTATCTTTAAAAGGCCTGTTTGCCCAGAACTGTCTGAACCAGCTGTAACCAGCCAACAGGGTCACTGAGGAGAAATGATGGATGTCATGAGGAGTCATTTGATATCCATTAAAAGGGAGGAAAGTCATTAAAATATATCGGGCCTAGGGACCTTATGAAACAAAGAGAAAGTAATTACTTTAGGCTCAGATTTACCTGCCTGGACTAATCAATAAAAAGACACCCTGAAAAGGAGAGAGGGAGTAGAAAGAACACATTTTGACATGTCTGTGAGGAACATCTGTCACCAGGGCAGAGGAAAAGGTCAATGTGCCTGCCTGGGTGCTGCTGCTCCAGCTGCGCCCAGCGAGGGGAGAGAGGCTTCCCTGGGCAGCAGGAGCCAAAATCCACCTTTTTAGAGGCATCACAGGTCAGAAGGACTGTGCCAGCACACCCTCAGCCCAGTCCTGGCTTTGGTTACTGGGTGACCTTGGGACTGTCACTTCGGAGATGGTCAGGCTGTGTTATCTGAGCAGATGGAGCTCCCTGACCAGGTGCCTCTGTTTTGCTGTCACTGTGTGTGGGTATCAGCTCTCCTCACAGGGGCTGGGCTGGGGGTGGCAGAGCATTTCTGAAGCTTAAAGCTCATCATCTTCAGCGTCTCAGTGGCTGTGTGAAAGCAACCAAGCTGCTTTTTCAGCACGGCAGTAAAGATTAGTTTTGCAAAAATTCCCTGGATTATGTATCATCTTCTGGGGCTCTCTGTGGCCAGATGCTCAGGGGCAGCAGGATTCAAGGCCTCACAAAAGTTTCCTGGCTTTTTAACACCCTAATGGGCACCAAGTTCTTTGAAAAACCCAATCCCACCTAATCTCTTTTAAAATGTAACACCAATTTACTTTTCCACCAGCATATGTGCAAATTAGCTCAGCTATGGAAGATGAGCAGGAAGGCTTAGGCACAGAATTGCCACGGGCATCTCGTGCCCCAGAAGTGATGCTGTCCTGCATCCTCTGCAATCAGGGGGCATTTCAGCACCTTTTTCTCCAAAAGCAAAGTTTCTGATTTTATTCACCATGGAAATCACTCCAGTTTTTACAAAACCAAGAATCCTCTGAGCCACTTCACAGAACCCCATGTATCTTCCAAAATGAGACATCCTAAAAACCCACCAGTTAATTTTTGTTTCATTACTCATTCTAATTAAAAGCTTTGTCAAGGGAATCTATTGCCTTTTTTTCCTATTTTCTGCTCTGATGTTGCAGTCCTTGACTTTACTCTGTGGTCTATGAAGACACAGAATATTAATGCCTCCCATTCTGGAAAAATATATTGAGTCTGCTCTACTATTTTGACCTTTTCAGTACATTGTATTTTGATTAACTGGCCAGCTGGCTTCTGCCCCACAGGTTTGCAAGGCTACAGAGGGACAAATGGGTGGGAAAGCTACCAAATCACATTTCTGATCCCCAGGAGGGTTAAAGGGATGTGATAAAACACCATTATCTCACAGCCTGGCTGAGGCACAAGCACACATGTAGAGGAGAACGCTGGAAACCAGAACCAAAAGGCCCCACTGCCACCACAAACACCTTTTCCCTCTTGCTATTCTGTATCTCTCTCAATAGCCTCTGCCAGAGCTGCCTTTCCCGAGAGCCAATTAATTCCAGTCACAAATATCTGCCCTGAATTCTTGCAGGTAATTAGCACCACAGGTTATCAACAGGAAGCTGGTACCCACAGGCACTTCAGATAATTGTGTTTCAATATTGGCACATTTCTGCCTACCACAAAAGGTCACTTCAGTTTCTCTTCTCTATTTTCTCCCTCTCTTTTGCTAAATGAATGAAAAATCATTATCATTATTTTGAATGCTCCAAACAGCTGGCAAATGCTTTGGGCATTACAGGATGGACATGAGTGACATGGGCACTTCAGGTGGTTGCAAAATTATTATTTTCTAATCCTTGGCTTCAGATATAACCCTCCTCAGCACACCAGTGAATGGAAAAAGAGCCCAAAATCTAGTTAAATACTCATGCTTCTGAATTCATTTCAAAGAAAACAATGGAAAGAATACATAATTATGATATAGCACAACTGTTGGTCACTTTAACCAGCATCTGCAATTTAGGTAAAGCTGTATTTAGTACTGCACAAATTTGGAGGACTCTTTACCTGTTACAAGAAATTTTAGAGGGTAACCATTCATTTAATTATATGATAAATAGCTTCCACGGACTAAGTATTATACATGAAGGACTATGTAATTACTTTGTAAATATAGGATTATATCTGTCCTTGAAACAAGAAAACAAATTAAATCAGCCTTGCAAAATTGTACTCCCCACTCACAGTGAGTGAGTAATTCTATTGCAAAAATAGATTACAAATCATCATCTTCTTTGCAGAATGGTCACAGTAAGAGGACAGCTGGGATGGTTTTGTGGCAGGGCCAGACAACTTCAAGGCAAGGCTGTATTAAGTGTTAAATTTCAGCAACAACAAAACCTTCCCTGCAGGAAGTATTTGAGAGTGTGCAATAACTTCATAGTTGCCATGGACTAATGAATAAACCAGGTATTGGAAAAAAAATCAGCAGTTTTGCCCTGCTAAGTGAAAGTTATGAATCAGAAGCATCACTGCTGAGTGAATTTTGGGGGTGAAGGGGGAAAGCCGTGGCACCACAGCAAGAGAAAGCCAAATTTATCCCCACACAGAGAGGTTTGTACACACAATTCTGTGGCACTGCTCTGTCAGGTACCAGAAGGAATCAAAACAATCTTGCAAATTTGCTTTCTGAATTACTAAAACCATGATCTCACGTGGAGTGAGTGAACAACAGGAGTGCTCCGAGTTGCTTTAAGTTACTGCCTTTCTGTCATCGCTGCATTATTGCACTTAAGAGTTTCTTTATTGTGTCATTAAAATTAATGAATTCTTATAGACACGGAACTGGTGGGTGGTATAACAGGGAACATTAAAATCATGCTCTTGTTTCAATCCCTCAGGAAACCAGAAAGCTGACCATTAACTGCTAAAGTCTGCAGAGATCGAGTAAAGAGACATCACTGCCCTTAAAAAAAATGAAAAGGGAAAAAAAGTGACATTATCTCAGTAAAAGAAAGTGCAGCCATAGTGCAATTCCCAGTTGCCTTCAGGAAATCAATACTCACTTCATGTGGTAGAAAACTTTTCCTTTAACCTTTACTCAAGGTACAACAGCACAATCGATCCCGGGGTTCAGTGACCTTTCCCAGTGACACACAGAGCCCAGTGTGCACCAGACTCTGCATGTCCAGCCCCTGCTTGAATGTGCCCCCACAAGTGTCCTTGGGGGTACGACACACTCAACAACAGGATAACCGTGAAGAAGGGTCAAAACTTCTTGTTTACAGCACCCAGGAAATTCACTGCTTGCCTAAGGAAGCAACAGACCACTCAAACACAATAGATTTTTTTCTTTCCTTTTTTTTTTTTCCTTTTTCCCCCAAAACTTGTTGTTCTAAGTCATGGGAAGTTTTATGCATGATCACCTCCTGCTGTGAAAAGCAGTCAGGTACTCTCTTCCTAAAGGAATGAAGCAAAATATCAGGACAGAAGGTCACCTCAGTTCACCTACTTCGAATGGAGATTGTTTTGTTAAACCAAATTCTTTTTATTTTTAATGGGGTCGTTGAGTCATTTAAGCTTTTATATACAAAATATAAATGCTTCTCACTGCTGCCAACTGCCAAAGCAGAGTGACCATTATTCCCAACCTCACTCACACCTAAAACCTCCAGCAGGAATCCTGCAAAGCAATGCCAACTGCACCTCATTGTGGTTCACACCTCTGCTGCATCCCTGGGTAAAAGCACTTGTGCCAAGAAGTTACTTGCTCCTTTACCACCAGGTTCCCAGTAGCTGATCCAGGGAGCACCACCTCCTTGGCTTAAATTCAGCCAAAACTCTCTTCTGTCCAAGCATGAGAGTTTGTTTAAGCAATTAAAGTTTCAACTTTATTCAAAGTTTCAACCTATTAATTTCGAAGTTCATATTCCCACACAGTTCACAATCTCCTACAACCCTTGGTGGTGTAACTCAGACACAACATGCACACCACAACACAACTGAGCTCTGGGTTCTTGGGGGTTTCCCCAGTTACAGAGAGGGTGATGCTCTTGGCTCACACAGATATGATATGAGGGACTCAGTGGATGGTGGCAATCTCTCTGTCCACATACCTGAGAGCTTCGGTTTGGTTTGCTTTTTAACTGATAATGCCAATTTGCAGTGTATTTACTGCCACCTCTAGCCCTGAGCATGTTCAGGGCATGGAGCACCGTGGTCTGCAGGACACGCTGAACATTTGTGCAACAGTGTCCTGGAGATGCTCAGGTGACAGAGATGTGGATGTGTTGGCTACACACTGCTACAGTTACATGATTTTCTGCTACCCAGCTCTGCACAAGGAGGGGTTTGAGTGTGGGTTACACTTCCTTCTGCCTCCTGAAATGTGTCGGGATGGATGTGCTGGTGACGGTTGCCTTAGAAACCAGCCGAAGTTATCGTGCCTGGCCGGGGCAGAGTCTCTCGTGTTGCCAAGAACGAAGCAAAGCAGGTACAAATGTTCTTGCTGAAAAGTGAAAGGTTTTTCTACTCTGCACACAGCAGGAACACCAGGGAATGACAGCAGCGGGAGCCCAGCATCCACCAGCCCCTCTCCAGAGCCAGGGAGATGCAGCACCAAACTGCTGCCAGCCTGGGCCTGACCATCCCAGGAGGAGCCTTGTCTGTCTCCAGGCAGAGGAGAGGAGAGTTTTCCCTAAGTGAGGTTACAGCTCCTGTGCCTCATTTGCTTCACAGGTGGGAGCAATGGCATAAATTCTGCCCTGCACTGCTGCCACCCTGCAGGCCCTTCCACCCCTTGATAGCTCAGCCTGCCAGCTCCACGTCTCACCAGTATGTTGGCACAGCAGCTCTGCACTTCCAGTGTCAGTGCAGCTGCTTGCAGAGCAGGAGAGGGTGGGCTTCATCCCTCCACTGCTAATTGTGGCTCTGTTCTCACAAAGAGCACCTTCCTTCATTTTCCTGCATCACCCAACAGGACCCTCAGCTTGGGTCCTGGTCTCCATCACCCCAACACTGCTGCGTTTCCATGGGGTGCCAGGGCCATGGCAGCTGGTGCCTTTGGAAGCAGCCAGCTCCCTCTGGTTTTGCTTTGCCATCCCGACCTCACCCTGGCAGTGGGTGAGAGGTGCTGCCTCTTCCCACCTCACCAAGGCCAAGCCCCTGCCAAGAGGGTCACCAGCGACAGAGCAACAACTCTGACGGAAACAAGGACCCAAGTGCTTCATCCTGCCAATGAACAAACATCTTGTAGGTTGGTTTTTTTTCCTTAATCAATAAAAAAAAAACATTTAATTGAATTAAGCAAGTTTCCTTCCATTTTTATGTGTAAACACAAATAACACGTAACGGCTGCAGATCGCTCTCTTGATGTTTATATGAAGTGATCTACATATGCAAAGGCTACTGCTATGATCGTTTGTATTTTAATTACCAACATGGTTCTGTTAATTTCAAGCTCTACTAGAAACACACAAAAATCAATGTTTGATAAATGGGAAAAAAGCTTCAGTGGGTCAGAAGAATTATTTCTGCGCTTTTGCAAACTGTGCAAGAGAAGTAAACAAAGATGTTGGGAGCTATTTACAGAAACATATTTGACACTATCCCTTTAAAAACAGGTTTAAAATTGGCATACATTTATGCCAAAACTTTCCCAAGATATTTGAAATCATATTCATTATTTTTTAAGAGAGGGGGAAAGTGGGGAAGGAAGGGGTAAGAAAATATACAAATATTTGAAAGCCAACTTTAGGATGTATTTAAATCCTTTTCAAATGCAGTCTAAAGGTCTGCAGTCTGTGCAACCACTTCCTTCAGTGACATTTTTGGCAGTTCAGTGCAGTATTCAAAATCCATTTAATGCTATGAAAAGGAGCAGCCTTTTTCATGAATTCTGATTTATTTAATATTGAATCCAAGTCTAACATGGCACGGAAGCAGCAAAAAATAAACTCAAAGCAACAGTCAAACTTCCTTTCCGCTTTGACAGGTGAACAAGCAGTTATTACATCTCTGCAGAGCCCCTTCCAGACTTTATGGAGCTGAGTTTCCCTATTAAGAAATGCAATTTCACTTGGGTGCTGCAACAGCAAAATATGACATGTCAGGTCATGGCTAACAATGGAGACGTGAATGTGAACACAGATATAACTATCTTTTTCTTTTTTTTTTTTTTTTTTTTTTAAGTGCAGCAGTAATAAAAATGGAAATCAAGTCCAAAGCTTGAGTTGCTGCCAAGCCTTGGCCAGCACTGCATGGTGCCAGGGGCCACAGCCCACATGGGCACCTTGGGCACCGCTGCCCCAGCCCAGCCCAGCCCTGGGAGATGGGCAATGGCAATAACTGAGCATCCTGCCCTCCAGTGCTGGTCAGAGCACGTTGGGGGCACAGTGGGGGCATGGCCATGCCTGGCCCCTTTGGTTTATGAAGGGTCAGGGACACTACCAGAACACAACATTATTATTTTTAGGGCAGGCAGCTTTTTCCAACAGCAAGTGCTGCAGCTCTTTAGAGTCACAGAATTTTTTAAGTTAGAAAAAACCTTTAAGATTAAGATCCTTTAAGACTGCTGAGTTCATAAAGCCAGCACTGAAAATCCACCAGCTTCTGCACCCAAGGCCAGACAGTACCTGTTTTGGCAGCTCAGCAGGAGCCCAGGGTGCAATGACACCAGCAGCCAAGGGATGCCAAAGTGTAGGAAGTAACAAAGAGCTTCCTCCTCTGCAGGAGAAAGAGCTCACCCCATGATGAAGAGAAAAGGCTGATTGATTTATCTTGATATCCTTTAATGAAACTACAGAATGAATGCAGGCCAGGGTAGGGATATCAAATAAAGCAATTATTAGATCCATGAAACAAGCAACCAGATATATTGAGCTGAGCTCCCAAAATTAAGATGCAAACCACAGACAATTACTTATCCTGGCTTTTCTCTGAGGTTGAATTAAGGATAGTTAACTTCACCAATGACATTAGTTACTTGAAATGGTGAGGATGACTGATGTCCTATAAGTAAATTCATTTTACTAATTCACACTCATCTAATCTATGAATGTGTTTTGCTAACTTTTGATCAGGAACAAGTCCCCTCTTCCTCAGTGGAGTAGGACAAACCCCCAGATGAAGCAGGGGAGCAAAGTCAGCTGTAAATCTGACCCAGAGAATTTGCACTGCATTTTTCCTGTATGGATATTGCTAACAAGTAAGGCTGGTGCAGGAAAGGGATTCCAATACAAAAGCAATAAAAAGGGTCCCTGTGGTGGCTTGGCAAACGTTTGTTTGAACGAGTTCATATCGACGGCATTTGTGCCAGCTCTGTATTTTCCCTCCTCAGGTGTTCATGTAACTGTGATTTAATCAAACATCCCTGCAAATGTGCTCCCCCAGCTCCTACAGCAAACTTGGAATTAGCAGCCCCATGGTAGGGAAGGAAGGGCTGCAGTGGAGCCAGGAATCACCAAACCACAGCTCCTGTTTCAGATTGAACCCATCAAACAGCCAACCACGGCACAAACTCAAACTGCAGCTGACTTAGGGATGCTCATACAGAGAAAAGGCTGAATTTGTCAGGGAGAGGAGCTGTTAGAAAGCATTTGCTCAGCTGGGTTCTGTAGTTTGAAGGTGAGAGAGAACAGGGTTCCATCCAAAGGAGGGTTGCACCTACGAAGCCCAGAGTCCAGGGAGCAGTGCCTGGGGCCAGTCCTGCATTTCCCATTGCCACAGAGGTGCCTCCATCCTCATCTCCTGCAGGACATCCCACCCCCAGCAAAGCTGCACTGGCCTACTCAGGACTGAGCCTGGTGTTCAAAATAAGAGGAGCTGTGCAAGGAAAGTACAGATCAAGTCACGCTTGCTGGACAAATTCAGGTCCTGAGGCTACAAACTACTTAATGTGATAGGGGTGTGAGTTGTGAAGCCTTTTCTCAAAAGACATTTTTCCTGCTCAGATCAAAGCACCAGCTAGTCCCATGCTAGCCAGGGAAGGGAAGCAATTGCTGACTGTCAGCTCCCCTGTCCCCTCCCCTCTGCTCTTCCTGCAGAGGACACCAAGTTACAACCCTAATTTAAAAATGCTCATCTCACTTGCCTCTTCCATCAAAGGCAGCTACAGATGATGTTCCTGCAACATTGCCAGAAGCACACCCAGTTGCTGATTACATGGAAGAGGCAGGGGCAGAGCAAAATGCAGAAATATCTTAAATAATAATAATAGTTAAAAGGATGGCTGGGAAATAGTTGTTTGAGATTGAACAGAGTCGACTTGAAAACTAGGCAGAGGACTGGGAAAAACACTGCTTCATTTTCTCTCCTCAAGGTTATATTCCTCTGTATTTTATCCACCACCATTGTAATTCTGTTTCTAAACCTAATAAATTTCTCACAGAAGCCCTATTGTTTCTCAAACCTGTGACTGCTGATTCAGGGAGCTGTCATGTTTTCCCATGCCAGCATTGGTTCACACTGTACTAAAAAAAGCAAGATAAGGACTAGAAAATAAAAGGCAACTTTGTGCTTTTACCCAAAAGAAAGAGGCAGCTTAGGGGGAGTTGACAGTCTTATTTTGCTGATCATCAGTCTCTGCATTAGGCTCTGTGACCGACTAATGGAATGCAGGCTGTAAGAACCATGGTTCCACAAGAAATCTGACCTCTCCTACACTGAAACATAGATGGGGTCTAGTTCTCCCCATCAGAATTCCAGTTCACCCCTGTGGATTGCTGAGTGTCTGTGCTGTACTGCCCAGGCTGAGCATCCCCCCAAATGTGGTAAGAACCCAACAGGCACCTCTGCACTGCCCCAAGGACCATGGCACACATTCCCACGAGTGATGTGACGCTTCCAGACCAGAAAAAGGAGATTGTTTTCTTTCTTTCTAGCTTTGAAACAGATGCCACCTTTACATCAGTAAGAGTTTTATTTCCTTTTGTGAGCAGAAAACAAGATCCTCTCTGACACTGCCCAAAGGGAAAGCCTGGACCCCCCACAATACCCCAGCTCCTGACACTGCAGCATCATTTCAAAGCACACAGCACTCCAGGCTACTCTGCCTCTGGGCTTCCTTCAAAGCCTACCAGGAGAGTTTTAGCAAAACTGCTGGGTGTTTTTTGATCCTGGCATCTGTTCAGCAGTAAGTGGTGTGACACCACCCAACTCAGTTATTTTGCCATCCAGAATCAGAGAGTTGCCCCCTGGTCCCACGAGATGCCTTTCTGTGAGCAGCCTCACCTGCCCCCTGACACTCCTGCCATTCCCTCTGGTCACATTTTCCTTTAAAAAAAAAAAGCATTGATATAGTCAAACTTCAAACATTTGTTTTAACTGGCTCTTTTTCTCTTGGGTCTGCTCTTTACGTGCTTCTTTCCCCCAAACTCACAGTGTGTCACCGTGCCAAGAGAAACAATAATTAATACATAAATATTCAGAGGGCGATAGGCTACACAACAAGATTGCTGTGTTTGTGCACATTTCCTTTTTCTAAGGTTATTTCTCTCACAACAGAAATCTTGGAATTCTCTTTGAAGCTGTTTTAATTGGGGAAGAGCTGGCTCTTACCAGCTGTAAAAGCATCAATGTTTGCCACTGAAGAGGTGTCTTTTGATTTGGTTTGTCTGTTTGCTGATACAATTTGCTAAGTGTCCAACCTCATCCTAATTTGTTTATTGGCTCCTCTCAAGCAATGGCTACAAGTTAATTACAGCTTGCTTTTTGCAACACAAAATCATGTGCTCAAACGTTTTTTATCATGATCAAATCCTTGGATTACTCTGTTAATTGTGACTGGGCTTAATCATGAAGAGTATTCCAATTCAGTAGACAATTTCTCTGGTTTATCTTTGTGGTCACAAGCCTGGCAGAAAGTGAGGTGCAACCATTAAGTGTGCTTTGGGAGTGACATCTAATTTCTGTATGAGGTGTTCTCCATTTAAATCTACCACCACTTCTACTATTAAAAGAAGCAGGGCAGCAACCCAGCCTTTTTGTAATAATTTATAACCTCTCAGCAACCAGGAGCATGTTACACAGAAACTGCTGCATGATTCAACTCCACCCCCATGGGCTCAACTTTTGTTGGCAGATTTGTCAATCATGTTTATAGGCTCCTTTCTGCCTCACAGTCAGGAATTCTCATCCTATTTTGATCTGTGTCATAAAAATGTACCAGGACTGATATACACCCAAGGACTTTCTGTTGATTTGTTTCTGTCGCAGAAGCTATGTCTAATTTATTTATAACTTATCTCATTCTATTAGATCACTTTGTAATCATATTTAATTTAGATTTATTCCCGACAGTTCAGGCTGGCTCCAGGCATTTAATTAAATTTTGCCCTCTTAAGCCACTTAGTCAGTCTAGATTTTAAACATGATGTAGTTTTTCCTTGGACAGCGCTTTTCTATCCATAACCTTTGAATTGGTAATTTGTGCAGTTGCATCTCACATGACATTTTCAAGAACTCCTTTAAAACCTGGCCTTGATGCTCTGCAGTGCCAGCACACAGGGAAAAGCCCAGGGAGAGGAAGCCCAGCACCATCCAGCCCTGCTTTAATGGGAACTACCCCACTTAGTCACCATTTTACTGTGCATATTAACCTGAAACTGAAACCACCGAGTCAACCGTGGCAGAAGGGATGAGGTCAGAAGTAAAGATAATAAAGCTAATGAACTCTGCTGTTAGATTAAAAATTCGGTTTGGTTTTGAAGGTTTGAATTGAGAATTAAAATCTGTGTTTCATGAAAATTTGAGTAGAAAAATATTGAATACTCCTAGACTGCAATTCAATTCAAATTATTTCAGTTCATGATTATTACAGTGGATGTGAAAGTATTTAGAAAAAGTACAAAATATACAACTGAAAATTAAGATTAGAAAATAACCTTAATTACCATTTCTGTCTTTGTTTTTCTTCCCTGAATTTTATTAATAAGCAAAAAAACTTTGCATGAACAGAATCCTTAATGGTTTCTTAAGAATTCTTCCTCACTTGCTGATTACTGGAATTCTCTCCCGCCTTCTGCTGGTATTGAGAAATTACAGTATTTCAGAGGACACACTTTGAATTTCCTTTTGTCCTGCAATTTGCCTCCCCTTTGTTCCTCAGTATTGAACAAAACCCTGCGAGCTTCACTTATGCTCTTCTCCCTACTGCAGATCCCCCCTATTAATTTTCTCCTGCCACTCTATCAAGTTTGATAGCATCAAAATGCAGATAAGACACGACTCCTTAACAGCCACACACCTCTGCACACACTTCATTGTAGCCTGGAGTTCCTAAAGCACTTGGACAACCTGCCTGCTGCTTCCTTGTCCGTGCTCAGGGCAGAGCACACTGCAGAGACAGCTGGGCTAATCAGAATGCAAATCCAGTGATAAACTAGTCACTTGAACCCCACTAATATATCTTAATTTTTCACCCAGCAATGTGATATATGGTGCCAATATAATTCAATCTTCTTCCATTTTTCATGAGTTAAATAAATCACGCCAAGATAGAGCCCTTCAACCGCCGTATTTCACTCCGTGTGCAGATCTCCTTCAAAGGGGTGCAGAGGAAACTCCACATCCCACTTTATCAGCCCCAAGGAAGTTGAACCCAAGTAAACGTGGATCCCAGGAATCAGCAGGTTGATGGACACAGGCAGTCCCCCAGGGAAACATCCTGTCTCTGTGAGTTACTGTTTCAGGAGAGCACAAGGAGACCCTGTCCGTGAGGAGCTTCCCTGCTGCTGCCAGAGCCCAGGCACTGGGATAAGAGTATTTATACCCCTCCCGTAATTCTTGGCTTTCTTTTTAAAGCAGAGCAACTGTTTCAACCCTTCCTCCTCCAGCCCAACATATTCACAGCATCCACAGAAATGTCTGGACCATTTTAACATCAACATCTTGCCTTCAGCACTGCTGGGAAGGGGCAGCAAATGCCACGAAGTGCATTCCCCCAGAACTGATTTCCAAAAGGTTGAAGAGGGCTCTGACTTGCCCTGTGGCCCAAATCACCACCTCACAAACCTGGGCCACCCAGGATTCCTGTAATGCTGCTACTGCTGCTAGATTTTAGTCATGTCTTGTGGCACCTCAGGCTGCTTGAATGAAAATATTGCAAAAATCTGATTTTCTTCTCACATTTTTCATAACGCGCAGAAAAGAGCAGAGGGACAATTCCCATGAATAAACATGCACTGTTATAAGTAAAGATCACAGAATGAGCCTTTGGAGGTACAAGCACTATTGCTACCAGAGTAATCACTTGTAAATCCCAACTTTCATAGTGGTCACTATGGTTTAGGAATTATAAATTTATAAGAAATTTTTCTAGCATTCCCTATCATAGCAATTCATGATGATAAAAAAAAGTAGAAATCAAGAAAAATATATTTAATTTACTTGCTTTCTGGTTTCCCCTCTCTGTCAGAGGTCATTTTGCTGCAGAACAGTCGCTCTCCTGCCTCTGTCAGAGCTGCTTTTGGTTGTTTTCCTTTCGTCATTTATTTTCAAAGCTGCTCTATAACCTTCTTATCAATGCATTTCTAATAATCTTAACAGACTTTTATCAAGGAAAACGATAGGTTTCCACCGTCAAGAGGCCTTTCTCTGAACCTCAAGTGCTGACATTTTTTTGACAATTTATCTAAAGTCAATTGTCTTCTATCGACTTTTTTCAGCTGCTTCCAGAATGACGACACTTTTTAACTCTGACAGTTCATCTGGCTTTCAATGCTCTCTCTCTCTCTTTTGGTTTTTCCCTTCCACACATAAATCTTGACAAAAAAAAACTCCCATTGTATTTTGCTAACAATGTCTCACTTCAAATGTGTTCCATTAATTTCTCTGATTCTGTTGCTCTCGCTGCCATCAAAAACCAGAAACAACAAAATATTTTTACCAGCTTTTCGGGTTCTCATTTGAAAGCTAGTTTAGGTGTGTTTTCAGTATGTCAGCTTGTAGGGCAGTGGCCTGTTACTTGCTCTCATCTCCCTTTGGGGGTCACAAGAAGATGCTGGAGCAGGCCCATGAGCCACAGCTGCTTTGTACCCACTGAAGCCTGGGAGCATTGGCTGTGTCCCTTGGGCATCCCCAGTCCCTTGGATCCATCCAACTCCTCACTCTCCAGCTGGTCTAAGGTCTGACTCTGCACCTTCTTTGCTGCCAGCTCATTACAAAGTCCCCTCGTGTTCAGCAGTGAGAGATGAAAGCATCGTTTACAGGCTTTGCTGAACTGGAACCACATGTCTATTTTCCTTCTGTAACAGACTTTTTTCTTCAATACAACTCCATTTTCCTACATGTTCTTTCATTCTTTATACACAAACGATTTGATCAAGCTTTACTCTGAATTCTCTGCAATAAGGCATTTCAAGATTTATTCCAAACTTATGTTGCTGCAATGTCATGTTAGGAAGCAAATTAAGTTTATTTTTATATCACTTTTTTACAAAACTGTCTTTTCAAACAGGGCTCTCTTCTTCCAAATACCCAGGTTTTTATTCTCTTTCCAATTCCCATTGCCCTTGACTCCCTTCGTTCCTTCTGTGCCTTCACATTTCGTTCCTCACGGACTAATGAGGTCTTTCCTTCAGAACATTCTTATAACACCCACACACCACAGTTTGGACACCAAAGCAGCTCAGATTTCCAACCTCCCTGTCTCACACTCTCTCACAAACCCAGAAGGTGCTTCAGAAGTCACTGGCCCAAGCCAGAATTCAGTGTTCCGGGCCTGTAGCCTCTCACTGCTCCCCAGCCCAAGCAGTGTGGGGTTTGAACTAGGTCTTGATGCCAGACAAGAGAAGAAGGAAACTTTTTAGCTTGTTGGATATTCTCTTCTACCCCTCTGAAACACTTCTCACCATTGCATTCCTTGGGAAGTTTCTGGCACATCTCAAACTCCTTGCAACCCCCTGTCATGGATTTGTGCCCATTGACTGTAGCTGTATCTACACTGGTAAGAAATCCCCCTCTGCTCCATAAAGGAGTTTTGAACTATCACTTGCAGTTGCTAATTTTAAATTCATAGTCTGTCACCACTGAAAAACCTTCTTCAGCAACTTCTGCCACGTATGTTCTTAGCTATTACATCAAACCCTCCTCTGCTACCAAAGAACAGAACAAATAAATTCTAATCACATGTACAAACCTCCTTCCAATATTTGCTAAGCACTAAATCAACTCTTTATCTTTTCTCTTATTATTTCCCAGCATACTCTTAAAGCTCAAGAGAGCCCAGAAAATGAGAGGAAAAGTGCAGAGAGTGCTAAAAGAAAGGGGAGGTAGGGGGAAATACAGACTTTTTATTCAAGGCAGAAATCAGAGGTTTGAGTGATGGCTGACAACAGGCTGGTTGTGTTTAGGATGAGGAACCCAGCACCAGAGTTGATTTTCATTAAAGTCTGAAGTTGATAGCTAGACCACAGCCTTGAGAAATATATTAAGTGAAAAGGTTTATTATTATCAAAGCAGAAAATGTGTAGGAATTTTAAGTAAGAGATGTAAGACAGAGAAGAGACTCTGTCTTTCCTTCACATAGATCTGTTTGGCACGTGCTGGCACAGCCTCTTTCCAATTTAATCTCCCCTAAGTTTTCATTGTTACTAGCTTATGGCACAGTTACAGCCTTAAAAAATTCAAGAAACAGATTCAGGATGGAATTTTTCTGCACTTCCAAATGACTTAGGACCACGAGTCCCTTTGGTTTTGATGGCAAAAATGAAATCTTTAATCTGCCAGACTTAGAGGCAGCAGAAGGAGTGCGGTTGTAGTGGGTGAAAAATGCCGTAGCAGCATTGGAAGCAAAGGTACTCCCTTGCTCTCAGAGCCACATCAGCCTCAGCCAGAGGCAAACTGCCTTTGCTTGTCCACAACTCAGCTAAACACGCCTCCAGGAGCAGAGCTGGAGAAAGAACAAGAGATGGCCCCAAAGCCACTACAGAAGCAATCAAGTGAGAGTTGAAAGCCTCTGTTGGCAGACTGCAAAGTCAGAGAGAAATGGGATCTTTGAAATACACAAAGCCAACGTGAACATAAAAGCTTTTTTCCTTAACAAAAAAAAAAATAAAATAAAATGAAAAAATCAAGAAGCCCCACACAAGTGCAGCCTCAGCACTCAGTGTGCAGCTGCTCACGGACACAGATACTTTTGCTTTTCCGGCTCCGAATCTGAATCTTGCATAGGAGAATATATTTAATCTTCATTGCCAAATGTATTGCTATAAATAGGATACAAAGCTGCAAGGAACATATAATACTACCAAGAGGACTCCTTTATTTTATCTGAACCATTCTTTGCAGTTTTCATAATTTTCCCAACTGAACCCCAGCAGCATTCTGTATCACACGAGGATTAACAAACCCATAGTGCTTTCTGGGTTCCTGAAATGTTTGGAAAAGAAGTTCACATAAACTGCATGTTCCCAGTAGTATAAAATGGAAACTTGACAGAGTGGGAAGGTACATGTGCTATAGGGGGCTATGGATGGGAGCAGAACCCATGGTCCTGTACTGGAGAGCACCGGTAATCCCACACATCCTGCACAAAAGGTACATGAGAGTACACATTTATGGACAGAAAAGGAGGATGCTACTAATTACAGGGTGCAAGGGACCTCTAGAGTAAGAATGATAAACTGAATTAAGGGTGTTGTGAATGAGGAGTGGTCCCAAAGCACCCAGTGGTGTGGGAAAGTAGTCCTCATGCTTATATTATGCTGCCTATATTTGTTATGATCTTTTGGTTCTTTAAATTCAGATTTCATGTATATTATCACATAACCTTTTAATAAGCAAACAAGCTTACTCTGGGAAGCTAAGCAGCCAAATCCTGCTAATTCCTGCTAATAACTGAGATTCCATTACAAGTTGCTGAAGCTAAAAAAATTAGTCAGTAAACAAGCAAATAAGACAAGCTGAAAAACAGAGTATCACAAGCTGTTCTTTAGGGGAGTTCAATGGCTTGTAGTTACTTGTGGAAAGCAGACAAGTAATTTTCTACTCTGTCTCACCTGATGGTCAGAGGGAAGGGGGAGGACAGAACCAGTAACTCGTATTTTCAGAATGGCTCCATCCTCCTCACCAGAGCAGACAACGTGGTGCCTGCTGCAAACTGGTGAGCAGTGGGAGGGAGCAAGTCCCAGCAGGACTGGGAAGAATTTTAGCAGGCTGCAAATTCAACACCATTTCTATAGGTCGTGTTACATGGCCCAAGAGGGGACTGTTAGATCAAGTGACACAAAGCCATTAAACATTATATTTCCCCAGTGCAATTCCAGTAATGAAACACCTCGAGTTAGATGAGCCTGTGCTACCCTGGCCAGAGAATATCAAAGCTGTTGCTACTCGAGAGCTGTGCCTGGATTGAAGGGAGTGACACGTGTGAGCCAGTGGAGATACAGAGCCTGGGGCCAGCTCTGCAGCAGAAGGACAGAGCCCAAATCTCCACAGCAGATAAGTAAGTGAAAATGGGGTTGTGAGGAGCACGACAGCCTGAAGGTGCTCAGCTTCCCAAGGTGCCCTTGTGGGAGAGCTGCACGCTTCCGAGGTGTCACTTTGGTGCTGATCAGAAGTGATAGGCAGGCACACACACGGCCCCTGAGCAGCTGAAGCGACGGGACCCCAGGGGCTGCTGAGGCAGCAGCGCTCGTGCTGACACCACGGGCTGTGTGTGCACCCTGCTGCAGCCAGCCTGGAGGGTCCCAGGGCAGGCTGGCACTGACAGGGTGCCACATCCCATAGCCACTCAAGTGCTAACAGACCTCGGGATCACCCCTCTGCATGGAAAGGTTTCCTTCAAACAGGCTGTGGGGTCACACAAGAAGCAGTGAGAATGAGACGTGCTGGTGGGCAGCGAGAGCATGCTCTGCTTGGCAGGCTCCAGGTGACTGGGCAGGGGGGTGTCCCAGACACTCAGGTGCTCTCACACACTCACAGCCCTGGAAGACAAAGCAAAAGGGGAAAGTTGGCCATAAAATGGCCATAAATGGCCAACTGGGCCAACTGGCTGGGTTTGATGGGGCCCCAAACCTGGTCTAGTGAGTGGCATCCTTGCCTGTGGGGGGGTGGAGGGGGAGGGTTGGAACTTGATGATCTTTAATGTCCCTTCCAATCCAAACCAGTCTATGATATCCCCAGAGTTCAATGGTGACAAGGAAATGCAAACAAAGGCCAAATGTGCCCAAAGTTGACAAAGAGCCTCAGCAGCTGTTTGCCAGCTTCACAGATAGGAAATGCAGCTTTAGCACCCAGGAGAAAGTTTCCAGGAAGTCCCTTTTTCTCAGAAATTCTGCAATTAGCTGGTTTGGCACAATAACCACCCCTGCACATCCCAAACCTTCTTTATAATAATGCTAGGAGCAAGAGCAGGCAGGTTGGTTGGCAGGGAGCCCAGGGAGAGGGGAGGCTGGAGTAGCCCCCACAGTGCTCCCTCCCTGCTCCAAACCCTCACGTCCTCCCAGCACAGAAGGGCACATAATTTTCCACTTTTCACTTATGATTTATTTTTAAAGCACCATATAAATCCTAGTCTACACAAAGCCATTTCCACAGACGTACTGCTTGCCAATATCTGCTTTGAGTTAAACGTTCCCTCAGATTCCATTGCTGCCAGTTGCCAAACCATGAACATCTTGAAACAAGGACTCTTGCCAAGGTCCTGGGCAAGCTACTGGTGGGACACAGAGATACCACCCAAAATTAGACTGTGTGAGACAGGGAGAGAACAAAGTTATGAAGAGGTCCAGAACAGTAGAAGAGCTCCAGGCAATTCTGGTCTCCCCCTCATCCGTCTGCTCCTCAGGGATACTGTTAAGGTCCTGCCTCACAGCAGAGAGCTGACAAAAACTAGTGAAACTAGGAAAATTTTCATTATGTTGAATTATTCTGTTGAAGGGAGGTCTCCTCTCTTTTATTATTTTTTTTTTTTTTTCGGACTTCAGGATCTGATCACATCACTTTGGAATTTTCCTTTTTTTTCCCCCAAAGATGACCCCCTGTCACTCTATTTCAAATGCCTGCACTTTAATATCAGCCACGGGCTACTTCTGGAATTATATATATATATGTATGTATATATATATATATATAAAAATGACACATCCAAAAAGATGAGGAAGTCAAATTATTTTCCCTGCTTTGATGTTTATTTGTGTTTTGCACTGCGGGGCACTTGTGCAATATGCCCAGAAACGCCAGGAGAATGAGTGAATCCTGTTCAAGTAATTTAGAGGATGAAATGGTGAAAGAAAGTGCTTTGAACTCAGCCCCAGTGGCACTTTGAGAAATGTACTTTCTGATATGCACATTGTCACTTTTTCCCAGCTTGGGTTTGTTACCACCAGGGCAAGGCTGGCCATAAACTTGCCAGGCAGGACTGTGATGACTGGGATGGCAAACTACTTCTTTCTGTCAGGGTTAGAGAAGGCAATAGAGGAAGATTTTATACCAAGGAAATATGTTCCTTGTTTTTCTTCAGAGGCCTCTGGATTTAAAAAACTTTTATAAAAAAAAAAAATCTCATTTTTGTACATAATTTACAAAATTGGTCCAAAGTTGCCAGGGGAATGTGGAAGAGAGCTCTGTACCTGCATGTTGTTTGTATGAATGCCACACCAATGCCAATGGTTCAGCTAAATAAACTCAAGTATTGCAACTATTAATTGAAATCCAACCCTTGGCTAATGTGAATTAGTGATGGATTATAATGCTACATCGTGATAAGCAGCTTCAAAATATTTCAAACAGATTCGGAAAGTTGTTCTCCATTAGATTATAAATACTATTAACAGATAACAAGCCATAAAAGCCCATCACTTCAAAGGGGATCTTCTGGCCATTTTCTAGCAGAGGAGCTGAAGGGACCCTGTTTGCTAAGCCAAATTTGAAAGCAGAAAGCAAATCACACCATCTAGCATTATTATTGATTCCTGAAGTTATTAGCTTAAAGGATTACCTTGTTCACTTCATTTTTAAGGACAACACATTAGCTAGATATAACAAGGGATAAGATAGGGCAAGATTTTAGCTCTAAACATTAAGGGCCTTTGAAGATATGCATGAAATCCCTATGAAGATGTTTTTTCTCCCCAGAACAATGCTGGGGACAGCCAGGGAAGAGCAGGGGGCTGACCTGGGCTGAGAAAAGGAGCAGGAGCTTTGGCAGGGAACAGTTTCATGTCTGAGACACCCAAGCACCTCCCCGTGCCTGCACAGGACACATCTTTGTCAACAGTTTGAGATAGTCATTATTGACAGACCCACCCAGGGTTACACCAGCAGCTATGCAAACATGTAGTTAAAAAAGCAGGGACAAAAAAAAAAAATCCTTCCCAAATGAACAAATCTCAGAGGATTAATGAAATGGGGCAGCCAAGGCCTCCTGAGGGAACACCAGACTAAATTAAACTTGCCATCAGCTGATCAGCATGAAGTTTTCTTCTCAGCAAAACCCATCAAAAACAGATTTCATTGCAAAGCACTGTTTAGACAACCAGTTTTCATTAAAGGGTTCTATATTTTTTTTTCCTGCCTTCTCAGCCAAATGAGTCAAACTCTTGCCCGGTCTCAGTGACAGCTTTCGCACTGACCCAGAGAGAGAAGGGTTTTCCCGACTCCCTCTTTGTGATTAGAGATGAACTGCCATGCTGAGACCTGTTTTGATTCTGAAAATACAGATAACCCTGTAAACCAAATGGTCTCTCTTTAGTTTGTACTGTCCTGTCATGATAACAGAGATTTCCAAAAAGTGCTTCTTGAGAAGGATTACACTGGGATGTGTCTGTCCTGTCCTCTTCTAAGTACAACCCCCTTTCCCAAATTCCCAGTGCACTCCCCGTGGGCAGCTTGCCTCGATGGCTACAAATCTCTCATATAAACCACATAACAGGTAGTGACACATTTACAGCACTTTTTGTCTTTACAGCACTGAGTGCTGGTCAGTTTTTATTACACTTACCAGACAAAGCGCTTTCCTTCCTGTCCACTAGGAAGGAGATCTTTTTTCCCAGACAAGCTTTTAGTCTGGCCATCTGTAACTATACCATAAAGATATATACACATTTTTCCCTATTACAGTAATTGATAGAAAAAGTTAGGTCTGAGCCCATGATGTTTCTGTCTCCATTCCCAGCTAGCCCAGCACATCATCCTGAAAATGTTATTTTTATGGTGCCTTAGTACTTGGCACCATCAAGGCCTGAAGTGCTCCCCCAAGGGTTTGCATTAGGCTCAGAAAGGATGAAAGAATGAACTAACAAGATCAGAGCTGTTGCAGGTTCAGCTTTAGGGGCCTTAGAAAGTAAATTTCTAGTTTGTAACACTTGCTTATTCCTCGAGTTATTAATCGTTCCAGTGCAGTATTTATAGCTGGGCCAGCTGCTTCCCTTTCCCCCAAGTAAAACTGTCACTATTTTAATGCTATAATAAGAAGCTGATTTCCTAAAGTATCACTTCAAAGGGAAACTTTCTTCTTCTGCTTGATAAAATATTAATGGGAAATAATGAAGCGCAGTGACGATGGGCAGAACCCCAGGAACCCTTTTGGGGCTCTGAAGCAGCACAGTCCCTGGCAGGCAGCTTTTGTTTTTGCAGGTTATTAAATAAAGTTGCCTGCAGGAAGTTCTCTGCCTTATTTCCCAAGTTGTGACCTGGGACCAGAACTATTTTCCCAGCACAATCCATTCCCTTTATAACACCCAAGCAAGGTCATGTCAGGAGAACGAGCTGCAGAGCAGGTTCCTTCCTTCACACCTCTGAGGGGACAAGTTAGGAGGGAGGAAGGAAGAGGCAGAAATGGGGCAGAGCAAGGTATGGCTTAAAGTATCCTCAAGAGAGTGAAAGAAAGATGTATCCACCATCCCAGGCTGCATCTGCCAGCCAGACCCCCTTGCAGATGATGCCCCAAGGTCACACACAAGCTACAGCCAAAAATGCTTTTCCCTTTCAGCTAGGGAGGATCTGGTGGGGTTCCCTCAGCCAATATTTGATGCACAAATATGTCAGTTTAGTCTACCAAATAGAGCACATGCCCCTGTCCTGTATTTTCAAGACCAGTTCCTGCTCCTGCATGGAGAATTTGCAGGAAGTGCACACAAAACTACTTGAGGAGTTCAAACGTGTCGGATGGCTGGGAAGCTGCCAGGGGAAAAAAAAGCTGAAGAATAGCTCAGACAGCAGTTCCTGCTGGGGGTTGGAAGCCATCAGGTGCCTATCCTGGACAGGCATCTGCATTGCACAGAGATAAGAGGGGTGCTGAGCTGAGAGGGACATCATTTCACACGAGACCTCCCTGCCTTATCGTGGCTGTCCGGCTCTGATGCGAGTAGATAAGTGCAGCTGTGCTCCGTGGTGATTCATTCAAATTCTCATTCAGGTCTTCAGGATTCTCTGTAATTTCTTCCTCCTGCATTGCCAAGACTTTTGCTTAAAATGAAGATGCTGTAAAGCTTGGAACAACCAGTTCTGCATCCGTGCTGCCTGTGGGCAAGTGCAGCAGGACCTGGGTTGAGGCAGAGGGACTGGGTTATGCCTTGGTGGTGGTGCTGTACCATCACTGTTTATAGGCTTTTTTTTCAGATCTTTCACTGCTTTCCATCTCATTTTTCATAATGACTGGTATAACTACTATCATGGTCCCCAAACACTCCATTTCAGTTATTTGTCAAGCACTTAGAAATGTTTTAAATCTGAAGGGCACTACATGAACAAAATGGATTCTTTGCTATCAGTGCCATCCCACAGGTTTAATGCTACCCCTGGCTGATCTTAATAAGCATTTCAGCGCCCCAAGTCATTATTCACTAAAGGAGTATCAGCTTGTGGCCTCCCTAGCAGGTCCAGTGCTCCATCCTCCTGTGATGAGCCTCCTGTGAGTGCCACCACTGCAGCACTCACCCTCTCATGTGGGAACAGTCGAGTCTCTTATTCAGCCTCTCACGGAGGAATATTCATTAATGTTTACTGATGTAGAATGCACACACTACATTAGTCACAATCCTATAAGTAAACATGTTTTTCATCCACACCACATTAATCTTGAGCCTATAAATAAACAGATAGAGCACAGTCATAGCTTGCTAAGATACCCCCTGCAGAAAGAGAGTTACTGTACCAGAGTACAGCACAGGGCAGGACTGTGGCTTTATAATAAATCCAGTGAAATAAAACTTGTCCCATAAACAGCACCTGAATGACCCGATCACTCACAGAGACTTTCCCTTACAAGGTGAGGAATATACAGTACCATCTTGCATTCCCACAGTATCCCCTCTACTTGCCTGTCATACTGAAGGAAAAGCACCACACTTTCCAAATTAAATTCCCCAAGGAATCACTTTACCAGCCACAGAAACGTGGCAGCTGATTAGCTGCAAACCATCTTGGGATGGAGAGGACACTGTTCCCAAGTAAGATGACAAGGAATTATAGGCAGGCAGAATATGGATTTGAAGCCAGAGTGAATGGATATTGGTGCCTACGTAAAAGCTGTAAAAATCCGTTCTTAACAATCCACTTTAGCCACCAACCGGCCAAGGAAATGCCAGCAAAGGAAGGAAAATAAAAAGAAAAACCATTAAGTTAATGGAAAAGTACAGAAAGAAAAACCAAAAGGAAATTGAGCCCCTTTAACATCAAGTAAGAGGGCCTGAAATCTTGAAAATAATTCAATACAGAGAAAGAGAAAGGAAAAAGGAAAGGGGAAGGGATTAGTATTTAATCGAAGTCACAGTTGCAATAGTCGTGTCTTATTCTTTAGCACAGTATTGGGCTAGACTCCAGAGACATTTCTATCTTTACAATAAACAGGACTTGTATTTTACCACATGATAAACCTACAACTGAGAGCATCTTAAGTCTCACTGTCTGTATGGACCTGCACCTGCACCTGAATTATGCCCAGGAGGCCACAGAACAGAGAGCACTGAGCCCTACTCAGATGGTTGGTAATATGATGCATTGGCTATTTTAATTAACCTTCCCACTGGGAGCTGACTGTTTATACACAGCACAATAAAACGTGTTCTTAATTTTTAAGACCTTAAAGACAATGAGACAAAATTAGAGCAAACAATTTAGGCTGTCCCTAGAGGTTAGGGCTGTTTTGCTCCTCTTTCCCTCATGAGGAGTGGACCAACCCAACAGCATTGAAGAGGGAGTGCAGATGATGCTACGGCACGAAATTTATTTGATATACACAGTGTCTCAGGTCTGAGCAAATTTCTCTCTATAACATTTCCCTTCAAATGGTTTTACTGAATCTTATCAAAGGCAGGTAAGCAACCAGAAATAAAGTTGGCTATTAGCAAACTGCTTCTTTTTCTGGTTTTCCTTCTCAAAAGGGTGTAATAAAGGGAAATTTAATTGTTCATGAAAAAGACAACATCTGCATCACATATCCACTTGGAGAGCTTCCCAGTGGGGCTGTTGTTTGGTGGGCATTACCTTTACACTCATCATTAAGGAAGTTGATCTCCTTATTAGAGGCCTGGAAGCTGTAACAGGGGGTGATATTTGTGTCCAGAGCATCTGTGTGCGTTTGACAGGAGATGCACTCTGTCAAAAGTGGACACAGATGACTAAACCAGTGGGCAAGGTATGCTGACTTTTTATTTTCTTGTACAGTAATGAAATGTAACAAGTGCACCAGAGGGACGCATTTTCATAAGCAGACAAGCAGAAGGGTGAAGAAATTTGACTTGCTATAAAAAAAAGCTCGTAACTGCCGAGCAGCCCGAAAGGCCCCATGGAAAGAGTCGTCTGTGCTGCACAGGGTATTCCCCTGTCAAAGATTCCACATTATATGTGACAGCCTCTCCCTTTGGCATTTCACATCCTACAGGTGATAACCCTAAAGCGTGGCTGCTGGCCAGAAGCCTTACACTGCCAGACCACATTTTCCTTGAATTCCTCCAGATTTCCCTCTTACACAGAGTGGGGATGGGGAGGACAGAGGTTTAAATGTGAATTGTTCATTCAATTCATTTCATTGCCTTGTGGAAATAATGTTTTTTTTCAATAAATTGCATTAGAGTGTCAGAGGTTCTCTGCTTCACATGGTCCAAAAATCACACACGTGCTGGAGGAGACATTAATAACAACTGTCACCTGAAGATTAGGCATGCAGACCACCTAAGCCAGAACAGACCAAACCCACTTGCACTGCACCAGTCAGACAGACAGCTGTATCTTTTCCATGCCTTAAACTGGAAAAATTCATAGTTTGATGGAACACAGTGGGATTTAGTTGTAAATCTGTTCTGGTCTTTGTCTATGTCTGGGCTGTATCTCGGACTAGTGTTGAGATCTCCTAAATCTGCTGTGACTGTACTGCAGCTATGCTGCTAGGTTTTAATGGCAAAAAAATGCTTCAGAGCCTTTGTAGTTGTGGTCACTGAATCCATCCAAAACACCTACAATAAAACATGAAAGCAAAAAAAAAATGCCAACAACCGAGTAGAAGGGGGCACTGGGTGGAGCACTCCTCTCTTCCCCAACAGGCTGCCACCCACAGCAGCCCTTAATGGCAAACCCTTCTCCTTCTTCTTATGTTCACAGCACACTAAACACAAATTTAACTTATCAAAACCACAATCAATAAGACGTTTCTTAAATCGCTTAGATTCAGAAGAAACGAGGAAAATTAATTAGTGTTGCCTATCCCTGGGTGAGGGCTCACACTGAAGGTCTGGATCGATTCTTTTGAATACAGATGCTGAAAGGCAGTAACACCACCCTGACAGGACTGGTGGATGGTGGCACTCCTAGAATCCAGGCAGCTCCCTATTAATATTCCATAAGCTCTTTATTGTTCCAGAATACTTGTCTCAGAGCAGCAACCACGACCAGGCTGCTTCCAGGCTGCTTCCTTTCAACAGGCCAACCTGTTGCTTTGCTTTGCTCAAGTTTTTGTCTTTGGGATTTCATATGCAAACTGATTTTCTTGGTTATTTGTGTTCATTTGCAGGAGGCATAAGTCATCAGAAGTAGACACAGATGAACACTCCACTGCTCATCGTTGTTTTTAAGACTGACACAGTGTAACAAGCCAACTTGAGAAATGTGTGTTTATAACCAGTCAACCAGACAGAAAAATCTGATTTGCCATAAAAAGCTTATAGCTGCTGAAAATCTTCAGGATTTGCTGGAAGGACTCAGCTGTAACAAATCATGCCAGGGTACTAAAAAAGCTGATCCTGCTTTATCCGACTGATGTCTCAGCATCAGTTTTCCTTCAGCCATGCCAAGGCTGTACCTAAGGAGGTGCTCTCTGATGGGACAGGCAGTGTGGAACAGCTGCTGCAGGGGAATGGACCAGCCACAGATGTTCCAGGGGTTGTGACAGAGCAGCCTTTCTCTGAATGCACGTTAGCACTGGAGCAGATTCCCACTGCATATGCCAGTTGTGTTCATTTGAAGGGATTCTGCTCTTGGAGATGCATCTGCAATGCAAACCAAGGCACAAAGAATGGGGACAGGCAGGGGAATCACTTCAAAAGCACACTGTCACACAAACCACAGCACTGCCATAGACACAGCCACACACACAGGGCTTTCCTGGGCAGACAGACACCCAACGAGCAGGTTCACAGTCACCACGGAGTGTTTGTTAACCCCAGTCAGAGCTCACCCTCCTACAAATGCTGATACCCTCCAACATCACTCCCTGCCTCAGTTACATCTTCTGAGTGATTCCAGCTCTCAAGGACCTGAATCCCTCCAAAGGAACAGGAGACTGGGCCAGAAGTGCTTAGGTCAGAAGCTGTTGTTTGTTGTTGCCTCCAGATCCAGCCTGTGCTGGAGAAGATGCCCACACTATCCTGGGGGCTTTCAGACCTCCCCAGCACACAGAGGCACCTCCCAGCCACCCCTCAGAGCCCTATTTTCACACCCCTTCACCTCATCTACACCCAAAGGGACTGTTTTACTTTCTACTTGTTGCTAATCCCTTTTGCAAGTACAATTCAAATGAACTTGTCTACAGGCTGTAACATCTCTCCATCATCCGCAAGCAGAGCGTGCAGAATATAAATTTTTTAGTCTTGACAAGCAAAAAAAAAAAAAAATCCATTAGTATTCTTCTGCACCTAAAATGAGATCTGCAGAGACACAAAAATGTCCAAAAGCTGCCATGGGCTGTTGGTCCAGTTGAACTGGAAGCATATCAGAGGCAGCAAGCCCTTTCAAGGCAGGGGGAAATGCCTCATCTCTGCTCTGTGTAGTTTTTCTCCTGCTTCAGGCACACACAAATCGTATCCTGATGGGATTGTAATTTCTGGTTTTGTGAAAGGCAGTTTTCATATTTTTGGCTCTGAGTCCCTGGAAGCCTGGATCAGAAAAGGGTCAAGGTACTCCAGCTATCCAGGCTTGCAGGGCAGGTACTGTGATAAGAATAATGTGTCTGTTCAATATAAGTGAAAACAAGAAAAACCACTAAGAAATAGAAAAAAGAATAAGCTGTGAAGATTCACAGTGGATTTTGACATTGTAATGTGACAAATATCCCTAAAAGCACTTCACAGGCAACTTCATCAGCCCTAAACACACACTAAATGAAGCTGTTGGGTCCATGCTTGCATGTCTGCTAAATGCCAGGTTCCCTGTTTCATGTCCCAGTGAGAATTCAGCTTCCCACTGGCAATGTGGAAAGCCCCAACACACAGCCCTGCTGTGGGAAGGCACCAAACTCACCATCATCCCCACTCAGGTAACACTCCTGCCTGCTTTCCTGAGGTTGGGGAGGGGGAGCACCACTGGAAAAAAAAAATATTCTGCTGCTTTAAAACCCAGCAGTGATGACTGGAATCCATAAATCAGGTTGGAGGGGTTTCTTTTCCCCTGACTTATGGGACTGCTGCAAGCATAATTAGGTTTTGGGTTTACAAAAAAATAGCAGCATCTGTTGCCTGCTCTGTGCACGCTGCCAGTCTGAGGGGACTGCTCCGGGCTCATTACAGCTTTTGTTCTCACAAATAGAGAAAACTTTGCCAACCCTGGAGCAGGGCTCCTGGCCAAGGGCTTCAGAGACCCACGTTATACATGGGACTGGGAACGGAGGCAGAGGAAGGGTATTGACCTCAGAGTGCCTCATCCCTTAGTTCAATTTAATTTGATGAGCCTCAGTTTAAATTAATACAGGGAAAACTCCCAACAACAGCTTCTGCCAACAATCCCATTACAAAATAATGCTGGCATAAAATAATCACAAACATATGCCTATCTCTCGCTTTAAAGTCAGTTCCAAGAACTTACAGACTGGCCAAGCCCCTTGCTAATTAGCAAGGAAACATCCTCTTGGTGGATGAAAAAGCTTTTCTTCCTCATGCACAACAGAGAAAAACATCACAAGAATTCTACCAAAGCAACAGCGTCTTCAGAAAACTAGTGAGGGGTTGGCAGAGAGGGGTCTGTTAGTCCTTCTCCTCCACTCTCCAGGGGAGACTCTGAGTGAGCTTCTCCAAGACACTGGTGCCAGCACCGTGTGTGCAACCCTTATCACACCCATCAGGGTATCCCCCCAAAACTGCACGACACAGCTCAGACCTCAAACCTCCTCTGGCTGTGGAGGCTTTGAAGGAGGACTGGACTTCTAAGTACATTTGGGTTCAAATCCTTTGAATTCCATCTAATCCAGTATTACTTTAATTTCTAGATAAGTAACTCCATCAGTTCCTCTGGTTTCAAGTCTGAACTCCCAACCTGCCAGGACTCTGCTCCTGGATCCTCTCCCTCAGCACAGTGCCTCTTTCCTTTCTCTGCACATTTCCATGCTGCAAATGCATTGCTCAAGCTTGATCATGCTGCTTTTTCCCTTCTCTGAAGCCCAGAAACGCTTCCAAGAATCCTCTCACTATTTTCAAAATGCTGCTTCGCTCCTCCAGGTCTGGAGGAAATTTGTTCCCACACCCCCGGCATCTCCCACCCAGGGGGTAACCCATTAGATTATTTGGTTGTAAGCAGGATTGATTCCAGCTCAGGGGACCACGTTCAGCCAGCTCGAACCTGAATACAATTTTAGGAACACATTACGTATGAAAGTATAGCTATCCAAATGGAGTGGAAAGAAAACAAAAAAAAAGCTGAATGCTTAGAGGGGAAAGACTCAAATTACCTGCCCTGCCTCATACCACGGTTACAATACAGGAATTTTATGAAGCGAATATAAACATGTATTTTGTAGCATAGGAGATTGGCAGGTGGCAATATATACTCTACACTGTCAGAAAATGGGTGATACATTTTGAAAGACATTATCCATCAGCTGTTTCTTGACCAGGAGGGACATGTACAGCCACAGAGCCTTTGCACTCTGCCTTTGCTACAGCCACCAGTAAAGAACTACAGTAAAACCAAGGTGAGGTGTCATGCCATGAAACACAAGGTTGTGCAAAGGCTGTCCAAGGGGAAGGGCAGTACTCCCACAGAAATAAAGCAAAATCTCTCCCAAACTGCGCCTAAAACACGTGAAAAGTTGCTGGAGACATTGCCTTCATACCCCGGGCTCTGCAGTCCTGCAGGTTTTCTGTTAAAGAGCTTTGATGCCAAAAATACCAGGTCTGCAATTATATCATTTGCCTTTTTATTTTCTTATCTGCTTTTCTAAAGAAGTAGAGGAAAGAAGTGTTTAAAATAAATTGATGACGGATTAATTAAGAAGTGCCTTGAACTGAAAAGAGTAAAAAGCCATTAAGTGGACATGTAGAGCAAAAATACTATAATGATATGCTACATCTGTATGATTAAGAAGTTAAAATGAACTATGAAAGGAAGGTAGTATTGAAGGCAAAATAATAGATCTGTTCCCAGCATAATTTCAAACAAAGGGCTGGTAACATGAGTTGTCAAACATTTCTGAGATCAAAAGACAAAAACCTACTTCCTGGGGAGCTTAAAAAAGCGAAAAGAAACATTTCTGCTTGCAGGAAGGAGGGTAACAGACACCAGAAATGAACATTTTCTTCTCTCAAGCAAGTGATCCTGGGCCAGCAGAGTTACACCCAGAAGAGCCCACGGGGGATTCACAACTGCAGGTCAACAGAAGCCACCACAGCTTAATCCCCTCTCATGTTCTGCAGAAAAAGGGGAAAATAGACAACACCCCAACCATATTGTGCTGAGGCAGGCAACTCTGGGCTAGAAAAACTTGGTTTTCCTCAGCACAGGTCAGGCACAGTCCTGACCTGCCTGTTTGAGAGGCAAAGCCATTACTATTTGGGAATGACCTCGGATCACCGGGAATAAGTGATGCCCACAGGTCAGAGCAGGGAAATGCAGATGCCACCTTTGCTCTGTGTGTTGGGGACCAGCCAGGCAAATCCTGGTGGGAAAAGGACAGGGGTTACTGCAGGCACTTTTCAAGGCACAGACATGGTCACTGCTTCGATGCTCCCTCGATTTTTGGTGCAAAATGATGAGGAGATAATACATTTTGAGAACAGCCTGAAATCCCCCCCCAAGTGCCTCATCTCTGGAGTGCTTCTCAGTGCAAACTCCTCAGTAATTAACTCCTCCATTAGCAGCCATCAGGTTGCTCTGTAGATACAACCACCTCCTGGTCATTTTGAACTGCTAATCTGGCAATTTTGTCAGGGACCATCTAGATAAAATTAATTGTGGAGTCAGGGTGTAAGTGTTCCAGAGTAGATTCTTCACCTCTCTCTCAGTCTAATCTTGTTTAACCCTCCAGTATCAGCCATGATAAGACACATCAAGTCCAGCAATATCTTTTGGGTTTGTTTTTTAGGGGACTGAATACTGTCATAAACAGCAATCACAGCCCAGGCTTGGGAGCCTGCTGGCTCAAATACCCACTGACTGCAGGGGAATTTCGTGCGTGAAGTAAATGCAAGATCAAGCACAACCATCACTGTTACAATAGCACTTACAAAGGCACTTCATGCTTCAGAAACAACTGGAGAGCTGCAAGAGGAACAGAAGAACGTGCAGTTTATTGTGCAGTTGAATGGAGACTCAGCATTGCTTCATACATTGCTTGGACTGGAAGGGCTACCAGGACTATTCACTGCCTACCAGCAGCACAGAGTAAAGACATAAAAGCCTATGACTTCTTCTAAAAACGAGAAAACAAGACATGAATTCTCAGAGTCCTGTGAAAGCCAAAGCTACACACACAACAGTTGAAAGAAATAAGCCTTGGGCAGCTCTAAGTTGTAAAACACAACAAAGCAGAACCTATGGTGGCACTTGATAAATCTCCAAACGCCTTGTCAAAGCCTTGTGACCCCGTGAGTTACAGTCTCTAGCGTGACATTTTGAGTGCTGTTGTTTTTAAAACAAAAATCAGAAAAAAAAAAAAAAAAGGGGGGAGATATAAATCATTAAGAGAAAAAGGAATGAGATTTTTTTTCCAGCTCTTTGTGTAGGAGTGTGGTCGTACTAGAATCTTGGAAAGAGTCTCTGCTTAGAAAATACCACGAATATGTGGTGCAAAGCAGGATTTTGAAAATCTTTCTTAATCAAAAAGAAAAAATAATAATAATTAAAAAAAAGAAAACAAACAAAACAAAACACTGATGCCTCCAAGAAGAGAAGTCCAAGAAGTACCAAGGTATCCTGAGTTTACTAGTAGATTACTAGTACATTTACTAGTAGATTACTACTGGATTTATAATAGTAACTACAAAATTATCTGAATCAATATAAATCCCAGGCCAGCTGATGATTGTTCAGAGATTTATGAGGCAGCATGAGTATTTAGAGGGATTTTACTTTAAGTAAACTTTATGAGGCCACACAGAGTCAAAACAGAGTCCTGAAAAAGGACTGGGAAAATATATATGTGAAGCATCAAGCATCTAAATGAGGGATTCCATAAAGCAAACAACAATAAAGACCTTTAGAACACATTAGACGAGTATTAAACAAGGGTAAATATTGTTGCTAGCTTGCAGCAAACAACTGATAGACTTTAGGAGGCCTGTGAGGGAAATATAAACTCACTTCGATGTGGTGTGTACAAACAGCAAAAAAGCATTTGCAAGCAAAATTTTGTTCATGCCTGTAGCATCACAACCAGCAGCTGCACTGGCTAATCTGATCAGGGGTGGCTTCATTTTGTGCATCCAAAATAAGCTTTTAGGTAACACAATTTTCCAAGAGACACTTGTGTGACAAATGCTTGGTTCGTACCAGTCTGCTATTAATTTAAAAATGTTTTTATTTTAAAGCCACTCTCGTCTCCAGTCTAACGTCCTTTTGCAAGCCTATCTCTGCAAAACTGATGCCATCTTGTGGTGGGAAAAAACCCCGGTCTCCTGAGGGATTCCGTCTCTTTTAATGGCCAAGATAATCCTTGACTAACTCGGTGTTACAGGAACAGTGACTCTACTCCAAACTGACATCTCTCCTCCCAGCCTTCAAACTGCATTTCTGTTAAACTCTAAATGGGTATTCCAGCACTGTGAAATTAGCTCGAGTGTGAGCTTTTAGAAACTGGAAGTGCAGATTGGAATGCAGATTTCTGCCTCATTCCTAGCTGAGGTTCCAGACCTGCATCCACAGGGACAGCCCAAGCCAGGGCTGCTGCTCCCAGAACCACCATCTTTTACAGTGAACAACTCGATTTCTTCTCTTTTGCTGAGTCTGAAACTCATTGCTTTCAGACATCTCCACTCCTGCCCTACTTTTGGCTTCTTTCAAAGGGTACAGGTGGAGAACACAGGAAATGGGAAGTACCTGCAGTGCTTCACTCCAGAGCACTGAGGTTGAGTTACCACCAGTGGGAAATTTTCTGGCTTCACTAAAATTCACATGTAGCTACTGACCAAGAGCCTGCAGCTCCCACCCAGGCTCTGCCCATCACTGCTGCTGTGCCCTGTATCAGGATTATACCCCCAAAGACCATCCATTCATCTGCCCTGGCAAGATCCCACCTTCCCCAAGGGTCCCCAGCAAATTCTCTTTCGTTTCAGGTTGCAGAAACACCAGGTTTTTCTGAGCAACAAATACAGCTAACCACATCTACCTGCTCTGCAAAAGATATGGAGCAGGGGACAATCCCTTTGTGTTCTTTTTTCCTCTTATTTAATTTGTTGTTCCTTTATTAAGTATTGGATTTCGGGTCATATAAAGGTAAAAAATCCTATCACACAAATCTTAATCTTATAACAGCAGCCTCCCTTGAATTACTTGATAATTAACCTCTAGGCATAACACTCATCTTGTTCAGTTATACCTTCATTATCATCAGATTCATTAATTTCATCCTCTGTGTGCTAAAACATTGCATGGTTAAAGGCAGCATTTAGTGATATTTACAATCTTGGTGAGGTTTCCCATTCTCTGCTGAAGAGTTTGTAGAAGCAATATTATACCACAAGGATCAAGAAATTAATTTTTCCTTTGAATCCTTGAAATATTCAGGTAATAGTTAAATTGAACTAATATTAGTACTTAATTATTTAATTGTAATTTCAGTACATGCTGAGCATAGTGAACTGCCTTGAGATGGACCCTGAAGGAGCTTTGCCAGGGCATGGCTGGGTGAGCAACCTTCCTGCACGGCTGGAAAAGCTGGGATCTGCTGCTGTAGGAGCTGCTTGGCCCCTGGGGTAAGAGTTTTGCTTGCTGAAACACTGCTGTCAGCAGCTGAGTTTGCTAATCCTCCTGTTAGTCAGGGCGTTGTAAGCAACCTGTCTTTTTTGATCCCATAGTTGTTCTTGGCAGTGCCTCACGTTGCCAGGCTGCACATAATTCCTCCATGTTCCAATTCTGTTGTTACTGTTTTAAATAAACCCCTTTGGGAGGTGTCCAAGAGATCAGTCAGACAGACAGAGGGAAGGGGAGGATGGAAACCATGGAGTTCCAGAGGAACTCTGTCCAAGTGACACAGGTCCAGACACAGCAAAGTCGTCACGTCGAGGCTGGCACAGTCCTTCCAACCCTTCCAGGGTAAGCTCATCAAATTATCATTCATTATAGCTATGATTGAGTAAAATGGGACGTCACACCATTTATCTTTAAAACCCTGAATAGCACCTGCTTGCAGAGTGTGGTTTTGATGAGATTCCCCCACCCTCCCCTACCCTTCCAGATGCCCTTCAACAACTACCACATAAAAATGAAGAGTCTCAACCTACTTCTGGGTCAGCTTATAAAAACTCCCATACAGCACCATCAGAACAAAAAGGTACTGTATGAACAGAACATATTATCAAACCATTTCACTGCCACACTGAACATTTCTGTGCTCTGTGACCACTAAAAAAAAAGGAGCACAGAGTTTATAAAATAGCTGTACATGTTCCAGCCAGAGGCACAATGAACAGAACAGCTAAGGTATCGAGCACAGGGATTGTTTTTTATTAGATTACTTAATTAAATTTTGTGCTATAAACACAGTATTTTAGTTTCTTAGTAAATCAACATCTTTGGCAACAGGTAGAGATTAATGCAACACCACTTGTAGGTGAGAAGTGATACAGCTGCCCTGCCAGCAAGTAAAGCAGAGAAACATTCCCCTGCCATACTGAGTATATTTGGTAAAGAAAGGAATTAAGTAAATACACATGCAAATATAGGCAGGTCAATTTAATATTGGCCTTCAAACTCAAGTGCTAACATTTGTACAGCTTATGCTTTGCACATCTCTGTGTACTTTTAAGCTACAGCTTCATTCAACAGGACAAATATGAGTTGCACCAGAAGAGCAGGAGAAGTGTCTCTCTGGACGCTGGAGCCCAGATACAGGATGGGAAGTGGAACTAAAAATACATTTGATGAAAGAGAGATTTATAGGTATTATTTTAAGTTTATAATACCTGTTTTAGAGAAGAAAGATAATTCAAATAATACTGAATTCTGAAAAACACAAATCCCCTCAATACAGACAGAATCTGGCAATTTAAAGGCGTCCCAGCACTTGGTTATGATTGTTTTCCTCTCTATCCCTTTAGAAAGCCAACCTCAGACACTTGCCAGGTTACAAACCAGCACTTTCTGTGTCTTTTGGAGGTTTCTCATGGCTGGTTGGGGTCAGCATTTAACTGAGATAGGGAGGAGTGAGCTGTGCTGATGTGCACAAGTCCTCAGCAAGGTGGCATCCAAGTGGCATCCTGTACCAGGCATGACACCTACAGGGAATTTGTCTTTCCCTTAAAAAACAAACAAATAAATAAATAATCCCGACTTCTCAGCTATTTACAAATTTGCAGTCACATGGAGAGCTTGTGAAGCCTCCTGCTACCCTTACACTGCTTTGATCTGGGCTTTGGTCCAGCTTTTAATGACACTTGTGAGTGACTGGTGGTGGGCTGGCACTGCTGCAGCAGAGATGAGAACAGGGTTTGGCTCTGGACTTCATGACTGTAGAATCATGCCCAGCAAATTAAATTAAATTAAGTTATACTGAAGCCTGTGACCACTTAAGAATCATTAAAATGTCGATTAATTAAAGCTGGATTTGCCAAAGGTGATGAAACAAACTGTTGTCTGTTAATCTGTCAAAATCCAAAACCGAAGTTTCCTGAACAGTTTAGGGGATATTTTAAGGTGATCTGACAATGGAGAAGGTTACATTTTTTCCCCACATTTCCTTGCCCCTGTAAAGCTGCTTCCTGACACACACAGAAAAAAAGGGCTTCTAAAAGTTAGTGATTGCCTCAAGAAGACATGATGAGACCAGGTTCCTCTAATAATGCCATCCATAAATCACAAGATTTGAGGAATCAGTTATAGCTTCATAATATAACAAATGTCAAGGAAAAATATATAATTGAAAGGGCTCAATAATTACTAAAACTGTCTAATGCACAGTATATAAAGTAATTGATCTTGATTCTACCTGTTGCTTTTACATTTCCTTGGGATCAAAACCAGACAATCTCTCATTAAATGCAACAGGGAGACTGAAGAGGAAAGGTATTTTCTAGGGAGAGCAGAATTAGAGGAATCTGCTCCTCATTTGTTTAAATGGCAATTATGAAATGAGGTAACTGCAAAAAGACACGGATTTCAGAAGCAGAGACCTGCTCCTTAACAGCCACACTAAGAACCGGTGGCATATGCGTGTCTCATCTCACATATCTTTTCAAAAAAACTAATTAAAAACATGGCATGGTGTCAAGCTTTTGTGTAAGTCTAAATCTCATTTCCATAAACTAATAGAAGCTTTTCTGGTTCATCAACAAGGCAGAGACAGCACAGGCAATCAGTCCCTTCCTGGGCAATGCTCACTCTGGGTTATGATAGAAAAGGGAGATGCCAAATAACCTCTTGGGCCTCATTTCTTGAGTTTCAAATCAAAAAGCCCTAAAGGTAGGAGGCAGAGTGAAACAAATCAGGGGCTCTGGTTTCTACCAAGACTAATTGTTTGCCCTGCAACCACCTGTACACGCTCAACAAAATCACTGTCTCTGACCTCCAGAAATTACCAAATGCTGCTTCCAGAGCTGAGTGGTTTGTAGGTAATGTTATTGAGATTGGACATTTAAATGTTGCTTCCATTAGATTTGAAGCCCAGAACTCAGCAACTGGAGAGCAGCATTCACTCACCCTTCCTTGTCACCTGCAACCAAGGATCAGCACAAGATTTGGCAGGATTCAATCCTGTATGTACAGGAGGCAAAAGACTAAATTTCTCCCAGGTGTCCTTGGCATGTCCCCGATGGAGAGACAGTCTCAACCTCCTTTTTTATTTCTCTATCAGTAAGGGATGACTTCTGCTTTGAGTTTCTTGAGAGGATGTGAATTAGCAGAGAATCAGGCTGTGAAGGGGGTAGATCATAGAATTGTTTAGGCTGGAAAATCCCTCTGAATTCATCAAGCCCAACTGTTCCCCCAGCACTGCCAAGGCCACCACTAACCCACGTCCTCAAGTACCACATCTATAAGTCTGTTAAATCTCTCCAGGGAGGGTGACTCCAACTGTCCTGGGCAGCCTGTATAGTGTTTGACAGTCTTTTCCATGAGGAAGTTTTCCCTAATATCCCATCTAAACCTTCCATGGAACAACTTGAGGCTGCTTCCTCTTGTCCTGTCCCTTGTTCCCTGGGAGCAAAGCCTGATTCCCCCCTGGCTCCCCCCTCCTGTCAGGGAGTTGCAGAGTCAGAAGGTCCCCCCTGAGCCTCTTTTTCTCCAGGCTGAGCCCCCCAGCTCCCTCAGCTGCTCCTCATCAGATTTGTGCTCCAGACCTCTCCCCAGCTCCACTGTCCTTCTCTGGACACACTCCAGCACCTCAATATCTTTCTTGTCATGAGATTTCCAAAACTGAACACAGTTCAGTCCACAACACAGTTCAGGACACCCCTAAGAGGTCACAGGCAATCAATATCATCTTAATTAAGGCTACAACTCCACACTGCACAGGTTTTGCCCCTAAGATCAACTTAAAGGCTTCCACCTCCCACCATCTGGGGCTCAGCTCACTGCTGCTTCAGGCACCTCACGCTAGAAAACAGATGACAAAGTACAGGGCTTAATAAAAACATCCCTTAAAAACTCCAGCTTCTTGTCTGCAGCTTATTTTTAATGTATGTCAACAAATGAGGGGCTCAGATATGATGAAGCTGAAGAACTGGGCAGGAAGGATTTCTGTCACAGTACATTTGATCCAAATCTATCTGCAAAACGCAGCACAAGTGCTGGAATTGTGAAGTTGCGCCGCTTGAGAAGAAAATATTAATTTTTCCCCCCAAAAATGCTGTTTTCAGGAATTCACCCTGCACTGAGAATGTCTTTTGCTATCCAGGCTTGTGCTCATTTATTTGGCTGTGCTGACCCCCAGAGTCCAGTGCTCTGCACGGCACATCCAGCCCAAATCCCATCGGGTCCCTCACCTGCTTTCCACCCACTGACACTAAGCCAAGGACATTTTGCTGGAGTGATTGCTCCCACAGGCTGGGGATGATTGCACCCTGCCAGCACCAGAGAAAACACACATTTACCCCACGTTGACTCAAATTGCAACATGTGTGAGAAACTGCAGAATTAACTGGATAAGGGGGGAAAAATTACATAGTCATTACAATACAACACGTAGGGAAACTCATGGGGAAGCTGCCTGATTATATCTGATATCTCCAGCCACATACGTGGCAAAAACCAAATTATCACCACATAAGCACCCACTGGGGCAGAAAGGAATCCTTTATTTCTGCTACTTGAGTCCAGGGGAAGCTGATACTGTATTTTATTTTATATTAGACATTTTAGAACTTTCTAATGACACTTTTCTGAAATAACTGTTGCCATTTTAACTATCAAACATACCAATAAGACATTATTAAAGGCACAGAAAACAGAGGCGGATTAATTTGGGTTAATTATTCTTAGGTGGTTGATGCATAAGAGAAATTGTTCAGACTGCAGCCACAATGTTAAAATCACTGTAAAGGAGACCAAAACTTCTCTAGCACAAAAGGACACATTTTTTTTATTGAGCAAAACTCCAATAAGTGAAGTGTCTTTCTCTTGCACATACCACTAAAACAACCATATATTTTCCTTTACCCAAATTCAGGTCTCCTTGTGGATGAGGGTTTAAGGCTCGTTTTCTGTGCAAGTTTGATATACCTACATACTTTTTTAGCTTTTACAGCTCAATGACACCTTCAGCCCAGCAAAAAAAAAAAAAGTAAATTAATTTGTCTTCAGGCAAGTGGCATTTTTCACAACTCAGATGGGAATTATCCTCCCTCTCACCCCTTCACAAATGACAACCTGATAAATCTCTTATAATCTCTATATACCTTCCTGTGAAGGTAGGATCTTTATTCTTGGCTGTGCTCCCCACCTCTGCCTTTCTCTGCTCCACCCTTTAGACTGACATTTGTCTCCTCAGCTGCTGCTGCAGCAGCTCAGGGGACATTTGTGGGCAGGGACATCAGCCCTGAATCCCCCTTTGTCACCAGCACAGGGGACACCCAGGTGGAGCCACAAGGTGCTCCCCATCTGCAGAGCTGGTTGTCACTGACACTGCACACACAGGGGACAAAGGGAAAGTGCTGAAGCATTAAAAAAAAAACAGAAAGAAAAAGAGTTATAATAAATGGCATCTTGGAAAGGAACCAGAGAGTGGTGCCGCTTGATATATCATCCAGGCCCATGTACTAGTGAAAAAACCCTGTATGAGCAAACAGGCTGATGGCACTGACAGATTATCCGTGCTGGGACAGCCCCCTGGGAGCCAAACCAGAACTCCCACCTGAACTGAGCTGGATCCCTCAGCAGTGGCACCTGGGCTGCAGCCAGACCTCAGTGCATCCCACCAGCAACAGGATAGCAGCAGGGAGCCCCACATTCCTTCAGTCAGCACCTGAGGCTGCAGTATTTTGCCATAAACAAGTGTGTTAAATGCTGAAACTAGTTAAATATAGAACAGCTCTTGAGGAAAATATCCATCTCCAAGGACAGGCTAAGCCAAGGTGGTGTATCCTCAATGCATCATCTCCTTGTAGGAAAACACCTACTACACTTAAGGGAGGGGTCCCAGAACTTCTTGTCCTTCCAGCATAAACATTGGGGATGCAAAGAGGAAGCACAATGGAGAAAACACACAGATTCCCTGTGACCTTGCACAGGTACCACCACCTGCAAAACACCTCACACGAGGGCCTTTCCCAGCAAGGGGGACTGCACCCACCTCTGTCCAAACAACCAGCCATCCCTGTGACACAGGGCTAAGAGCTCCCACCACTTTGTACCTGCCATTTCTGCTGCAGCTCCATCCTCACTCTCCTCAGCCTCAGCAGGGGTTTGGTGTCCTCTGGAACCTGCTCTGGTACATCCCCCACGACTTCCACCACAGTGACTTCTGCAGAAACTGTTCCCTGTTTTCAGCTGGTTTGGGACCAACAAGAAGTACAAGGCACTTCTTGCAAAGAAAAAGCAGGAGACAAGCCAGAACAGTGACCAAAGCTCCCCTGCACAGGGTGGCTGGGCAAGAGTGGGAGGGGTGGATGCAAGTGAGGCAGCAACACCTGTGCTTGAACCAGTTGATCCCAATTAAGGTTAAATTGTCAAGCAGGTGCTCCTGCTTTAAGTAATTTGCTTCTAGAGGGCTTAGCACTATTTTATTCTTTAACAAAGAATATAAAAATAATGGTTTCATTTTGTGTTAGATAAGCCAAGTTATTCCCAGTGTCATATATGCTTTCAAAAGCAGAAGGGTGTTTTACATTCAAGATACAGCTTTAAAACAGCTTATGTAACCAGTCACTCGACTGATTTTTGAGCCATACCACTTCTTTCAGACATGCCTGCTCACACCACCCTCTCTTATAGGCTTTTAAACCTCCTTTTGCTTGGGTTGTCCATGGGATGAGACTGGACCATGGCACACACGGGCTCAGACACATCCTGCAGCCTTTCCTCTTTCCAAAGTCAGAGATAAAGGGAGATTTTAAGAACTACAGAGGAGAAGAAAATGCAACGGAGTCCTGGACCCCCAATCTCCTTACCTGTTACCTGATGGGTGTTTTGACAGGATGCAGAGAGATGGGAGGATAAAGGGAGAAGCAGTGCTGGGAGTCACAGTGGTTTCCTTACATCAGCCTGGGTGGTAGAGGCAGGTCCTAAAGCCTTAGAAACCCCTTCAGTGTCAGAGCCCCCAGCCATTTAAACCCCCAAACCGGGTCTGAACATGGAAAGTCAATTTAGACAAAATCTAACACTCATGGAATGATTTTATCATGCTCACCTATTTAGGTAACCACAAATTAACGTCCCAGGCTGTTTTCCTTTAGTCCACAAATTAACCGCAATTTATCAACAGCATTTTGTCTGCTCCCTAATCATGGTCTACTGTCACTTCATGTCCACGCAGCAGCCTCAGGGATTTCTGTGCATGGGGTCAAAGCTCCAACACTCTGGCACACGACATGTGCCCTGGGATGCTACAGCGATGGATTAAAGCCTATGTGATTACACACTTTACATATATTAATGCATTTCAAACTAAACTGATAACATGCAAAATGCCAGTTCACTGAACTTTCATTGAACTTTCCTTACCCAGGTAAGAAATATTACCCAATTCTGAATTAAATTAGAGCTGCCTGGAAGACTGTGGCTCTCTGAATTCTGTAGTTTCCATCAGAGAAAATTCTGTCATGAAAGTCACAGAATCAAAGAACATGCTAAGTTGGATGGGACCCACATGGATCATCAAGTCCAACTCTTACCCCTGCACAGGACCATCCCTGAGAGTCACACCCTGTGCCTGAGAGCATCATCCAAATGCTTCTTGAGCTCTGTCAGCCTTGGTGCTGTGACCACTAAATTATATTTCTGCATTTGTCCAGTGGGACAAACTCACCATAGGGTGAGATAACATTGTGGAAAGAGTATAATGTAAAGAAGTATAAGAAAGACATAGAAAAGTAATATTTAAACCATTTATGGTTAGAAAAGAAGAACAGATCCTTTGGGACAGGTGTTATACATACGTGAAAGGGCCCTTTTAGAAGATTTACTGATTGAAAAAAAAAGGATACTCTAACACTTAAGACCTGTAATTCACTGAGCAATAAGCTGAGCAGAGGCTGTGGAGGTTTGCAGTGAGAGAAGGAGAAGGCTCACATTCTGTAAATCGAGGCCAGATCAAATGCATTGAGCTTCAGCAGCTGTGCCAATTAAATCTCATTCAATTTGCTGAACAAGAACGTTAACATTAATCACTTTGGCAAATTTCTTAGAATATTTCGTGTCACTAAGTAGTTAAGTGATTTTGTGCTTGTTTTCAGTGCAGAATAACATTCTGTGAGGCAATATCATCAGTCACTGAGCAACTGTGGGGTGCTTTGGGAACCCTGGGTGGTTCGTGGCAATGTGTCTGCAGTGGTCCTTTGGCTCCCACGGGCTTTTTCAGAAGTATCCAACAGATTTTATTTTTTTTTGATTGCAATCATTCTTTGCCATCACACAGAACCCTCAGCACAGGCAAAGAACAAACCTGTGCCAGGGCAGAAGCAATTTTGCCATCTGAAGCCTCCACTGACATGTCCCACCTCCAGCCCAGCTCATCACTGCAGTTCAGGGCATGGGGATGCAGAGAGTTCTTTTTTGGCCTTATTTATTCATAAATAGGGTCATCTTTGATCAGATGTTGAAGTTTCCAGAGCTGAGGCTTTTTCCTGCCCTGCCTTTGATTCCGGTTCCAGATGACTCATGGACCAAATTATACAACAGAAGAGGCAAATCTCACCCTGGGTTATTCCAAAATGGGTGATACCCAGCAACAAAGAGGGGAGCTGCTTTTCTGAGCTTTTAACCCCACTGGGTGAGTTCTCCTCATATTTCCTCTCCTTTCCTCTCTCCTGGTCCCCTTTTCTTTCCTCACTGCAAAACTACTTACCCTTCTGAGGTGAATGAGGCAAAGTGGCAGCTGCTGCTATAAGGTCCCTGTCCTGCCAAGGGTGAAATCTGGGGTGGAACACATGCCAAAAGATTAAAATGTAGGCTACAAAAAGAAACAATAATAGCAGAAAAAAAATCAGGCAGCAAAATCAAGCCAGTGAGATTTTTTTTTCCTGTATTGCAAAGGCTTTTCTTCAGCTGCAGGTTCACAGATTTATAGATTTATCAGTTTAAATGTGAATAAAGAGGAGCCAACTGTGCAGGAGAAAAGTCATTTTGAAATAAAATAAGGAATAATTGCAGAGTCCTCCAGCTGCATAGAGCAGCCCACAATATGTCATTATCTGCTCGTCAGGTAATTAAATTTCAGGATCCCACATGGTAAATTTGATGTCATACATTGGTATTAACAGATGAGGCACAAGGAACATTTCTGGAAAACCAGAGAGTTCAGTGAGATGTATTGTAAGCATAAGGCAAAATGAGTTGGGCAACTTGTTTAATGTATTACTTTATGGTATTATTAAGAAATATTGAGCCCATGAGGATAAACTCTCCTTTTTCATGTTTTTTCTCTTCCCAATTGCATTCAGTAAAAGATTCTGTCTTCTGCCATCTGTGCCCTAAAACAAGGGCTTTTCCACCCCCAAAAGAAATGCTCTTCTCCTGCACTCCAGCAGGAAAGCAGCTTTTAACTTCCCTTGGAAGAGGAGCAGAGCAGAGTCTGGGACAGGATCAGGGAGCATCTCCTCTCAGCATCAGCACATGTGGGTACCACTACCCCAGGCCAAAGGGCACAAAGTAAACCCAGGCTTTGTATCTGCTGTAATTAAAGAGGGGGAAAATAAAGTCACTTGGAGTGATGAGATTGTTCCTCGCTGTCAGAAGCCAGTGAAATCAAAACAGACCCTGAAAAGTTTCATTAGTTCAGGTTTTATTCAAATTAAATGATGGGGAACTACAGTGTGATTTTCTTTCATAATATAAATATGAATGTTTCTTGAGTCATTTGTCACACTGGACAAGACAGCTGTCAAGAGAATTACTTTGCAAAGTCCTTGGTCCTCCACACTCATGCAAAAAAAATCTTTAATTTAAAAAACAAGCTAAAACAGTCTACCGAGTCAGTATACTGCCAGCTACTGAACCAACAAAGTCTGTTTTACAAAACCAAAAAAATTCACACCCAGGTAAATTATTTCACAATCATTCGTTACTCTTAAGGGTCTTCTTATACATAAAATACACAAATTAAAATTCTCAATATTTGTTTATTGTCACTGTAGAGGAAAATAATTTATAAACCCATAAACAAGAGAAGAGTAGATGAAAAAAAAGTGAATTAGCCCATATTTAGACTGTAATACCTAGCACACTCCCAACACTGCAGCTTTGAGCAACGAGTTATGCTCATGTGAATGTGATTTGTGGGCATGATGTTAAACCAAGGGGGCAACTGCTTTGATAATATATTAGTAACAATCCCAAAGGTTAATCTAGCTGTTGAACCATCATGTTAGCTTGGTGAACAGGCATTGCACCTCGCTGGGTATTAAGGATTTTGGTCTCCAAACACTGCAAACCAGAGAACAGTGCTGAGCTTTCCTGGTGGTGTCACGCAAACGCTGCCAAGCGTATTTATGGTAATTACATGCTGCACACATCTGTACAAAGAAAGTGTTTGGATAAACTGAATGAACTGAAAATTGGTTTTAATCACCCCCAATTTATCTATTAGGCACAAATGGAAAAGATGGACTTGATTCAAACTTTTTCAAACAACAGCTTGCTTGAGGCAAATCTATCCTGCTTTGCAAGCCCAGCAGCGTGTGCATCTACATGAGATGCTGTGGGGGTTTGGGGGGCAGATCCCCAGGGTGCATCCTCTGCAACAGCAAAGCCACCTTTGGGAAAACCCAAGGCCAGAAAATCCCACAGGGGTCAAGCACAGGGTGATCCCAAAAAGAGGTGACAACAGGAGCTGAGGAAAGCCTTCGTATTCACAAAGGACCGACGTGAGGAAGCAGCCCGAGTTTGGTGTGTAAAGCTTTTACTAAGCCTCCTGCAATAATTTGGCTGGTTTTGGCAGCCTGGGGGGTTGTGCCCACACTGTTTTGGGCAGAGCATCTCCATCTTCAAGCAACTCACACAGGAGCCAAGAAAGAGGATGGTTGAGTGACAGCTTGTCCCCTAAACTGACCAGGAACCAAACACATGGCACAAGTAAATTAAATCAGAGTATTGAAATCGTTGTAAATTAATAATCTAAGAGCGTCCTGGTGACTGAGGTAATGGACTTGAATTTATCTCATAATGTGGAGCCCAGTGCTGTCCTTCTCATAGGTTAGAATCAACACAAGAGCCATCCCAGATCTCAGTTACAACACGGCATTTCTTGTGCAGAGAACGTGCAGAGTCACACCCACACCACAGCCAGCAAAAACTGCACTGGAGTGCATGAATTAGACCCAGAATTTAACAGAAGTGTCACTGACGACCATAAAAAGCGATCCAAAAAAATTATTTAAAATCTGTCTTATAAAAATATTTACAGTAAAATTTGTTAGCACTAATGCTACGTTTTCAGTCCTAGAAAAAGGCAATCTGTAAAGGATCTGGCTCAGGTGCTCAGGATGAACAATACAAACACGAAACCACAGGCCAAAGACAAATTCCAAAAGCATTTCTGGGGTGGGGTGGGGGAGGTTTACAGCTGGTTCATCACGTGTTAGGGTTGTTGGTATTGCATAGCTGGAAAACGAGGTCACTTGACTTGCATAACACTGCAACTGTTTGAGGAGGAGAGAAAGAAACGTGTCATCTGCCATCGAGGAGAACTGGCTGCAGCTGGGAACAGCATCACTCGTCCCTGGCAAGGGCTGGGAGTCCTGGCCCTGTCCAGCAAGCCACAGGTCTGGGCCAGCAGCGGGCAGAAATGCCATTTTACAATAGCAGAAAAACACCAAAACCTGTTTTCCTCCTAAGGAAAATATCTTATGAATAGATGGATAGCAGGGGATAAAATTATCCCAGCTTCAGGCATATCCACTTTCCACATCTGACAACCACAGCAGATTTCAACCTTGCTCCTCTCCAGCAGTACCTACTAGCTTTTATCTCCAGCCCACAGAAATTCAGAGTCCCTGAACAGTATTTGCCTTTGCTCCAGTGAAGCCACAGGTATGAGAAGGTTGGCTGGGGACTGTTCCCAACTGCTGAGCTGTAGTGGGGCTCTGCAAGCAGCTCATACAGTAGTTTATTTAGCTTTATGTCTGTACAGATCTAATAAGGGCCATCTGTGTCCAAATGCTTGTCCACCCTTGTCCAGTCACTCAGCCTAACAAGAGATGCTCCCTCTGACCAAAACCTGTCCCATTTTATCCTTTATTCCCACGGGCTGCATCAAAGGGAACCACTTTTCAGACCAGTGAATTTGAGTCTGTCCAAACTGGGGCCTCATCACCTTCCTTATGTCATCATAAAGATGCATCTCAGGACTCTGATCCTAAGGCAGTTGCAGTCAGGGATACATTCCTGCCAGGATACATTCCTGCCAGCCTCAATGGCTTTTACAGTAAGCAAAACCTCAGAGAAGAGCAGCATGTCATACTATTATTTTGGCACGTTTCACTGCGGATTGTAAAACTCAAAATGTTTAAAGGGTATTATAGAAACGACTCATTTATTTTTTTTAATTATTATTTTCAAGACTTCTGAGCTGACATACAGTGGAAGGGTAGACATCAAGAATAATACTGCCTTTTCTTTGGACAGTTTGGCTTTGTTTGTGAAAACAAGAATATCCAAAGAGGAGTGGGAGCTACCTAACATTCCCCATGAAGGCCAGTCCCTCTGTGGGGGGGTGACACAGCAAAGGTAGGTGCTGTTTCCCCCACAGTGAACCCATCTCACCAGGACTGTGTCAACTCAAAGACCAAAGATCTACATATTTACAGAAGTAACCCACTCCTCTGCAAAAGCTGCACAAGATGATGTAGCGTGGATCCCTCTGAAATGAACTTTGAAGTATTTAAGTATTTTTCTTTTCTACTGTCGAAGGTCACAGGGAGTCTTTTTGATAACAGACCTATGGAGACAGAAACCAGCAGAAAAACACTGGCCAGCTGCCCACAACAAAAAGCCTCAGTTGATCTACAGGAGAGAAACAAACAACAAAAAAAACCCCAAACAACAAATAACAAGAAAAAGCCTAGAGAAAATATTTTTCTTCACCAGTTCCCTTCAGCTGGGAAGCTTCTGGGAGCCCACCCCTGTATGCAGAAGCATGCCAGAGCTCACAAGGAGACACAACAAAGTGTTTTAAAGTCAAACATCTTCTCAAACAGAAAACTTTTAAGAATTTAGTATGTAAGCAAGACAGCTCTCCTGCAGCTGGAGCTACATTTGTCTGTTTTGAATAATTTTATGAGTTCTTCATACTAATAGAGGAATGCCTTCAGTAAGGGCAAGACTAAAATAGCAATTACAGTGACAGTGATTAGTTAATCTCCATGCTCTGAAAGCATTAAAACACTGCAGGTATTTTACTTGGCTCATTAATCCCTGCTTGGGTGACAGAGGGTTCTCTCTGTATGGAATGTCTCTACATTAATGGCACCATAAGGTAGTTTTTAACATCTAAATGCTCTATTATGAAATGGCATTGAGATGCTGGACAGAGCCAGAACTGGGGATTTCAGCACAGCTGAAATGTGTGGGTTGGGAATACTTTCTATTCAAGCAACATTTGTTTCACAGGAGCAACAAACCCCGTGGGAGCAGCATGTGTTTTGTGGGGCTGGGAAGTTTTGTGTGGCTCAGGTGCTGAGACTTCAGCCCCAGGGAAGGCACTGCCCAGCAGGTCCCGTCAGGTACAGCACACAGCATCCATGGCAAGTAGAAAAATCACATGGTATTTATTTCCACCGCAGGACAAGCATTTCAGGGGTACATACAGCAGTCCAGTGGCATGTACAGACGTATGACTGAGACAGCGTCACACTCGAGCCAGAGCACCCTGTTCCAGTCCATTTCTGCTGACTGTTTTTCTCAGTTGGAACTCAGAGATTTCCACTGCCAGTAGTGAAGTCCACCCTCCAGGCACAGTGAGTAAGTAGTTCAACCAACAATGTGCACGGAGCATCAGTAGTGAAGAAATCCAGGAATGCTCATTTTTACTCACATGCCCAAACGTAGCAGTTTTGTTTCACACAGGTAATTCCGTGCCTGCAGTCCAAGCACAGCGTTTATCTCAGGACACGCCATTGAGAAGAACAGTTGATTGCACCACAGAAAACAAGCAACACCTCGTGTCTAGCATGGAACATGTCCCCAGAGGGCTTTTCACTTGGCTATGCAATCCACCACAGAGTGGATGATGCTTGGAACGTATCACTTGTCATGCTAAGACATTAACAGCAATGAGATGGGTCAAGTCAGAGGTCAGTCATCTTCCCAACACCACCTAGCTGGATCCACTTCACTTCTGCTCCTCACATTGGCTTCACTGTGTGTCACAAGGGCTTGTGAATCACAGCCACACCTGTTGTAAGGACAGACAGACAGACACAGTTACTGCAGGAGCAGCTCCTAGGCTGCCGGGTGGTTCAGATCACCCTGCAAAGCCAAAGCCCAGCAACGGGCCAGCAGAGAGGCATCTACTATTTCTACTGAAACCAACATAAAACACACAAAAAGGTAGGATTAAAGCTTCAGGAGACACAGCCCTCAGGTTTATGCACGAGCCCAGCTGTTGCCAGCTCTCCCACTGGCTGCTTACCTGCGTAACTCCTCCCTGTGCTCATGCTGGTTGGCAGCAACGTCCACTTGTCCGTGCTGGGGTTGTAATATTCCACCGAGGCCAAATTGCAGGAACCGTCGTCGCCTCCCACCACGTAGAGGAGACCATTCACCGCACACACACCTCAAAGCAGAGCACAGACGGTCAGACGTGGGCTAACTCACCCCCCACAACACATCTCCTGCCACATTCCTGATCCATTCCCAAGCAGATGCTTCATCTTCTGCTTTTGTCACTCCCAACACCAGCCACTCACACCACCAGCACATTAACTGCATTAAAAACCTCACAGACGACTGAACCAAACGCCACAGAAGGGCATGTCGTGGTTACCTGCATTTCTTCTGCACATGTTCATGTCTGCTACTTGCTTCCAGGTGTTTGTCCCTGGGTCATAGACTTCCACACTCTTCCTGACCAGGGGGCCGTCGTGGCCGCCGGTGGCATAGAGGAGCCCGCTGAGAACACCCACACCTGCCAAGAGAGCCCAGAGTCAGCCAAACCTGCAGGGGAGAGGGTTGCACACCCCCTGCTTCTCCTCCTGGGGGCTTGTCTTGGCCTCTCCAAAGCACTTCCAAAACACTGGCCACATGTGCCTCAAGATCACCACAGACAACTCCCCACCCACCCACCCACCGGCGCCACGGCAGCCTGGGCAGTAATGCCTGGCAGATGAACCCTCTTGCAGGGCTGTGCCCCTTCTCAGGAAGCTGTTAGGCTATCCAAGATCCACAGTCTAGTCCCACAACATTCCTCTGCCCTCATTCCATCTCTTTGGACTGACTTGTTCTCTGCCTCCCATCCCACCTTGTTTCCATCTGCCTGATCTTTTCTGCCATGGGGCCCCCTTTGGGTTTAGCCAGATTCCCAATGCCAGGAGCTTTATTTTTATTTTTCTTGATGCTTTTGTGCCATGTGACTTCATCCTTCAGATGCTTTCCGTCTTTTCAACAACTTAGAGACTCCAGTTCTTGAGGCTACCAATGGGTTCCTCTCCTCCCACTCCCACCCCCAAACCTGGCAGCACTTGACACAGAGAAGGTGCCTCCAATGCCACCTTCCCAGCCACTTTTGCAGGCTTCTGGCTGAATCTCTGGGAATGACAGGGATCTGAAGGGTACTTCTGCCTAATATTAAGTAAATTAATTAATTAAAATGTTCACCAATCCATGAGAGCTAAAACTTCCAGCAACATATCTTCATTAATAGGTTCAAGGGCCTCTATTAAAATTAACAAGGTGTGATATTAGTAAAGCAGAAACAGATCTGAATCCCATCATTCCAACCAAGGGCATTAACCAGCAGGATGGGCCCTGGGCCCTGACAGTGGAGGGAAAGGCACAGAACCGGTGTTCAGGGAGGAGAGGGGCCCTGCCAGCCTAACGCTGACAGGTTTTTAACTTGGTCCCTGTGCAAGGATCTTTTCTGTCCTGTGCAGCACAGGGAAAGGAGAGGACCAGAGCACCACTCAGGCTCAGCAGCTCCTGTGCCACCAGAACATCTCCTGGTGGTGTATCCCGTGCCAAAAACACAATGTGACACACTGCTCTGAGGCTCACCATGGTCAGCAGGAGTACAAACCACAGCAGCTGCCATGCTCCAGCTGCAGGATGGCAACACAAGGTGGGGAAGGAAACTATCGGAGCATTACTGCTCCTCCCTCACCCCAAAACAGGCCAGAACATAACTGAGACTGACTGATGAATTACAGCTCCACCAGCCACACCACCCTTTGGGGACAGGCACGCTGTCACAGGTCTGTCACCATCATCTCTCCCTTCTCCAGACTCTCCTAACTTGCTGCTGCTGGGTTTGGTTTTGACCAGACATCTCACTCTGCATCAAGAGGTGCTGAAATCCCAGCATGGGACTGGGATTTATGGTTCACCTTTGGCAAACACATAATTCATCTCTAACTGCCATAAATATCCACCTTACTGGGCCAAATCCTTGGTCTGGTTGAGATACTCCAACATGCATCACTTGGGAAGGGGAGACCAAGTCCCAACATACATCCTGGCTCCTGAGCTGTACAAGGTGTCTCCCAGTTCACTGGAAAATGGTAAGTCACTTAAATGGGGAGTAAAGCTTACTGCATCTGCTTACAGCAGCACCTTGGCATTTGACTATATTCAGCTGTTTTATTTTATACTTTTAAGAAATAATTTAATTAGTAAACTAATTTAAGTAAGTAAAGAGAGTAAAAGAGTCAGAAACGCTCTAAAGGCTTTTCCACCTAAAACTGCCTCCCTATGCAGTGAGACAGGCAGGGCACATGCAGACAGGATGTTCCTGCCAGGAGGGGGAAGAGAACCCCAAGCTGGTCCAGCAAACCCTGAAAGTGTTCAAAAAATGAGCAGTTGTGGCACTTGGGGACGTGGTTCAGCAGTGAACACGGCAGTGCCGGGTTAATGGTCAGACTTGATGATCTTAAAGGTCTTTTCCAATCTAAATGATTCCGTGATTCTATTAAACCCAGACAGTGCCTGCACACCCCCACAGCCCCACTGCCTGGATTGGGGCCACCCCAGGGAGTTGGGGACAACTGTCCTCGTCCCCACTAGATGTCAGCACGGGGACGGCAGTGCAGTGTCAGTGATGGAGCTGTGCAGCAGATCGTGCTGCAGCACCGCTGGGGACCAGGGGCACCGGGCAGTGCCCTCCCAGTGCCTGCTGGAGGGACACCTCGGTGACGCCCAGAGCTCGAGGAGCTCAGCTTTCAGGTGGGGAACAGAAAACCGCGGAGCAATTTGGCAGGGAAGTACGAGCGCTCCTAACAATGGAGTTGCCAATAGGGATATACTGGCAAAGCAGCTCTCAGAGCAGTGCTTCAAACAGAGAAAATTCACTAAAATCCATCTCACTAAGGCACAAACTGTTTTGCTGTCTCAACGTGCTGTAAACAATATGAGATGCTCATTCTGTTCTCCTGTAAGGCTGTGCTGGGCTAGGTTTAAGCATCAAGCAGATGCTACAAAATTCTTCCAACTGAACCAACAGTGTGTGCCCAAATCTGCCTCACTCAGAGTCACAAAAAAGGTATTGGGGTGAGGAAAGGAAGACAAGGTGTAGAGAGCAGCCTCTCAAACTGCTCAGCTCAAAAGGGAACCTCTCACCCCAGCTTAACCTGCGGGGTCATTTCAGCCCCAAAGGGCAGCTTCCAGGCCTGGCTGCCTCTGGGTAACTGCACAGTTTAACAACAGGGAGGACCCACAGCACACACTGAGCAATAGGACCAACAGTGACAAATTCCCTTTCACCTGAGGTTGATTTTAAATGCAATGGATAAGAGCTCTCACCCCTTTCAGAGAGGAAGTCACAAAGAAAAGTCCCTACCTAGCCTAACACAATGTAGTAAGTTAGAAACCATCAAGACTAGAATGTAATCCTTTTATAACATGTCCTTTCCTCTAATCCTCCAGATCAACTCTCGCCAACAAAAAATACACTAAAAATTAGCTTAGCAGGGGCAATCTGAGATGAATTTTGGTCTGCACATCACCCAGTGATGCAAAGGTCTGCAAAGCACCCACTGGATGCTTGCAGGAAGACCCAAAATGGAAATCCATCCGACAAACCCCAGTGATAGGAGGTGTAGCTTGGCTTTCTCATGCTCAGCTGACCCTGCAGCTGGTGATCTGGGGAGAGAGCTCTTTGCTTACAAGTGAGACACATCTGTCAGCAGGGCTACTTAGAGACACTGAACATCATTTCATTCATCCAGAAACTAATCACAATTTGGCAGATTTTGTCAAAATCAGGAGAGCTGCTGAGGGCTTCCAAGCAATTATGGTTTCACCCCTCATGGGAAGGGGGGCAAATAACAGGTTGTACTTGCCAGCGCAGCCACATTTTTTCCTTCCCTTCCACGAGCAGAGGAGAACTGAGTGCTCATCTGCTCCTTAGGACACTTCTGGGAGCCAGTACCTGCCCCGCTGCGCCGAGTGCTCATGTCAGCAACGTAGGTCCATTCGTTGGTGGCGGGGTTGTACTGCTCCACAGTACTAAGGCACTGACGGGACGCTCCATCGTAGCCCCCCACGGCGTAGAGCTTCCCTGGAACACACACACAGGGCCATTGGCATCGTGGCTACCACTGACTTATGTTACCATCACACCTGACAGCCCCGGGTGAGGATCCTGCCTGAGGGGAGACGTGCCTAAACCTGCTGGGGTGTCTGGGGAGAACCCAGAGTAGACTCACAGACTGGCACGTCTGTTTGTAAAGCTGTTAAAGCTGTCAGCTAAGACAATGGTACAACACAGCAGCTTAACTAGAAGCCAGCAGCCCAGAGGGTTTTCCAAATTACTTGTTGGCCCAGGAGAAGAGGTGACACCAAAGTGTGTTCTGCTGATGGAGCGTTTCCTCCCGTTCAGGTGCCACAAGGCAAGGTGTGCTGTCAGCACTGCACATTAATTACAGTATCACACGAGCAATAAATATGCAATAGCCTCTTATATAATACCTGCAAGGAAACCTAGACCTGATTTTGGAGAACTTAGGCCAAATCAAAACCCAGCAATGCTGCCAGCACAGCTGAGACCAGCCTGGTCACTCATACCAAGTGATGAGAACACAGGAGATACCTCAGGACACCCTCACAGCACAGTGTGATACCCCAGGACACCCTCACAGCACAGTGTGTCCAACCCTCCCTACCTCAGCTTAGGGAAAGCTGAATAACAAAGACTTTCTGAGACCAGAGGAGCACAATCAGATATCCTGGGACTGTATCACACATGAAACAAGGCTGATGCTCCACCATGTCCTTTGTTCCAGGGCCTGACTGGTACTCTCTCCTTGTCTCCCTGTATCATCTATCAGCCTGTTTTGCATTTAGGCAGTAAACTCTGGACAGAGAGGGATTCTCCTTACTGAAGCAGCTAGCACAAAGGCATTCTGCTTCAAGTTCAGGTCTCTTAGATGCTACAACAAACAACCATTAATAAAGCTCAACAGATATCTAGAAAAATTCTAACCTAAATTTTTGAACAAAACTCAGAAATAAGACCAATTTTCAATCCATAACAGCAGAGCCTGGCCACAAATGAGCTGTGCAACTCTTTGCATGCACAAGACTCCCTCCAACAGTTATCTTCAGTTTTGCATTCTCCTGTTTCTGGATGTTTGCAAGGCTCCAAGAACAGGCTGGCTCTTTTTTTGCTCCCTCAGGTTCACTCATGGCCTCCTTCTCAATCTTCCTGTCTCTGTAAACATATTTGTGCTGTTGGTCTGACCCACCTGGTGTTAGTCAATGAATCAGGCAAGAGTATCAGACCAAGCAAGGCAAGATAAAGTTCCCTGGCTGGCATCAATTCTTAGGTATTTTCAGTATCCACAGAAATCAGGTCAATTTTTGTCACATTCAGGCAAACCCTGTGGATTAACTGAAGGCTGCAGCTTGTTCCCTACACCAGTATGATCAGCTCTTGTCTCAATCACATGCCCTCTTTTTTTTTTAATTACAGACTCCAACACATGCAACACTTATTTGCACTTTCAAACAAAGCAAAGGAAAAGGATTTCCTAACTCTCCTGTAGAAAATCTTCTCGTAGAAATGGATCTCTCATATCCATACTTAATATTTGTTCTGCATTCAAACCCTTTTAGCAAATCCCAGCAGCCCAGTGCTTCCCAAACATGGGCCAATTTTGAAGGAGATGGTTCTTAAATATGCAGATTTAAGTTAATCACCACTATTTATTCTGACTTTTATCTTCTTCTCTCTTCTCACTTAAACACACTTCATGTTCATAAAAACATTCCATGTATTTCCCATGTTCATAAACACATTCCCATGTATTATATGACACACACAGGTCAATCCAAACCACTGCAAAGCATTGGTTTGTAACAGTGCTTGTGCCAGTGGCTGCTCTGCTCTGCACTAACTGGAAACTGCCAAAACCTGCTAAAGATAACGTCAAATAAAACCTTATACTTGCTTCAGAACAGATTTTGTAAAGGAAGAAATGGTTCCTACTTAAACTGCTCGTTCTCCTGGATCCAAACCAAGCTGCTCAGCTCCAGCTCCCTCGAGTGTGGTGCTGACACAGAGGTGCCAGCAGCTGCCACCCTCCTCCCCAGCACCCTCCGCTCCCACCTCGCTCCGAGCTGCCGCCGCACCAGCCTGTGCTGCTGCCAGCCCCTGCTCATGTAAGAACCAGAGCACAGCGTGCCCTGCCTGATGTCAACAAACACAGGCTTTAGCATTCCTGCCAACCCACCAGCTTGGGGCTGTGGGACAAAATGTGTTCCTGTTTCTGAGCAGATTTTCCGTGATGGGAATTCCATCCACGGGAGCAACGGCATCCACTGCACAGCAGCACCGGCTCTCACCAGCCAGAGGCAGCCCAGGAAGAATAAGGTTCCAAGAAACCTACACAAACCTAATGGCATTCACAGGAGGCATGGGCTGGTCTGAGGCTCTTGGAAGGCTACACATGATTTTTCACTAAGATAAAGAGGAGAATGGAAAAAGCTGCAGCAACTACATCATATAAAAATTAATCTTTCCCAACTAGTCGATGGAAAAGCTCTTGCAGTTGCCTCCTACTGCACTTAACCATTCAGGCTTCTATTTGACACAGGAACATTTGCTTGATGGAAATGGCTGCTGATTTTCTTACCCTCCACAACTCCAACTCCAACACTGCTTCTTCTTGTGTTCATGGGAGCCACAAAAAACCACTCATTGGTTTTATAGCTATAGGCCTCAACTGATGCCAGACCTAGTTAAAAAGGGGATACACAGGTTTTCTAATTAAAAAAAAAGAGAAGAAAAAAAGATTGGTGTTGCACTTTCATCTGCCTTCCACCTCCTCCCAAGCCCGTAATTCCCGCCACGCTCCTGCAATCCCATTTTCTAATCCCTTGCCTTTCAGGCTGGGACCAGCATCTCAATGCCACTTCTTCAGCAGCTGGAAAAATGCTACCCCATCACCCCTGCCCTGGGACTGCTGCCTCTCCAGTGTGCTGGGGACACTGAGGCGGAGCAGAGTCCAGATTCCAAGCCCCAAAGCCCCACATCCTTTCAAGTATTACAAAATGTCCATGTAAAGGTTTAAAAGTTCCCCCAGACCCTGCTGCACTGTACTCATCACCAGCTGAAATACTTCAGGGCTTAACCAAGTGGCAAAGCTTTACAGCAGAGGCAGAGGTGTGAATCTAAACATGCAGTTATGCCAAGACAAATCCCAGGCACGCACACCCTGTAACTTGCCTTGCTGGTATTTTATTCATGTCGCTATGAAAAATTTCACTGAAACAAGGAAAAATCCCTTTTCAGTCCAGAAAAAACATATTCATACAGAGAACGAGACTGAAAGAACTGTATCACTGAAGAAAACAACTAGGGTGAGATGCTTTGCAATTCCTGACGGCTCAGAACATACATGTAGTTGGTTACAACACGCAGCAAACCCCATTTCTGGCTCTTCCTCTACAGGAACCTCACTAAAGCCCTGCAATCTTTGCAGGGCCTCTGCAAACGTTTTGTTTTTTTTTTCAGGTCAGGCACTGCCTGGTTTTTGCTCAGCCACCTACCAGTGCTGCCATCAAAGCCTCCCACTGCGTACAGGAGGTCATTGAGCACGGCTGCCCCCAGAGTGCTCCGTCTCTCCTGCATGCTGGCTATGGATGTCCACTGGTCCTTCACGCCGTCGTACACGTCCACCGTCCGCACCCGCAGCGACCCGTTAAAGCCCCCGACGGCATAAACGTTGCCAGCCATGAACACCACCCCTGACAAGAGAGGAGAGAGGTGTCACAGCAGTTTTACAAACAGTTTTGGGAGCAGGTGCCCTGCCAGGGTGTGGGACACAGCCGGGAGAATGTGGGCGCGGCTCTGGCGTTTTCCGCGGGTTAAGGGCGTTGAAGCCAAGTGTGATAAAACACATGGGAGGGGAAACGCACATCAAACCATGGCAGCATAAGGCACAGATGGATTTCACACCTGAATGAGTAATTTTGTGAGCCAGAGGGAACACCAAATGGCGATCCACACTCTGTCAGATGTTTTCAGAGGAACGCTCCCAACTCGAAGATCTGCTCTCCGTCACCCACTCCTCAGCACCAAGAGGGACTGACTCAGCTCCTTGGATTTTCACTAGGATACCAGCAAGGCAAACTGGATCCCTGTGGGCTGCCAAGCCAGTGGGATGGGAGGAGGAAAGGAAATGCTGATAAAGGAGCAGCCAGGAAAGAGAGAGAGATGATGAAGGGGAGACAGTGGCTATGGAAGGCGGGCAGGCAGGATCAACCCCTCTAGAGAGGGGTTCATCCACCTGAACAAGAAAGGGAAACACCTGTAGGGAAAGAAACGGCAAAAAGAAAGAGCTATTTGAGGCCAGAGGCACAAAGGAAGGCTGAAGGGATGGCTGAGGCCATCCATCCAGAGCTAAAGAGCTGCATGAGGAAAACAAAGAAGGTGGCAGCAAAAGGTCCCGTTACCTGCTCTGCATCTCCGTGAGGGAAGCTCAGCAACCTGATCCCAGCGCTCCTCCTCAAAATCATAGCACTCCACACTGCGAATGGCTTTGGGGGCCTGCCCACCCACCACGATCATCACCTGGGGAGGGAAGACAACAGATAGAAAACCTCAGACATAACCCTGAGCAGCTGCTCCCTGCAGAGAAACCATCACCACAACCTGCTCAAGAGCAGCTGCCCAAAAACATGGGGCAGGCCAACTAGAAGCCTCTGCAGCAACACTTATTTCAGTCAATACTATTTCAAGGGGGAAAACTTTGTCTCCAATTTAATGCAGGCTAAATACAGCTGCCCCATTTACCCTTCCTCACCATGTCCAAGGTGGACAACCAGCCCAATTTCCCCTTGAAATACAAAACCTTTCAGCCCCACAGCGCATGAAAGACTCACTGTAAAAGCATTTTTGAGTGAAGAAGATTCCAGCATAATTTCCACTGCCAGCCCACTGTTCAGTCATTATTTCCCTGGTGGTGCTAAAAATAATCAATGCCACTGAGCAAATAAAACCTGACAGCTGTGTTGCCACCTGTGGGGAAGATGACACTCGGGAAATCACCAGCACTGTGACCACCTGGGGTGCTCAGCTGCTGAAGGAAGGGATTTGTCAGCTCCATTAAGGCTTTTGTCTGCCACAGGTATTGATGCAAATTCAGGAATTAAACCCTAAATTCCTTACAGATAGGGAAGAGCTGTGTGAAGGGGATCAAGGGCAATCTCAGGAGTTCAAGAACTGCTCTGCTGAGTCAGGCTAAGGGTTCATCCAGCCCCGGGCTCCACCCCCAGCAATAGCAAGTGGTGGACGCTGGTGAAAAAGTGAGAAGGCCAGAAGACCTGGAGAGCAAGCAGTGTGTTTCTTCCCAAATCTGCCATGTCTGCTGCCAGAAGACAAACCTCCCATGGGTTCAGGAGCCTGTAGCTCATCCCTCCAGTGTGCATTGCTGCTGGGCACTGCAAACCAGCATCTGCACAGGCAGCCCCCAAAACACCTGCACACATTTCCTTCAACCCTCCACGGCTATCGAGGGAGGATTTGCTCCCTTATCACAGCAAATCAGCAGGAGCAAACACTACCCAAGACAATCTGATTTTTACAAGGCCAAGGAGCTAGAAACAAGATAACGGGGCTTCAAATATAGACAAAGAGTAGATTGGAAACTGGTTTTAGCCTCTGCAAGGCAGCTGGGAGTAGCTGAGGGGATAAGATCGTCACTTCAGGTCACTGGGGTAACGAGCTCAACTCCCAAGCACGGTTCCTTTAAAAGCAGGACAGCGATTTAAAGAATTTGGAGAGTATGAAAATAGTAACCTGTTTGATCTACAAAGATGAGAACGTGACATTAGAAAGCAAATTGAGTCTAAATTAACAGCCTGACTACCAGTTGTGTAACAGTCTCCCATGGAAAGCTGCAGAGCTTCACACGATTACAGAATTAAGAGATTTCGTGGCAGACGATAATCCCTCATCAGCAGGACCAACAGGCCAGATGAAAGTTTCTCAGTAAAAGGATTGCTGAAAGATCATCACCTTCTTCCCTTTCTCCACAGTTCAAAAGAAGGGAGGAGAGACCTGCAGAGGATTTGGGTTTGTGCTCACGGGTCATACTATAGAGGCTGTTGAGAACCTCTGAACTCGCTGGTTTGCTGTTCCTTTTATCCCTCACTGCTTTAATCCCTGAACAAGGGACATGTCAGCCCTTCATGACACCCCCAAAGCTATGTTCTACCAACTTCATCTCAGCGATAGCAGAAAGGACACAACACGCTGACACATACAGCAGAACCACAATTTCTCAATGGACAGTCCAATACCTAAACATCACAAACAGCACAGATCTCATACACCATCCCACAAACCAGCCCCCGCACCATTTGTGCTTAGAAAAATTACACACTGTGGTTCTGCTGCCTTAGAATCTCCAAAATGCTTATGAACAACTCCAGTGACAGCCTGTTGAGAGACATTGTGCCAAACTGTGTCTATCTCTGGGGCACAGGGAAAATAGTTTCTGTGGTTGTTTTTTTACTTCACTAATAAAGTGGTGACCAGAGCATCACACGCCTGCAGGATAAACAGGGGAGCAACAAGGATTATTTATTCAGTTGCTGCTTTGAGTCGACTGAAATTCGCTTCAGACTTCCTGCCCACGGGGCTGGGTGCTGTTCTTTCCCGATTTCCTGGCTTCTAACTATGGATACAGGAAACAAAAAGACAACTACTGTGACCCTCCTCAGCAGGGCTCCTCGACACCTCAGCCAGCCCTCCCAGCGCTGCAGCCTCTCCAGAGTCACAAAACCACTTGTGGCCGACAAAATGCTTCAGCAGCAGAGATGCTGCTTCCCCTAACGATTCAACTACGTTTAGCCAACTTAATTTCGTGTCCTTGCTGGGCACAGGCAATGCCAGAAGAGGGAGTAAAACACTTCAAAGCATGATCATGGAGTTAGGAAGAAGTAGCACAGCAAGCTCTCGAGCTCCTGTCAAAGACAGAAAATGCCACCTGTAAAGCTGAGTGAGGTGACACGAAGTGACGAGCTCTGCTTACCTTTGGCAAGCTAACAGGAGTCCTGGGCTTTGTTCTGGGGTTCTTTATCAGTTGCCTTTGATCCAGAGGAAGCAAATGATATTTCATGGCCTCGATAAGGAAGTCTTTACAAGTGTTGTTATTCTTGATTAAAGCTTCTTCTTCGACTGTCTGAGAACACACACAAAAGATCATTTAAACTCCAGTACTTGGTGGCACAGGTCACAAGGAGCTTTGTGGAAAGGGCATGAAACCTGGAACTTCCCTTCCAGAGTATCAACATTTTAAAAAAAATGCAGAAGACAAATACAGACTGACAGCTCTTCCCAAAGAAAAACATCCAAGTTTCTCCCTGTTTTCCAAGACCACTCACAAAGAGTGAGCTTTTTATCACCCTCTGCCAGACACTTAACTCAGCAGAGGAGAATTCACCAGGAGTCTGAGCACAAAATAAGTAATTTCTTTTATCTGAGTCAGACTTTTTAAGGAGATGGAGCATTTTTTATTCCATCAGAAGATACAGCTGAGAGGAAAAAAAAAAAAATATGATGGGTTCATCTTGTGAATGCCAATTTTATGCCAATTGTATTGATTTTTTTAGACACATGATAAAAGCATAGTAGTCAAAGAGCCCACATGCCAACCCCTTCTTTGAGGATTCTCAGCTCATTATCAAGGCCCAGATCCCAGGAATTAACTTAGGAAGAACGATCTCCAAGTCAGACTAAGTCAGAGAGCACCTCACCTGCCAGTCACACAGACCCATATCTTTGTGCAGAACACATCTTTAGCCAAAATTATCACACGTAAAGCTAAATTTACCTGTGCAGGAGGGGAAAAAAAAAAAACCTACACAAGCCTGTAATACCACCACCTGGGTATTTTTGGGGTGAAAAATCACAAGGCAGTAACTGCTCAATGCTTCCCCCAGAAGCATTTACAAGAAAGTTTCTGACTGAGAGCATTGATTTCAGAGTCCACTCAGTTTTTGCTTTTATTCCTCTGTTTACAGACTTAGCAACACACCAAATTACCCATCTCAGACACAAACAGACAAGCCATTGATTAAGGAGCTACCAGCAGCTTAAGTGCAATTACTGAGGACTTATTTGCAGACTAACCTGTACCAGGTAATCTCTGGGCAAAAGGGGCAGGCGAACATGCTCCATCAGTTTAGCCATGTGCTCCAAGCGAGATTCCTTCTCATAGTTTATCCAAGAGATAACTGCTTCAAACACCTACACAGATAAATTACAATTAAATGGGGGAGAGAGAAGTGGCTTGCACAGTCACCTACCCAAAATCAGAAGCACTGTGATTTTACAGCATGGAACAGGACGGAGGTGCAAGATCTCTATCAAAAACAGATGAAAGAGTCGTGACTATACACAGAGCACAAGCACCACTGTACCAAAGAGCTGAGCTGACCATGCATATTAACAAGCAACTTCCCATCTAGATGTGCTGTATCACTCCCAAAGCTAAGTGCATGTCCAGGACAATCATATACCCCTTGGACATTAGGATTGGAAGGCAGCCAGGAAACTTAATGAGCCTGCTGACATTTGCACTGGACATTATTCATGAAATCAGCCACAACAATTACTCCTGATAACAGAGATCTCCCTCCCCAAGGAGCCTGGCCACGCAGTAAGTCACTACACTCGTATTTAATCACTGCACCAGTTCCACCCCAGAAACCAAGAAGTCTTGAGGACAAGTTCCCCACACACCCAGGACAAGCCCTGCCTGCAGCCACGGAAGCTCTGCACCGCGTGCACTTCGCTGCTAAAAATACTCGGATACTCCAGCTGGAAAACAAGAGCACACTGGGCTTCTGGTCTGAACCAAATTCTAGTTGTACTTCCAGATCCAGCTGGTTCAGATAAGCATCCAGACCTGTGCTCCGTGACCAAGTGCTCACAAACAGCCCATGGGCAGGCGCCAGCAGAGCCCTGCGACGCACAGGCAGAAGCGTCCTATGTGGGCTCCGGTATGAATATGCATGTGCTTATATAACTGTGAGCCTCACTCGCAGAAGAAAGGCCTAAAAATGTCATCGGGAGTGGGGAAGGCTCTCTAAACAACCCAGCAAGGCAGGGAGAGGGGCTGGTGCAGGCTCAGATGCCGCACAGCAGGATCTGGATCACTGTAGTGGAGTTTCCCCACTGAGGCAGAATTAAATTCTGATCCGTAACTCAGATCTACAGACGACATTCCCCAAGTGCTCTCACTGCCCAGGGGGCTGAGCAGAGCTCCTTCCCACAGACCCTATCTTTTTTCCCCAAAAAAAGCATCACTGGCCCTTCGTCCCAGCACACTGGGCAAGTGCCCTTGGTTTCAGCTTCCCTCTGGGGTCACCAACTGGTCAGGCCAATTTGCACAGATAATTTTTTTCTTTCTTTCCATCCCTCCCACCACTTCCCAAGAAACCATTTTGTTTGGTCCAAGGTCACTAATTTGACTAAATCAACCAGAACTGAGGGCACCATCTCTCAGCCCCCTATTGTTGCTGGCAAACAGGAGGTCCTGGCAGACACATCCTCCCCACGAAGAAGAGGCAGAGCAGAAAGGGGTTTCTTCCTCTTGGGCTAAACTATATACTTTTAAAGAGCAGTAAAGCACCGGCCTCATTTCCTGTGCCAACAAAGCTCCTGCTGAACTGTTTGGAATTCAGGACACTTAGATGAGGATTTAAGCAACACAACAGGGAGCCGTGTAATCAAACCCCAGCAAATGCTGAGGAGAATAACTACTGCAGAGCCTTTAAGCATTTTAAAATTAAAATAAATAAGCAAACAAACAATTTAACTTCTATGAGGCCTTTAAAGTAGAAACTGGGTTGTTGTGAGATCTTTTTAATTGCAAATGACTGTGGAGGGAGGATAAAGCACATGTTTAGCCGACAAACAGGCTTTTCATTAACCTCTTCTGCACTAAGGCTGAGCTACAGAACAGGTCACAGGGCTGGGACAGCCCACCTGGACAAGATGACACTGAACAAGTCTAAAGGAAGGTGAGGCAAATGTCACCAGGAATAAACTGGAGACCATTCCTGAGTTAGGCAAACACCGATGCTTCCCTGCTGTGCCTACTCTAAAAATAACAGCATTTAAAAAAAAAAAATCAGATTCTGGTACCTTCCGTTGGCTCTGACTCCTAATTTTATGAGAAAGGGGGAAAAAAACTTAATCCAAGACAGCAATATCTCTATTTAAAGGCCGCATCTGTTTCCACCACTGCTGTGCCCTCCCTGCACGTGCCGTGCCCGCTGCAGACCCCGAGCAGCTACTGCTGCTCCCCCAGGAGCCAGGATCCTGCTGCCAGGTGGGATGGACCAAAGCAGTTTTACCCACACAGCTGGATTTGCAGCTGAGGTAGCAGCTGGCACCTGCCTGGCTGTAGGAGCCGTACCAAACCCGGGAGAAGTAAAATTCCAACTCTATGGAGCAGAAGGGCAAAAGCCTGGAATATCCCCTCTCCTCACACCACCTACGGAAAGAGCCAGCCCAGATGTTTTCCCAGTCTCTTCAGCCAAAAATCCAGTTATTAGGGACTCCCAGAAGTCAGACCATGCATCAGCTTCTGCTGCATGTCAGCGACGTGGGACAAAGAGTCAGTTACTGCACTCTGTGTAGAATCCACAATCCAAAAATCCCAACCCTTTAAAAAATTTCTTTAGCCAGTGCTGTGAGCTGGCAGGAGCCCATTCTCAAGGCCTGAAAGCCCCTCCATTTCACACATCTTTAGTAAATGCAAATAAACATGATTTTTATAGGGATTTTTTGGCTTGCAAACAGTGTCATAATTAAAGAGCCAATTAGAAAACATTAATAAAACTGTCTTCCAAGTACTCAGCTATATCAAAAAGAGCAGGCAGGGACCAAAACAAACCTTTGCCCTGTGCTGAAAAGGCCTGTACAAGCACAGAGGCTGGTACAACAAGGGGGAGAGGAAAGGAAGGAGGAGAATCTTTGAATGGTGGGGAAATTCTGTCATCATTTTGCAATTAAAATAGATTTCTGTGCTAGCAGACAATTTTTGTAGTCCTGATGGCCTAAGGGTACAAGTAAGCCAAATTTGTGGAGACAAAAATATATTTTATTGGGCCAGTTGGTATTAGCTGGGGGGTGGCAGAGGAAGGGGAGAGCACACAAGGTCCTGGGCACAGCACACATGCCCTGGGGCATTCCAAGGGCAACACTCCCTCCCTGGTCCTGGCAGGACTCGGCTCTAACACTTCCCAGTGACCCAGGGATGGCAACACTGGATGCCAGGTTGCAGTCCATGTAAGAGTCACAGTGAGAACAGGAACAGGAAAACCTCTTGTGAAATCTGGCTGTGACAATTCAGCTCTCAGATGTTTGAACTATTTGTCTACTTAAAAAACACCTTGTTGCTTCCAAGTAGTTCTCTCTCCATCACCTGTGCACATAGATACATATGTGTATGTACAGACTGGCATACACACACACTTGCATATACTTTTATGTATTTTTTTAATAATATATATCTCAAGCATTAGCAAATAGGAAGAATATAGGTGAGGAAAATGGCTTGTCTGTCATAAAGTTAACAAGGAACAGCAGCCTACGAGCCTGTCCTCAATTTCCAGCACTTCTTTGGACCCCAGAACATTTCATGTTTATGTTCCATTCCCATTTTCTGCCTCTCTCCTGTTATTCAGATCTGTTGTTTTGAACATACAGCTCATGCTTACATTTCCTCCCACTGCCCTGCATCCTCAACTTTTACAATCAGCCAAAGAAATACTGGGTTTGATTGTACAAAGCTCAGATGAGGGAGGGAGCACTTTGATTCCTCTGGGCACAAGGCCAATAAAAGCTTTTTAACAATGCTGCACAGGACTGGAAAAAATTGGTTACTAAACTTGCACTTCCCTTTGCAGGCTGCTGGGCTCATGCAGAGCCTTTCTGCTGTGAGTTGGTGCCGCTGGTTTTCGCCCTCTCTGGCCCTGCTCGTGTGTCACCTCTGAGCACCCCACGGAGCCTCTGAGTTTGCAGGCTCAGCATCTGAACCGAGCATCCCTGTGCCCCCACCTCACATGGTGCAGGTTTTCTGGGAAGTTTTACCACCCCTGTGTGCCCCAGCACCCGTGTGTTTGCAGCCCAGAGGGGCTCAGCAGGAGGAGAGCACATGCCTGGATGTGCAGCCTGAGCAGCAGCACCAACACACTCAGGTCCAGCCTCGTCCCACCCAAACAAGGGTCCTGAAGTTACAAACCACATCATCCTCAAGCTCTCCTGTGGTCTCCCACAAGTGACCATTTACATTTAAGGACATGGTTTAGTGGTGGACCTGGCAGTGCTGGGTTAGTGGTTGGACTCAACAGTCTTAAAGGCCTTTTCCAACCTTAATGACTCTGTGGTTCTACAACCTCCCCACAGTGACAATTCTGGGGTGAGCTGAAGGACTCAAGGCACGTACCTGTCCCCAGAAACCTGCAGCAGGTCATACAAGAAGCTCACACCAGAGAATGGAGCTCACCAAGCACTAAAAGCTTTAGTCACTCTCCTCCCCAGGACTCCAGATTATACAAGATGTGCTGAACATTTCAACCACAAAACAGTATCAACCAGTGCCTTTTTCTCCCCTCTTCCATTCAAAACATTGATGATGTTAGAAAAACGTTTCCTTCCTTCCTTCCTTTTAGTTCCAGATCTCCTTTTGTTGTTCCACCCAACATGCAACAGAAGCCAATACTCCTCTCTGGCTTAATGAAATTCACCTTCTCTGAGGTTTTGCAGCAGGTAATGAGTGCTTTACACAACAGCATATGGGAGTTTTCCAGGGAGGGAAGGTATTTTGTTCTGACCCCCAGGGCCTTTGGAAGTGATATAGATCTGAGAATCATTACTTCCTTCAAAGAACAACCAAGTGAAGGTCATTTTTATGTGTTTCTAGGAATTGCATGATTTTAATTTTCCTTTCCCCGTGATCTCTGTTGCAGAATGGCCCCTAAAGAGCATATAATGAGAACATTCCTGGTGTAAGATCTAGAAACATTCCAGCATTCTTACATTCACTCTTCCTACGCAATTTACAGTACCTTTTCTTCAGAGGAGACTGTGAGCTTGTCACTTGATATTAAACTGCAAACCTGGTCCAGACTAAGGCTAAGAAATTCTTCTCCTAGCATCACCTCAGGGAAGTGCTGCTCTGTTCAACAAATGAAAAGAGGGAACAGAAAATTATAATGAAATCCGTATTTTCAGTCAATGGAAGGACTACAGCATTCAGAGAACTGCTCTTATTACAGCTCTGAGCACCCGAGACAAACCCACTGTGGCTGCGTGGTGGAACACAAACAGAAACCAGAGAGAGAGCTGCAAGAGAAATCTCATGTTATTTCAAGTAGCATGAGCCCCAGGAGACAACTTCATAAATGACATCAAAGTTTCTGAAAAGCCACTAAGAGTCTTCCAGTGGCAAATAAGATTAGAAGTGGCAACTGAGACAAGTGTGAGTGCCTTTCTAAGGCAGTAAATTATCTGGCCACCTCGAGATTCAGTTCTTGCCCACTTCAACAAGCTAGGCAGCATCAGATCTGCTCAGCTCCTGGATGAGAGACTCCACAAGGGTCTTGGGTATTTGCACATATTCCAAGGAAGCCCACCTTTAACATGAATCAGTTTGGGGCATATGGTCAGCAGCCAATACTGAGGAATCCCAGGGCATGGAGCTGAATCTGTGTGTCCAAGGGCTACATGGAGAGATGGGCAAGGGGCATCTTCATCCCATGCACTCCCATGGGATCAGCTCTCCTCTCCTTCCACCTTTTACTTCTTTCCCCCAAACATGTAAATGTACCCTTTCTCTTGCTCCAACCCCCCAGGACCCACCTTCCCCAGCAGCTTTTCCCCTTTCCACTTCAGCCCACAATTCTACAAGTTCCTCTTTCTCCCTTTTCTGCCTCCAGATCCCTCCATGCTGTAACTCTGGGAGCCACTTGAAAACAAAATGCATGTCACTGATTATAATCCCAAACTGGAAGAATTATGACTGAGGATCATCAAATCTGTCAAGATTTACATCGAGTCAAAAGGCACAGGAAAGAATTACTTCCTAAAAAATAATTTCTAGGTCAACTGTGTCATTAGCCAGTTGCAGGCAATTTTAGTTTTGCAAGCATTTCTTACATATACTGCCAATTTAATCTCACCTGCCATTTCTAAGTCCCATTTATCTTTGGCTGAAATACAGAAACATGAAGCTCAGACACTTTATCTGCAGCAGCTTTTTTCAAGCTCTAATCCTGCAGCTTTGCGAAGTTCAGACTCACGTATCCAAAAATCTCCCTCCGCAGCAAGATCTGCTTCGAGTTCTCACATCTGCAAAGTGCTTTGCCTGTCAAAAAGCAGCACCACAGGGACATGAGCTGGCATATATTCTAGAGAGGAGCTCTTTGGAGACGGCACCTGAATGACCCCTCACCAAAGCTGGTGCTGCAGAGCTGGACTCTGGACTTGGACTTCCCCAGTCACGGACCCTACTTGGTGTAATGGGGACCAAAACCCCACAGCTAAGCCAAAGCCTCTGACTAAAAATAGCAGTATGTGGATAAAGTTTAATACTCTGTTATGCTGGAAGTATATATAAGATCTAAAGAACTCTTCTGGCCTTAAATACTCGAGAGGCAGGAAACACTCCCCACACAGTCAGCTGGATGCACTCTGACTTCTGGACAAAATCTCATTCTGGACAAAAGTCATTCATTCTGGACTTGCATCTGGCAGTAGAAATATATTTGATCTCTTGTTATTAGTTGCAAGCAAGTAAGAATATTTACTGATTTTAATAAAGTAACTGGTGCCTGCATCAAGAAGGCTCCTCCATCTACTGAAGTGATCCACTGGCCAGAACTAAGCATTTCTCAAGTAACTGAGCTCGTGCAGACATGGAGTCTTGAGTTTGGGGACCTTCTGTCTTGCTTTAAGGCTGTTACATAAACAACATAGTGAAAAGAATTTTAATGGCATTTTTATTAATGGAGTTCCATTAACATTACATGGACTGCTGTACTAACTGGGACTTATGAAGGCCAATAAAACAACAAAGCAGACTTTCTAATTGCCAAACAACCAAATAAATATACAGTGAATGCACTGCTTGTTGGGTTAAAGATTAAACAGGGCCTGGAAGCAAGGATAATGAGATATTACAAGCAAGCTTTTATACAATTAACCATTCCTTCCAGGGTACCTTTTCCTCCAGGGGATAATACAGCCAGAGCAGCTGAAAAGGTTTTACTTTTATTTGCAGGAGAATAGGGGAGGACTCGGTGGGCACATTTTTATTCCACTGAGCCTACTTATGGTCCAATTAAGGACAAAACCGTTGACAAGGAAAATTTTGCAGGACAGAGCAGGTGCCCTGGGAGACCGCAGGTGTATTTATCCCCATACAAATCACCAGAAAAGCAGCAAAACAAACTGAGTAGAGAAAACCACCAGCTTCTCCCGAGCAGAGGTCAAGGGCAGCTCTGCCAGAGGAGACTGGAAAGTACTGGGGAGTTCAGGGCTTGGGGCTGCCTGAAACAGCTTTACATTTACAATGTAGAGGAGAAATGCTGGGAGCCTTTGCCTGCACCTGCTCATTGCAACCAAACACATCCACTCTCCAGGAAACATGAGCCTATCCACCCTGGGGGTAAGTGCCCATTGCTGCACAGATCAGAGCCTCAGACTGCCTGGCAGTTTTAGCAGAGTGTTCCCTCTCCCACCCACGAGACTGAATTTTGCCTAGTTCCATTTATTCCTAGAATGGAAATCCCCAGCATTGCCTACTGCTCCCTCAGGGCAGGGTCCCTGGGGAGGATGCCAGCGTGCCAACACCAAGCTGTTGAACAGGCACACAAAGAGCTTGCTGGGATCACACTCAGGAGCTACTCTGTGGGCTGAGATCCACAGGATCAGGGGTTTTTACCTCACAAGGAGCTCCCCTGCGACCAAACCACATTTCACAACTCGCGGCGTGACAGAAAGTTACCGGCCTAGAACCCAATAAAAGTATTCCCTTCCCCGTTCTAACACCAGAAGTATGAAGTGACCAACCAGGACGTGCAGATCTCGCTCAGACTACACAAGTTGCTGCCCCTGGGAGCGAGTCTGACCCCAGAGAAGGGCTCCCCTCCCTCACCTGCGTAGGCGTTGGCCTGCTGCAGCAGCTCGGAGCAGGCGTGCACGTCGGCAAAGGCTCGGATGCCGAGGCAGTTCGTGGGATGCAGCTGGGATTGAAGGAAGTCACAGCAGTTTTTCCTAACATCCATCAGCTGCAATAAACTAGCAGCTGGCAACAAAACCTGCAAAGGCAAGAAAGGGGAATTAGAGCGAGCCGACAAAGAGTGTTTGATGCACAGCTTGCGCAAATTGGATGCAATTCCCCTTCAGGGTCCCTGTGGGGGACGAGAAGGAAGGTTAAAGGCTTGGCTCTATCCATATGCAGAAGATCTCCATTCACGCTCTGAGAAATGGAAATAGCTATCCCATGCTGGGCTAAAAGTGGAGCTCTTCTCCTCACATCTTCTCCCCACAAGACCTCGAGGTAGGTAAAGGGAGGACAAGACATAAGCAACCACGGGTGCACCTGCACTTCTGGCTTTGCTGCAGGTAGGTCCTGCACCACAGATTTATTGTTTTTTCCCCTGAAGAGCTTTATACTATTTATAAGCATTGCCATCAGATTCAAAGCCCATAGCAGCCCAGCGCTCCTCAAAACCCTGAACTTTCTTATTTCCAACGAAACCAATTGGCCTCTGAGCAGGGTGCCCAAATGGCTGTGTAAGAGAGGAAGTTCCCAGAAGCTCAAGCAGGTTTTAGTGACAGCAAGACTCCCAGGAAAGATGGGGCCAACTATTCAAATTAACAGCCCTCATTTCCACTCACACAAAATGCTGTGGACACTTGTGGTTCGTTCTGAAAATAAGGTACTGCTTTGTCCCTCCAAAACTAAGTGCAGAAAATGGAGATGGAAGTGGATCAGGAATGTGACATCTGCTGGAAAAAAACACCTTTGAGGCCAGTAAGAAGGACAGGAAGTAGAAAACAAAGTCAATCGGGACGTTGCAGCCCGTGACATCAGCTACTTCCTTTCTTATGTCGAACAGCAACTGCAGACGTGTCTTATCCCAGACCCTTCATAGCTCTGGCTGCTTCACACATGTCCTTCCAACTGGGCATCTGTGCTCACCATCTGAGCACACATTTCCTGGAAATTACTTCCAACTCAAAAAACCCCAAGCAGCTGTTAAACAAAACAAGTGGGTTAACAGCGTTCACCTCCCTGGATCTCGACGGCACGGAAGGGATAAAGATGTCCCCTCCCTGTCCCTGCCACCACAGTCCCATTCCACATCAGGGCAGGACACTCACAACCTGCCCCAGGTCTTTCTAAGCCACAGATGCATTCCAGCTCCATCCCAGCTGAACAGCAGCCAAGCATCCACTGCCAACAGGCAACAATAAAAAGAGAAATCAATTAACCCGGGAGTCTGTTTTGGCCCAGGTCTCTTCATGCCAGGAGGAGACTAGTTTGGGGGTTTGATTAAATCAAGATAGCAATATTCTAGGTTTTTGAAACCTAGCTGTGGACCACTTTCTGATTAGCTGAACGAGAGGTGAGCACCTGAGCTGCATAAGGGTTTTGGGTAGAGGAGCCAGACTCCCTGCAAAAACTCTCTGGGCACAGACCATACAGAGCTTCTCCTGTGCACCCCCATCCATCCAGCATGTCCACCTGCCAATCCAGGGGGGCTGCCTACCTCCAGTGTTTGGGATATTGCCTCTAAACCAGAAGGTGCTCACTGCCATCACTAACACCACATGTGACAGCCCCTGGACGTACCAGTACTACTATTACAGCCCTGTGCTGGCTTCAGAGGGCAGTGCAGAAGGAGCCTTACACCACTGAAGCCTTTGGGAAAGGGGCATTACCACATAATACTTCTCAGAAGTAGGATATAAAAAGCCTATCAAAAGATGAGTGGATTTTCTCTTTCCCATTTCCCAGCTGAGCGTCTCGACACTCATCTTGTTTTTACCAGGGAAGGCGAAAAGCAAGCAAAGGATTTCCGGGAGAACAAAGTCTGTTTCCTTTAGAAATAACAAGAGGAAATGCCCTGCCTAAACATGCAGCAGGACCAAACTGCAACCCCATTAACATCCAGGCAAGTTACTCACTTGGGTCTGGATTTGACTCTCAGTACTTGAACTCCAACAGCCGTGAAAGATTTACAGAGAGCTGGCTTCTGTACCAGATCTGCCTCCATATCAAAACCCACTCATTTCTTGAAACTATGTCAAAATTATCTGCTATTACTACTGAGACTGACTGCTTTGTTAAATAATTTATCTCATCTATGGGGAGTGTGTATATATATATGTATAGATATAACCATAACCATCTAGATCACCAGCTGTGCTCTGCAGACTCCTACCAATTTCAAGTTTAACACAACATTGCCTGTGCAATTACTTCCACAGACCTTTGATGTCTGTAAACTAGGAACATCTTTCAGCCAAAAGTGCTCTGTGTCACTCTAAGGTTTATTCATTAATGCTGGACTGCAGAGACTGGGGTTGATTCCCTAGCGTGACACAGCCTTCCAGGTACCCATGGCCAAAAGTTAACTTAGTCCATTCCTGCTATGCAAAACTGGGAAAGGAGCATTTTCCCAGAGCAGGGGATGTATTAAAGCTCATAAGCAGCTTTGACAATTCAGTCAAATTAGAAGCCAAACAAGAGTACTGGCTGTAATCCTCAGCTGCACATCCAGGGACACAGCTGGGACTGCACATCTGCCCAAACAGGGAGACAGCTCCCAAGCACCCTCCCAGGGGAACCCGTGACCAGAGAAATTAATGGATTTTGTGTTTGCACGGCAGGTAAAGCACACAGTTTTAAATGAACTGCTCCAAACTGCACGAGTAGTGGAGATAAAATTACATTAGTGTAATGTGGCTTTTGAGTGCAAGGATGGCAATTAGGCTTTATCACTCCCCAGCTGCTCCCAGGCAGCACACGGGGTGAACAACGGAGCTTCCACTTAAATGCTCCACCTGGGGTGAAATGGCCCAGGCAGAGGCAAGTGGGACAGGATCAGGGAGCCACAAAGCCTCACCAGGAGCAGGAATGCCAGAAGCAGGCATGAGAAGAACATGGGATATAGAGGTGAGAGAGAAAACAGGGGAGCTGCTGGCAACTTCCCTCCTGATCTACATTCTCCAACTTCAGACACACCGTTCCTTGATTAAACAGCAGAATAAAAATGCAGAGACACTTCCATCAGGCCCAGCATAGTCCTCTGGTGCCGCATCCACGAGTTTCTCCTCATCTCTGTATTAGGCCAAGCCAACTTATAAGATTTTCCATAGGTCTAAGGAAGGTCCCCCAACCCAGAGGAGTCAACCTTGCCATGGACCAGGACCCCCAGCACTCCAAGGCAATCCATGGCAAGGAGCTTTGGTTGCAGGGAGGAAGACAGCCCTGATTTATTGCTGAAAGGTGCTCTGCCTCACCCTGGGCTTGCACCTGCTACAATTCCAGCTTTTGGAGTAAAGAGGGGGAAGGGTGATGAACTGACCCACTTATCACCCCTTTATCATGAAAACTGCATCTGCCACACAACTCTCCTTCCTTGCTGTGAAGTCCTAAGTCTGTAGGGAGAGCTGAGGTGCAGGAGCACACTTCTGAAATGGAAACAGTACAGCTCCTGGCAAAGCTTTTTTCCTCTTTTCTCAAGTCATTTTGTATGACAATTACTGTGCCTGCAAAGCTGACAGTTTCAATATCCACTTCCTCCAGACAGCTAATTTCAGGTTTCATTCTTTCTGCACAATCCATATCTCAAACTATGGCTGTGCACAAGGACACCCCTCACATGTGGTAACACTGCACAGCATCCGTAAGTTTAATTGGGAAGTCAGGTTAATCAGGATTTTTTCCAGGGAATCATTACAGCCTGAATGATAATGACTTGCTTAATTGGGAGGGCAATTCTTAGGCTGCTGAAAGTAATGAAGTGTCATCTTCATTAAGGATGGCTGGGACACACTGAGGAGGGACTGTATTCACTGCCTAGAACCAGAGGTCCAGGTATGTTCACAGGACCACCTTAGAGAATGAGGAGCCTCCTCCCAAATCTCCTCATCATTCAGCTCTGTTCGAGGAAACCACGCTCAGCTTCCCCATCGCCGGACTTTGCTCCCATCACTCGGAGCTGGCAGGTTTGATATGAGGGTTGGAAAGCAGCAGTGCAGCCACTTCAGCTGCAAAATCAAGACCTATCTGAAAAACCCAAGTAATTGCAGTGTTAAAACCACCAGCTACTCCACACAGGTGGGGAGCAGCAGGCCCTGTGCTCTGACACGTGTTCCATGGAAGTCAACCAGGGCTGCACGTGAGCATCCACGAACTTCCCCATGACAATCACTTTAGTTTTCCTTCCTTTTACAGAAACTGCATGACACAACTTCCTTCTAAATAAATGTATCAAACTCCACCTTCAAATGAATGAGATCTGTATGTCATGCATATGAATCTTTACAACCAACCCTGATGTGGGGTGCAACAGAAGAGGAACAACAGAAGGCAGTGGGGACAGAAATCCCAGCGTGGGTTTTGCTGAGATAACATGACTGCAATAAAGACATAAGTTCTCTCTCTGTTCCATGCCTTCCAAACAAGTGGGAGGTTAAATCCCAAATGCATTTTCAGAGGTAAAATGCTGCTCAGCATAGAAGATTCTTTGTCATCCATCATCCCTGAGCCCTCCTACTGCTTCATCTACACTGCCTTGCAATCTTCCTCTAAGAATGAAGGTCCAGTAGATAAAGCAGGATTGCATTTGCTGGGGCAGTTCTCACCTACATGCCCCCAGCAGGGTTAGAAGAGAGTATTCCCTCCATATGGGCTCAGTGCTCTCCTTTACAGAGCTTAGGTGGGCTGAAAATCCCCTTTGCCTGCACATTTGGGACATAATCTTGAGGAGAAATTGGATGAACCTCCCCCCCAGGAACTCACTACATAGATGATGACTGGAACTGACTGTAAAGGCTTGGCCCCTTGTACACACATCCTTCCTCACACGAAAAACAAAACAAAAAGCACTGTGTCATTTCATTGTACAATCAGCTACAGAAATACAAGCTTAGAAAAAAGGGAGTCTCACTTCCTGAACTCATACCAGGCCTATAAAAGCAAAAAAATACAGGTTTCTATTAGAAAAGGAGTAACAAAAATACTGTAAAAAGGCTTCTTGTTGTGAAGTGCTGGGCACTGCTCAGCATTAGAGCACGCCTGGGAGCATTCATTCCTGCACTGCATGGTACCTTTACTGCTCATCTTCTCATTTCTATTCTGCTCTCATCTTATTTTGCTCACTGAAAAGATCGTGTCTTTTCATTTATTGACAAGTTTCGGTAGCTTGGCTGCATCTGCTCAGTTAATGCCATTGAGCAATCTTTTTATTTTTGCTAGTTTCTACAATGAAATTACCTGGCACCTATACCCAGAAATTGCTTCTTCCACCCACTCAGGAAGTCTGAAAAACTCCTTTAAAAAAGCACCTTTGCCCTGCTAGAGAATCAGAGTGCATGGCATGGCAATAACAGACCTCAGGAGATACCTGCTGGGAAAAGAGAAAGTCTCACTGTGCTCAAGCAAGGCTGTGAAGGAACATTGCTGAAACAACACAGGTACTTCTGAGGTGTCCTTGGGTGGATGGATGGATGGATGGATGGATGGATGGATGGATGGATGGATGGATGGATGGATGGATGGATGGATGGATGGATGAATGACCCAAAGCTGTGCATCAGGAGATGTGGTGATGCAAAGGACCAAACCTTCCTCCTAAGCTTGACACTGCTAATCCAAACCAGAGACTGCAAAGAGCTTAATTTTTGTTGCTCATGTTTTTTGCCTTCACTGATGTGAAACTTTCCAACAAATCACAGAATATTCATTTCTGTAAACTTTTCTTCTTTTGGCTGCAGGTGAATATTAACCTGTTTATAGCCTTTTGTTCAGAGCAAAACACCCAGAGACAGGATCTATTTCTGTTGGTTTCATCACAAAATTATAATAAATTCCATAAAACATTTTCAGCATGAACATTTTAAACATAATAAAATTTAAACTAGTCAGTTAATCTTGTGGTAGAACAGCTTCATTTTTTAGCTCCCATGAATTTACCTCTAGCCTAAAGAGTTATTCACAGAGTGGTTATTGAAATAAATCCTGCAGTAAAAGGACCTCATTTAATAGACTGGGAAAAAACAGCATGCCCAAATCTTAGTATTCAAAACTTATGTTTTTTTATCTTGCTGTCTAAGAGATGAAAGCCAAAATACAGACAGGGAGCTTACTTTAACTCCTTGTAATCCCCAGGCCACAGAAGGCAGGCTTTGGTTAGGTTTTACTAAGAAAGACAGCTTTCCAGCTGCTCGGAAAAGGGAACACCTGGACTTTTCCCAGACCTCCTGGGCAGGCCCAGGCAGAGCAGGACAGAGCCAGCTCTCCAGCCTGCACCAGCTCCCACAGCCCTGCTTACACACAGGTGCAGCTGGAGCACCAAAATACTCCCCTGGGCAGGCACAGGCCCTTCCCAAGCTCCATTCAAGGCAGGCTGGCTGGGGCCAGATGGTGTCCCAAGCTCCACACGTCCCACGTGCCGAGTGGGTGCTTCTGAGCCACCCAACAACCAGCAGCATGGAAGGAAAGCACACATTTCAGAAAGCACGTGGATTTGGCCTTCATATTTCCCACAGAAGAAGGGACCAGCCCAAGAGCGTGTAAATGTCCTTTTTCCTTCCTCAGTGGGAGATCCCAGAGGTCCAAGGAGCTCCACCCCAGTTCCTCACTGAGTAACATTGTATGTCAGCTGCTGATGACCCTGACTATACAGAGCCCCTAAGTGTGGGTCACACAGCAGAGAGCCAGTCCAAGCCACCCACAGCTGGGTTTGAGTCTCAGCTCCTTTGCTGCAGTGACACCTTGAAGGTCTCCTCGCTGATGGTCCTGTAGGACAACCAGGCTCCACACTCCTACCAGTGTGACAACTGCTGGGTTGGGAGCACACCAGAAAGTCAACTTCGTAAAAGTGGAGGGCAGAAGGGGCAAGAAAAGGCCCCCACAGACTTGGGTCACGAAGCATGGCAAGGGCTTAGACTGCAAAGTGGGCACAGCCCAGGGTTTTTCAGGAGCAACTGGTCAGCAAGAACCTGCACTGTCCCTGAGGGACTGGAGCAGAAGAGCTCACAGCAAGAACCTCATTTCAAGCAGAACTAGTCTAATTTTGCCATGTTAATTAGGTCAACAGAATGCACCCAGCAGCACTGCCCCTCTCTCTCCAGCATCATGGACAGAGACTTGTTACCCTGACCTATATCCAGGTCACAGAGAGGAGGACAAGGGGCTCAAACTGCCCCTTGCAAACAAAAACAGAGACCCACCGAAAAGCACGTCCACACACGAGCTCCCAGCATCCCTTCCAGAAATCAGTGCCTGAGTGCAGAGCCTTTTTCTTACCACAAATACAAGCAGAGTCAAAGAAAGAGCTTGACCAGCAGCCACAGCCACGTGACATGGTAAAACACTCTCTTCCTGAGCACCCTGCTTTATCTCTGGGCTGCCTTTCAATTACTCTTTCCACTCTTGGACAAATATTGACCTCACAGAAATTCAAGACAGAGTGCACACACAAAAATAAAAAGGAAGAATGCCCTCATTTGAACAATATATTCCACTCAAAGCTCTGCCGAACAACTCAAACTAGCCAGAAGAATTTAAAAACTAACAGCCAGATTCCCCTGCCCTGGCCTTAAAATTCACTGCTTGTTTGAGTCTATTCTGACCTTCGACAGACTGACCCACAAGTCAGCACAGCTTCTTGGAAGGCAAATGCCTGCTCTTGTTATAAGAGCCCAACACAAAAGCTAAATGCAACATGACTTAAGTGCAGGGAAAACACTAAAGCGCCTCAAGACTAAACAGAGGCTGGAAGTAGCTTTTTTCAAGCTCAACCTTTTACTTTCTGCAGCCTGGGGAGATCCCTCACCCCCAAAAGGACCTGTGCCTTTGAGTTTCAAGCTTTTCACTCGGTTCTCCACGGGAAGTGCTGGACCAGACCTACCTGCACATTCTCCTCCGTGACCTCAATCTCAGCGGTGTAGATGTAATCAATCAGCTTCCTCAGGGTCTGGCCATCGACATCTTTTATCTCAATCTTCTTGGCCTTGCTTTCAGACATGTCTCCTGAAATTCAGTTCAAAAGGACAGTTACAGTTTGCTCTGCAGAACCTCGCTCCCCACACATCCAGCACGTTCTCCTGCTGACTACGAGACTGCCTGGCACTATCCCTGACCACTGAAGAACAACCAGGGAGATTCCCAAAAGCCTCCTAAGGCCAGCTAAAAAACAACTCAACATTGAGGACACTAATGTAAAAAAAAATAAGTCAATAAATGCAACGAGCTTAATTTCTTGACAGAAAAGAACCTGCCGTGGGTCTCCTGCATTCAAACAAATATAGAGGTAAAAAAAAAACAAAAAAACAGTATGTCCCTCAACAGTATAGGGACAGACTCAAAGAGATTGTGGACAAGTCTTAGAAAGACCTTTTTTATATATTTACTGTAAGTATTTTTAATTTTTTTAATATATATACATATGGGTAGATGAGTATGCTGCAACAGCTGCATTAGGGTGTTTTGTGGTATACCCTACAGTAAAAGCAATGCAGTGTTACCCTCTTCCTTTAGGAAGAAGCTGAAACCTGCTCAGGAAAACAAGCACCCAGAGTGCAGCCAGCTTCTCTCAATTACCCTGCTGTAACCCATCCATCAGATACACCTTGTGCAAAGCATCCACACAGGAACATGCATTTCCTCACCTCTCACTTTCCCAGCCTCACACCTTCGGATCCAAACTTCATCCTTCCTTCAAATCCGTAACTTAAAAACAGGCAGAGCTAGGGGAATAATTTCCCCTCTGGATATACAAGTAAAACCATGTGTCCGTGTAAGAGCCTATTCATGACCCACCTCCACGCCCCCTGCGTGACAGGAGCACGACAGAGGAACAAAATCATGCTGGGGGGGAGGACAAGGGACTCCCCAGGGCCCTTCCAGCATCCACGCACACCGTGACCTCACCCAGGGTTTAATCACCAAGATCTTGAGGGGCCACAGAAAAGAAAGGGCAAAACCCCGAGCGGAAAGAAAATGATGGGTGGAAAAACAAAGCTAAACAAAGGAGAGCATGAAAAAATGTCAATTCTTAAACCTGGGCATGAATAATCACCACTCTCAGAAATCCGGTGACTCAGTACTGCTGTGGGATTAAGTGGGAAAATACTTCCTGCAGCCTATAGGAGAAGTAATTACAGCCTACACCTCTGTGCAGTGTTTGACAAGACGTGGCTGGGCACATCAAGTGCACAGAGTCAGATGTTAAAGGGGGGTCCAAGCTTTAGCAATACCTGGATCCTGCAAATTGAACTTTGCTGACTTCATTTATGCCAATAAGCGGGTAAATAACAGGAGTGGGGTGAGACCAAAAGTGTTAGAAGAGTCAAAGGCCCCAAGAAGTGAAATAATATTTGCCCCAAATTCAATTTTTAAAATTAAATAATAAAGTGTTATTCAGAGAAGCCCATGAATATAAATGTACAAGTACAAAGGGATAAGTGACCTACATTTGGGAGGCCTTCAAAGCAGGCAGGACTTTTTAATTGACAAAATGTCATCTTCACACACTTCCTCCCCCAAAAACATCCCAGACGTCTCCAGAGATGAGAGGGGGCTTCTGAGAACAAGCCAGTCCCCATCAGCCTTGTGGTGCTGGAGGTGCCTGCAAGGAGCACCCACCAAACCCCCCCTGCACAGAGAGGAGGAGCAGAGCAGCCAGAGCCCTGTGGGACCCACAGTGCAGAGAGGAGGCTCAGCCTTGCACACCCAGGGATCGATGCAGAAATAGCTTGGAGGGACCAACCTGATAACATCATCTGTCCTTGTGGTGTTCATGTGACACAGGCAACAAAAATAAAAGCTGTGTGGGCTTCCACACCCACCAGCAAGCTGCCAGCCCTGCATACCAACAGCCTCCGCTGCCTCTGCTCCTGCCAGCCCAGGCACCGTGAGGGGGGAGTCTCACATGCTGGGCCCCACAGTCGAGTGGGATCCAACTTGGAGCGATGGAGTTCCTCCCACTTGTCAGAGGGTGGACATGCCTCTAGTGCTGTGGAGTGAGGAAGAACCTGGAGACACCACAAGTGAACCAAGGCAGGGGTTGGTGCAGACCAGGAGGAGGCCAGCACAGAGCCAGGGCAAATGCAGCCTGTGGGGCACAGCTGTGGGCAGCCAACAGCGGGCCAATGAAGGTATCTCACCCCACATCCCTTCAGGAAAAAAAATCCCACAAACCCCAACTCCCAGGATGTCTCTCATAAGTCAGGCTAGAGCCTTACCTGACACCTCAGTTACAGAATAACTCAGAGCACTACCATCATCTCTCATCCCTAAGGGCTGTGGTGAGAAAGGGCTGCCTTGCACAGGGTTCTGCACAGACCTGTCCCTGCACCTCTGTGGCTGGGCAGAGTCAGGCAGACACAAGGGACAAGGTATGCGGGAGCAAGGCAGGTAAAACAGGCGGAGTGGCTCCAAGCAGACCCTCTTCAGGGGACAGACTTTGCAGACAATGGCCCCTTGTGAAGGCACACCTTTTCTGCATCATGCTCAACAGGGAAAGCAGTGCTTTCCCTGTTCCCCTCTGCTCATGAGGGCAGGGAGAGAGCAGAGCTCTGCTTTGGCACAAGATAAACTACTCTCAAAACTGTAGCAGCTCGCCGTGCCATGTTTACCCAGCACTGCAGCCTGCCCTGCCTCCTGCACACTGCACTCCAGAGAGGCTTCCCAGCGCTTTCACAGAGACAGCTTTGCCTGCTTCCTAAGTCCCAGATGTGCTGAAGGAGAATACAAGTGCATCATATAACATAAGCACAGCCTCTCACACATGGGGTGAGTGCCTTGAAGCAGCGCGTGAGACCTGCAAGGGAAAGCACATGAGACCTGCTTCCTCCTTCAGCATTTCCAACATTCCAAAGGTATCTCACAGGAGCAGCCCCAGCAGCATCACTGAAGTATTTGCTACCCTTTTCAAAATGACTCTTTTCTTCTAAATGGACAGAAATTACTGTCCCAAATTATCCCCACAGAATGGTGCCAATGAGGACCAGGCACCATCCAAAATGCTACAGAAAGCCAGTACAAAAAGGGACACTCAGTTAGGAAGTGCTGGGTCCCATCTCCCCTTCAGCAGTGGAAGATAGGAATGGAAGATGTGCCTGCCCATTTTCAGGCTTCCCAAGGCTGTTTCAAAGAGGAATGCCTAACCAGAGGACAGAAGATGGTTTAGGAAAGACTCCAAGGTCATCACAAGGTCACTCATGACACCAAAGTCAGGCTCAGCTGTCAGGGACAGGGCCTGCAGAGCAAGCAGCAGGCAAAGGTGGATAAGCAGCAGGTCTCAGTTTGGTTTCCACTGTTCACAGCTTCCTGCTGGTCACTCCCTCACAGCATGGCTGCTGGCACTGCTGGGGGATCCCTCCAGCCCCCCACAGCCCCAGAAAGCTGCTCCTCCAGCGGGAACTCAGCGTGCACAGGCAGCTCCTGCAAACACCCCATGGTGTGGCTGTCCCTGAGCCACTGGCTTCATCACTGATGCAAAACTGCAATGCAAAAAAAATCAAGTCACGACAACCAACTCATGTTGGAGCTGTGATTTTAAACTGTCCCTTTGCAGGGAGGGAACCCCCACAGAGCTGGAAGGAGATCACGCACTCAGTCTTCGCAAGAGAGAGATCCAGACCTTAGGAATTTGGGACTAGCCAGACTGAAAGCAAAGGGAGAACTGGTCTCTGCCTGACCCTCTGCCCCCGGGGATGTGTCAGGGGGAGGGGACAGGCGGCTGCCCAGGCTGTCACCCAGCCCAGGGGAGCTGCGGAGCAGCCACATGACCGTGGTTAGCTGATTACTGTTTAACTCACAGCGTGAGGGATTACACGGCCCAGAGAATTCCTGCATGGAAACACGAGCAGCCCTGCACCACCACCTTCCCGCTCAGATGACCTCTAAGGATCAGAGGGTTTTTCCAAGAGTTTTCCTTTACTAAATGTCTCGCCAGGAACGAGCATCACAAGCCCTCCCAAGTCGTGCTCGAGGTACCCTGACAAACAGTTGTTTCTGAGCAGCATTTGCTCCTCTGCCTCACCACCACAGCCAACACCAACTTCAGGGTGCAGCAACAGTGCCCTAGAAAACACAAATGCTCTCCCACTCTCCCACCTGAGCTCACCACACTGATAAAGCCACCACGGCGTCACATCTCATCTCACATTCAGACATCTGTTTACACCTGAGGTTTTCCCCCCATCTCCATCACAGAAGGGAAAAAAGCTTCCCAAATGACAAGCTCTTTCCTGAGAAATGCTGTGTTCTGCTTCCAGCAAAGTAAATTAAACTAGGTCTAATCCCAAGGCTTTTAAAAGGAAGAAGCAAGCCCTAGACTACAAGCAAATGAACATGAAACAGGGGCAAAACCCCTGTAGCTCATTTATGTTGGAGTTCAGGGACAGTAACACCCATTCCCTGGGGTGTAAAAATCATTTTCTTTGTATTTGGTTAAGTCAGTTCCTACCTTGGAGAGGAGGGCAAGGAAAAGGAAGGAAGTTAAGGAGTTCCTGACCAGACTAATTTTACTAGAATGACTTAAATAAGCTGGTCACTCTCCTGCCTCAGTATTGGCATGGCTTTCTTTGGCTTTCTTTGCTGCCCTGCCTGGGCACAGCCTTCAAAGGGCACCTGCTACAGTGATCAGGCTAACAGAGCAAGAATTTTGTCCTCCTCTTCCCTTCTGCCCTTACCAAAACATACCAGACTGCAGCAACACACCCTGCCAAAAAGCAGGGCTGCTAAAACACACTGGGAGCGAGAGAACAACAGTGTTATTTCAGGCAGCAGAAAAAAGTGCCATGGGAGATTAAACATCTGTGACTGCCAAATCAGTATCAGCAGGGCTGAGCCTTGAAACTACAACTCCTGTGCCAGCTACTTCTTTGATGTGCACCATGAACATTTGGGGCACTGCACACGTGCTTGATGTTAATAATGTTTTCATGACCCACGGTCTTGTTAGGGGGAATAAAAATAACCAAAAAATCAAGTGAGCCAAGCCCCATAGTAAACCTTACTGTGGCCCACATGCTACCCACTCACCCCACAGCCACACAAGCACCCCACACCCATACAGATGCCTCAAGGAATTAGTCAAGGATGACCAGCATCATCCATGAAGTTTAGCAAACTGCAGACCTATCTGTATCACTTCTCTCTTAAGGAAACCCTCTGCCTGTGCTGCAGCTCCTGACAGAGACACAGCCTGAGGCCTCGGGATTGCAATGGCCTGTTCAACCCCAGAACAGTGTGTGGTGTCAAAGAGAGTACCTGTAAACATGGCACAGAAATAGGGGCTGCAGGCCGCCAGGACCACGCGGTGGGCTTCCATCTCCACGGTCTCAGCCACAATCACCACATCACAGAGGAGCCTCTTGCTGGAAAAAACACCAGAAAAGACAAAGGTCATTTCAGAATTCCTGGTCAGGCAAAAAGCTACATCAGTATAGCCTAAAAAAGTAAGTGGAAGACCCACCACTACAGACACGGCACCTGAGCTTCTGCCAAATCCCAGTGCAAGGTCCTCTAATCCTTCAGCTACCAGCTCCCATCACTGTTTGCCTACAAAGCAAAGCCTGAATCCTAATGATGCTGCAGCCCTGCCTGTGGTTCTGCTTTTCCCAGGAAAAAAAATGGAAGTCAAACTAGTATACACGCTGCCCAAAGAACAAAGGATAAGGGGCTCCTTCCACCTCTCAAACAAGTAGGGCTTGGAGAAGGCACAGAAGAGCTTAAGAGTTTGGGCCAGGCCCAAGAACTCCAAGAACTCTCCTGGAGCCAGGCTCTAGTAGATCTGTAAGAGAAGGGAACACCAGCAGCACTTTGGTCTTTCCACAGGGGAAGGGTAGAGTGGAAAATGCAGTGATTTTGGTACTTCCTTTCGTGCTTGGCCCTAAAGAATGTGACCACCAAAACATGTCCTGGCATTGATGAGCAGAGAGGCTGCCTCTGCCATCTGCCAGAGAGGAGGTGTCAATCACTGGAGTTTAACCATGGGCATGAGGACTTCCTTCACCTCAGGAATTAGTCTGGGATTAAGAGTCACTGGGATAAAGAACCGGGTCCCAGACAGAAACAAAAAAAAAAAAACCTTCTAAGCTCCCCCACTGACTCATTGTACAGCTTTGGAAAAGTCACTTCATTAAGGAGTGACCTTTTCTATTCGCCCCACATCCGTCCTTTGAGGATTCATTAGTTAATGTTTGCACAGAGCTTCGCAGATGCCGACAGCAAGAAGTGCTCAGCCTCCCAATAAGTTGGTTTAAGATGCTTAAGCATACAAATGCAAACTAGGGGTGTTCTTTTCAAATGCCAAGCCTGAAAAAGGATCAGTGTCTGTAATCTAGATGTTGCCTTCTCTTCAGAAATGCTTATCTTCACACTGAACTTTGTCTTTAGGAAACCTCATTATCAAATAAACATACACATTGTTTCTAATGGACTAGGTATGCCTAGTATGTGAACAAAACAGCTGTGAAACAGAGGGTTAAAGTTGGAAAACAGGAAGAAAGTAGGAACTGGTAGTCTGTACTCTATGTTCACCCCAGTTTGGAAGGGGTAAGGGCAATGAGGGGAGCTCTTTATGAGCCTCTTAATGGAAGCTTCCTCATATCCTTCAGCTTATGCAAAAGTTGCTCTGCTCAATTCCTCTTTGGAGTCATCTACAGCCATCTAAAGTACCACTCATAAAATAATTTCATCTACATTTGAAAGCTAAAACCCTAAGTGACACTTAGGGACATGGTTTAGTGGTGAACGTGGCCGTGCTGGGTTAACAGTTGGACTCAATGGTCTTACAGGTCTTTTCCAACCTAAACAATTCTATGGTTCTATATTGCAAATAGGTTAAAAGCTTAGCAAGACACCCTCTGTATGACATTTCTGGATGCATGTGAAGGGAGGCACTATTATTCAAGGTACCTATTAACACTGATTGTTGACAGCTTAACAGATCACAAGCTCAATGCACGTACAATAGATGTGAAACCTGTATATTCCAAAACAGCAGCAGGAGATGACAGAAAAATGAGTACTCAGAAGATGAAAACGTGACACAGGTGCTTAAGGGCAGCTTTCAGTCTTCTGTATTTTGTTACTTCAGTATTGCACAAAATCTAGCTAACCACAGGCACTAAGAAACATTGTCCATCTCCAGTTATTCCCACTATGCTTCAATTAACAAGGAATAATAGGAGCACAATAGATTTCTGAATATAGCTGCACAAACCTTTATTTTCAGATCCTTTGCTTTCAGTACAAAGAAAGGACCAGAGGGATGCCAGTTAAAAGTAAAAAGGAAAAAAATTACAGCATGCTCCGCTTCATGTAACTGTTACAATATTTCCATTTTCTGTTCCTATGCAACAGAGAATCACTGTCAGATATCTGTGAAAGGAAACGTTTTCAATCATTCTCCACACCAGAGAACGTGTATATTACAGAAAGTACTTAATCCACTGAGGAGAGGTAGCTATTGAAGCATCTTTGAGTACTTTGAGTGTGCCTGAAGAGTAAAGGGTGTTCCTTGCTCTCATCACACCATTTCGATAGCGAGGGAGCACGTACATCCGTGTGTATGGCACTCATACTTTCCATAGGAATTCTTTTAAAAATCTGGCTTCCAAGTCTATTTGAATGGTAAAGAACTCCAATGAGCTAGTCAGAAAAATGCTTGCTGAACTTCTGTTTGGTTCGTGGGATAGCAGCAATGAAGGAACAACTTGTGTTGAACTGCCGCCACCACATTGCTGATGTGAAGACAGCAGTTCTTGAAGACTCTGTTCACAGATGTTTTTTCAGCCTCCATTCTCCCTGTACCCACACAGCTGTGTAGAGACCAAGGTGTTTCTCTTTTAACTTTTTTCCAATTTGCAAGTAGAGAGCTGACATTCTTCCTGAGCACTTGCTTTTTTTTTCACCCCTTACTTTGGAGTGCTAAGCCCAGACTGAGTGATGCTGCTCGTTAAAGAGACTAAGAACAGTGCATTAATAATCTTGGTCTGTAATTATGCGTAGGTGTCTTAATGTCTATAATGTTCTATCATTGGGTTTCAGACCATTATCTCAGTTAAGAACATAGTTTACAGCTGAATTTGCTGTAAGTAATGGAAAAAACTAAATGAATTCTTATCTATAAGTGAAGGCTATTGCTCAGATAACATTTTTGAGCCACAGCTGACTCCTGTTGGGAAGACAGAGGTCTGAGGCTTGGGAGAGCAAACCACCACAAAAGGGCTATATTTTAGCTTCCCACTTGTTGATTAATCCTCTACATGCAACCACTAGCTGTAACAAAGATGGCACAACCTATTTTCTGAGTCTCCCAATCAGCACAATTCTGCTCAACGAGAGAGGGTGCCCAGTAAGTCAAAAGTGTACCTTCGTAATTCATTCATGACCTTGAAAGCCTTTCTCATGTGAGAGGGATTGACTGTCACTGTGCGCTGCTCCTTTTCATCTTCAGCTGCCTCAGAGGAACGGGGGCTCTGCTTAATGCTAAAAAGAGGGACAAAAAAAAAAAGGAGTAGAAAGTTCGATTCAATGGCACTTTTTAAAATGAGCATCGTAAAACTGCAGCACAGGGCATTAAGCATGGAGTTATTCACGTGTTTGTTAGTCAGCTCAGGTTCACTACACGAAGAGCATCACAAAATGCAGCTACTTCTGCATGGATGTTGAAAGCCAACTCAGCCTACATTTCAGTCAGCAGGGAAGAAAAGAAAAAAGTGCCAAACACTCGAGGACAAAGCCCAGTCTAACAGGCTTCAGGCCAGGAAAGCAGTATAAGTTGAAATTCAAGCCAGAACATAATCGCCTCACTGAATAGAAATAGACTTCAGCACTGGGAGCTACAAGAGTACCACAGATTTTTTAACATCCATACGGAGAAAGAGAAGTTTAGCCTTCAATGTCCCATCTGAAAAAGGCAAGCACACAATACATGACTCGTATCTTCTATAGAGGCAAGCAGAAAAGGACTATTAAAACTCCCTGCCCAGCTTCCAAAGCATTAGCTTTGCTGAGGCCACATCCCATTTCCATTTTAGAAATAGGTCCATTTATTGCCACTGAAACGTATGGAATGAATTATTAAACCTTCCTACCAGAACCACCAGCTCTGCAGTCAATGTCAGCCCAGAAGCACCCAGTGCTGTGCCGTGTTTAACCAGGCCAACAGGTGCCTCAGGCACACACGTGTCCTCATGACTTTGTTGGGAGCATTGGCTCTTTGCACAGAATTGACAGTGGGTCGATATCCCCACCTCCCCAATCTGCGAGCACGTCAAATCACTCGTAGCTAAAGGTTTCCACTTGGGATAGAAACAGCACTTTGAGGCAGGTCCCTGCTCTGCTCATGCCCACGGTTCAGCCCTCAAACCCTCAGCAGGCAAAGGCAAATAAAACAAGTCAAGGAGGGCTGTCCATGTCAAAGCCAATTCGAAGCGAATGCCAGACTTTGGGAAGCAACTCCATCACCACCATGTGCCTGACACGAGACCTTCTCAGAGCTTCCTTCCAAAGGACAGCTTCACCTCTGTCCCTTCCTCCCTGCCACCTTTCTTAGTTGGGCTTGTATCATGATAAACCAACAGTCTGGGCAGCCCATCATCCTGGCTCCACCGGTGACCAGGAGGTGACGTCTGAGGAAGGGCACACAGCCAGGGAAGTGTGGAAGGATCCTCCCCAGAACAGCCCACCAGCCTCTGCCAAGGTGTGCATGCATGCCCATATCTATCTATATACATGTATACTCATACCCAATGACTTTCCCTCTGAAAAACACATTGTTCACTATTTACAACCCCCTTGACAGTGTGAGGTCCGTGCTGAACATTACATCCTCCCCACTGCCTGCTCCTGACAGGTGACTGTCACCATCACCGTGTCCCTTGAGGACACACAGAGCTCTTCACCCCCCAGCTGTCTGTGGTGGGCTGCACTGTCCTTCTCAAAGCAAGAGGCTGAACAGCAGCCAAGCTGCACACAGCTCAAACACACCCCTGCATACTGAGCAGCCTCCAGCTTTGTGCCTGAGAAAAAGGTTAATGCCAAAAAACAGCCAAGTCCAATTCTTTCACTTTGCTGAGCAAGTGAAATATTTTCAGTCATAAGTGAAGCCGCAAGGCTGAGCACAACATCACTCAGCACATGTCCCAGGGAGGAAGACAACTTCCCAGACTCCGTTACAGTTGTCATCCAATTAGCTCAGTATGGCTGGATTAAAAGAAAAAAAAATCAGGAAGGAGAATATCTCATGTTAAAGGCTCAGTACTCAGGGGACTGGTGCCAGGCAGTGACACAACCAGCTCTTCTATCCCTGGAGAAAGCTGAACTCATTCTGTGCTGCACGTACTGCCAGAGGTTTCCATGGGCATGGAGCAGCACTGGCACTCGGCTCTTCCCCAAGCCTGCACACTCCAATGAGGAAGCCTCCTGGCTCCAGGGACACAGCCTAATTCAGCTAAGCCTCACTGTTGTATCTATCAAAAGCCCTGGTGGAAACCTTAGGCCAACTGAAGTTTGACCACAGCTTTGAACACCCCAGCAGAAACCCTTGGTTTTTGAACAGCTAAACCTGCCCCTTCGGCAGGACAGAGCCAAGGAGGGAAGAATGAGGCTCTGGAAGTGCAAGTGACTTCACTGAGCTTTCAGTTTCCAAAGCCGGAGCACATACAGGAAGCAAACAAAGTAAACAAAAAAGAAAGGAAAATAAAAAAAAAAGAAAGTGAAACCAAAAGGCAGCGTCAGAAACAGCCCAGGCAGGACAGCTGGACACTGCAGAACACTGCTCTGGGCATCATCACAGACGCGCCTCACGGATCCCAAATCAAGTGATGCACACAGAAGTCATGGGGGTTCTTTAACAAGAACAAGCACACCACCGAGATTTATTTATGAGCACTCCAGTGCTGGAGACCAAAGATCCTTTATGTTCAAACTTTTCCGCTGGCAAAAGACACAGTTCAAAGGACACAGCAAGTTTCACTGAACACCAAAGTAAATGTCAGATCAACAAGGCTTCATAAAGCCTCAACTCCACCAGCATTTGGCTGTGTATTTTAAAAGCAAAAAAATTGCTTCAGAATTTTGGGAAAAGATCAAGCAGTTCTTCCCAAAAAGCAGCAAAAAGGTAATTTTTTTAAAAAGCATCCAGAGAGACATCCTGAGCTTTATTAACAGGGGTGGATTTCACAATTTGCCAAAGGCTTACCACAGAAAAATACTGCAGATTGTCTGGTTAAAAACTTGCTTCAAAAAAGATCAAGATATGCTATTTAAAGTTTTTTCCAAATGACTCATATGAAAAAACAGATTTGAAAAATTAATGGCCAGAAGCCTTTAACTCATCTTTGAGACGAACTCAGCTTCCACAGAACTGTGTGCCAGTGATGAACAGAGGATGGTTTTATCTGGGAGAGAGATTTTACACCTCCCTGCACACACTCTCAGAGATCACCGACACATTTCCAACGCAAAAATGCAAGAACCTGAACGCTCCAAGCAAATGCAACCTGCCACAAAGCAAAAGCTGCCCCTGAGAAGAAGAACAAACCAGCACATTGCACAGCCCTTTTCTGAGATTTTTTTTTTCCCCCCACAAGGCTAAGAATTACCTGTTGTAATTTTAATGGATCGAAGCAAAGGAAGAATGGGGTCCTCTGATCAAAGGTATCAGATGAGACCACCCAGACATGCTGGAGCCCCTGAATCCCATGACCACGGGGACTTCCCCCCCAGCACCTTCACGTTTGCCAAGCTCATGTCCTACTACACCAGCAGGACTCGCAAGTCAGCTGCCAGGAGCAATTTGTTCTATTCCTGGGCTATCCAAGGCCATGCACTGAGTGAATGGACAAATGATTTAATTTCCCTGGGCCAGACGAGCATCCTCTTTATGGACACAGCAGGATTCTCCTAAAATAAGCAGAGAGGCTCTTCGTTCCAGACAGTGCCCACCCCACTGCCACCTCCTGCACGGCATTTAATCACGTCCCCAAGCAGAACAAATGAACCCTGATTTGAGAGTCCCCAATTAATCCAGGGAAGCTAATCAGTACCCCATTAACACCATGTTTCTCCTCTCCAGGACCCCTAGCAGGGTTGGGCTCAGGCTTCCCAGGGCTCACAGCCCAGCTCCTGCCTGAGCATTCCCACATTCCGACGGACAGAAAGGTATTTTAAAAACCCCTAACCCACTGTTCTGCTGCCTACATATATCAACTATAAAGTTGGGTTGCCTTAGTTACCAGCAGTAATTACAGATGTCTTTGTAGATTATGTGAAAGAATAAAAGCCTTCCTCAGAGATAAACTGTCCCCTGGCAAGATTATTGCCGTGCAGAGAGCTGGTAAACCCCAGGAACAAAAATCCCAGCTCTGCCAAATCCAATTCTAACCCTGGCTTTATGGGAGCCAGGAGTTCACCCTGAAGGAAGGGTAGCTCTCAAATGCACTCTCCTTCAGAGCAGGGAAGGACGAGTTTCTGCACGTGTTTCTGGGAGAACAGCCACCGGGCTCAGCTCCCAGCCCAATGTGGGCACCACGGAGGTCCTTCTCCACCAGGCTCTCCCACTGGAGAGGTGATGGGACTCCAGACATGTCCAGCCCAGCCTCATCCCACTGTGCATCACTGGAGGGGTCTCTGGGAGCTGCTCTCATCTCCTGCCACAGCAGCACAGGCTGAGTTCTGCTCTCCTGGTTATCCCCCAACACCACAGAGCTTCAGCACCGCAAGCTCGGCCAAAGACTCAACCTGCCCTTCCCACAGCACAGGCAATGCACCGTCTCCACAGGGGCTTCATATCCTTAGATTAACTTAGAAATTACTGGTAACTGTAAATTTTCTAAGGCTATGGAGCTTCTTTGTGGTATATGTTACAATCATGGCCATAAAATGTTAATCTCCAGTTTCTGAGTGGTTTGACATCACTCTGATCTAAAAAAGTGACAGAAGCCCAATAGCAGTTAGTAGGGTTCAAAATTTAAATGCCTCTACTAAGATAAATGGAGACCAAAATATTAATTTAATCTTAGCAAAAGGAAAAATCATTTTACCTTAACTGGCCTTATTCTCTGTTTGGAATCAATGGCCAAAATCACGGTGCAAATACATTATGTCCAGCAGTTTTATTCCTCAAGTCACAGTAAGAAAAATAAGTCAGTGTAACAGCATAGTTATAAAAATCTCAATTTCTGAAACTGTCTTTAGGTCTATACAAAGACAGTAAAAAAATTGTGACTAAAGGAATCCACATACTGAGCAGGCTTTTGAGAGGATTTCAGAGAAATGCATCATCATTAAAACATATGGGAGGCAGCATAATGGAAAGGATTATTTTTCTTTTAATAGCAATATTATTTTCCTATTTTGTTGAATTTTTTTAGTGCCTGCATCAACATGGAGACATTAGCTCAGAAAAACACACAACTGGCATAGAGCAGATCCCCAAAAGGAGATATTCATATCAAAGGAGACCTCAGGGGAAAAGCAGACTTTGGGAACTACTGAGAAGAAAAGTCTTTGCTGACAGTAATGGAAACAACACAAAATAACTCAAATATGACAATACCATTTGCTTTCAAAGGCAAATATTGTGTTTCTCAAACAAATATCACAAAGACACTACATCCACTCAAATGTAAAAAAAACAGGTGTTTTAATATTTTAACAAAAAAAAAAATAACATTCCAGGGAGTTTTTTCTATTCAAACTCAAACACATCTTGCAAATTCAGAACCAGAGTATCATGACTGACCATCACCTTACACAATTTCTCCATAAAACTAAAATCCCTATCAGCACAGCAAAAGAAAACCAGGATTCTGAAATATTTTACTGCCAAATGTGAATATTTCAGGTTAATTCCCCCTTGCCCCCGGCTGCTTCTGCCTGTGTGCCATGACATGGGCACATGATACCACTGAACAACCTGGATGTGCAAGTTAACAGGATATTTGAGTCCTGGCAGGCCCAGGGACCAGAGTCAGAGGTGATATGAGCAACATCAACGTGTTCCTCACTGACTACAAAAATGGAAAACGCAGTAATATTAAAAACCAGGGGGAATTCTGCCATCACAAAAGTCACAGAGTGTAAAATCTGAGGACTAATCTGCCTGACACAGATCTGAGTGGAAATGAGGGGCAAAAGCACAAGAACGAGCACAGACCCAGCCCGGGGTGCTCACCCACCGAGGTCATTTTTGAACACCCCCTGCCAGGACTTGCCCCAAGCAGGCACAGCAGCCTCGGCACAGTCCCACACAATGTGCCCTTTCCAAGCACAAAGCAGGTGAATATTTCCAGCTTTCCTTGCCAAGAGTCAAACCCCACATCATTACTGCCTGCAAGCAGTTCAGGACCACCTCCCTCTTCCCGAAAACTAGATATACAAGCAGCAATTTGGGTAATCATTCCTCGCTTCCAGAGGCAGAGAACGTGCTGATGGGGACAGTCCTTCATGCCCTAAAAACAGATGGTCTGGAAAAACAGGATAAGGTAAAATAATCCAGGTACCTTCCCAGTGACTTTTTCACCACTGTACCCCCAGCAAAAGGCCTCTAGTCAAAATGAGACCATTGCTGGTAACCATCAAAAAAAAGGTAATAAGCAACAATGCCAAGGATTGATCCCAGCCTGGGGTATCAAAACAGCTCTGTTCCACTTCCGCAAACACAAACTCACTCAGATAAATAAAGAAAAAAAAAGGAAATCCCATTCCATGAGCTGGCATCAAGCATGACAAACTAAGATTTCGAGGCACTTAAAATAATTGACATCTGGATTAACATCCAGAGGTGGCTCTCCACAACCCTAGAGGATGCAGAAGCATTACAATGTAATTTAGAGAGAAACGTGGCAGGATGAAAGTTTTGGTTTGCACATTAAATACACAAACAATTGCATCACTTGAGTCACAGAAGGGCAGAAAGCTGCCCCTTGGAGCTTGGAAAACACCTCCCACAGGCTGCTGTGAATGTTTTGCCTCAACAAAAGGAAAATTTCGAGAATTTGGGGCTTGATTCCAGCTTAATTTTTCAATGTATCATATTTAAACGAAACTTCTGTCAAGCCCTGACTATCAGTCCTACCAGCAGGTCAAGCCCCCTCACTGTTCCCCCACTCACTGCAAGGTCACCAGCACAAAAGGAAACACTCAGCATATCCTGTTTTTAAAAGAATATTGCAAAAAAAAAAACCCAGACCAGCTTAATGTTTAGTTTGAAGCAGCACAAGAGGCTTCTGGTGTGCGAAAGGCACCTGACAGAGGGGAAGAACAAGGGCAGAGCTGAAACACTGGACATCTCTCTGTATCCCTGAGGTCCCTGCGCAGCAATAACATCTTTTATGGGTTCGGTGGGCATTAGGTCGACTCTGTAAACACTTCTGCAGTTTTTGGAGCAGAATAGCTGCCTTGCAGGAAATAAAGTCTATATGGCCCAGCTACCGCGGGAGGGAGACGGGGGATCCCCTGCGCTGCCCTAACACCAGCAGGGCACGGCTTCCACACACGCAGGTGGGAAAATCGACCCCCAAAGGCTCCACGGACGTTACAGATTTTCATTCATGACTCAGAAAAGCAGCAAATATCAGCGGGTCTGTCTTCGGCGGAATGCCGAAGCCGGCTGCCCGAGGTTCCAGCCACGAGCAGCGCAGACACAACCCCGGCGTTTCGCGAGGCACAGCGGCTGCTCACCCTCCTGCCTGGCATCCCATCGCCCTGCCCGGCACCTCCATTTTAGCAAACACACACACACACACCCGCGACCTGCCCCCCTCACCTCCTTAATTCACACCCGAAACACATCCCACGGAAACCCCTCCGCTGCCTCGCTGCGGGCACACGGGGCGACACCGCCTGTCACCATGACATTGCAACATCCACGAATAGCTCGGCAGGCGCTCATCGCAGGCGGCATTCCTGCAAGCGGGAAGCAGGGCTGGGAGGGAGGGGAGGGGATCCCCTCCGGCCGCGTCCCGCGCAGCGCTCCCCGCCCCGCCGAAGGTGCCATTCCCGGTGCCTTCCCGGCGCATCCCCATCCCCGCAGCGCTGCGGGGCGCGCACAAAGGCCGGCGGTACCCACCTCTCGTCCTCCATGGTGCGGGGGGGAAGAGGCGGCGGGGCCGGCTCAGCGCCCCGGGCCCGGCATGGCTGCGAGCGGCCGCCCCCGCCCCGGGCCGCTTCCTGCGGGAGGGAGCGGAGCGCTGCGAGCCGGGCGCGCCCCGCCGCCCGCACCGCACCGACTGCGGCCCCGCCGCCGCCTCCCGCAGCTCCCTCCCTCTTTCCCTCCCTCCCTCCCTCCTCCGGCGGGGCTTGCGAGCGTCTCCGGGCAACGCCGGCGCCGCCCCGCACCGCCCCGCACCGGCCCCGCCGCCGCGGCCAAGCGGCGCAGAGCCCGCCCCGAGCCGGCCCCGCACCCGCGGAGCAGCCCCCGCCGTGCCGCTGGCGGGTGGGTGAGCGGAGCGGCGGCCCAAAAATGCCTCGGGTCCCCGCGATCTGCGGGGCTGAGGGAAAAGTTTCGGTGGCTGAGCATCCCCGGCGCCCACCCCGAGGAGAGCTGAGCACCGTCACCTTCTCCAGGAAGGAGAGGGTGCCAGCCCCTCTAAGTGTCCCCACAGCCCCCCGGGGGGGGGGACACTTAGAGGGGCTGGCACCCTCAGGTTCCTCTCCACTTCCCCAATTTGTCAAAACCTTCCAGCCCTTTGTGCAATCCATCAGGCCAAATACACCCTGCACAGGCAACATGGGTCCTTCTAAACTGCAGGTGATCTTCAGCCTGAAGTGCTGAACTAAATCACGTTTGCCCTTTTCATTACAATTGATGCAGGTGCAGAGGTTTTCACACGAATCTTTTTTTCCCCCTCGTTTTATTAAAAGAATTTTTCAGTTGTATTCTGTAACAGTGAGGCCCTAGAGGTTAACTGTAATAAAGACAAGAAACAGTTGCTTTCATTACTCTTCCATTCACAAAAAAGTTCTCGTGCAAAAGAGATAAGTATCAAGAGATTTCTCTTGCAAGATGCCATTTCATCTCTTTTATAAATAAAATTACCTTGCTCTTCTGTTTCTCATCAAGCCATGTCCTCAGTTTCATACATCTTTTAAAATGTATCAGCAGTGATGGTTGAACAGATGCAATTGCAGCTTCCACAGGAGGGTTTCAAAAGGTTGTTGAGGATCTTAACTAGTCATCACCCTCATTCTTCAGATAAGAAAACACACCTGAAACTTTAAGGACATTATTAAAGTCATGTGGGGATGGAGACTCCAGAGTCCCATTATTTAAACACCATTTGGCAGCCCCCCCATAAACAGGAGAAATACAGATAAAGCCATGAAGTCAAACCTCACACAGGATTCAGGCAAAATTCCTTATTTCCCCTTCAGAATCCTGTTAAACTATAATTTTAACACACCTAAATCCTCAAGTACGTCCCAATGTCCAGCCTTACACACTTGATGCACAACATGCAAAACTGCAAGATATGAGCTCAAACCTAAATTGAACCAAACCAGCAATACTTTCTTATGTGCATTGACCCACTGGCTTGTGTACCACTGAATTCTACAAATCCTGACAGCAACCACAGAAAGGTAAATCCCAGTGACAGACAAGTAAACCAGTAAATAAGTCCTTGCTGGAATGGGACAAAAGCATGTCCCAGTAATCAGAGATTATCTTTAGAGCAGCCTTGCAAAATAATCATGACTGGGTAACAACTCCAAGACAGAAAGTTCTTGCTTGTTTTTAGGTTCAGAGATTGGTCTCTTGTAAAAACTATCCAGCTAAAAGGAATAGGTAACCCCTGATGGGTGGAAATTTTCCAGCCTCTTTCAAAAATTCCTAGTCCCAAGTAGTCCTAAATTCCTCCTACATTGAATCTACCTTCAATCACTGACAACATATAACTGATACTCAGAGTAGAAAGGTCCACAGAGCTCCTGTTCCAGCCAGTCCCACCAACCCTTGGCCCACCAAAACCTTTCCAGATTCCTGCAACAATCTTCAGATCTACAGTGAAAGACCAAACCCCCCAACTCCAATGAGCCACAGGGAGAGGAGAGCAAAGCATTGCCAGTGTCCCCATGGCAGCAAGGAATTTCTTCAATAAAAATGGCAGGAAGGGAGGGCATAAAAACAATTCCTGCCAATCTGATCCAAAACTACCTACTGGCCTTAAATCCAGAAGCTGGTTTAGCCCTGAGGTTGTAAGTAAAGGACATTGAGTGCTGACAAGAATTTAATTCTGTGAAGAGCCCCAATACATTTGGAAAATATCCTGCCAATCTCCACAGCTTCTGCAGAAAGCAAACTTTATCAAGGTGGGAAAAAACCCTTCCTAGCTCTGCAAGGCAAACTGCAAGAGCCCTGAATCAGGATCATACAGATTAAATACAACACAAACAATGATTTGGGAACCCCTCACTTCACTGTACATACCCGTTTCCAGGTATATACCAATATACAGGTTCCATAGATCCATATCATAAGCAATTTCCTATCTTTAGCACCTCTCCTGTTTAGCTGCATAATCCCCTCCACCAGATTATTAGTCAGCTTTCTTAAAAAATAATCTATGGCTTTGGCACTGAAGAGCTGGTAAAGGTGTACATAAAACACTGCATTCATGGAAGCTTCCAAAGTTGCATCTTCTCAGCCTAAATTGTTTTTCAATCTGTTGGGTTTTTTTAAAGACATATATATATATTTTTAGATATTTATATACTTAGATAAATATATGTTTTATATATACGTACATTTTTATTAATGTATATATTAAGTATATATATTTATCTTTGAGTGATCAAGCTGATCTGACCCTGAAGCTGGTCCTGTTTTAAGGGGTGTTTGAACCAGATCATCTTCAGAAGTCCCTTCCAACTAAACTTATTTTGTCATTCTAATTAAGTAAGTATTCATTTAGAGACATCTGCATATAGACCATATGTTTTTTGAGAAAAGGTCCATTAAGGAAATTAATATAAGAAAAGCAATGTAAGGTATCTATTGAGATAGCTGCTTTAGTATCTCCCTGGTGAACTGAAGTCACTCTGAGGTGGTGCTCAGGTACTGCCCTGGCTCCCAAAGGACCAGGAGCTTGAGATGTCTCAGCAGGGAAGGCCTGAAGGTCCCTGCTGCCCAACCAGTGCTCGAATTCAGAGCAGGCTCTCACATAACAGAACCAAAACAGCAGCTAAAATTTACCTACTGCAGCAACTCACAGGGATTCAGGTTATCACCAGGCTCAAAAGGAAGCTCTAGGAGACCTTCTAGGTAAGGACCTCCCGAGAGCTGGAATCAGTGATGATGTGGCAGCTGAAGCAGTAGGAGACCCCCGAAGCACTGGTTTCTAAATGTGATTCATAGAGCAGAGGGCTGGAGCACCTCCCCAGCACCGTCCCCCCGGGATCCCTCCCCAGGCGGAGATGCTGCAGGAGCCACCGGCATCTCCAGCGGAGCTCCAGACTGTTGCCCTCTGCTGGTACACGACCCCTTCCCACACTCCCGCCTGCCACAAGCCAGCAAAACCGGGCTTTAGACATGCACTTTCCTCTAGTCTTTCAAATAAACCACCACTCCTATAAAAATAGTAGTTTTATTCCAACAGCTTCATAATAACCACCTTTAGAGTAAAAACCCCTGGTCATCTTCACCCTCCCAGCTGTGCTTTCTGGGCCCTGAGCTGTTCTACTGTTTACCCTACACAGCAGGAACCCACCAGCTGAAAACATCCTTCCTGCTGCTCCTCTGACTCTTCCCTGTAGCATAAGCCACGGATGTCACCCACAGTCACCTGTGTCAGAGGCACAGACTTCCTGCCCTGCAGTCACATTATGTATTTATCAGAAACCTGCAGGAAGGTTTCAGATAGATTTTATCGTTTAGAATTGAGCGCTCAAAAGGAAAAAAAAATAACATTCAGGAAGAAAGCTGTAAAAACAACTGTTGTGGGTGCTGGAGCAAAGGCAAAGGCTGGTATTCAGATGCCTAAATATCAGCAAGTCTCTCTGCCTCTCCTCAGAGTCCATCTATCTACTGAAGTTCTCACCACAGGCTGAACACGTGGACTTGAGAAAAAGTTTAGGCTATGGTCCAAAAAGTGGGATTTTTTTTTCCCCAAAATTTTTTGCATAAGATATCATTTTAACGTGATTCTTCGACTTTAAAATATAACCCTTAATGCTTCCACTATTCCCTTCTGTAATAAGGGGAAATTGCCCATATGCTTCATGAAGATGTATGGCTTAATTAATATTTGTATACTGTAACTCAGACAGACCAGCATAAACAAACCTATTCTCATTCAGGATCTCCCAACCATAACCCAAGTCTCCTTACTATTAGTCCCTGTACACTCATTGCCTCGCTCTCTTCCTGAAATCTTTTAAAATACTTGATTTCTTGTTCTTTGCAAAAGCCAAGAAACAGAGTCCACCACCCTTGTATCGTAACATAACATGCTGCAACACCAACACAAATGGACATCATGCAGCTGTCACACACAAAAATTAAGGCAAGATTGTTTCTGCAGGCACATTATTTTACCTGAACAGCAAAAGCTGTCTCAGGCAGCATGTCTTTCTCACCGGTAACAGATTGTCCTTCATTATCCTGCTTGGTATTTTCTGGACAAACCCCTTTTTCTGTCCAACCTCCATAGCATATTCAGAGTGGGAACTGTATTTAAAGGGCTCAGCTCGGGTTCCTGTTCACTTACTGGACTTTTGTGGTGTGCTTTTCAGGGCTCAGCTTTCCCATCCTCTCTTCTCCTATTCAGGCAGAAGAGCACCCTGTAAGGGAGAAAGAAAACACTTTGAGAAGGCATCAGAGAGCATGTGGCATCAGCTCATTGCAACTCTTTTGGAATAGAGCAGCACCAGGAATAAAACAAGCCCAGCTCCTCCTTCCCAAGGCGATGTTTCTCAACTCCCTCTCATCTGACTCCCCAGTATACCAAAAACAAGAGCTCCCCATTGCCACCAGCTACCCACAAACCCACGGTAACATTTCCAAAACACATGTAGTGCTGATTCATCACCAAGCTCGTGCCTCAAAGAAGTTGTGAAAGTCAGATTGATGCTGCAGAGTGGAAGCCCAGATTCGAGCTGGTGCTGGGTGAGGAAAAGCAAACTCCCGTAACAGCATCTGAATGATGTAATTAGAGAAAAATAATTTGCCTGCTTTTAAGACTGTAGGAAATAACAGACAGGTGGGCTTAAGGGAAAGGCACAGCGATGCACACCAGGTCATTGACTGCATGAGCTGGAACTCCTTGTGCTCCTGGGGATCTCTCTTTTCCGGGATACATCTCCATGTAGAAAGCTGGCACTCCTCTTGCAGAACGCACTTTGCTAAACACCTTATGCAAGAGGCATCAGCAATTACAACTACAACCACCCTGCAGTCATCTCAGGAGAAAAATCCTGAATTTGCCACCAGGACCCAAAGGAGCTCTCTCCAGTAAAGGGAGCATCATTATTCCAGCAGTGGTGGAAAGAAAACAAACAAGCCCAAATGAAGTCCCACAGTGAAGGACTTTGGCCAAATTTGTTACCCAGTAAACTTAACAGATTACTAAAACCTGAAGAGGTACTAGATAACCACAAGGAGAGAACTGGGAATTTAGCTTTAGAGATCTTTCACAACACTGCCACAGGAACAGCCAACGAGCTCGAAACCAGAGGACATCCCTACTGAGGAGGGAGGGGACCTGGAGAATGAAATAGGGGTAAACTCTTTCAAAACACAGCTGATAGTGCTGTGTTTGTACACAATAAGCAGGTAAGCACAGCCTCCTCCCAGGGCTGTGCCCTGCCCATGCTGCAGTTTGCTCATCAGGGTGTGTGGTTGGGAGAGGAGGCTTCCCACCGGAGCTGTGTCAGTGTGCAGCAAAGAAAACAAGATCATTGATCCACAGAGAACAAGTAAAAAGCACGGGAACTTCCAGTCCCAAACACTACTCGTGCATTTTAAACAGCATTGCTTTAATCCAAATCTGTGCTAGAAACAGGGACAGGACTCCTGACCTTTCTTCTTCCCAGTCAGTGCCTGCAGTGACTACACTCATCCTTCCTTCCCCCGGGGGTTTTGTAGAAAGCAAATTTTCTTACAGAATAGAAAAAAATCCATTGTAAAGCTATAGAAAGCAACAAAAGTTACAGAAATGACAGAAGAGACTGAGATGATATTCATCTTTTATATTGACTAGATTACAGCCTAACAGCATGTTTTCAGATGTGTAGCTTTGCCTGTCTTTCACTTCAACAAGCATTCCCAGGAGAGCAGGGCTTCTGTGAGACAAACCAGTTGGCAATTCCATGGTACAAAGTAGCATTTGAACAAATAAAGTATTTTCAGATTTGTCAGCTCGTTCTGCTTCTAAGGAATTTTTCTGCAATGTTAATCAGCGATTTGCACTTTGATGGTGGTGAGCAAATGTGCATCTTGACACATTTCCAGCCAGAAACGTAATCCCTTTCTAAACTGGCATCAATTCCTTACTGCATTACTCATGAAAAGAGATATTTTTAGTAGTTTGATGAATATAATATGTACCAAAATTGCACATGGCTCAACATAGTCCAATTCTTTTTTTTTTTTTTTGGAAGAGCTGTTCTTTCCAGATCTGTGTCTTTTCCATTTGCGAAAGCATTTGGGAATGAAACTGCACACATCATGCTAAGAGGGTCAATATCCAGATGCCTCAGACAGATGGCATTATTAGTCTGCCTGGGCTTGACATCTAGTTTTCAAAGTTAAGGAGCTTTGGTTACTTGGATGGCTGACAATCTGAGAATAGCCCATGCTCTAAGCCCGGCGTTTACTGTAACAGCAACAGGCAACACTGCAGCTTTGCCTAAACAGACTTTGAGCAAATAAAGTTACACCAAGATTAACCACACTGAGAACACACTTTAAAAAATACTGTTTAGGATTCCTACTGGCAAACTACTAAGGCCAAACTATGGACAGAGAACTGGACTTAAATTTTATTTTTTATGCTGGCTGGTGTTGTTTTTTTTTTTGTTACAGCCTAGACCTGAACTATTCCATCTTTTTAGCTGTTCAGTCTATTCAGTATATAGAGCTACAGGAAATAGAAAAATCTGAAGAATGTCTCTTCTGCACTGAACTACAGCTTTATAGCCCTTGTTCTTTCAGTGTTCCCACTGCCCATTTTCCCAGCAAGATGTTTTTAAGGGGGAATATAGATATGATTAAAACACTCTGAGAACCGTACAAACAAGAGATATCAGTTCAAAAAGTTCTATTCCCTCCCATTTATATATAACAGAAATTGATGAGAGTTTTGGGAGCAGAGAAGGTAAAAAGACTAGGATTTGTCAAAGGAACATCAAGGAGGAAAGCACCCAAACTCCATCAGCCCCTTTACAAGTCTTAGCTACAGAGGTAAATGATAGAAAATTCCTAGGGAAAAATACAGAGAGACTTTCACCCTGTTATGAGAAATACACACCTGACACTCATCAACAGTAATACTTACATTACAGCACAAAGAAATACTCATTAAGGTAAGTGGAAGTAGAGGTAATGCCTGTGTGTACACATAGACATGCTAGAAATAATAGAGTGGTAATGCTTCAATAGATCTAAAAAATGCCTATCAACAAAAGCAAATAGTGCTTGTCCAGGCTGGCTCAGATGTCCCTGTGGTGTGCTTGCATCGTGAAATACATTTTCAAGTGAAGCAGGGATACAATTGTTTTATTCATTCAAGAAATACAAAAATAACAAGCAGAAAACTCATCCTTAGCGGATGCATACATCAGATCACAGAATCAGTTATGCAAAACATGTTAAATAACTCACTGTTTTGTAAACCACACCTCTGGCTAAGGTGAAAGACTGAAATTTTGGGTGTTACACTTTCAGCCACCTAATATTAATCCAAGGTATTATGCACAGACAGTTTGGAAAACGTACTGAAAATGCCTTCTTCCTAAGAGCTCTGAAAGTAAAGGTCTGGAACAATGTAAACCACAGAAATGTGGTACCAACTGTTGATTATGTGATAAACACTAATCCATAATATCTACAACAGGACAAGCAATGCTAATCTAAAGGCTTGGCTAAGCTGCCTTCTATCAGAAAACCAACCCTCTCCCAGACTGTCGGAGTAAAACCCCGTTCTCACAACACACACCGTGTTCTGTTCACTGTGTGCACATCAGAGGGGTGTCCTTCAGGTTATTTCTTAGACACCAATTAACAATTTAAGCCAAGCTTTTGCATTTTAGAATGAACATTCTGAGGCACATGGAAAAAAGCAGCTGCTCTATTTTCAGACTTGAATGGGAGGTTGGGGTCCTCAGCACCATTCCAGCTCAGACCCTTTCCAGCAGGAGAAGGAATGCCATTATTTTGGGACAATAGTATCAGCTGACAGGGCGGAATAATAAACCAGTGTTCCGATCTACACCATCCACTTAGGTCTTTCAATGCTAAGTGATAGCAAAATTTGCTTTATAGAAGGGATCCAAGTTGGAGGGAAGGTAGGAGCAAAGCACACCATAAAGCATTTGAGAACTTTAACATTTTTAGATATCTTAAATATTTCTGCTTCACAGGTCGTTAAGTACATCTGCAAGAAGTACCTGACAGAGTTCAGGCACCTCCTGTCAGTGCCCAGCTCTGCACACCCCAAACTCCTACAGGTCTGGGCTCCTGTGAGTGCAGCCGAGAGACCCAGAGCCAGCACTGGAGCCTGAACTGCAGCTGCACCACTCGCAATTATTGCAACACCCAACACAAACCCGAAAGCTTGCTCAGCTCTGGAGGGCAGGGACTGTCCACCCAAGCACACTAGAGAGCCTGCAGGGCAAGACACAGCTTTTATTTTGCAAGTCTGTCACTGCTGTCAGTGACCCACAGAGATTTGCTGCCACTGAAGCTGTTTCAGCCAACACTTACCACTGTTCTAAACCAGCTTTTCATCACCTACTGTAAAACAAACACGTAGGAGGTACTTCCATCAACTTGTGCAAGTATCATTATATTATGTATACAGGTGTTTCAGAATGTTTCCTTTTAATGCAGTAGAAGCCAGTATTATAAAAGGGTGAGTTAGGCTAATTTTATTAGCCAAATAAAACGTACAAGTCATACAAGAAGCAGAATCAAGAACAAATTATACTTTAGAGTAGACATGAACACCCATTGCTATTAAAAAACTACATGTACATCACAACACAGTCTGAAAAGTTTGGTTTGGGGAATTTCTTTTTGGTCATGCAGATTACAAAAATAAAAAGAACTTCTGTGCTTTAAGAAAACTACTACGCTTTTACTTTATTAAATGCTAAAAGTAAACCAGTTGCTCTCACTATTCTATTTCTCACAGGTGACACCAGCACAGTCCAGTATTCAGTTCTGAACAGAAGGCCATTAAATTACTGAGATATTTTCAGACACAGGAACTTCAGAACTCAACTACAAACTAAGGGACAGCAAACTAAAGTTACTTTATTTCTATCTCTGTGACCACCCTAAAGCAACTGTGAAATCACAAACTTTTACATGCCAGCTATAACACCTCATGTCATCTCAGTTCTTCCCACACACCTCTGTGAAGACAAATCCACCCAGGGGGCAGAAAATATTATTAAATACCTTTAAATAAATAAGCAAGGCTTTATCAACAAATCTGATTACTAGGAACTGTACTAGAAACAGCTCTGTATTCAAAGGTAAGTCACTGTGTCTTTAATGCTACCCAATACAGATTTGCATCTTTCTATACCCCATGGTACATCCCAGCACTGCTGCCCCAAGTGCTGACATGAGCCTCTCCAACATCACCTGCAGTGTCAGAAGAATTTCTTGCTCCAGAGAGACCAGAGGTCAGGGCAGAGCAAATGCTACTTAAGACACCACAAAACACTGTTAAACAGGTGACAGTCTTTTCAGGGAGAGACAAGGCAGCACACTCCCCAATACAGGTGCAATTTCTGGGATCAACTCTTTAGCAGACACGAGTCCTACAAGGACTATTGCACAGAGATAACCAAACAGCGCATTTCAGTACAAGGGTTCCCAAACTGTCAGATTTCACACACAAAGTCACTTTTTTTTAAAAACCTACTTGTTTCTAGTATCAACATATTCTGCCACGGCAGGTAACATATGAAAAGACCATAAAGCTGTAGTTGGTGCACAAACCTTTACCTTCCCGAGTCAAATGACAAGCCACATCACGACAGTGAATTTAACCATTTCTCTCCGAACTAGGCTGGTCCTTGATAAGGTTAAGGCAACTCACCACTGCGAGGGACTAAATCATACACCCCAAACCAGACATAACCTAGAACTCAGTAGCTCATTTCAGCTACAAACAGGAGAGCTGTGCTTCAAGTGAAGTTCAAGGATGACTGTAACATGGTTGTAAAGTGCAAAGGTACAGTAAGAACTTCAAGCTGAAATAAAACCACCTGAAGCTGTGCGCTGACAAGAGCTGGCACTTGCAGTGTTTTACAAATAGTTCTCTGAAACTACTTTGATTTACAACATATCAATGATGCTGGTTCACAACAGAGGCTAACAAGCTCTTGAGACAAAAATTACAATATAGTTGCAAACGGCAAGTTATTTGGAAACTATTTATAAAAGCTAAGCCAAGCCAAAGGAACCGGTCTCGCTCTAAGAGACATAAATTACCACAATCAAGAGGAAACTCAGCTCTTGGTTTAAATCCTAATGATACCAAAAGGTTGTCCTGTTTATTTAAGCACAAGTGATTAAGTTGATGCAGTTTCACTTCTAATAGCAACAGAAACTCATTTCAATTAAAATCAGCACCAGGTTAGATTGACATCAAACAGCAACAGTACCTTGAAAGTTCATGCGAAATCCTTCAGCCCAGAAGCACAAAGCCCTAGACACTTAACTTCCCACTGGGATCAGTGGGAATTATATGCCTAATATCTTGCATATCTGGAGCAAAGCAAAAAGCAGGTTTTACGATGCAGTCCCATGAAGCATCAGCATAAAGGACTAAGTGCTTAGAAACCTGAAGTCAAAACAACTTTGTACTTTTGAAATCCATGCCCCGTATCATATATACTCTCACTCAAGCATATAAGGAATTCAAATCTTTTATTTGATATCCATAAACCCATAAACGTTGCTATTCTATATTTCTATGCAGGAAGGCAGTTTTCCCCTAAAACATTATGCTTTTTAATAAACAACAAACTTTTAATTCTATTGCGTGAAAGGGCTACAAATATACATTAGTTAATCAAGCAGACTACACAGATATTTTTGCTTTACAACTGGCACCTATATTGCTGGTACACTTGCTGGCTCAGTTCTCAGAGCACTTTGCCCATGGAGTTTAGGTTACCACTTTCTGAAATATGGGCAACTGCAATTATTATTAAAAAAATTACGTGCTGAGGCAGGTATTGCAAATCCATTCCTTTTTTTTTGTTTCCCAGTCAGTACTCACAGAGCCCATCTGTATTCACAGTGCAGATGTCATTGCACTCTACACCAATCTGGTGGCATAAAATAATGTTCAAAAGTCTGGTACAATTGTTAGCAAACCGGTTTTGCTCCCGTTTTAAGGAAGCCCACAGCACGGAGCTGCCATCCCGACAGTAGATGGAGCTGCGAGAATTCGCCGGGAAGTTTAAGGAAGGACAATAGTTCCGAATGAAAAAGTCTGTTAACCCGGTACTATGAAAACAAGTACGTGTTAAATAGAAGGGACAAATGTCGACCCTTTCCTGGAAGGAATCACACACAGACAAACCCATAAGAGGACTTGAAAACTAAGCAATTGGAAATTCTGAACATTTTATATGAATGAAGCACATGCTTAACACAAACTATTTCTTCAAAACTACACAGTACATACGTTGATGGAAAAATCCTATAGAAAAAAATTGACCAACCATGTCAGCACGTCAAACTGCCTAGTACAAGATGGTGGATGCACACGAACTAAGTGAGAACGAGAATTTAAAAAACAGACCACATCCACGGATTAGTACTTCAAAAATTTCTCTGTCAAGTGTTTCAAAGCCACTAGCAAAAAAGTCAGTTAGGACCTTTACCGGCAACAAAATATTTACTCTAAGTACATAGAGATTTTTAAAGCAGAAGAACACTTGCTTCAAACCTAGAAAAGCCTGAAAACCGTACGGAATTGATCCTAGGAAAAAAAATTAGACGTGTAAAGGTCAATGAACACAATGATTTATTTAAAAAATAAAAAACGTAAAAACCATTTGTTTTCCTCCTTTACAGAAATGTTAAAGTCAGTCATGGGATCCGAGTAGCTTTTGTAGAAAAAAACGTAGTAGCCAGGTATCGAGTCCTTACAACAAAGGAAATTCCCCCCCTATCCCTCCCCAGTTTTTACTCCAGATCAGCAAGACATTTCCCACCCCGCACCCCCCCCAAAAAACAAATTAAAACAAGACAATTTTCGTTGCTAGTATAAAAACGACCAAGGTCCAAGTAATAATAAAAAAATAGAGTCCATCAATGACTGTAACACAAAGTATGTGTATGTGGGGCCCAGTCCATCTTCAGAGAGAACGAAGTGGCACAGGCAGCAGAGGCGACCCTCAGGGGGCATTTAGGAGCCGCTCCCACAGCAGGGAGGCATTTAAAAGGAGCTGCCGTTCGGCGGGTGAGGGGAGAAACCATTGAGAAGCTGCCCCGTATCGAAGGGAGGGCTCTCCACGCCTCCCTCCTCAACGGGTATGGGCACTCCAAGCTCAGAACGAGCCGCCCCCGTAGCCTCCCCCACCGTAACCTCCTCTGTACGGTCCACTGTTACTGCGGCCCCCCCAGTTGCCGCCCCCTCCTCCACCTCCTCCGCCGCTCTTCATGGGGCCGTAGGAGGACTGGTGCTGGCTGTAGCTGCCGAACCCGCCGTACCCGTTGCCGTAGTCGCCGCCGCCCCCTCCGCCGCCGCCTCCGTAGGACCCGCCGCCGTAGGAGCCGTACCCGCCGCCTCCGCCCCCGCCGTAGCCGCCGTAGCTGTTGTAGCCGCCGCCCCCTTTGGAGAGCCCGTTGTGATCCCGGTTGCCGGAGCCGCCGCCGCCCCGGCCCCTTCCTCCTCCTCCTCCTCTGCCTCCCCGCGAAGGCCTGGAGGAGCCGCCGCCGCCCCCGCCCGCCTGGATGTCCTCCTTGGGCACGGCTTTCTTGACCTCCACGCGGTGGCCCTGGATCGGGTGGAACTTGACCACGGCCGCCTTGTCGGCGGCGTCGTGGTTCTGGAAGTAGACGAAGCCGAAGCCGCGCTTTTTCCCGCTCTGCTTGTCGGCGATGATCTCGGCCTTCTCCACGGGGCCGAACTGGCTGAAGTGCTGCACCAGGTCCCCTTCACCCACGTCCCCCTTCAGGCCGCCCACGAAGAGCTTCTTCACCTTGGCGTGCGCGCCGGGCTTGGCCGAGTCCTCCCGGGACACGGCCCGCTTCAGCTCCACCGCGTTCCCGTCCACCGCGTGGGGGGACGCGGCCATGGCGGCGTCCGCCTCCTCCACCGCCGAGTAGGTGACGAAGCCGAAGCAGCGGGAGCGCTTGGTCTGCGGGTTGAGCACGACCACGCAGTCGGTGAGGGTGCCGTAGGCCGCGAAGTGCTCCCGTAGCCCGGCCTCCGTGGTCTGCACGTTCAGCCCGCCGATGAACAGCTTGCACAGCTGCGAGTTCTCCATGCTGCCGCCGCCGCTGCTGCCGCCGCCGCCGCCGCGCCTGGGCCTGGCCCCGAGACTCCTCCTCCTGTTCGGGGGCAGCAGCTCCGGAGGTTTTTTCCCCCCTTGCTCCGTCTTGCCGCCTCTTCCCCCCGCCGCGAGCAGCGCGACCTCAGGGCTGCGGCGGCCGCCGGCGGTGGGTCCCTGGGCGCGGCGCGGCGCCTCCGCTCCCGCCTCAGCGGCCCGGCAGCGCAGTCGGGGCCTCCCCGGTGCCGCCGCTCCCGCGGAAAGGCGGGCGGGGGTGGGGGCGAGCACAGGGCGCGCACAAAATGGCGGCGGCGGCTTCTCGGGAGCGCGGCCGGCGACTGGTGCCCACACAAAGGGGCCGCCGGGAGCCCCGCCCCCCGCGCACGCCCCGTGCTCCGCCGCGGCCAATGGGGGCGCGCCGCCAGCGCCGCCAGCCACTCAGCTTTAAGGGGGCGGAGCGGTGGGCGCGACGGACGCGCGCGGCGGCCAATCAGAGGGCGCGACCGCCGCCACGGCTCCGGGGGGGTGCGCCGGTTGAAGGACGGGGCGGTCGGCCAATGGGGGACGCGGGACGCGCTCGGCGCGCGCCGAGCGGAGGGGCGGGGCGATGCGCCGGGCCCGCGGCCAATCGGGGCGCGCGCTGCGGGACGGCGCGCGCTCCCTCCGCGGGCGGCCCCGCCCCGCGGCGCGCGGGGGGTCGCGCGGGAGCGTTTGAACGCGGGGACCGTTGGGAGCCCTGAGGGGGGATCCGCTCGGCCCCTCACGGAGCCCCGGGCGGGGCAGGGGGGCGGGCACCGCCGGGGTCACCCCAGAGCACATCGCGCAGCACGGCTTCCTCGCGGTTCTGGGGAGATCCCATACCGTCTCTGGGCAGTCTGTGCGCGGTCACTGCACGGAAAGGTTCTGCCTCATGTTCAGGTGGCCCTTTTCTGTGCGTCAGTTTCTGCCCGTCGTCTCGCGTCCCGTTGCTCGGCACCCCCGAGCAGAGCCTGGTCTCTCCTCCTAAGACCCCCCTTTGGACACCGACAGTCCCGGACCCGCGGGCACAGCCCCGCCGGGCTCTGCTGTCCCTCTGTGTGTCCCTCGCCTCCCTCTCAGGGCATCGCCAACTGCGAGTTCCTCACTCCCCTCCTCTGGGGTTTACCCGCTCCGGTCCGTCCACTTCCCATTTGCTCCCTCTTAGCGGTGGCTCTTCCCACCGTTGTGTCCATCCATCCCTTTTCAACACACTCCCGGTCTGTTTTCTCAGAAGGACATTGAGGGGTCGGAGCGTGTCCCGGGAAGGGAACAGAGCTGGGGAAGGGGCTGGAGCACCAGGAGCAGCTGAGGGAGCGGGGGGGGTCATCCTGGAGAAAAGGAGGCTCAGGGGGGACCTTCTGGCTCTGCAACTCCCTGACAGGAGGGGGGAGCTGGGAGGGGTCGGGCTCTGCTCCCAGGGAACAAGGGACAGGAGAGGGAACGGCCTCCAGCTCTGCCAGGGAAGAGTGAGATTGGATATCAGGAAAAAATTCTTCACAGAAAAGACTGTCCAGCCCTGGCACAGCTGCCCAGGAAAGTGGTGGAGTCACCGTCCCTGGAGAGATTTAACAGAGGTGTGGATGTGGCACCTCGGGACATGGGTTAGTGGTGGCCTTGGCAGCGCTGGGGGAACGGTGGGACTCGATGAGCTCGGAAGGCTTTTCCAACCTGAACGACTCTGTGATTCCTTCTCACTCACTTTTCCAGCTGTTTCCTCCCCCGTTTCCCAGTCCTCTTTCCAACTCTATCACTGCCTCCTCATCCTTAAATCTCTGAAAAGGAGGTATTTTCTCAGAGAAATAACTAGAGTTCAAGGGTATGTGAGCCCTATGAAATGACTAATAGTGAGATCAATTTCCTTTCCCTTTTTTTCTTTTTTTTTTCTTTAATAGTACCTTAAACATTGCCAGCATGAAGACTGCAGCACAAATGTAGTGAATTTTTCACCAGAGATACGATTTTTTTTTTTTTTTTTTTTTTGGTCTTACAGCCACTGGGGTTTATGTTAAAAATTACACAGGAACTAAGAATGGCTTTTGCGGTGAAATGTTCTTTCCTTGAAGGTCAGTTCACAGTGTGGTTCAATTCACCCACCGTTACAGTTTTGCACTGGGCACCGTGTCAGGATGTAATTCCACAGCTGTCTGAGCTGATATGCTCTGGGATTGCTTCACTCCAGCCCTGGAATCCTGCCTTTTCCCATGTGCCAGCCTTGATGCTTGTGCAAACACACACCAATGCACTTAAGAGAACTGAGACAGCCAAAAATAATTTTATCACGAAAAAGAACTTAAGTTTTCAGCTGCCTCAGCTTTCTGAAACAGTTTTTTTTCGCATGATCTGCTGGTGCTGGCAGGAGGAAGGAAGCAGAACTGCAACATCCCCCTGATGGAGATGAATTGGAAATGCTCCCTTGGAGACTGGCAGACACAAGTGTAACACTGACTGTGCTGGAAGGTTGGTTAACCACAGCCCCAGAGGAAGTCCAGAGAGGCTGAACATGATGTCACATGTTTAAATCCATTTATCTCAATGCATGAACAGACACAATCGTTTTATCTGGTAGAAAAGAGAATATGCTCGTAGTGTCACTGAAGTGTTTGTGGTTTAAAAATAAACAAATATATCCTACTCTATTAAATAAAAAGCTTCTTCCCAGAGGCCATCTGCAAGCTCCACACAATTACAGGAAACACAAAACTATATTTCGCCTACTAGTTATTGTAAAAACTGTGTGGCCCTTTGCCAGAAAAATTAATATGTTTCATGTAGAAAATAATCCATGAGAGTTTTATAGACCCATAATAATTTACAGCAAAAAGGAAGAAAATTTAAGAGGAGCTTCTCGTGGCCTCAATGGATAACAAAGAAAGAGAAGGCTTGTTTGCAGCTCACTTTCTCTGCCTGAGAACAAGACAGACAAGTAGGCCAAAGAAGAGATCAGAGAAAGGAGTCACTGCTTGCATCAGGAGGAGGACATGAGGGTCTTTAAGATGTGAGTAAATCAGTAGGAAAAATAAGTCACTGACACTACTCAAGTGTAGCCCAAATCCTTCCTCTTCAATTGCACTTCTGACTCGGTTGATTACTGAAAGGAAAACGCCTTTCAGACAAACATTCCCATCACTTGCAGGTGAAAATGTCTCCTCTGATACTACAGAAAGGCCAAACTCCACTTGACCTGGTGTCCTTCTCTGGCCCTGGGGAAGGAGGTTTCCTAGACAGCTGAGCATCAGTTTCTTCTGAGTCTCCCAGACTTTCATACTTCCCAAGTCATCTGAGCTGCTGTGGAGATTCCAGCCGGACCTCTGCAATTCCTGTCGGATTCATGCCTGATGAGGCATCCAGTCACCTGATCTGTGCAGCCAGGCACTTGTTATACACATTCCTATGAACTAGGTGGCTTTCCCTGCTCCTGAAATGCCCTTTTCCACCATACCTTTGAACTGTTTCTAACTGTAAATGAGTAAATGCATAACCCTCTCCTATGTGTTTAAAAATTCCTAGGAAAGCACCATGCAAAAGAAATATGTACTCCACCCCTTCTGACAGGGCAGCTGCAGCAAAACATTGTTTCAACTCTGATAGCAACCTATAGAATAAATAAAAATCATTGTATAAGCACCTGAAGTTTCTAAATTTAGGCACCTTTTCAGATAAAAGCTCCACCTGTGTCATCCACCTAAAGGAAATGTATTTCTCAAACCAGAAGCACCATAGCCAAATAATGCCCTATGTTAAATGTCATCATAGGATATTTTAGTTAGAGTGTCCTTAATTAGAGTGTTAGAAAGAAACCACATCATTTTCATGCATATAACTTTCCAGTTATTCCAGTAGAAATCATACTGTCTGGAGTCCACAGGAGGGCATCGCTGCTTAAGAGATCATAAAAAAGACATCTGAACAGTCCCTTTCCAGCACTAGGCTTCCTATGCTACTATATATTCTGAGTAAAAGATGATACAAAATAAGTTATTAAGGAATTGTTTATATCAATTTTTGTCACTAAAGAAACATACTCTTGTCCTGCTCTTCAATGAGTCCAAACTGCCAAGACAGAAAAGGAACAATGAAGTTTTGGAAAAGAGCATGAGGGGCAATAGAAGAACATTAGTCACAAGTAGCTCTTATAAATATTTTACATAAACCTTCATATAAACACAAAATCATATTCTTTTACCTTCATATAAACACAAAATCATATTCTTTTAACTTGCTTCAACATCTTTGTTTTAAAAAAAATTAATCAACATCTGTTGACTCTGGAAGCCAACCACACTGATATAGAACAATTTAAGTATATCACTTGGATTTTTAATGAGTTTAAGTATGTTTTTTAGTATAGTGCAGTCCTCCAGACTTAGGTTTGGTTTTACCTTTCAGCAGACAGAAAGTATTTTGAAACCCACAGGAGTCCTTCTTGCAGACATTTTGCTGAATTAGTTCTGCATTGACTATAACAACACCATCTTAGCTACACTTCAGCCAGGTTTTTCTAACTGTGCATAGGTGGAACAGTTGGGAATATGGGAGATCAACGATAATTTCCCACATCACCCTGAGATCTGCACACATTCAGGCAAGGGTTTTTAATCTCATCATTTCAAAGAGATATTATTAGGCTTTTGGAAGTCCCACTCTTAGCCAGACCAACATCTCAGGCAGAGAGTAATTGTGCAGGTCATAAGAAGACATTTTGGGTAAAACATCCAGCAGCACCAGAAGCTTCCCCATCCTGGCACCTTGGTTTAGCTACAGGTGTGAAAACTTGTGGAAGATCTACAGCTGTTTTTGAGAGAGCTCTTGCCTTTTTATCAAAGGTTTATCTTACACTCTGTTCAGCTGTTTTTACTTTAACCTGCATGAACATCAAACCTCCGATCTTACTTTGGAGATTCTAATGAATTAGCACTGGTTGGGAGAGGGGTTTTTGTTGAAAAAGACTGATTAAAAAGCACTGAGAGGGAACTGGATAGTCCTTTGTCTCCCTAAAGTTTGAACATGACACCCCTCAGGATAAAAATATCTCCCCTGTGTGAATTCTGATGGGGAATAGAACACTCCCCTCTCTTGTATCTGCTTAATGCAAAATAAGATATCTACAGATAAAAAGGTAACTACAGAATAACCCAGAGGAACTATTTCTTCAGTAAGTGGTATCAAAGTTTATCTACTGAACAAAATCTTCCCTGAGCTCTTTGTAAGGGGAGTTTGCCTAAGAGAGAAACACACCTTTGTGAAGGGTGAAGTGGGAAGTCATCGGAGAATTGAATTTGCATCCTTTTCTTTGGACTTACATTACATTTTTCCTTAAATCCTGCCCTCCCTCCTCTTGCCTCTGAAGTTCAATTTCTCTTCCCCTCTTTCATCTTTTCACTCTTCTGTAATAATGCTTGATTTCCTTTCTTCCCTTTCCTAAAATTTTATATAAAAGCTGGTCATAATTTGAAGTGATAGGATGAAAGTAAGGCAGCAAAATATGGTCTGAAAAGTCAAGGTTCTTGTGAAGGATCAAAGAACATAGCAATGCTGTGACAGATGTGAGAGGGGAGATCTTTCACTGTATCTTAGTCCAGGATCATAAGTTTTGCCAAGGGAAGACCTGGAGCCAGCAGCAATCTCAGCCACACTCTGATCTTTCTCATCTGCAAATCTTTCATTATGTATTTTCCAGTTGAATTAAAATCTACTTGCTTTTTATTTTTTTCCCTTAGCTATTCCTAGCCTCCATCTATTTCTCATTCCACAGAACCTCTGTAGGGTGGTTTTGTGGAGCTTTTGCATGACTGACATTTAGCTTTGTTTGAACACAGCAGGCAGAGTTGTGCCATGAAGCTCAGTAAGTACCTGCCTGGAATTAGCTGTAAGACATCCGTGCTATTCAAGAAATTTTAAAATGAGGTGGTGGGAAGTGAGCCTTCCAAGGCACAAAATAGCAATCTAGAATTCATATTTTGAATACAGTTTGAAACATGCTGGAAAATTGAAACAGATTAACAGGAAAAACCTTTTGATTATATAAGTATTTCTTAATTAACAATTAGGACACTGAAAGATGTCATGGCATGAGAACAGCAGGGTTTGGTGCTCACAGTGTTGTTATAAAAAGACTGTAGAATGGGGAAAAAACAAACCAGAGATACACTTTATCATATTCCTCCCAAGTCTGTGAGCTATTGAAATAATTCATTTTTTGGCAGAGATCACTTTGGGTAAAAATCAGCTGGAGAAGTTCTGGAAAGATACAAAGAATTGAATCAGGATTTGGAAAGTGGAATCTATTATAAAATATGAATTAACACAGTCACACTCCTATTACAATTACTCACATATCTTATCTCTTTTTCAGTGAGAACAGTGACTTGGCTGACCCAAAAAATCAAGATCCTAACCTTCCAGCCAGGGAGTATATCCATCTCCATCTCTGTGCCAACTGAATAAGGTCCAGAAATTAGCCAACAGTTCGTGGCATGACATAACTTTAAAAATGAATATGCCATTATAAGTAACTCATTTATAGTTAAATCAGATTTTCAAACAGTTGACTTTTCATTCTAGGCATGAGCTAACTGAGAATCAGAATTAAGAATCAGAATGAGGATGTTGCAAAGCAGTCCTCTAGAGCTATGCAGTATAATGGAGTGAAACCTAAACTCTGGGTAGTGAACGCGAGTGATTTTTGTGATAATTTTTTTCCAATTAGGAAAAAAATTCTGAATCATGGAGCAGTGCTCAAACTTACACATACACATCATTGGGGAAAAAATTACAGTGCATACTTAGCTAATATTCAGATGTTGCTAGTTTGGTCACATTAGAAGCTATTTACTGAAGATCCCTTAGCAGGGTGTTGATCTCTCCACAAAACAGGGAAATGTGCAGGGACTGTGTTTTTCCTCCATCAGAGCACATTATCTTACTTTCCTGGCATTAACCGGCACATCTGACACTAACACAGGAGATTTCCAATTATTCTTGTTTATTTTTCTAGGCCTCTTTGAAGTGCTATAAGGAATAGTGCTTATTAGGAGGAAATACTCCTGGAGAAAGACTTGGGGGTGTTGGTTGACAAGAAGCTCAACACGAGCTGAGAATGTGTTTGCAGCCCAGAGAGGCAAAGGTGTCCTGGGCTGCAGCAAAGGCAGCAGTGAGGGAGGGGATTCTGCCCCTCTGAGACCCCCCCCCTGCAGTGCTGCCTCCAGCTCTGGAGCTCCCAAGGTAAGAACTATGTGGATCTGTTGGAGTGAGTCCAGATGAGGCCATGAAGATGCTCCAAAAGCTGGATGCTCCAAGTAGCTCTACTATGGAGCCAGGCTGGGAGAGCTGGGGGTGTTCAGCCTGGAGAAGAGAAGACTCTGGGGAGACCTTGGAGCCCCTTCCACTGCCTAAAGGAGCTCCAGGAGAGCTGGAGAGGGACTTTGGACAAGGGCCTGGAGGGACAGGATGAGAGGGAATGGCTTCACACTGACAGAGGGAAGGGTTAGATGGGATATTGGGAAGGAATTCTTCCCTGTGAGGGTGGTGAGGCCCTGGCACAGGTTGCCCAGAGAGGCTGTGACTGCCCCATCCTTAGAAGTGTCCAAGGCCAGCTTGGATGGGGTTTGGAGCAACTTGGGCTAGTGGAAAGTGTCCCTGTCCATGGCAGGGGGTGGAACTGGGTGATCTTTAAGGGACAGAACCCTTAACACTCTGTGATTCCATGACCCTTCAGAGGTGTTACAGGTCACTGAACCAGCTCTTGGCTGATCTGCTGTTAAAGAACTCTTTCACCTGGGAAGCTGAGAAATTCCACATCTGTACTAAATCTTGCTTTCTGAAGAAGGGGCTGCACCAGGAACAAGCACTTCTGCACAGCTACATGAGAGAAGCAACTAAGCAACAGCAAAAGTTTGGAGTGATCAACCACCAGCCAAGATTCCTGCTGGGCAAGGAATCATGTAAATGCCAAAGCAAAAGGAGAGCTCGAAGGACTGACGTGCTAGAGAATTTTTCACCAACGCATTGTTGTCAGTGCAACAGAAGTTACTACAAACTTAGACTTTAAAAAACTGTCTATTATGGTGCTTCACCCATCACTTAATACTGAGCACTTTAGAAACAACATGATCATTGATAAAAAGCAAACACAATTCTGGTATCCATTAACCTGTTTTGCAAACAGACACTCCAGCATTTGACTGAAAACAATATACCACGATCCCTCCTACCCAGCCATAGGTCCCACTCAGCATACACACCTTTGACATCAGGCTTGAACACACCAGGAGCAGCTACACCCACAGGCCTCTGATGCTGGATGTGATCTAACTCACAACAGGTTACAGCACAATTAAATCCACACGAGGCAGCAGGTTGATGTGACCATAAAACCGAGGGATCCCACTTTAAACACTCCAGTTTTTCCGCAGATGAAGGACTGCACAGAGTTATACTGGAAACAGAGGCGTATGTCAATAAGCAAATTGACCTTTGAAATTTTTAAATAGAATCAGAACATCTTTTAATTTTGTTGACTTATTCCCTTTATAAACACATAATGCATTTTTATGGCTTGTTCTGACGCCTATCTTGCACACTGCATGTTCAAGTCCTGATTCACTTCCTTGGGTTACAGTACAACCAGAAGCAGAATTTCTAAAGTATTTTGGCAAAGCTTTGTTTTTGTAGTATTTTTGATATAACCAAAACCAGCAAGTTCTAGAAATGCTTTAGAAAAGTATATTCACATTGCTTGATTGTAGCATTTTTGGTTAAAATGTCAGAACTGCCAGACCACACCTAGAATAAAAAGCAATGGGCTAAACTAAAGAGAAGGAAGTTTTAGGGGGAGGTGTTAAGGAGTCTTCCTAACAGTAAATTAGGCTCTTGTGTACCTAATGTAGGATTACCACAGATGGTTAAAAAACAGGCTGGACGAATACATCACAGATAGATAGAAATATATGAGAAGCAGGAGGTTTGTCTGGGGATGACAGAGGCCCCTCCACCCCATCCCTAGTTTCTGCAAATACAGTAGCATGACAACCAACAATATTTCCAGACAATTAGTTCTAAACAGCAGTTTCATCAGTATTGCTCATCCCAACAATCCTACTACTGCTTTTCAAAAATCATTCTCTCAAAAAAACACAGATTGAGATATTAGGGCTTAAGTGGACCCAGGTACTAATTCAAGAGTTTATACAGCAACTTACCACATCCTAAGAAAAACAGTTCCTTTCCTATCCCATAAATGTCCACTCTAAATATTTAGTAGGGAAACACTGAATTGAATACTAGCATTTGTAAATAAGTGACTGCAAAATATATGAACTTTTACTGGAAAAACAATAATAAAAATAATGCCCCTTTTCACCATGTGCTAATGCAATGTGCCATGCTTTGCTTTTCAGGAATATTTTTGTATCTGTGGAGTATAAGCTAAAATATCAATTTATAGTGAAAATCTCATTATCTTAATTGCAATAAGGCCAATGATACACTTAATAGGGTGTGCATGCTCTTTCCAAGCAGGTTAATGTACAGTCATATCAGTTCAGAAAGCAATATGCCATCTGCAGATATTTATATATGAAATCCAACATAGGGAAAACATTTGTACTACAGAACAGATTAAATAATTGAGAATGAAATTGCAAGATAAGGTGTTTGACAAGGTGGAGGGAAACTGCACAGTGGAGGAAAATCCATCCCCATGACTACTGGTCCTTCCTCCTCCCTGCTCACTGCTGTTCGCCTCTTCTTGGATTCCAGAGCTTGTTTTATTCCTCAGCAGCCCTCCTGCAGCCTGGTGGATTCAGCACACTTGGAAATTGTGGATCTGTGGTTTGTTTCAGGAAGAGAAGAAGGGAGAGTTTAAGTATTGCTTTAGCAGCAGATGGCTTTGCTCCGGATTCTGTTGTACACAAAGAAGATGTTTTTGCTGGCTCTGTAAGCACAAAAAGGGAAGAGGAAAATTGTTAAAGGCAGTGTGGATATGACTTGAATTTTTCAGCAGGTAAGAAGTCAGAAAATCTGTAAAACTCTGGCAAAAGTTACTGAAATATATCTTTTAAAGCATTATTTTCTTTTGTACCTCCTATATTTAAAATTTAATGGGAAATTTCCTCCACATGTTGTCTGTGCAATTCTTTGGAACTTAATTAACAGTGTTTGTAATTGAAACATTTACTGGTCACCTTGAAGGGATGGGACTATTCATCTTTATCACAGGTAAGCAAATACTTAGGAAAGAAAGCCTTTTTAAAACTCATTTTATTTTAAACCTTTCTTTTGCTTAGGAACATTTCAGTGATGTTTCTGCAGGCAGAGGAATGAAACAACTAGGCTGAGGGGTCTCTAACAGCTTATAGTGTTAAACTCTCACTATAGTAGAGAATCTTTTCAAAAATGTATGAATTAGAGGTTGAAGTAATTAGTTCTTTCTATTAAACACTTCAATTCTGATATCAGCTGTAGCTGTGGTTCAAGGACACTGATTCCACATTCTCTAACATTTTTTAGCTTTAAAAATGCCAGTATTTATTACAATATAGTTCAACATTCAATAAGTATTAGAGTAACTTATTTTTTTTAATTCTATGAATATTCCAGTTGTTTAACAAGACAGGTGTAATGGTTTTATTGCCAAGGAAATGTTTAAATTGCCTTGCAGAATGGCAGGTACTGCACTTTTTAACTCCCAGCACAAACCAAACAGTGCAAAGTAATTACACTTTTTCCTGAGAAAAGGACAGTGCAGATGGAGAGTGTGCCTAAAACTGATGTAGTGAGTGAACTGATTAGGTCAGTACAGAGACTTTTCCCAAATGCCAAGGAAGCCCTACCAGCCACCCTGAATCCTTGGGAGAGGACATTCAGCACTTGCTATCAAACTGTGTGGTGCAACCATGGATAAATAAGCAAGCTTAGCAAATAGTGCATAAAATATTACAAACTTGGCTCAGCCTCATGGCCTTTGAGCCCCCACAGCTTCTCCTGCTCACATAAAAAGCAGGGAAGAGCAGAGGTTGTCTCTGAAGGGATCTGCTCCCAGGACAGCTCCCGTGCTGACACCTGACCTCTTCTCAAGGGCCAGGGCTCAGATCTGTGCCAGGTGACCACCACAGGCAGTGCAAAGAGAAGGACCACCCTGGGGGCAAAGCAGCCAGACTTTGGACCCTCACGCTTCTCCAGTGGCAGCAAAGCTCATCGGGGCAACAGCTGCCACTGGTGGTGGTAAATGTACCATTTACTGCCTCTTGCTCTCCCAGCACATTCAGCCCTCAGTGGGACAAATCCAGCCAGGCAATTAGTGCTGCTCCAGGGAAAAGTGGTTTGCAGTGCAATCCAGGAAAGAGGGGGCTGTTGCCCAGCCACTGGGTGTGACTGTGCTCGATCCACAACCCCTGTCCCTGCTCCTGGACTCATTAAGAGAACAGTTTTTGGAGGCTGCAGCACACACAGTCGGGTACTCAGCTGTTGTTCTTGCCCTGCTGGAGCAGGGACACCTGCAAGGGACTACAAAATCTATCTGAGCCACCAGACTTGAATGGCTTTTGCAGAATGATTGTGCATGTTTCCATGCCATTCCCTCAATATAGCTGTAACCAAGCCAGGTGCATTATTTAGGGAGACTACAGGGCTTAATGCCAGCCCTGACCACAAATTAAGTCATATTTGGAACATCAGGGCCACGTAGAGTCACATAAATCTACAGCCACTTGCTGGTTGAAAGGGATATTTTAATCAGGATGAGAGTGGTAATAGATGCTCCAAAGGTGGTTGTGTTGTCTTTTGTTTGGGTTTGGGTTTTTTTTTTTAGAATCTTAATTTGAAGCATCCAAACTTACATCAAGCAGAAGTATCAGGATAAAGCAGTTCAGGATATAACTCTGGCTGGAATATTCTTTGAGTGTCTGGGGGCAAGCAGCTACAGAATCATTCCCATTTTAACCCTGGATTTGGTGTTTAATCTTGTGCACACAAGCAAAACTTTTTTTTTATTCCTTAATGATTAGATAATGGCAATCATTTCTATGACAAGGTTGACAAATCTTCTACACATAAGCAAATTATTTCTAGTAACAATAAAACATCCACCTGACCCTTCTTCTTTTTGTGCATCCTCTTTAACTTTCCACTGCTTCTTCACTCTCCTTTCTCCACAGGCTCTCAACACTATTACTAGGGGTGAAGAATTATCTCCTTCCAGCTAGTTTTCCAATAACTTCAAAAAGGAATTAAGGTGAGTTAAAGTTGAGTTTTGAAAGGTATATGTGTAGGACATATACCTATTTTAAAAGTAACTGTTTTCATCCTTCTTTTTTTCCTTTCCCAGGTTGAAATAACCTCTTTCTGGCCAGAAAGCTGGTGAGCCTTTAATTTAAGATTAACTTTTTCACTTGGTGATAAATTCAAGATATTCTGCTGAACCTAATTCTTCTCAATAATATTAATTTTATAACAAAAGAACTGTGCTAATATCAGATTTTTTGCTTGACACCTGTTTAAGTTGGAGCTGAAAGAAGAATCAACTCTGTGTCTCTTGAGTACATGTTGCATTTAACCACAAAAAAATGTAAGGGCATCATTTGTCAAACTTGTACAACAGTGAACAGTGCATAGGGAAATGAAACAACCCTTGGTAACTCCTGACAGAGAAAGAATTGTGTGTACAACTACAATTTGATCTGTGTTTGGTTTACATTTTTCTCAAGTTAAGTTGAGGAAAAAGGCCATGCTACCTTCAGTGCATCAGCAGAACAGGAAACTGCCTTAAAAATATCATTCACAGAGGTGTTGAATACCACTTGAGCTCAAGCACACATAATTTTGATCAATTCAGGAGGATTTGGTGTATTAGCTTACATTGCTTTGTAGTTCTAAAGAAAATATAAGTGTGATGTCTAAGCTAGCAATGTGATGGCAGGACCCAGTTCTTCTTTTCTGATAATACCAAAGCAACTAATTATCCTCCTTGGAATTCATTAACCTTGCTAAATCTTCAGCAGAGACAGATCTTAAAATATTTCATTCTGAAAATCAAACTTTATCCACAGTTGGTAGAAGAGGATTTGTATGAAAATGCCCATACAAGTTTAACCAGAGCTGCTATCACTTCTGTTTCTTGTATACCACAGTCCCAGCTCAGTGTCAGAGCAGAACCTCAGAAAGGTGACATCCACCTCCATCCATAGATATACACAACCCCACTAATAACCACTCACTTTGCCAGTACTGTAATTAATCAGATTTGCTCAAAACCTTAAGGACACCAACTGCAATGACAGACCCACAGTACTCACTAATTTGAAAAGCTCCATACCAAGTATATTCTAAATAACACAAGGTTTTGTCCATAGGTTGGGAGATGCCTCACGATGGATAAAGCCATTCAGCACCCCAGTGAGATCCTGTCCAATCAAACTGTCTCTAACTTTAGCTTTTCTCAGTTTTTGAACTTTGACACATGCCAGCTTTCCTTCCTTGCAGAGTTCTTGCTTATCACAGCTTACACCTTAGTTTTACTGGTGGGGCTTTTTGGAAATCTTTGCTTGATTATTATAATAAAGAGACGGAAAGAAGCTCAAAATGTTACCAACATTTTGATTGCCAACCTCTCTATATCAGATGTCTTGATCTGTATCATGTGTATTCCTGTCACAGTTGCATACACCTTAATGGACCACTGGATATTTGGGGAAGCAATGTGTAAAATGGGTTCTTTCGTACAAAGTTTATCTGTCTCAGTCTCCATTTTCTCACTTGTACTCATTGCTGTTGAGAGGTACCAGTTAATTGTGAACCCACGTGGCTGGAAGCCTAATATTTCACATGCTTACTGGGGGATTCTTCTCATCTGGGCGCTTTCCCTCGTGATATCCCTTCCTTTTTTAATATTTCACCAGTTAACAGATGAGCCCTTCAAACACCTGTCTTTCCACAGTGATTTCTACAAGAACAAGGTTGCTTGCATCGAAGCATGGCCATCTCTTACAGAGAGACTGATTTTCACCACCAGCCTGCTGGTTTTCCAGTACTGCTTCCCACTGGGGTTTATTTTTATCTGCTACCTCAGGATATTTGTATGTCTTCGAAGGAGACGCTTTAAAATAGACAGGGTGAGAGAGAACGAGAGCAGGCTGAGTGAAAGCAAAAGGATTAATGTGATGCTGGTATCAATTGTTGTGACTTTTGCAGCTTGCTGGCTGCCTCTCAATATATTCAATGTGGTTTTTGACTGGAACTACGAGGCACTAATGAGCTGCAATCACAACCTGGCATTTACCATCTGCCACCTCGTGGCCATGATCTCAACGTGTATCAACCCCATCTTCTATGGATTTCTGAACAGGAACTTTCAGAAGGATTTGATAGTATTAGCTCACCACTGCAGATGCTCAGCATCACAGGAGGAATATGAAAATATTGCCCTTTCAAATCTGCAAACTGATGCATCTAAAGGGTCTCTGAAATTAAATAATCCCCATGTGGATATATAAAATAATCCAACAGCAGTTTCCAAAATTTTGTGTTTTGTTGCAGATGGCCTCTTTCTGTAGGTCTTGGTCATGTTACCATCAAGTTTAGAGGAAGTTTTTACATTTAATTCAGCAAAATCAGGATTATGCTTCCATAGGCATACTCTTAACAGGTACTTAATGATAGTGTTAATGCTAATAAACCACATCCAAGAGTCATAAAGATCAATAATAAGGAATTATAAACAGTATTAACATCTTACTTTTTTAATCCACAGTTTCACTAGCATCCAACCTTGGCTCCAAAAAATCATTTCCATTTCAGCCTCTCATGGAATGTCCTCCCTAAACACCAGCTTCCCCCCAGTAAACCCTGAACGCTGTGGTGTTTTTAACTTCAGCAGCCTTTCTCACAGTTTTCTGGCCTTTTGATTTTCCTGCCCTACACTGATCCCAGCCCTGGTTAACCTGCAGGTTGCAGGCAGTTCACACTGTAAGGAAGGCCCCTGAATTTATCCGAAGCCTCCATCACCTTCCTTTCAGCCCCAGCATGCAGTTTGTTTTGGTTTAGTACCAGCCCAGCCCAGAAATCGTATTTTAACAAGGGAAAAGGCTAGAGCTGGAATTCTATTTTTTTTTTTATGAGCACTAAAGCAGTTGAAAACTTGATTTGCTGCAAAGATGTCTTCACTGAGATTGTTCTTGCTGTTCAAGATGAAATACATATTTAGCATTTCTCCTAAAAGCATTGCATTCTCCAAACCATCAGCACAGATCATTGCTTTTGCTCTTACCATCACCACTGGTCCCTACAATAGACCTTTTAGAATCTCCATTATCAGACAAACACACTATGAATTTAGAGTAAATTTTGTTTTAGCTACTTACCCAGATTTCTCTTTGAGTAGAAAATTAGGTCTGCATCTTCATTGCAGCAATATCTTTCTCCACATTTCTGCACTAGCACGAGGCCACACTTGAGCAGATGTGGTCATTTCTGTCCAGCCGTGTTTGCAAATAGTTTCTTTTGTAGCACAGAGCATAGAAGCCTAAAGGTGTAATATTGAACACAACTCTTCTCAGACTAAAACATTTTAAAAATCGCTTTCCAGTGTGGCCATAAAAAAATAACCAGACTTATTTGTCATCCATGCTACAGTGATAGCATAAGTAATCAGTTTATATTGGGCTATTTAAATACAATACTTAGAACAATTTAGTCCAACAACTCACCTTGCTTCCTCTTGTTCAAGTGAAATATAATTAATTACTTCTATTGCTAAAGTCCTTTCTTCTTCTGAGTTTTTTAAAACCCTTGTTTTAACACTTGCACATAAAATTCCTTGCAATGTATTCCCTAACTTTAGCAATTTACCAGTGCCCCATTTAAAAGAATTAACATTTATATTACAATGAGCTCCTTGCTGATTCAGCTGTGATGAAACTTACCTTAAGGCCACAAAATTCTCTTGGAGAGGGACCATCATTTTCCATAGTCAAGCAGTTCTTAAAGGATTCCTTCAGGCCACAGTTCTCTCGCTGCAGCATCGGTTTGGACTGGCTGCATCACTCTGCTCATCAGAGCAGCTCTGTGAGAGGAGCCTCACCAGCTCTTGCACATACTCTGGATTATTAAGTGCCCCCTGATTCACCCTGAGTAAAAAGACCTCGTTGAAATCCATCAGTGTCTGAGCCCACAGAAGTCCTAAGGTCAGCCCTACTCACTGGAGCAAGAAAGGCAGAATTAGCAACACAGTAATCAGGTATCTGAGTGACAGCTATGGATTAGTTTTGGCATCATTTGGTATTTTTTTCTAATTAGATCCAATATCACACATGTGCACTGAAGTGTATAAACCATAACTTAAATATCTGCCTTGAAAAGAAACCAGCATACAGATAAATACCTAATAAAGGCCAATGATCAGACTGATAAGAGGATCTTAGTGTTAATTAGTTCCATTAACGCCACCCCTCGGTCACTGGGCTCCCTCTGTTGCTGGTTTCCACCATCTGCTTGTTCAGCAAATGGGTTTTTAACCAAGGTAAAAGCAGCAACTTGCATTCGATGACAGTGTGACCACACCACACACTCCCGAGGGGCTGGTGTGTGCTTTGGTGAGGGGGAGCTGATGGAGCTCGTTCTCTCATCAGTGAGACTCCAGGGTAATAATGGGGGTCACTGTCTTCGTTGCACTTGCTTAAATGAGAGCAAACCTGATCCAGGAACTTCACTTTTCTTGGAGATTCCAGTGCCTGTACAGAAAGTCACCTAATACTGCCAGAAGACCATTCACTGAACAGATCATTTTAACAAATCCTGGTGGCATTCCTGCAAAAGGCTGGGCTATCAGCTGGATTTCCCTGAGTTTGGAACACAGATCTCTCTGTCTTCCTCATATTTAAGCACAGTTTACAGCTTCAGGGCCCATGCTGAAAGCAATCTGCAAGCACAGGACATTCACAGTTTAATTTATTAATACTGGCACAACAGTTCAGATTACTCTCAGTTCTCACAGAAGTGTCTCAGACAGTATTTGGAGTTTGACTCAGGCTCAGCTGAGATTCCCACGTATGAACTTGGCTTAAGTGGCTCCCATACCAGCATTCCCATCCCTTAGGCACACCCAAGTGTGCTTAGTTTTATAGCAGAGGTGGTTTTAGTATCACATCCCAAGTGCTTTAAACACAGCCACAAAATTAACACTGGTTTAAATTAAGTGATGCTGATGGACAGTCTCCCTTTACTGTCTCTCCCTAGAAGTGCTTGGGCAGTGCATCAGACAGGCACAAAAAAGATTGCCACTGCTTTTTGTAACACCAGTGGTCTGCTCACAACATCCTGATCAAACTTAAGCAATCAATTTTTCCTTCCAGTCTGAATCTTGGCATAAGAAGGTTCTTCATTAGCAAGTGGCAGCATTCCCAGCAGTGACTTCCTCAGAATCAAATGTGAACAATCATACTTGTGCCTTGATTTCTTCTTCTCATTTCTTCCTCTCACTTTCATTTGACTCAAGTGCTGATGCTCCATTTCTGTCCTGAGCAGTTATCAAGTATCTCTTCTTGATGCTGCATTTATAAAAATCATTGTTAACTGAACAGAGGATTATCACAGTCCTGAAGACTCTCAGTACGTCCAGTGGCTTCGTGTGCATCCTGATACTGAATTTCCAGGCAAGTCAGTAAGAGTGAGATGACTTTGATAGGAATAGGAACAAAGAAGAGTTGCTTCTTTTTAAAGCATAAGTATTATGGACTCCAGCATGGTGTGTGACACTGATATATGTAACTGCAATATGCAATGCCTAAAGATGGCTCAAGTTAAACTGGCAAATGTTGCCCTGTGTTGGGTAATGTTGATAACTTTATTTCCTCTCTTTGTATTGATATAGCAAGTAGACAAAATTCTAACAGCCTTTCTCACCAGAGAGTTGTTCCTTGATCACAGAATCATGGAATATTCTGAGTTGGAAGGGACCCACAAGGATCATCAAGTCCCAGCTGGAGGACTGTGAGTTTCCTCAGAGGAGCAGCAACATGGATTTAATTATTGAAAACTAGAGGGGGAACCTGAACTCCCAAATGCTATCCCAATGTACAAACAAATTCTTGGGTTGTCTTTTTTTTTTTAAAGTGCATCAGAGCTTTGTTCAAGTGGTTCAAGTTGTGTAGACCAGACTAATATATTTATAAACATCCTTGTAAATGAACATACCCTTACCTGTCTGTGTATTTTATGGTTGATTGGTTTAACTGTAAGCACATATAACTAGGGTTAGATACTTGGGAACTGGCATTCATTGTGGAAATGATTCTGCTGAGCAGAGAGATCAATTGATTACTGACTGTAATTCTGTCTGTGACAAAGGCAGTGCCAGTGCTGTGTGTGATTTAAAGACTTTGATTGCTCCCATCGGCTGACAAATAAATATTACCCTGTGTAAAACTGCCTGGTGAATTGTACTGTCTGTGACGGGGGTAGGACAGTTCTCATGTGCCCAAAGGCCAAGAATCACCAGGAGGTCAAAGAAAAATAGAAAGCCTGCTGCAGATGGAAAGAGTGGCCACAGAGCAGATAAAACACAGCTCAAGGGCACAAAGGCACTCGGGAGGGGACTTGACCAGAGCACAGATGTCAGGAGGGAGCTGCTGACACACTGGAGGCAAAGGAGATGGAGGAGAGGACACAAAGACTGCTCTGAGGAAGAGGGATGACCTGCAGAGATGCCCTGGCAAACTCAGAGGGCTACAAATTACACTCCAGAGACACCACTGTGCCAAGGGGACCCTCTAAAGCGTTGGGATGAACCAAGAGGAGAGACATAAAAAATAAAAGACACGACTAAAAATTAAAAAGCAACAGGGTATGTGACAAACAAGAAAAAAAAATTAAAATGGCCAGCTTGATGAAAGGAGAGACAAAATTTAAAAGCTGAGGGGTACAAGGCAGGGGAGAAAAAAAATTAAAATAGGGAGAGAAAAATAGATAAAAGTAGATACAGAAAAACAATTCAAAATGAGAGGAGAGCAAATCTATAGCAAAGCTTTGAGAAACCTCACAATGAAAGGTCAGATGGACAGCAGATGTACTTAGTGGAACCCGATAGACTCCATAAATACAAAACTGTCCTTTCAATTCTATGCTAATAAGACACTTAGAAATATTCCACAATGGCAACCTTAGAATTATCTTGTCTGGTATCACTCATTTTTAAACAAGGTTCCTTTGGTTTCCATGCAAATGCACTGACTGATGCCTTTTATTTTATTTCATTTCATTTCATAGGCTTCTCCATTAGTCACAGGCTATTTACATAATGTGATGGAATTGGCACCTGTGTGGAGCTGTTCTCTGAGCAAAATTCGCTTCAACCTCAGGCCTAGTGAGGAAAACTTGTTAATTTGTGTAGATGTCAGGGCTGTAACAGCTCCATGAATTAGTTCTTCCAGCCAGGAATGGCTACGAGAGTCACAGGAAGCTCTCAAAGTTTGGATTCCCTCTAAAGAGAATCTCTCAAACCCCCTTGTCAGCTCCTTTGTTAGGCTGGAGGCTTCTGCAGTGCTCAATTCCATGACTTCGGAGCCGCAGTTCCAGAGGAGGCTCCGGGAGGCCCAGATTTCCCAGGCACTCCTGCAGTGACTCTGCACAGCCTCCACCTCCACAGGCTCCCAGGGCACCCTTACATTTCCCAGCACATCCAAGTCTCTCCCATGCTCAGTACAGGCCAAGAGATTTTTCTGTTAACAAGCTACAAAAACACTACTTTGGGGACTAAAATCACTTGGATGGTATAGTTGTGTCAGATGATTCCATGCTTTAATTTCTACCTCAAAGCCATCTTAGGATTTGCCATCATTACAACCATTAAAAGCCATCCCATGACTGTAGTCTGACCATATTCCCATATTTCCTCAAGTAGTTGTCCAATGGGAGCTGCTTAATCCACCTCAGTGTGTTGGATTTGGGGGTGGGGGTGGTGTTTGGGTTTTGTTTGCTTTTCAAATAAGTGTAATGACTCTTCTTACACATGAGATGTCAATCTAGGCAAGAATAAAATTCAATAAGTTTTGTGTAGATCAAAACAAGAAAGGAGATCCCAGAACAGTCTCTCCAAGCCAACTGTCCCATTCTTCTGGAATTTCCTCAACAAAACTATTTAGCTCTCCTCCCCTTTTACATAACTGCAGGAACCTGACAGCAACTACAGCCTTGCAGTCCTTACCCATTTCCATTGCCTCTTGGGCAGATCCCACTGCTGAAGGAGCTCTCTTTGGCTGCAGGATGAATGCCAAACAGTGTGGATTTTGGGGAAGAGGCTTGCCTCTGAAGGTGCAGGGAAGGAGCTGAACAGAACAGAGCCGACAAACGCCCAGTGGAGCTCAGACCCTGGAAGATACTCAGGAAGACTCTGCAAGAAAATGGAGATACAGGTTACAAGCCTCAGAGTAGATTGTAACAGCATGTAAATATACACATATGTTTAACTCAACACACCAGCAGCTATCTGGGCTGTCAGAGAAAAAATTGTATTTGAGCATCGTGTCTTCACAGGACACTTTTACAGAGACAAAAAGGCACGGGGACCATTTCATATTTAACTTGCACAGGAGGGAAATCCACACACACACACTGCAAAGAGCAGGAGGAGTCTGGGACACTGGGCTGCTCCAGCTGTGCTGCAGGATGGGCTCTGCACAGCCTCGCTGGGTGGCTCCAAGTTTATTCTCTTTTGAGGAGCTCCAAAGTAAAGGTCAGAGGGACCTCGCCACACCCACAGGGCGAGGCTAGTTATCCTCCTAAAGGATAATAGTCTCTTTTAAGATATCCAGGCCATTATTTCACTATTTGTAAAGAATATCTTTATCAGTCAACCCAGCAAGGCTGCCAGCATGGCATGATACCCTATCCAGCACACATTCACATCTGTGCATTTCAAGTGGCTTTAAGTCCCTTATTGCTTCCAGCTCTTTATTCCCAGACCTTTCTGACTGTGTGAGCAGGTTCTCACTTACACCAAATGCAGTGTGCACTCCTGCCCTGGACAGAAATCAGACGTAGAGATCTCCTCCTTGGGACTGGTGTCTTTTGTCCTTCATAGCAACCAACACCAGACATGTCTCTCAGGCAGCCTGAGCTTTCTCCTCAAACTGGCTCTCAAGGTCTGTTGCCACAGGCACCGTCTGTCTCCAGCCTTTGTCTCGGCTGAGAGCACGGAAACACTCTCACACTCCACACTCCAGTGGCTTTGAGGCCACCATCCATGTTAGTGACCATAAACATGATCCAGGAGAGCCAATTCTCCATCATCCACAACCTCTGAGTGCTGCAGAACCTGCCAACGAGGGTCAGATGCCCCACATGTTTCAGGCAGAACCCCCGAAACCTAAGGCATACGAGGGCATAACCATCTTTTGAAGTGCTCTTTATTAACTAAAACCAGCTCAAATTTTGCCTGTGTTTAGGCTTGCAAACAAAACCATCGTCACACTGCACTGAATCACCAGCTGAAGTGAGAGAAGTCCCGTGACTGACCAGGAGCAAGATTGCTGGTTTCTAATTAAAGATGAACTTGTGAGACTCCTTTAAAAACTGGCCACAGAGTTAGTATTGAATGCAAAAGCAAAATCTGAGTTGACTGAAAGGTCAGCAAACCCAGGGAGATAATTACTGCTTGATGTTCCAGGAAACCCAAGCTCTGACACTAAGTTTAAAAAAAGAAAAAAATGCCTTTGATGAACGATAACAAAAACTTTCTTTCTTCCTGTCACCATCATGCAAACAGATCAGGCATGGAGATACTGAGGGCATTAAGCAAGAAAATTGTGAGCAAGTATCCTGTTAAACCTCACATCTCTATTCACTGAAATACACAAAAAATCAAATATTTCAAGGGAAAAGTGATTTTTTGTGTTAGTATGATTTGATTTGCTGACTAATCAATTTTCAGAGCTGATGAGCCTTTGCTTTGAGCCCTTGCCTCTTTCTAAAGGAAAATATACAGTGTACTAAGATTTTAGGAGTCCTCAAGTCATGTTGAAAGGCTGAGGTGAGGGTTAAAATACTTTCAGTGTGTTTTTGCAGGGAGGAGACCTGCAGCAGCTTTACAAAAAGCATCTGAGAATAGCAACAGCAAGTTACGAGCAGAAACAAATTACGAACAAAGAAAAATTATGAACAAATTAATATAATCAAGGGTTACCGTACATCTGCTGCTAAGAAATAATAGCTGCTTTTTGTTTTCTCGAAAAAGCTAAAATAACTCAGCTGCTAGCTTAATAATTAAGTAGAATTTAAAACTGTACAGAATGACTGAACCGTTGAGGACAGGAAGGGGCCTCTTGAGATCATAGAGTCTCCCCCCCCCTTGCTCCATAAGATAAAATGCTTTTTCTGAAGCATAATCATAAATTTACCTAATTAAAACTTCACCAGAAGGTTGCTCCTGGGACAGCTGGCCATGGAGGGGCCATGTGGGTGTCACACCAGCAGCGCTGGCACGTCACTGAACCAGTGCTGGCCCTGCTGGGAAGCTGGTGCTGCTCCAGTTCAGGATCTCCCCAATCCGGGGGAGTTTTTCTTTTTCTCTTTTTTTTTTGTTCACGTTGCTGACAAATTGGGAGCTGGAGTCTCTCAGAAAAACCAAAATCCCCCAGTGGGGGCCACTTCAGCTGCCAGCAGGAAGGCAGAGGTGAGTAGGCGTGCTGTGGAGCTGCTGATGAAGCAGGCAGGAGCCTGGTATGTCTGGGCAGGTGTGCAAGCAAAACGTAATTTATTTTTTTTTTTCCCAAATTTTTTTCACCCAGCAGACCCAACCAGGGCTGAAATCAATAGAAATTAAGTTTCCTGCCCATTTCATCTGTGGGGTCCTGATGGGTTGAGAAGCAAATATTTCAGTACGTGGTACAGATAGAGAAAAAGAGACCACCAGAATCCAGAGATCCTGCAAATTACTGCCATCTCCTTTTTATGTGAAATATACCTAGAGGATGCTTGTCAAATTTGATCTTCATGAATGTGTGTCAACCTTTTATACTGACTTCATTAGTTTTACCTAGGGAGCAATTGAGCTGGTCCCCGAGGCAGGTATTACTCACATGCCACCTTTACCAATCAGATTAGCACCGTGTTTACTCTGAAAGCTGAAGCCTTGGTGCTCAGCATTGAAATGAGATCTCCTGAGCAGAGCACACAGCCAGGCCCCCAGCTCCAGCCCTGTCTTGGAGAGGACCGTGCTCACCATATGGTGCTCCTGCTACTCCTGTGCTATTTCTGGCTTCCAACACTGGAACTGTGACGGAAAGATTTAAAAAGAAGGCTTTGATCCTGCCAAGACGTCTGCTCACCACACTACAAACCTTTTTTCTGGTAGTTGAACTGTGCTGTGCACCCTTCAGCTGATCCCTCCATATTATAGGTTCACATTCCTTAGACCTCCTTTTATGGTTTTTCCCTCCTGCTCCTCTTGCAAACCTGTGTGCCTGGATTTGAATGTGCTTTGACTCTGACATCATTTACCCCGATGCAAAGAAAGCAAACTTATACCCTAGGCGATGAAATGAGTCCTTCAGTCCTTGAAAACCTCATTCCACCGTTTACCCAACACTCACCATCAGCACAAGGTGCCATTTCTGCAGCACAGACAGACACAGACAGACAGACATCCCGAGGACCAGCCAGTCCTGTGCCCATCACCCCTGCCCACCCCTCTGGGCACAGCTTCCACATAAAGCCCAATGGAAAACCAGGTACTGACAACTCTTTTTTAACTAAAGGTGCCCACATACCAGTGTCAGCTTTAGGTAACACTGAAAATCAAATAACAGTTAACTTATTTTCTAGATAAATTACTCTGAAGACTTTTTGGTAGACCAAACACTCCTTTCAAAGCGAATGATTAGGGCTGTATAAAACCCATTCTTTTTACTCTCCTGCTCAGCATTTGGGTTAATCTCCTGACTAGTTTTAACATCTCAGCAGTCATCCTCCTGGAAAAATGAACACTCTTGCAGTCCTAGTCAAAAAGCCTTGAAAGGCTCCAGAATTCCCAGGGGGTGACAGAGGTACAAAGGAATCTCCTTCTCACAGCGAGGAACCTTCTTAAATCCTCCCAGCTGCAGCCAAGACAAATCTGGCTCACTCAGCACTCACTTCGTGCACTGAGTACCTCAAAAATGAGCCATTTGGTGTGCAGGATCAAAGGTAGGAAATGTGTCATTGTCTGGGATGGTTCTGGAGACAGGAAGGTTTCACCCAGGGTGAGTTTCCAAAAGACTTACAGGAAATGGGTTACTCCTGTCTCAAAGCTCGTCACCCGTTTCTAGAATCCTCTGGTGCTCAGCTTGTCCTACCTGGATTTTCAGTTTCTCTCTCCCTCCTCCTCTCTACCACTCCCTGACTTAGTGGGAAACAGCAGAGGTGACATTTCTCACAGGATTTTGCAAGAACATCTACATGATGCAACAACACAGCGCGAGGATTTTTAACAACCCGTAATTCAGGTTAACCAATCAGGACAATGAAAATCAAAGGTTTGATTTTGGAGGGAAAAAAAACTCCAAACAAACAAGAAATCCCATACGAAAAAACAATCAGTTAAACAAACAAACAAAAAAAGCCAGCCCAAACCAAAATAAAACACCAAGAAACCTTGGAAATTTAGCAGCTGCAGTGTCTAGATCAAACACGTTGTTTCTGTTCACTGAGGTAATTTTTTTAATGAAAAAGTAACAACTACAGAGCAATAGGAATGAAAGGTCAGGTTTTGGCACCATTAAGCAAGCCATGGAATTTTTACTAGCATCATCCCTGAACATTGAGCTACCAAATGCTAGACTCATCTTTTTCCTTCCTGGAGATTTTGGCAGTACTGTGCTTTCCACAGCACACCTGAGGCACTCAGGAGACACTGGACCTGCAGCACAGTAGCTGTACAGGAATTCCTGAAAGACATTTTTCACCTTTACCTCTGCAGAGGGGAGGCCCACATCAGCCAAGGAATCTTCCCTGCCAGTATCAGTCCACCACTTCCACTAACCAAAATCCAAGTCCACATACACATTCTCTTAGCCTGGTTGCACCTGTAGTATCAGGGCTGAGTTGGTGCAGCTACATCAGCTGGAAGTCTCCAGTTGGGACCAACACCCTTGCAATCTCAAGCTACCAAAACCCAGCCACAGAAACCCAACACAATGAGCTTAAACTTTCTGAGGGAAATCAGTGTACTGCCAGCACAATAAGTCAACTTTTCCTGCTCAAGCCTTTTGCTCTTTAAATACTTTTTAAATGTGAAGTTGTTGGATATCACAAAGAATACATGTTGGCGGATCAATTCCCTCATTTTAAGCATAGCAAAAGGTCAGGACAAACTCAGCTCCAGATCCCTGCCCAGGTTTACTTATTCTGCTTTGAATCCCAGCAGTGCCTGGGACACAACAACCCTTTTCTGCACGTTCCTGGAGTACCTGCAATGCTTCCTGCACCAGCACTGTGTCAACTCCCCTTCCCAAGCAACCCAGACCTCTGTTTGCCAGATTACCACGCCTTACACCAACACTTCTATAAACAGTGTTCAGACATTGTATTATCAATGAATTTATGCAGCTGCATTTAGACAAAACCCTAAGAGAATCCAGACCTGCTTTGTGCATGAGCTGCCCAAGCTCTCTGCTGAGCTCCAACATCATCCTCACTATTCTGTGAGCAAATCTACAATTTCTCCATATTTTTCTCCTGGAAATATGAAGGGCCTAGATTTATAAAACAATCAGATTTTTTCCTTGCTCAGTTCTGAAAAGAAGGAAGGAAAAATAACCAAAAGCCTTTCCCCGTCTCACTCTTTTATTGTATTGACATTTTGTCGTGTTATCTCTGGAGCCCCAGTCACAAGGGTTGATGGAATTACTTCAGTCCATAATAATTACTTGCCCACATTATAAACCTATTATGGCCCAATCTGTCATTATTAGCCATCCTTGTTTGGCCAAGGCAGCAGGTTGTGTTGGTCACACCTGTAGTACAGACTGGGTTGGGCAACTCAGATAACAGCAAGTACCTGCACAAGGCATATCTTTAACTGAGAGAATTCACTTTTTTTGAAAAAGAAGCAAATCAACAAAAGTTTAAGAGGAGTGGTTATTTTAGTGCCATATTTCCTGCTAGTCTTTTATGGGTATAAAGAATTTTTGCATTGCAGAAACTCAAGGCAGTCTCCTGCTTAGATTGTACCTAATTAATTTTTCATACTAAAAACCTCCTCCTTGCCAGATGGCTGATATGTGGCCATTTAGAAAGCAGAAGGTATCAGTCAGAAAAAAAGACAAAACCCTCAGCTTTGTTCACTGAGCCCCTTTTTTTACCCATGGCCTTGCTAGACCAATTGTACCATATACCTTTGAACAGGGAAGTCTTTTAAGAGAAGCACAAATCTTTATGATTTTAATGCATCTCTCTATCCTTCAGAATCATTCTTTCTCATATCAAGCCATCACTCTCCAGGGTGAAATACAGGAGCACAGAATATTAACCTTTGAGTTATCTTTCACTAGGGCAAAAGATCTTTGTGTCACCATCATCATCATCAAACCAGGGGCTATTGAGAAAGATGCACAGGGAAACCCAGAGTTGTGGCTTCTTTTGGCACCCCAAAGGTACAGTTTGCTGGCAAAAGAAGAGCATCCTCACCAGGACAGCTGAGCAAGGGACAGAGAGCACTGACAAATCCAGCACCAGCACAATCCAACCTCATGTTTATCAGTGTCTGGGCAGAGAGGAGCACAGCCCCATCTCCCTTCTGCACAGGGGAAGCCTGGGCTTACACCAACAGGGCAAAGGCATTTCTGTCCTGTTTATTCCAGCTACCTGCTGGCTAACATTTGACAGAATGTCACAGGGAAAGGAAAAAAGTGCTCCTAATTATAGTCCTTCTGTCGTTCAACTCAGGGGTTTCATTGAAAGAGAAAAAGCATGGAGAGCAGCTAATCAGCTGCTCCCAACAAATGAAGGTCTGGAGATTGATTTTTCAAGTGATTAGTGGTGTAAACACACATTTTCACAACTCAAAATCTTTGCATTTTTATCCAATATTTTCATTAACCAATGTATGATCAGAGAGGGGCAGTTCACAGCCAACACCAGCCTCAAATACCTAGTGGCTTTATTACCACAGCACACAGATTTGAAAACCTGTATTGCAGTTTCCAGAGTCCCAAGAGCTTCACAGGTTCCACCTGCAGCTTAATTAGAAGCCCAAGCTGTTGCTCTACATTTGCACATATGATTCTTTCAGGACAAAACATCCCTTGCTGGACAAAATGCCATTCAGCCTCACCCCAGCCATTCACCGTCTCCAGCAGCATTTAGCACCGTCACTCCCATGCTCAAGTTAGAAGCTCTAATGACAGCAGCTGCCAGCAGCTTGTAGGCTGAAATAGGAACTGGAATGGCTCAGAGACAGATGATATACCCCGAAGGGAGCTAACAATAAGCATGGTGGCATCAGACAGCCCATATATTTGCTGTGCCTCTTTCCGTACGTGCCAGTCCCTGGAGGTACCGAGCGCTTGCAGCCGACTGGTGCTGGGATTGGGGGCACCAGGTGACCAGCACTCACCAAACACACCTCCAGGTAAAGACAAGCCACAGAAACCACAGTCTGAAAACCACTCATATAGATCGATAACTAGATTCAATTAAACCTCCAAAAACTACAGCTTTAATAAAATTGTCTACTACTCGTTGTCCAAGTTTCTGAAGGTGAAAGTTAGGCAGGGTTCACCAGTTTCTCTTGAAGAGAAACCCAGTGCCTAGTAGGGCTCTGACAAAATCCCACACCTCCACTTCCCAGCCTGTGGCACTGACAGTAGAATCAAGCACTGGCAAGAGCCATGTGATGATTTCCTGGACCCTGAATGACACTGGGCATTGGTGCAATGTCTCCAGTCAGGGATGTTTCCCCTCTCCCTTATGTAGCTTTAAAATCATAAAAGTATAAATTAACACATATGGGACCTGAGAGTAAAGGCTGACACCTCGTGCTTACACAGGCTCAGAGGCAATTTGACTGCAGTTCTCAGTGGAGTTAATTCATGCACTGTGGGCCCATGGTGTTATCAAGATATGAGAAGGAATGCATTACATAAATATATATTTATCATAGGGAAGGGAACAGCTGAGTCCAATTTTCATTTTTGCTTCTGCACTTAGATATGCTTTGTAGATGTTTTCCTTCATCAAATGACTCAATCCATCACAATTAAAGTAACACAACATAATCTTTCCTTTGATTTAATTGCTTCCCTTCTACCAAATATACAAGTTCAAAAGACATTCAAAGCAATATTTAAAATAGAAAGATTATTTTCAAAATTAGCACAAATCTCCTAATGGGTTCAGAATTACCTGCTGGGAGTCTTGCAACGCACTGGGTCTTGGTACTTAATTTTAAATGATTTCCAAGGTATGCCAGCATGAATCTGAGCTGATATTTCCCAAGGAACCCTAATGGACTTGGGTATTCAAATCCCTCAGAAGATCAATCTGCTTTCCCATGTGCTGCTGCAAACACCCTCCTTCCCCCACGTGCCTGGGGCAGAGCTGCTCCCCTCAGACCCAGGACAGTGCCCACAGCTCACGAGAGGAGCAAGCCCTGTGTCCTCACAAGGCAGCAGCATCTTGGATACTTGCACAGCTCAGGAGCAAAGCCATGGGGGAGGTCACACATGAGGTCAGAATGAGAGATGCACAGGGAGACACCAAGGAGAAACTCAGACAGTGTCTGGCAAAGACAGTCAGGGAGAGGCAAGGACTGGCTACAAAACCAAGCCACATGCCCCAGAAACCTTGCTTATAGCTACCTTGGGCAGATTTGACCTGACAACTTAAAAGCTTTCACTAATACTTCCATAAGCTTGCCCCAGGTCAAACATAGAGATATGTTTGTTAGACAACAAACCAGAGCTGTGCTCAGAGCTTTGGAACTCTCCTGCAACCACAAGGCAAGCAGAGAAGAGCAATTCAACATCACCTCAATGAATGCAATTTCTTCTGTCCTTCCCTGTCTTGCATCTCCTGGCTTTGTTTTCCACCCCTTTCCCTTGCTGTACCTGCTGAATGTTTCATTTCATGTCCAGGCTCTGCTATGGAGAACTTGTGCCAAAGCTTCCTAGGCAAAGGACTGAGGACTTGTGAGACTGCTGGGCCAGGTTCAAACAGGGGCCACAGTTCCTGGTCATTGTTGTCACACACCCAGACATGGCCCTGGCCACGGGAGCTGACAGAGCAGCTCATGCCACCCTACAACTCCACCAAGCTGCTGTCCCAGCCCCTGAGGGGGTGTGTCTGTGCCCACCTGGGCAACAAGGAGCCCTGTCCCATCCAGCAACCCCCAAGCAGAAATCAAACCCACAAGGGGAAAGGGAATTACAGGAAGAATTACAGCCACCAGCTGCCAATAAAGTCGCTTATATTAAAAAAAAAAAAAAAAAAAAACAACAAAAAAAAAAAAAAAAAAGCCAAAAAAAAAACCACAACCAACAAGAAAACACCTCTGCTATGACCTGAATTTTACTGCTGAAACGCTCAGCACTGTTTCACCTGCTCGGTCACCAGTCGAGGCTGTGCTGGGGTTACCTGCGGTTTGCTGAGCAGCACAGAGTGCTGGTGCCATCTGCTGTCCTGGCAGGCACAGGCATGTCAGGTGACAGCATCACAGAGGAAAATGACTGGATTAATCCATGTCTGGCATAAATGAGAATCCCTCAGATGCCTGAGGGTCTCCTGTGACAGTTTAGGGATAAAAGATTTATTTACATGCATGAAATTAGACACGATGCCCTTCTAGAAGCAAAGAGTGGGATAGAAACAGAGACAGACACTTACTTTTAGGGTGAAGTTACTTTAGCTTTAGCTTACTTAGTTACTTTTAGCTCGTCATCCAGGAGCTTAACTCCTGCAGCTCAAAAATCCAGCTGCCCCAAAGAGAACGGCACCAAGCTCTTTCCCTAAAAACTCATCTAATATTTAGGACACACAAAACCAGCTTCGAATATAAAACCCAGAGAAAAACCCAGCCCGCTCTCATCCAGCTCCTCCACCAAAGGCACTTGCAGAGGCTCACAATCCCCATCTGGAAAACTTTTCAAGATACCCAGTTTGTGCCCAGGCCTGACACAGCCAGCAGGTCTCAAGACACTGGTGTGGGTTTCACAAGGGAGGTTATTATTTTGCTGGGTCCCAGTTCAGCTGCTTTGTATGAGAGTCATTTCCACCGTCCTTCTGGAGAGCTATTTATACTCACAACTGGGCTCTGCCTTAAGCATTTAAGCCCTGCTGTCTAGCCAGAAAACAGGCTTCCCACCAGTGCCTCTTCCTCCCCGTACCAGTCCCTAACTCCGATAAAAGGTGCCGCACGCAGAGGGCAGGTAAAAAATTTCTGCCGGAGAACAGGCAACATAAATCTAAATGCCCTTGTTTGTGGGCACTAAACCCTGCAAACTTGAGGGCCAGAGGTGCTGGTGTGTCCATCAAGAGAGCTGCAGCTGTTGGGGTGGCATCCTGAGCATGCAGGGGGAGCTTCTGCCAGAGCTAAAAACAGCAGGAGCGAAGTGCCGGCGATCCACGCGCTGCACGTGTTCTGGCCATCTCTGGCTGAGACACGCCAAGGGAAAAGGCTCTGCTTGGAGACGCTTTCTCAGTAATTTAACTCCATCTCCCAAGCACCAAAGGGCAAACCCAGCTGTAGGGGCCACTGGGATGGGAGATCACGATGAATTCAATCTTCTCTGCTTTAGCGAGTAGGTTGCTCAGGGGAAGGCCAGGATAAAAGATTCCTCTCTGGAAATATCTCAGCTGTAGCTGCATAAAACTTAGACCCACATCCAGGGGGGAAACTCAGATAAAATTCTGGCATACCTTGCAGAGCTGTATCGTGATGCAGCCTGCAGAGGCTTGTCAGGACCCAGCTGGGGGGCACATCAGTACACTGTCTCTATAGATATCAGGGCAAGTGCCCTACCCAGGACTGGCAAACATCCAAAAATCTTCACCACCACTCCTCAGATTGCCTATAGATAAGTCTGTATGGCCCAGACTGTCACAAGGTTTAAGTTACAGTGGAAAATATATTAGATATGTCAAAATATCTGAAATTAAACCCGAGGGAATGCAACCAGAAAGCAGCTTTAGGAGAGCTGTAAGAGCACCCAATAAAGGAGTGCCTTGAGGCAGCATCTTGTAACATCTCTTGCAACACTGCAAGTGAACTTTAATTTGAGGCTTGCCGGTCTCCCCATTAAAACACTGCTCCTGGGATCCAGCATGTGGAGAGCAAGCAGGCACCTCTGCTAAGTTGCTTTCAGAAGTTAATACTGACAGATGACTGAGGATATCTGCCAGCAATGCCACTTCTGTAATGTAGTAACACAGCTCCAAATTGCTCGTAGTCCTCTGCAGGCCTTTCCCACCACACTTGCTCAATCCCCTTGAAGTCTGCAAATATGCACCAGCACAATTTAGAAGAGTATTTGGCTAACGTGGTCAGAGATAACCTGAATTTGCAAGATCCCCATGATAAGCACCTAGGCTAAAACTACTGATCTGTTTAGCTCACTGAGAACATCAGATCTTAAATGGAACAACAGTCTCAGGAGAAAGGTCAAACATGTCCTGCTGTCCAAACACAGTCCTCACATAAACCTGCATTGCTGCTTGGAAGCCAGAGGAACCATATCAACACAAATTTGGGGTTGGAGCAGTGTAATATTAAAAATTAAGGCAGCCCAACAACTGCTGGTCTCAGATTTGGTTTGGTTTAATCAGTCAGACTTGGCTGAGTCTACTGGTGAGTCCAGTTTCAGACAGGTTTGACTAAGTGTAACCAGCCCAACCTGGCTGATTCTACCCGTGTTTACCACCCACGTGGAGACTTCGGTGTGGGAAGGCAGGAGGGGAGGCTTGGGGAGCTCCCAGCACACACTCACAGCCCCTGCCCCGCCTCGGGAGCCCAGGCAGGCTGTGACATCTCCTGGCAATGACAGCTCTGCATGGCTGAGACCTCCCAGAGTCTCTCCTTTGCTCACAAATTATTATGTCTCGCTCGCAGTCCTGTTCCCTGCACTTCCCTGGGGAGAGGAAGAGCCCTGGCTGTTACCAGCCCTGCCACAGGTGGGTGTCCTGGCACCCCTGCCCGCTCAGAGTCCTCTCTGCCAGGAACTCACCCCAGCCAGCTCTGGCTGCCACAGGTAACCCTTCCTTGGGAAACACCTGCTGGGGCCGACAGCCCTCCTGGAGCTCCCCTCTCTCCTGAAATCCACAGCACTGCCAAGCCCTCTCCCTGTCCCCAGCTCACTGTGAACACCAGCATATGCCCAGCTTCTTCATGTAAAACTGGGAAGATGTGCTGGATTTTCTCAAGGAGTGAGAAGTTTATGCCTGAACTCTGAATCCAACAGTGAGAATTAATTCAGTTTTTACTGTCCAAACTACCCCAGACACCAACTCAACAGTGAAGATACTGATTTCTCCACAGGGCAGCTTCATTCATGTTCACACCAAGATTATTTGTTACTTGCATTCTCATACAGGAATCTCTCTGGGAAAAAAAAAAAATAAAAAAATTAAAAATTCACTACTCATCTGCCTCAGAGTTTGATGTGGTATAAATTGAAATGTCACTTCAGAGGCCCCTGTCAAAGCACTTCAGGAAGAAGGGCCCCAGCATTTGTGGCCTTTGCAGCAGCCGGTTTTCCATTTTGGGAAGGGTTTAAGATGGCTGGAATAGCCAGTCTCTTCCCACCACCCCTGCATTCAAGCCAGCGTCAAAAGTTCATCTGATAATTATGCCATCAAGAGGTGAATAATAGCTTAAATTCCTTGGGCTGGATTTTCTAGCAAGGGGGTCCAAGTAAAAGCCATTGATTTGTGGCAGAGTTGCTTGTCCAGAGGAGGAGGGGAGCATCCCTACACCTTATTCCCTACACCCACCCTTGAGCACTGATGGCCTTGATACAATTTGCAGTGACACAAAAAAAAATGCTAAAGCCATTAATAACAGTGCCAGGAGAGATGCTTTAACCAAGAGTAATTTATACCCTTTCACACAGCTTCTGGGACACAGCATGGATGAAGCAGGAAGGTAACTGAAAAAGTTTAGGAGCTTGTGCTTGCTTGCAGGAAACCAAACTGCAAGTCATATTTTTGAAACTGGGGGTCTGGGGAAGACCTCCAGAAGCCCACAAAACTCAGTGTACCTTACACTGCTGGGCAGGGTTCTGCAGACCAACCAGGTTATCTTCACAGTCACAAAACTGATGAAGGCTGACAAAGCCAGGCCTGAACGGTCCAACCCCACTGCTGAAGTGGTAGATGAGAACCAGTTTGTAGGCACTTCCAGAGCAGTAGGCAGCTTTGTTTGGGAATCTGCCTCCTACCCTTTATGTACCCACATAGAGAAATTCCTCCAAGTGAGCTGTTTGGGAGCACAGGGATCTCCACCTACGCTTGCTGCAGTAACACTGGGCAGGGACACAACCCTCCACTTCAGAAATGCCCTCACTTCTGCTCCTCCCCTACACAGCACCTCACTGAACAATGCACCTGGCTTGAAATTTAAGTGTTTAATGGCACTGTACCATCAACAGGACATCACTTCAGCTCCCATCAGCTTTACACAGCTCTCCCACCAAGTCTGGGGGATGCTAACACGAAACTGTTCAAGCCAGCCAGGCAAATGCTGGCTCCACCAAACCCCAACTGTCTCCCTGCATTCCTCAGCATTTGGGGAGAAGCTCAGGTTTTCTTTATACCTAAAGTGAAAAGGAAATTCTTTACATTCCAGATCTGTATAAGAGAGCCCTGTTTCCAATGAAGGTTTTCTACCCTTCCCTTTCAACGTAGAGAGCCACAATCGACCTGAGCTGGCGTCTTTCCAGCACTCAGGACTATTAGCATTTCAAATTATAAGCAGCTACGGATCTGGCCACTGTTGTATCTCACAACACTGGACCTGTTTTGTTCCAGCTAATGGTGCCACTCTGTTGACTTTCAAACTGGCTGGAGGGAATAAATTGCTGCAGTTTATTCCCATACAGCTGACATTCCCGCCATGCCATCACTCACAAGCAGGGATCTGAACATTAGAAATGTAACCCACCACCCCAGACAGCCTTCAGACCTCGGAGGGGGAGCTGGTGGAGAGGAGACTTGCAGCTTCAAGACTCAGCACTGACTCAAGCTGCTGGCAGCAAGAGCCCCAGAACCAAACTGATGGCTTACAGAGGTGAGTAACACTTTAATTTCTAGCACACTAATCATGTTCTTAGGATGCTTGAGGGCTTTTCAGGGGTGGGGAGAGGAGGGAGGGATATGATTTTCAATTTCAGATAGCAGCATTCCCCTGGCTGGCACACCGAGCCCTGCTCTTACCCGTGGGCTCATCAAGGGTGGTCATTTGAGAGTCCTGGCAAGCCAGGAGCTCCAACCCCACAGCATGCTTGGCTCAGTCCTCCTGCCTGCATGAGCAGCTCTTACCCTTGCACCCAGGAAGATTGTGGTTCCCAAAGCAAGAGAGGACTCCACTGCCAACCAGAGCATCCCAGCTCCACAGCACAGGCACAAGGGGTGAAGCCATGATGAGCTCTGCACCCCTGAACATCTCAGTTCATGAGGTACTTTGCAAGCAGCTAATCCATCACAGCTTCATTTAGGGTCCTGGGTTGAGAGAAGAGGCAGACAGTCCACAAGGCACTCACCTGCAGTGTGGGCTTGGTTGTGCAGCAGAGCACCCACAGAGTTGGGCTCCACAACCTCTTCCTAAACACGTCTCACTGGTGGGCTAAAGAGAAAAAAAAATAGAGTTGCTACAGGGAAGAAAGTGGCCAGAAAATAAAATGCAACTTCTCAGTGAGAGCCTTTTCACAGCACTGGGAACTGTAGGCAATGGAGGTAACCAGAACCAAGAGAGTGGGATTTGGATTTAGTGTTTCCCCCTGCTCCACCTTTCAGCAGCACAGGCTGCACTGATTCCCACAGCACAGCATTTGCAGCCACAAAAGTTCACTGTCCAGCAAACTAACTCACATTGTGCCACCAAAATACATCACCTGGCTATTCCTCTGAGCAGCCAAGAAGGCAGAACAGTCCATCTGTGCCCCTGCAACGGGGCAGCAGCAGAGGGTAACCTCAGGTGATGGGCAGAGCCCTCCTCTCCTATCCCAGCAGGGCAGGACCCAGAGCCCAGGCCCTCTTGAAAGGAACATTATTCCTTCTGTTGCCTGGATAACAACTCTTCCTTTTCATATTTTGATTTTCAGTTGTATTAATTAGTAGATTTTGCTTTGTCCATAACACTGTTATCTCCTAGAGAAATTCTTCACCGTTGTTGCAAAAGGCAGGAAAAAAATTCAGTGATGTGTGTTCACTGCCTGAGAGAGCTACTTTGTCCATTTACCACAAATACTGTTGTATTTACCACAAATACTATTGAACTGCAACTCACCTCTACCTGTGTTGCTGATTTAACCTATAACATTTTAAATGCACTTACTGACCAGCTCTCTAAGCAGTTGCAAACTTTTTTTTTTTTTTTTGGCAGGGAGGGCAGTCAGAGACAAAAGCCCTGGCTCTCCTGTGCCTCTCACTTCACACATGCCTCCCTATCACCATTTCCTGATTTCCAAAGGCTACAGAGGGCAGGGGACAGCCCCTCACTGAATGCCAGGGCTGCTGCAGGCTCCGGTTGCAGCCCAGGCTGGAGTTCACAGCCACCAGGACACAGCCACATTTGTGACATGTTTCCAGAGCAGCTGGGTACACACTAGATCAGGCATTTTTGGTTTTGTGAGACTTTCCAATAATTAAGCAGTATCAGTTACCTACAGGACACTTGAGCTAGAGTTTGGTGCATGTGCTACCCCTGCCACTCTCTAGCAGACAGAAAATTCAAGCCCTGCTGTATTTTTCAGGTTTTTCTACCTAGAAAGTTTGTGCTTCAGCTGCCTAAAAGATGGCAATCTGAGCACCCACTGAGACCACTAAATGTGCCTTGGGTAATTAGCATGATGTCTATCACATCAAGGGACTACCAGTAGTTAAGGCTCAGACCACTGCTGGCTTTCACTAGATAAACTTTTCACTGTAGAAAACCTTTTCATGAGAGGGGAGCAGAGAGAACATGACCAGAAAACCTTTTCCCCAGCTGTAGACAGAAACAGGTACATATTGGCATGTAATGGATTACAGGGTGAAAAAAATAAATAAGTCATGCCTCACTTTTCTAAGGAAATGGCATTAAAATCTAAGAGTTTGGGCACTGCACATCTACAGTTACAAAGCTACAGCTCTGATTTATACTGAGTCAAGTGCAAGCTAAAGCCAGGCCTTTGGGTGGAAATGAACATATTTGCTTTAGCACTTGGGTTGCTGGGCAGGCCCCCAGTTTTGTGTGACACCAGCTGCTTCCATATCAAATGCTGTCCAGGCAGTTAAAATTAGACTGGTCCTATTTCTGGCAGGGTTTTGGCTGCACAGCCACTACCCCCCTGTGTGTGGGCTCCTGGCAGTGGGCAGGTCACTGCCCGGCATCAGCCAGACCCACGGGACTTCGTGGGAGCCCAAATGCCACGGATATTCATTTAAACTAACCTTTTCCCCTCCCTGGACACGGGGTATGGCACATGTCACTGTCACAAGAGCTTGAACAGTCCTGTCTTGATGCTTCCTGGAGACAGACAATAACCACCAGAGCAGGGGTGCATTTATTCCTCATTCAAGAAACATCTGTGTGAGTGATTTAATTTCATGCAACGCTTTCTGCCAGCCCAATTTTCTATGAAATGGCTTGGGGTTTGTAAAATTATTTCCCTATAAAAAGCCTCCTTTGACTGTACAGTGACAGATTAATTTAGGCAACTTGAACAATGATGGTTTGGGGAATTGGAACTTTTAACTGCTTCACAGTCTACACCTTAGTTCTACAGACATGCCTCTGAAGTGCTTAGCTATATTATAATTATTTGCACTTCTTAAATGCATGATTAAAATTCATGATTTCTGTGTAAAAGCTCCAAGGTTGGAATAGTTTTCTCCACCATATTTTACAGTGCAACAGGTAGGTCCCTGCTTTGAGCTTCATGGTGACACAGCAACACATGCAGTGGGCTGACAGTGCTCTGACCACTGCTCTTCTTCCAGACTTAGTTATGTGCTGCACTCTGGCTCCCAGCACTTTTGGATAATTACACAAGCTGCTGATAAATCAGAGCTCTTGGTGTAGACTCAAATTCTCTTTTAGATGCTAAAGCTGCCTCAGCTTCTCTGGTGAAGAGATCAGAGACAGGATTTGGACCACAGCACTGAGAACAAGTATTTAAGAGACCCCAGCTCTGCCCCAGTGCATAGCAACCCTCCAGCCTCTGCAAGACCCACACAAGGCCAAAATGACTGAAAATGCCTTCCTTGTGTTGGCATCACTTCCAGCTGCACCCTCTGCTCCCTCACTACCACCCTCCCACACAGTACTAACAACCTGCTCTAGCACCATTTTAAAGTCACTTGAGATAACTCTGCTGCTCAAGGGGCAGCAGAGGGAAGAGCTTTGCCTCAAAGTGGGCAGGAGGTGGCCAAAGACCCCATCCTTTGGATGTGCACCTCCCCACTCCCAGGCTGACACCCCACAGCACTGGGGGGTGGCCCAGACAGACACTTCTCCATCAAGAGGCCACTGAGCTAAAAACATCTCCTGGCTTGTCAGGGAAACTGGAGACAAGAGAGGTTCAAACAGCACTCCCCACAGCAAACAGACTGCAGGGGGACCCCAGGCTCTTGTTTAATTGTGCACATTCAGATCTCACTCACTGACTCTGCCCCACCCGTGGCAGTGCTGGCACTGCCCATTTTGGGTGATGGTGAGCAGTGCTGGTGAGCTGGTGGAGCTGAACAGGACAGGACTTTGAGGTCAGAATTCACTGTGGGCACAGATGTGAGGGGCTGGGTAACCTGGAGGATTACAGGTTGGGTAACAGGCTGGAAGAAGCTCCCGTGGTGCACGACAGCCACTCACCCGTGTTTTCCCTGCAGCCTCTGCACTGGGCACAACAGCATGGGCAGCTCAGGGGCCTCACGTGCAGTGGGACAAGAGGGCAGGCAGGCTCGGGAGCTTTGGTTCATCTCTGGGTCCACCAGCTTTGATGACATCAGGTTTATATGGCAGAAGCATCAGACCACCAGTCAGTAATCACCTGTGTGACAGGAGATGTCAGAAGCTCCAGTAGGCACATGCTGCTTTTCACAGAGAAAAATATTATATTACATATATTTCACTTCAGAGAAAAATATTATACAGGTTCTGCAAAAGCTACCCCAGATTCCTATTTGCTTCTGAGTGCAACTTGGCTATGGCTGTCAGTCTAGAGAAATCCTATTTGAACATGTTCCCACCTAAGGATGTAATTTCTCTTTGTTCCTATTCAAGTCAATTAAAATCAGATAAGTAAAATCTTGAGGGTTTGGGACAGAAAAATCTCTTTTTCCATTTTGGTAATTATTGGCACGGTAAAGACATCCTGTGCTATGTTGGATGCTGCCACAGCTGCAGTTCCTACAGTGCTGTTCACAGAAGTTCCTTCTCCCTGGAGGAGGGACACGGGCAGCAGGTGAGGTCTGTGGCCAGCAGAGATCAGAACACGCCGCGTTCTGCGGGAATCGCAAACGTGAAACAGCAAGTCATCCTCGGGGCTCCAGATAGCAAAGCCATGAGTCACACACAGCCACATGCACTGGCCACACAACCCCGGTCTCCTCCTAAGCCTGCTGGAATGACAGCCGCCCCCTCGGAAGGTGTGCCCCGCATGCAGCGTGGGGCTGCCCGGGCTGCTCACTCTCCTCCTTGGCCCTGTGAACTTAATCCTGCTCGGGACACACAGCAGGGTCACCACTGGATCATGGTGCAGGGTCACCACTGGATCATGGTGCAGGATCACCACTGGATCATGGTGCAGGGTCACCACTGGATCATGGTGCTCTGGCTGAACAGTGCGCTGGCATATTTTCTACCTTAAAAAAAAAGCCCCTGTGTTTTCATGTTACGGCTGGGTCTCTGCTGCGTTACTCACTGCAGGTATCCATGGGGGAATGGGGAAAGCATCCTCCAGCAGTAGGCAGTGAAAGGGAGAGCTGGAATTTGATTCATCCCCCTGCTCACACACAGCCTGGGTTGTACAGGCTGGAGGAGGAACTGATGGCTCAGATGGCTCACGGATTTGTACCTGACCAGTGCAGCCCAGCATTGCCTCAGTGCACCTGCTCAGCATTAACACAGGGTTCCTAGGAAGCAGTGATCCATCAGACGGTGAGCCTGTGGATGTTTCCCCTCAGCTTTTGGGAAAGAATCTAGTCTAGCTTTGTTCCAACATCCTGACTGCAAAAATAGCATTTCCAGCTTCTGGCAATAAAATTCTTTCCGCAGCACTGAATCCTTGTCCTTGGGGTTCACACAAAGGACCCCCAACCTCCACCAACCACAGCCACTGGGTGTGCCTGTGCAGGGTGAATGCCAAAGGTACACACAGCACAGGCAGTAGAGAGCAGACAGGTGGCACAGGATGCCCAGGGACTCCTCCAAATACTATTGCCTTTACTCTCACCTGCACACACTCTTCAGGTTACACCTGTGGACACCAGAGTCTTCATGTTCTACATGCCCCAGGACCTGCAGTGCTCATGTGTCAGGCAGCCTGGTCTCAAAATCCTACTACATCTCTGTAATGCTCTGGCATGCAAAGAAGTGGGGCAGGGTTGGGGATTTTTTTATAGGGAAGAAAGGAAGCAAATGACCAGGATTTCTGTTTGACACGAATCTACTTACTTTAACAAGTATGGAGGCTCATGGTTTCAAGTGGAAGCTTAGCATCTCTTAAAATAAGCCCTAGGTGTCTTTTAATGTCGGTGCTTAAAAGGGGATTTAGTCACTGGGTTCTAGGAACTCCAGTTTGACTTAAGTGTCCAATATCTGTCGGCAGTTCAGCTGTTATCCAAGTAAGGGGAGGGAAAGCCAGGATTTTCCGGCCCTGAGAAACAGCTGTAGTCAGAAGAGGCATGTAATGTGAGGGATAAAATTAATTCCCTCTCAGCCCTGAAGTGTGAGCCGTTCCCAGCCGCTGGATGAAGGGCCTGTCTGTCCCAGCCTGTCCCACAGGGCTGCTGGGGCTGCTGCAGTGCCTCTCACTAGGCGGCCCCCGAGCCTCACCAGGGAGCTCTGCTCCCCTCCCAGGGCACCTTCAAGGCAACCAAAAGATGATTTGAAGGGAGAGATATTGCAGCCCCATCTCTTCACTCTGCACTTGGAGTGGGACATGTGCCCGTGAGCAGAAACCCCCCCCCCCCCGAAGGATGTGCACCTCTTCAGGCTGCCCATGGGCACCAAAATCCCACAGGCTTCACAGCCACGTGAGCCATACACTGGGGGTGTTTGCAAAACATCCCATCTCATCAGGGGTGTGCCTTAATTAATTCCAAAATTAAGTTTTTACTGTGCTCTCTCCTATATTAAGGCTATCACTGCCCAAACGCCATTACATTCTGAGTGGGGATGTTCTTTTCTTTTCCTCTGTAAAATGGACAAACTCATCTTAAATTTAGCAAAGACTTTGAAGCATGGAGCACAGCACACACATTTCAGCAGCCATGCTGTTCTCCAGGGAGCCTGTCCTTGAAAGCCAGCTCACCTTCTCCACCCCCTTCCCCAATACATATGAAAATGCCCACGGGAGTGCTGGACACAATTTTTGAGATGTAAATCTCTGACCTGCTTGATGGGAGGCATTAAAAACTGCATTCCCAGAAAAAGAGTCTCTGAAATAGTGCTCCCTGGTGCTATATGTTCTGGAAATACGCTACCAAAAAATGGTCTTTCAAACATACTCAGTGTTCAGCTGCATTTCTGCAATTTAGAAAGACTCTCAGCAAGCTTCACATCCGACCAGGATTCTGCAGTTTCTCTGAATACCTTGTCAATGGCTACAATAACCTCCTACAGCTATTTGATTATTTTCAGAATATCCCAACTGATGCAAACCTGCCCCACTCCCCACCTGAAGAGCAGTCATTTTAAGAAATCGTTCCACAAACCACAAATTTCCCTGAAACCCAACTGGCCTTCTCAGGATCCTTGGAGCATAGGAAGAGAAACAAACAAAATCACTCCTTTCTCACATCCTACAGAAGTCTCGTTATTCACACCCCAGGAGCAACAGAGAAGCCACGTTCTAATCACATATTCACACCACCAAGTAACTCACAACTAGAAAGCTCACTGCTGAAGGGGTGACAATTTCCCTGTTTAGCCATATGGCACAGAAGGAATACAGCTCCAGACAGAGCTTTCTCCAGCCCACTGCCTTTGGGAAAGCCTCGTTCCTACCAGACCTATGTTCACATAACTGTTAAGTCCTATAGTGCCATAAGATATCCAAGTGTCTAGCACAGGCTCCCAAAGCTTGAACACCTCTATGAGAATGAGCAGCACCATCAGGTATGTGCAGATGGCTTGCAAAAGGGATCACTTTCAAACTGACTGAAGGTTGTTATCCTATATATCTATTCAAGCCTGTTTTCTAAGTAAAAGACATGCTGGTACATTAGTGTGATGATGCAGTCTAGCTCTGCCTCACTTCTAAGTGTGAATTTTTAAATGTTCTCCTCCCCCCTACACACTCTCTTTGCAATGCAGTGTATTTCAGATCCAGCAGATGCTCGTCTTGTTCCTAAAAGAGATTTAATGTGTTTTCCATGATCTAAACACCTGGCAAAAGGGCTCCATAAAGCTTTAATACTTTCCTAACCCTGTGTTAAATTTGTCCCAGTGTTGCATATAGCATAATTCTGCAGCCATGTCAACTATTCAGGTAATTCCAGAATGTCGTCACTACGGTTTGTGTCAGCAGCGTGATCTGTATGTACCTTGTAATCATTCTGGTGTTGGGTTGCAAAGGTCCTCGGGCTCTTCATTTGGCTGAGTCTAATTCCGTCCACTTCACAAAGATCTAGAGTTACACTAAGTAAAGGCTGACATTTACATGAGACACTGGGACTGCTGGAATGACTCACCAAGGTAAAACCTGGGCTAGATATTCTTTCAAGGGCATAAATTGTACGGTGACGACTTTTCACAGCTTCATAAAATCACAGAATGGTTTGGGTTGGAAAGGACCTTGAATATCCTCGAGTTCCACCCCCCAGCCATGGGCAGGGACACCTTCCACTAGCCCAGGTTGCTCCAAACCCCATCCAAGCTGGCCTTGGACACTTCCAGGGATGGAGCAGCCACAGCTTCTCTGGGCAACCTGTGCCAGGGGCTCCCCACCCTCACAGGGAAGAAGGTCTGCTAACCTGCTGTAGGGAGTCTCTTTGCTGAGCATGTCACACACATTGCTCAGCAGGACACGGGATCGGGATCTCAGGAGTCTGAGAACAGACAGTTAGAGAAGCCTGGAGCATCACTCATAAAGAAAAGGAGATATGTCAGAGAGAAAACAGATATCTCAGAGTGACCTTCCAGTGTCTTCTTGGAAAATGAAAGATCTCCTCTCATTTTTACTGCAAAGCTGGACAGCCACACACATGGGACAGCTTTGTCCTGGCACAGAAGGCCACTGTTTCCATCATGTGAAACCAATTAGTAGCATCAGGGCTGGTCAGCACTGCAGCCAGTGTCCAAATGCTCTCAGGACATTTATTCTCCCAAACCCACTCTGCCCTTTAAAGCAGCACTAGCCACCACGTTCAGCACGCTTGAAAGTCTCCTGGTTTACCAAATATCCTAAGCCCTAATGTCATTAGGTCTCAACCAAAATCAGGAAATTCAGACTAAAACAGTGACTGTTCCAGCAGTGAAGGTCACAAGCCTTTCATCTGTTCCCCTGAACTCTCCCTTACCTAAATCCAGTATTAACAGTGAAAGCATCCAACACACGAGAAACAAACTGTGAACTGGAAGGACCACACAACAGGAGATGAGAACAGAGCATCTAACATGAACCAGTGTGTGAAGGATGAGTTTGTCTGCAGACCAGGGTGCTGCAGCAAAGTGGCTTTCCAAGCACAAACAGACTTTCCCAGTGATGGGGTCTCCTCTCAACTGAACTCACAGGATCTGCTCCAACAAGAGGTCAGCCCAGCCTTCCTCAAGCCCTGGCAGCTGCAGCAGCCCACGTATGGCTGCCTGTATTTACTGTATGAGCACTGCCTGCCCCGTGTGCTGCAGGGCATCAGTCCAGGCACACTTGCAACACTGACAGCCATCATCTTTGGCCATGGCCTCTGCCACGTCAGAAGGTCTTAGCAGCAATCGTGGCATCGAGGAACTAATGCCACGCAACTGAGCAACTGTCTTGAGCACAAATTCATAAGCTAGTGCTATTCCTGCTTAGTGCTAAAGTTCAGTGCCTCTTTTATCGTGCTGGAAACTTGTCAGGAGCTGTTTTTATTCAGTTCAGTAGAGCAACCTCTCTCCAAGGTCTCCCTTCTCACCACAGATACAGAGCATCCAACCTTTCTGAGCAAGCTTCCTGCAATTCCTCATGTCTTAAACCACAGACTGCCACAGTCCCCTCTGACCACTTCATATGCTCTTGGTAAGAGGCACCTCTGTGCCTTCTGTGCGTGTCTCGCCTGATTCCAGACTGGTCATGGATTGGAAAAAGAGTGGAACATGAAAAGTGGTAGCAGTTCTAAGGAGAATGAAGTCTTCTGTTGTACAGAAAAAGAGGAGGCGATGACCCTCCAAAGCAGTTTTGTTAATGCTGTCTCAGGCACATGGAACAACCTTTAAAGCAGATGTGTCAGCCCAGGAGCTCCTTTCATAATCTGCACGTCTGATTTTTCATCACCCTTTTTCTCAGGAGGCAAAAGAGAAAAAACAAATCATCCAACTCTACAGGTCCCGAAAACTGACTGTACCAACTGTTCCCTGATAGATGGGAAGGCGTCAGTGCAGCCAGCATCCCAGGAATCTGTGGTGCAGTCCAGCCAGGACTGGTTTGTGCTGGGAACCCGGGGCAGCTCAATAACTTTGGCTTCCCAGGCCCTCCTCCCACACTCGAGGGTTTGGGATTATCCAGCAGCCATTGCATCATGGCACAGTGATGGCCTCATGATATAACCTTGGACAGGAGCCATCCTTGAGCTGCTTGAGAGATACTTATAAATCAAGAGCAACAGATAGAACTGTGAAGGCCACGGGTGGTCCAAGTAGATGGGTAACTGTACCTGGGGCCCTGTGCTCAGGGTTCAGGGTAACACTGCAGGTTTGAATGGGGCACACAGTGATGTGTTCTCATTTTAACCAGGCAAATCCAGCTAGACTGCAAAATATCCATCACTGTAATCAGGTGTGACTGTTTTGGAGAGTGACAAAGCAGAAAAGAGAGAGAACAGATCTCAAAGGGAAGTAAAGATGAAATCTGTAAATGTTTTATTACCACAATGAGCTAATAAGATCTCAGTAACTACTTCTTTTGTGTCAATCCAGTATGCTACAGTCCTCATGCAGAGGGATCCAGCACCTGGTTTATGGGGTACCATTTTCACTTTCACTAGAATAACAAGGGTTTTCTTTAGACTCTTCCAGCCAAATGCAGGAATACCCTAACTCCATCATGGAGCCAGGTTTCAGAGGTGACTTGGGTCTTTTACAGAGATCCGTATCAACAATTTTGATTAAGTGTCTCCATGTTTTGAAGGTGACCTGAGCCTAACTCTCAAATATTCAGGATGCTTCTATTTTCTCTGCACCCGCTCTCCAACCAGCATATGTTCAGTTCACAAAACAGAGTCATCTCTGTGTTGTAAGGAAAAGGAGATAGTTCTAAACACACACTGCTTTATGTTTGTCTCTCCAGGTTCTTAGGATAAATCCAAAGGCTAAGCCTCCTTGCAAGTCTCAGCATCCTGTCAGGGCCAGAGGAATGTCACAGTAAGTATAAACATTATTGGATCGAGTATACTCATACTGCTGAAGTCTCTGGTTCCCTCCTGCCTTGTTTATTTTTCCACACACACTGGGAAAAATCAGAAAGCCACCAGTGTTTTGCTGTCCACTGGTTCCTCAGGCAATGCAGTCTCCAGCAGACAGAGTTACACCCCTTTAATTCAGCCTTATCTATTGACCTTCAAAGAGCAGGCTACACATGTTTTAAATTATTATTTACAGCATTCTAGAAATATTTTGCAAGGATCAGCTCAAGCTCATCTTCAGCAAGTGACTAAGAGACAAGGGTCATCATGAATATCAATATCTGGGCCCCAAGCTCTGGAAAAGGGCTTTCTGGCTTGGAACATTTCCCGGTCAGAATTACCAAGAGAAGTGATGGAGCAGATGACAGGGCTGGAAGTGCTCAAGGAGCTGCCACACTTCAAAGATTCACTTCAGAACAGATAGTTGGTTTAGAACACACACTTGGCCAAGAGCTGGGGAGGTCAGAACACCTAGAGGCAGACTTGCACCTTAACTCAGGGTGGGAGGGAAAGAGCTGATAACCTGGATTATTTCAGAGAAAAGATTATAAAAAAAAGACCAGTGTCACAACAAAACAAACCCAAGCACTTCATTTGCATATTTTATGCAAGACACACGGTTTCAAAGCTAAATGAGAAAGACATTAGTGCACATCAATACTCCACCATGGCACAAGGACTACAAATATTTGATCATCTTAAAACTGCTTTTCTTGCTTAATCAGAGGCCTTATTGTAACCTCTGTGTCAGCTGAGCTGCAAAGTAGGATGTCAGGACAGAGTACCAAAGATCCTGCTCATTTCTCTACGTTCAGCCTCACTGTAGCTACCACAGAAACCACACAAGCCAGGAAGCACCAGACCTGGGATCAACTAAACCACGTCAGGATCTCTGTAGAAGGGGACAACTACTGGCAAGCAGCATTCATCTTCACATAGAGACTGCAAGATGTGGGCAAGTAATTGCCTTAAAGCTCTAAGCAACACTTATTGGTTATCAGCCCCTCTTCCTGCTAACTTGATGCTCACAGGCCAAGGAGTTATTTCTTCTTGGAGCACTTGAACAGAGGCCCTCCATGGGGTATTTATCAGCCTGGGTCATGAACAACAGATAAAACACTCTGAATCTTCTTCTCTTTCAAAGTAAAGTGCCAGCCACACAGCCAGGTTTGTGCCTAAGGAGAATTCAAGCTGTAAAAGTCCCCTTTCTTTGCCATCCAGATGCAGAGTCCCTCGGCGAGCCTGACCGGGTCTGCCTACGGGAGCACGCCTGTGTTCACAAAGGTAAAGAGCACAGGCTGCCTGAACAACAGAGCTTGCTCTGCAGCTACCAGCACTAGATTGTGGGTTTTCTTGTTCCATCAGAAGCTATTTCTAGGCTGGAACATTGGTTCATGCACAACTCAAAAAAGCCAACGTACTTCGTTGGTGATGACTATCAAATTAATGCCTTAATTGGTAAATGATCCAGACAGAACTATGTGAATTCATCTTATTTGTTTCCTGCAGGGGAGGCTGAAGTGGAAACCTCTCACATAGTAGCTTCCCTTATAATGTTACATCAACTGGAATAGATGTTTTTTCCTGCATTTGTATCTTTCTTTAACTGCACAAGTGAGGCTTTAATGAGCACTGGTTTACTGGTGAAAAAAACCTCCCCTCACAACTCACTGCAAATGCATTTAGAATTAAATCAACTCTTGTAAGTAAAATAAAAATAGGGGCATGAGACCATCTTCTTCCCTGAAGGATGTATCATTTCCTAATAATTGCTTTAATGGGGAAACACGTAGACCAGACATTTAACACAAATATTTTTCTCCTCCAGGGTCTGCAAAACATAAGGGCTACGAAGGGTCAGTTGGTGGTGTTTGAATGTCGAATTCACTCTACACCCACCCTACAGGTTCACTGGTACAGAGAATATGATCAGATCAGAGATTCTGCTGATTTCCGAATCCTGCGAAAAAGTAGGTGCTGCTACGTCTGCTTGGTGTCATTTCACTGGGACAGTGATGAGACAGGAAGAAGAACTGCTATAAAAATCAGGAGATTGTAGACGTTCGTAGAGGCAGAGTTAAGTTTACAAGTATCAGATGACCTGAAGTCACAGGCTGGACAGAGTCTGCACTTCCTCTGGCAACGCATGAGAGGGTCGGGCACAACGGGAGGAGATTCCACGCTGTTAGTTATTAATGACAGTCCTGCTGAGCCATGGAGGCATTGTCACCATGTATTAGAACTACTGATGGACTCAGGGGGAAAAGATATAGATATATAGATAGATAGAGATAAATTTTAAACAATTTCTGATTCTCCCAGGCATGAGGCCAGAGCTCCAGCGTGCCAAATTCACAGCAACTAACCCCAAAGTCAGAGGAGCTCTTTCTATGTCACCTCAGTGGAGAAGTGTTTGTACCCCCAGGTTCCCCAGCCAAACCTGAGCTTTCCCTATCCAGATGGAACTTCTCTTGATGGACACAAAGAGAGATGGTTCCTTTATAACCAGGGTGACAGCTGAGGTGGGGAAGGGAGTGAGGACTGAAGGGCTTTTTTTCCATTCTGGCCTTATAACCATTCAAATTTTTTCTCTCTTATTTTGAGCAGAGGCTTGTTCATCAGCAGTTCCTGGTAAGTGCACTGTGCATGTGGTGTTAGACATTCCACCAGTTAATTACCTCACACTCGGGATTTCCCACCCAGATAAAACAATAATGTCCAAAGGGTGGTCAGAAGACAACATTCAGAGTCAGACCAAGAGCTTTCAAGTTCCTAATTTTAAAAAAAGCACCCAAAAGGCCCTGAGTTTTTTCACAACACAATGAAAAAGGTATCAACCCTCTTTAATTAAGTCAGTGAAGACTACCCTGTGCTAAGGGAAAACATATCCACCATTCTGAATTATAATCTTGTATGGGGTTTAAACTTGTGCAAGAGAAGACAGAATTTAGCAAAAAAAAAAAACCCAAACCCCAATCAGCCAAAAAAAAAAGCCAAAAAAACCCCCACAAAAAAACCACTACAAAAAGTGTGCCTTGTTTAATTAATATCACAGGAAAAAAAGAGTCTTCCTTCATTTTTTGTTCCTTCTGAATCCCTTACCATCCTATGCCCTATACATCACTATTTTGCACTTTACTGATGCCAAGCCTCATCACTAAGTCACACTCCTCCTGCAAGGACCAATTCCTGTAGGTTAACATTTGGCTCTCCGGTACAACATCACACCTGAATTTGTTATTTCAGAGGAAGTCTGCACCCTGGTTATTACAGAAGCTTTTCCAGAAGACTCTGGAATATTTAAATGTGTTGCTGAAAATGAATTTGGATCTGCAGCATCCAGTGCTCATCTCTCTGTTTCCCCAGGTAAGCGCATGGATTTCTGTGTTGGGCAACTAAACACAAAAGAATTTGCTGCAGCTCAACACCAGGGAGAACCACAGATATTTGCCAAGCAGAAGCCAAACCCAAAACAATTTTGTTGGCTCAAGAGAAGAGAAATGCCCCAAAAATGCAATCTTCTTGGGTACCTCTCAAAGTTCGATGCTAGTTGTTCTGTGGATCCCTCTTCTACCTGGGACAAGGATGACAATGTGGAGATGATGTTCCTTCTCACAGAGGAGTCTCATCCCTGTGCTTCATCCCTTCAGGGATTCCAGCGTGGCCCAACACATGGGCTGTGTCTGTACCTTGTTTATTGTAACACCTGACCTGCTTGGCTTGTGCTGAAGGCCACCTGCAAACAGAACAGCACCTTTCATGCATCCCAAGCTCAGCAGCCCTGGTGAGAAGGGAGGGTTGGCTAATGCAGCTGGGTAGGTTTTGGTCTCTGCAGAGCCCAGGCAGGCTGAGCTCTCATCCACCTGCTCAGACATTCCAGTCTCCTGCCCCCCTGTTATTGCATGTGTTGTGTTGGTGAACCACCACCGCTTCCTACCTGACTTGGGGACAATTCTGCTTCCAGGAGCAAAAGAGCTGGAGAGCTTTTCAGGTGCTGCCCACAGGCCAGCTGTGCAGGTCACCATGAAGAAACCCAGCTTCCCCAGGAACAGCCAGGCAGGAGCCAAGGACCGAGGGGCATCTGGCCTCCCATCCTACAGCCCAGAGACCCCGGGGCTGGGCAGCCGAGCAGCAGCCACCAGCTTTGGTCAGATGAACTCCAAGGGCCAAGCTGAAGACTTTCATGGAGCTTATGAAAACTCCCCTCGGGCTTCACCTCTGCGGTAAGATAAAGAAAAAAAATCATATCCCTGGGTTAGTTTTTTACAACACTTAGGGGATGAACTCTCCAGTGATTCAGCTGCAAAGCTCCAGTGTCCCTTACCCTGACAGGGGTTCCCACACAGTCATCTGAGCTGTTTGCAGGTGTAACAATGGCAATGTGTAACAGCAGCCCAGCTACAGAACAGCACAGGCTCAATTTGACAGAGTGTGTCATTACCCAAAGGCTCAGGTAAGTGCCTGATGGCACTGTCAGAACAGCCTATCTGTAAGTAATTTAAAGACATCACCCCAAATCATAGCCTGTAGAAGACCTTTGGCTCCACAGCAGAGCACAAGACAAAGATCACAATACCTGGGAAACATCAGGGTACAATTCTGTTGCCACCTCCTTCATCTGTAGCCTTGGCCAATGGCATCACCTCATGTTTCTGTCTCTTATTCTGAAAGACAGCAGTAAAACTCAAGGTGCTGGTAGCACAGTGCAGATGGTACCTGCAAAACACCTGTGGAGGGGAAGTACTGAACCAGTGACACACTGGATGGAGTGAAAACTGTCCCATGGCATGGCAGGGACACTCCCCACTCAGGAGATGAGGAATTCCCCACAGTAATGAAGTGTTGCATCTTATAACAGGACTCGATCCAATTTCCGTCCCAAGCGCAGCTCTCAAGTCACTGTGCACTTACTGCATTATCAGTTACCGTGTTTGATTTTTCCAGAGAAGCAAAACAAGTTAGAACACACATATTGGCAATGCCATCCCCATTTCTGTAGGGTTTCTCAGGGGTTTAGAGGCAAAAAGGTGACCTCAAAGGGTGACAGTTCACATCAGACATCCAAGCCCAGCAGAGGAGTTTCCTCAGCCCTGTCTGTGGCAGTGGGAGCTCCGAGGCAGACGTGTGGCTCCTCTCCCAGCTGAATTCCAGCCTGGAACTGCAGTGATCCTGTTACAGCGTGTGTAAACGGCTGTCCGTGACAGAGAGCATTCCCTGTGGTACAGATTATTTTCGGATGTGCTCAGCCATTTTAACTAAACCGGTTATTTTAACAATTCTGAACATCCCCCCCCTCCAAATTTTACTAGAGGAGAGATCATATTTCAACATGGATGTATCCATGCACAGGAATTATTTCACTAAATCACTGAGTAAAACTGGGTTTGCTTAAATAACTTGCAGATCACTAAGAGGAGGCTCTCAGTTTGGCTTCCATGAAATCCAGGCTTGCTCCAGGGAAATCAGCTGGGACACTAAAAAGACCTCACTGCATGAAGGGATATATCATGCCATCAAAATCAGCTATGTAATAGCTTTTTAAAATATAAAACATTAACTAGTATACAGAGCTGCAGATTGCTTTTGACTGACAGCAGTGCTGAACCAGACTTTGGACACATCTCAAGATACAGAGTGAAACTACTAAAATATACCCATCTGTGAGCATTTAAATATCTTTAAAGCCCACAGACTTATTGCCACATGCTTTGAAACATCGTTATGAACGGGACACAGCATTGTAAATGTTGCTGTTACCTCAAACTCAGCAATCGTGGCTAATGACTGGCTGTAAAATAAGTCTTTTTAGTCAGATTTAGCACATAACTCTCTCATGTAGCATATGTGGTTGCAATTGTATTACCAAAGGCAAATACCAACAAAGACAGTGATGACAGAACAAAGCCATTACTGGGAATAACTATAAAATGAACAAAACCCTTGTACTCTTACTTCTCCCAGTTATTGCTTAGTAACAGCCACTCCACAAAAGCCAGAAAATGCAAGTCAAGAAGACTCTCACTACTCCTTTCTGAGCCCTTTATACCTGCAGATTACAGTGTGTCCTCCTCAACAGCCTTAAAGGAGCAGAACAAAATCTATGCTGATTATTAACTTCATTAAAGGAACTTAATCCAAGCAAAAGAAAAGGCTTCAGGCACTAACTATACTGGCAGGCCTTTTAAGTAGCTTTTAAGTGTCCTTAATAAATAAGCAAAATATTCTTAACTCTCCTTCTAGACATTTTTTCCTGCATGACTCAAGCAACTAAGGAGAACCTGATCAGTCACAGCAAGTCACCATTCTTAGAAAGTAAACTGAAGCAGGACAGAAAAGCTGGTTTCTAACACCTCGAAGTGCTGGGCACAGCACTATTAAGTTACTTGGCACGGGCAATGAGATTTATTCCTCTGCTTTTATCAGTTCAGCTTCCAGTTCTTTCTTTTTTTTTCCCCTCCTACCTTCTGTTCCTTCTCTTTCACACAAGTCGTCCCCCTCGTGTCCAGTCTTTTAAGTGTATAAAGCTGTCCTTAAATTGGTGCCTTGCAGCCACCTTTAGTTCTGAACTAAGCACACTGCACCCTCATTGAAGTCGGTGGGGAGTCAGGGAGCCTGTCTGAGCACACAGCCTGACCTTTACCATGTTCACAGCTTCCTGCAGGGCAAACGATCATCCCACGGGTACCTTTTCTTTTTTTTAGTACTCACTCTGCGCAAACTACCGATTTTTAATTTTTATTTTTTTTACCTCAAAAGCAAATAACTTCTCCAACAACTAGGGACACACTCCCTCCCTTAATCGCTTCCACGAGGAGGAATTTAAATAAATTAGCACTCAATTAACACCTGCTATGTAAGTTTTAGTTCACAAAAGCTGGCCGCTGTTTAATACAAACACTAAATGTGGATTAACCTCTTGAAGATCGCTGTGCTGACAGACTCAAGGGCACAGTGAAGGGAGAGAGGAGGAGGCTGAGAGCCCACACTCAGCCCAGCTGCAGTACTTTCAGGCTTGGGGTGCTTTTAAACAATAGGCAAGAGTTGCCAGAGTATAATTAAAATACTTAAAACACTATAATGTTAATTTAAGATGCAATTAGGCATTGAACTGTTGATTAAAAAGGATACGAATCACCTAATCTGCCACCAGGATCTGTTGCTGTGCTGGTGAAAACACCATAGTTGCATTTTTTTAGTCCATGCAAATAGCTGTAATAATGAACATAGACATAAAACTATAAATATTTAACATATTTTTATCGTATATTATTTTTGTAAGTCTGATGTTGCTATTCAGTTTGTGACTGTTCAGACACATCCATGAACAGTGCCACTGCTCCTGACAGCTCTGCACTGGAGCGGGGTGGGGGTTGCCCTGGGGCCGGGGGTACTTAAACCACGTTTAAACCTGTCTCTGGAGTACTTTATTGCCTTTAAGTGCACAGCCTTGAAAGCAGAACCAGGGTGTTACCACTACACGGGCAATTAGTAAATGAATTAAACAAGGAATTTAGAATCAGAGAGTGGTTGTGGTTGGAAGGCACCTTAGAGATCACCCAGTTCCAAATCCCCTGCCATGGGCAGGGACACTTTGCACTAGACCAGGTTGCTCGGGGCCCCGTTCAGCCTCGCCTTGAACATTTCCAGGGATGGGGCAGCCACAGCTTCTCTGGGCAACGATTTCACTGGGATAGCGGAGTGGGATTTAGGGACATTAAAACATACTCCAGCAGTCCTTCCTCGCTGCTCCCTGGCGGTGCTACGGGCAGAAAAGCTGCTTTTCTGCTCAAAAGCTGTCGCCTTCAGTCCTCTCCCTTCTCCTGCGGAGCGAGAGGCGCTCCCGGGAGCGGCCGCGCTGAGCTCCGGCCGCGTCCCCTCGGGACGGGACGGGACGGGACGGGGAGAGCCGGGGCCGGCGGCTCCTGCCCCCCGCCACCCCCAGAGCTCCCGGGGGAGTCCCCAGACCCGCAGCGGGGTCCGGGAGCGGGGCCAGACCGGGGGCAGGAGCGAGGTCCGGCCGCCCCTTCCAGCAGCGCCCGGACCAGCCCCTGCGAGCGCCGGGCGGTTCCACCGCTGCCCCCGGCGGGGGATTCGCTGCCCGCGGGCACCTGCCCAAAATCCGCGGCTCCGGCCCTGGGACGAGTGTCCGGGCAGTGGAGACTCTTATTGTGACACGGCGGGGTTGGGGACACGCGGGTCCCGCGGTGTCACCGCTGGCTGCACATTAAAGCCTCCCCGTAACGCCGCGCAGAGGGCGGCTATGACAGCCCGGCCCGGGGGATGACCGTCCCTGCCCCAAATACCGCTTAAAGCCCAGGTGACAACTTCTAGGCTGTAGGTAAGGTGCTTGTTTGGGTTTTTGGTTTTGTTTTTTTTTTTTGTTTTGTTTTGTTTTGTTTTTTTCCCACGTCACTTTTTGCTTCGAGGCTGGTTAGGGAGGTGGCATGAGGGACTGCAGCGCGCCGGGAAATGCTGAGGTGGAAAGGTGCCTTTAAGGTGAGGTGCTGTCAAAGGTAACAGAGGAACAGTGGAAACAGAGGAAAAAAAACCCTTTGTTTTTTGGTGGGTTTTTTTTGTTGTTGTTGTTTGCCTTTTTTTTTTTTTTTAAGCAAGCTGTCCCTATTGTTACTTACTGCTGTCATCTCGTAAGGTCAAAAGTCTCTCCGGATTTATTTTTTTTTTCCCTCCCGAATCAAGGTGGAATGATTTGAGGAAAACGGTAACTTACCCCTCGCTGTGAGAAGTGACACTGTGGGTCGGAGCTTGCTGTGCTCTAGAAAACAAAGTAAACGCTGGTTTCTGTGCGCAGCCTGTGGGTAAAAGGAGAGTAAAAATCTGTACACAGGTAGTCATATAAAAAATGGGATAAGACTCAACAAGTTTTCTGCATCGGTGAATGAGAACATAGTGTGGACATGCTCCAAAAATTTGAGCCAGCTTCGAATTCCAAGAGCATGACAAGGGGAAAGTTAGGGAATTTTTACTATAAAGCCTCTGTTTACATACAGTTAATGTACAACTATTATTGATGATCACCTTTAGGAAATGAAAGCCTTGAATTTTTGAAATGAAAGTGATGTCTTCAGTTATGTCCCCCCATGGGGATTTATGACCTCCTGGAGCCCTTCTTTGGGCTCTCCAAGGAGAGGAATACAATATACTGGGTATATATAGCAGCAAAAACAGCTGATCTCGGTGGGGCAAGATTACAATTTTTTCCAGCACATGTAACTGGGTGGATTTATATTCTCTTTTTTTTTTATTAGTAGCTTTATGTTTATTTTGGGGGATTATTTTTTTTATCCTGGAGCTGAAATTGTTTGTTCGTTTTAACAAGCTTGCTCAGCTCAGTCTAATGAAACCTTCCTGGGTGTTTAGTTGATGGAAAGCCCAGGTTTAGATATCAAGCACCTGCAAAATAAATGCACCCATTATCCTGCAGCTAATTGTCAGAATGACAGTAGTAGGCTGAACAGCAAGTCTTGGGAAATCACTTCAAATGGAAAAGCACAGTCCTTGGCATTCCAATCCCAAATCTCAGTTGGATATGAAAAGCTCTGAATTAAAAACCCATTAAAGAAGAAATCAGGACACTTGGTTTCAAAGGTTTAGTTTTAGGATTAAAAGCAAGTGGAACCTGTTTCATGCTTCCCTATGGTATAAGGAATTTCTCAGCACAAATAGCCAATTCTCTGAGGAATAGTACATTTAGTATTTTGACAGGGCATGAAGTAGAAGGATCCAGGGATCTTTAGCTGAAATGATATGTGGCAAATTACCTTGCTTAGCAGTAGTATCCACAGTTATCTGCAGATTTATGCAGGTGGCAAGGGGTCTTGATAAAACAATTGCTATTTATTCAGAGTTTACTGGGCTCTGGCATATAAAAGCCACAGTGAACACTGTGCCTGAGGCAGACAGACTGCATGGCTTGTTACTGTAATCCAAAATGTTCAGACAGTTCAGGAATAGTTCTAATAAATCCTAAATACCTTTATTCTAGGCTCAAGCTTTAATTGTCAGTTGCCTGAACCTCCTATTCTTTGGATTGCTAATGACTGCTCACGACACAGCATTTTTGTGATTCAGCTTGTGATGTACAATTTATTTTATCTGTATTGTCTTCCTTAAGGGAAAATCCACACCAGGAAAGCCTCTATTCTGCAAGGCAAGGGTTCCATTCTATCCAGGAGCCCAGCCAAGAAAACTTTTGTGGCCTACCACCTAGTTTTTACCAGCCACCCATCCAAAGCCAGTTATCACCAACAAAAACCCAGGACAGCCGCGAAACCTCTCCTATGAGTGTCCCCAACCTCCCATCCGTTTCCTCCATGTGCCAACCAACCATGTTTAACTACGAACGTCCAAAACACTTTATCCAGTCTAAGAATGTGTGTCAAGGGCAGCAGCAGCCTCCAGGACCCGCAGCCTCCGCGGAGTCGAGCAGAGAGATCAAACAGTCCTCCATCCTCATTCAGCCTCGCAACCCGAGCGGGCAGAAATTCTCCTCCTCGTCATCGCTGAGCTCTTCAATCACGCTCTCCTCGCCTTCCTGTAGTGCCCCCAAGGAATCCACATATCCCATCACTCCTGCATCTGCACAGTCTCCTGCTAGCTCATCATCTGGGCAGAGGCTTATACCCATGCCTAACCAATCCCCCGCAGCATTCCTGTGCTCAGTGCTCCCCTCGCAGCCCGACTATAACAGCCAAACTCCTTCTCCCATGGAACCTCAGTAAGTATACACAGCCTTCTAACCTCCCCCTGCTTCCCTCCGGCCTGGCCTCTCCCGTGCACTGACCATCCCAAATCCAACCACCCCACGAAACACCAGCTGGGGCCAAAGCCAATGGCACAGCTCCCACTGACTTGCCGTGTTCAGGGCAGGACTCTGCAGGAGTCGGGTTAGGAGGCTGAGCTTTGCCCCTGGTGACTGCGTGGGAGAGATGGGTGTCCATCAGGAATTAAACTGCACAGCTGTGTGGGTTTTCTGGAGTCAGTTTGAGTAGTTTAGTTTGATTTGAAAGAAATCTCTTAATTAGGGTTATTCAGAGCAGAGGATTGACACCCATCTCAAATTAATTTCCTCAACGAGCATGGCTTATGAATGGGGAGATGGGGGAAGGCAGTAGTACTTCCCACATATAAACAACTGGGAGAATTGTCTAGTAAGTCTCAGCAGTGTTTTCAGGTTCCACATCATGGTGAGACTCTACACTCACCTACAATACCCTTTCCATTAATCATACGTGCAAACAGAAAGGCAGCCACTTGAAAATATTACCCCTTTAGACCAAAGACTAAATTCTTTCCTGAATATGTATTATATCATTTTGCCTTTGGGCTGCAATCCAAATATCTCCCAAGGTCAGTGAGATCTCAAAGGGAGCTGGGCCTTGCCTTCTCACCAACTTGTATTCCTGCCAATATTAGCTGGAGGTCCTGGGGAAAGTCAGGGCAGAATATGCACAAACACTCAACTGGAAATATTAGAAAGGTGATAGGGGCAGGGGTCCTGCTGGCCTGGATATAAATCAAGGTTTAAGTGTCAGCTTGCATTCAGGTAACCTGAATGTTTCTGGGGGTTTTCTGAATCACAGCACTGTGGGAAGAGGGAAGGTAAGACAGACCGGGTGAGCTGGGGCTCTCAGGAGTGTTTGCTAAACTCCTGCAAGAGTGTGGGGCATTAGAAACACATGTGGAGTGACTGCTGGAGTTTGTGTGCATAGTGTGGGGTTGTTTGTTTCCATAGCAAAGGGTGTGGGTGCCTCACTATGCTTTTCAGATAAGCTGCTCTTAAATGCAACACCCGGAGAGTTGAGGAATTATTTTCCCAATCACGTTACTAATGGGCAAACAGGGACATGAGACATATTAATCTGTTGGCAAATTATTAAAGTTTTTAAGTTATAACTTAAGCAAGTTATTAAGTCCAAGCCGTGCTGGGAGTATTCCAGAATTATAACCCTTCTACCCTGCTCTAATGAGCAGAATTCCCAAGTGACAGGGGGAAGAGGATTTTCAATAGAAACAATTTCTGAACCCAAGTGCAGCACACGAGGGCTGCTCATCACAAACAGGGTCATAGATCCTGTCAGCACAGAGTGCTGTGACCTCCAGCAGACCTTTGCAACCCCTTTTGATGGATGCTCCTCTTTTCCCAGAATCTTTCAGAATCAAATGTACTATCCAACTCCAGGAGTTGATCATGTCTGTTGGCTATGGATTACAGGACCAGGATATGGGAGGGGCACGACACAGGGATGCTGAACAATGAGTGTTGTGGGAGGACACTCAATGACTTGGCTATGCCATGATGCTTCCCCTTAAGTTTTTGATACCCGGCCTGGCCCATTCATCTCCCAGATGCTTTATGGGTTCATTTGAACCACAGTTTTTAGGAGGCAGGTTCGCATTTTTGTGTGCATTCAGTGAAGCTGCAGCAAACAGCCCAGCAGGCCCACGGGAGTAACTTTGTTTTCTCTTCCTGCACGAGCAGTTACTCCCAGCCAATGTATAACAAACAAGCCAGCATCAACTCTATGCAGAAGACATCAGACCAAGAAATTAGAGGAACAAAAGAGGCCCTCATTCAGGACTTGGAAAAGAAACTCCGATGCAAAGACAACCTTCTCCAGAACGGCAACCAGGTAAGGGAAACCTGCTGGTTAAAGAGACATTTGATGGGACTCTCAGTAGTGCAAGCAGAGATGAGTTCTAGTACCCCAGAGGCTGGAGCCTCCAAACTGAGCTAAAAGGAAAAGGAAATGCAGGAGCAACACTGCCCAAACACCTCTACTCAGAACCTCAGCAGATCCCACGAGAGTTCTTTGAGCCATTTACAAACAGAATATTCTTTCAGGGTGATGTGGCTGAACTTTTCCATTAGAAAAGTTAAAAAAAACATCTCTTCCAACAGCAACTCCATTTCTAATCATGGGTCAGGGGTGGAGAAAAAGGTGTGGTTTAGAAAGACTTGCATCCAACCTCTTCATTTCCCAGCACCTTTTCACAGTTATTTTTGGTATTAGAATGCAAATAGCTGCTCTGGTGGGCCAGACTCAGCTCAGGACCAAGAAGGCCCTTCCCAGTAGAGGAGCAGCACATGGGCAGTGCATGATGGAAGCCTGAATGTGTGGCAAGAGAGATGGTTGCTGTGAGTGTGTCTGTGGGCATTTACTGTGGCAGCTGAATGTCTGCATCTCCCCTGACTTTGGTAAGGGATGTGTTGACTTCTGAAAGCCATTTGATACAGCAATGTGGCTTTGAGCTGCTATTGCCTTTCCCTCTTATCCTGCAACCAAATTAAGTCCAGGCTCAACAGAAAGGTGTGTGTTTAGAGCTGTGGCACAAATTTAAACTCTCAGTTGGGGATCCTGCTGAACATCATATCCACACACAACTAGAAACCCAAGGAGAACCCCTCAGTTCTGCAGATATGATTACACCCTGGCTTTCAACACTGGGGTTAACAAACCACTCAAAATCATTAGAACTTGGTGAAATATTGGAATATTTGAAAGCTCATTCTAGAGACTACCACCACATATGGTAAACTTCTTCGATTTCTTTTTATATGAACAGCAACAAATGAAAGAAATTACGTGAGCTTTTATCATAAAGTCTGTCTCCTATAAGAAGGCCTCAGCCTCAGCACTTAATTATTTATTCTGCAGAGGGGCAAAATGCAATCCTCTTTACCAAGGAAACCAAATCTGGGAGAAAAATTTGCTTACCAGTAGGGAAGCCCATTGCAGCAAGCTAGAGTGAACAGGTCTGTAATGTGGGAACCTTCCTGCAGCTGGAGGCAGACTGGTAAAAGCCCAGTGTTTATAGGTTCCATCTTCTTTCCCCTGAAGCAGAAAGGAGTTTTTTCATTATCATCAGTGAGAACACATTTGTGTGTAATTTTAAATACTGAAGGGGAAAACAAATAGGTTAAATCTGACTTAATGTGTTCCTAACAGGAATGTCCTATCTGCTGGGAGAAGGCTTGTTGTAGCAAGTCAGCTTTTCTTCCCATAGGAAGCCAGGCTAAAAATAAGGCTTATGCAATCACCACTCTGTGTCCTCCTCCCCTTGTCCTCCAGCAGCGTCTGACCCCACTGGCCAATCTCAGCCACACTTGATACAGACGTAAGGACTCAGGGTTATTAAGCCCTCACAGGTTTGGCTAAAGGTCTCGTGCTCTCTTCTAAAGAAAAGTCCCACAAGCCTCCCCAGCCTTTACCTACCCAGCAGACACACACACACACACACACACACACACGTCTTGTTCACAGCAGAAATTCAGCCCGAGTTTGTCCGCACGTCACAAAATCCAAACTCAAACTTTGTGGGCAGAGAAGTGTCAGGTGTTCTGGTGCTCAAGGGAGTAACAAACTCTTCTAAAGTAACCCAGCTGACAGAGCTTGAATTTAACTCTGCTCATTTTTATCACTGTGTACCACATCTATTTTGCAGGAACTTTCTGTTTCGTGCCTGAAATGTGTCCTTGCCTCCCCTACACTCAGCACACAGCATTTCAACCAGTGGATGCTGCACTGGCATAAAGTTCCCTCGTGCTTTCAGGAGTAGTGCTGCTCCCCTCTGGCTGTGTCTGCTTCTGGTGTGGCTCTTGCTTTTTTGGGAGCAGGGGATGCCAAGCATCCATCATGCCTGTAGCTCCACAGCTGAATGACTTGGGAAGTTTTCCCAGTGCTAACAGAGAGGTACCCTGGGACTTAGTCTGGCTTCTGAGGATGATGCCATCAGTTACCCATAAATAATCCCAGCAGAGAAAGAGGAGGAGTGGAAGGCCACAGATGGCATTAGAGAGGCTTTGATGAACAGGCAGTTTAATCTTTTCTGCATTTCAGTGCTGTATATATTGAGCTGACTTCAGTGGGCATCACAGACCGCAAACCCTCCGGGCCAGACGTGGGGCTTCTGTTCAGCTGCTGCTTTTATTGACAGCACCCTGAATTCGTGGCATATTAATGTGCTCTTACAAGCTGATCTGAAATAGTAAATGGACTTCTGACTAGAATTCCTCTCCACTCTGCTTTAGAGATTAACTTATGAAGAGAGAATGGCTCGCAGGCTGCTCGGACCAGTGAATGCTGCCTCTGTGCTGGAAACACAGAGTGAGGACAACATGCAGAATGCACAGGTAAATGAGGACCTGTCTCTAGAACAAGGATTTCCTGGTGATTGTGCTGTGACCTGCTCCTACCTGAATGGGGCAGAGATGGGGGTTGTTTGGTACCAGTGTGGGGAGGGGGCGGCTCTCCCTGGCAGAGCTCTGTACAGGAGAGATTTGGGGCTCTGGGGGGTGGTAGGAGAGGGGGGGAGAATTTAAGCACCATTCCCTTGCTGGGCCTGATCTGTAGGAATGACCTCTCCAGGGAGGAATTACAACAGCTGCTGCACAGCCTGGGACACCCTGGCTGTGACAGGCAGGGAGCAGCACGGGGAGGGATCCAGGTACCCAGTGCAGGCTTGGCCAGGAGAGCAACATTACACCTGTCACTGACAATGTCAGATAAGTGGCATTGGCTACAAGAGGTCAGGGCCTTGGGGTGGGATCAGATGGGCTTTAGCCCTTCTGGGGGTCTGCAGTCATTGAGAGAAAGCAAAGCAGTTATTTTAGCAGCCCACATGCTGATAGACAAGAATCTATTACTAATGGCATTTTCAAAAGAGTTTCAGTTGGAGACTTGCATCATTTGCTGGTTATTCAGGCCGGTTTGAAGCTCTCTTTGGCACTTCTGTGCTCAAAGTTAGTGGAAATGTCCATGGTATGGCACTGGGTACCTGTGCAGCCAAAGAAAACATCCCTCCTGCTGCTGCAGCAAAGAGCCAGGAGCAGGCAAACACCTGCCAAAGTGCAGTTAGCAAAACTCCTCCATGTAAGAGACACTTAAGATCACAGCAAGGGAGGAATACACAGTTTGAGCTATTTCTCCCCAACAATCATCTGGCAACAGTAGGCAAGAAGGGAAAATTATGGATGTCAGACAGCAAGGGAAGCCTTATCCTTTGCAGAGAACAAGGAAGCATTCAGTCAGAATAGGATGACTGACAACTTTTCGGCATGGGTGAAATGCTGCTTTAAAGAAGAATATTGGAAGCAGAGATTGGCTCATGTTTGGGATATCTTATTCCCATTGTTCAGTCTTATTTTTAAATTGATTCATTCAGCCTGCTGATTCCTCAGGAACTTAACTACACAGTCAGTTCATGTAACAGATCATTAGAATCATCAGCAACTTCATCACTACAGCATCATTTCACAAGACAAGTAGTAACTGTACAGAGTAAGTGAGCAGATCCAGGCAACTGCCTTTGGACTCAGCACTGAACTCAGTCCAGCAAAACCCTCGTCCATGTAACACTTCCCCTGAACTGAAGGCTGCTTTGTGCTTGAACTTTAAACCCAGGCTTAAATGTTCCTCAGGACTGGGCTGCAGAGCACAGAACCAAGCACTGGAATGGCTCAATGCAAACACTCCAGAAATTTCCATGCAGTGTTTGCTCTCTCTGACTCCATTGCTAAAACGAGGCGCTGGCAGCAAACTCTGCTGCATTTTCCAAACATCCAGGCTCCTAACAGGAATCAATCCTGGGTACTTTGGCAGATTTAGTCATGTGATTGTGGAGTTGTCAGCAAGCTTAGTTGGTGCTGTGATCTAGAAAGAAAAGTATTTTCCAGCTCAGCAAGTGTCCATGGCTGTTGGTACCATATTTAAGTGGGCACAATACAACGCTCCTGCCAGCGACTCCTCTTCTATTCCTGCTATGGGGAAGGACACTCTGTACTTAGCTCTCATTTTAGACACTGCCAGTAGTACTGCTCCTCTCTAACAAGGGTTACTGGCTGGCCCAGAGCCTCGTGTGCCAAACCAGACTGCACCTCTCACCTGTGCAGTGATGAGAAGTTCTGCCCTTCTATTCATGGCACTTGTCACTGTCATGGCAAAGCCTACGCTGAACACAGAGGGTGTCAGGTCCTGATGCCACTTCATTCACCTCTTGTCCCAGTGACTTCTGAAGTACAGTCAGTTTGCTTTTAAGCAGCAGTCAGTATAAAAACTTAAAATGGCTTCTTGTTCAGTTTATAGATAAATCTTTGTAAGTGAACTCACCTCTCCTCTTTCTCTTTCCAAGCACCAGAATGCAGAAAACGTCAGGCTGCAGGTTCCTACAACACATGTAAGGTAAAGCATGAACTTTATGCTATTCTTCAAGACTTTATTTCAAATGTTTCTAGGCAGTGTTAGTTTAACTTCACTACTTGTCCCTTTTTCTAAAGTAGTAATTACCAAACTTTCTCACTTCCTTTCAACTAAAATGCTGCTGTTTGTGGATGGTTGATGATGCCTATGATCTTAATCCAGTGAATTCTAAGCATAGCACTGAAGGTTTAAAAACTCCATGCACCTTGGGAAAATACTCTTTGTATTCTAGAAGGCTAATTTCTACTCAAAGCAAGGGCTGAGAATGCAAATGTTGAAACACAGCATGACAGAACACAGCCTCCACAATTCTTGTCAATTCTTTTGGATATTAGGCCAAAGATGAAGGTTATGCCTCTGTGTTGAATTGAACAACCTGAGCAAGAGAAATGGTTGCTCAAAAGCCACACCTTGCAGCTGAAAAACCAACCAGAACTGTAGTTTTGGATTCCTGAATGTGTCGTATTGGATTCCTAAATGTGTTGAGGGACTCCAGCTGCAATCAGAGCTTCAGTGTCATTTGTGCTACGGTAACTTTTACACAATTACCTGTTTCTGTCCCATTTTTAGGAGCAGACCATCCTCAAGAGGAGATGAACGTGGACATGACTCAATCCAGGAGAAGTTTTTCCAGCCCCGTTTCACACAAGTGCCTGAGGATGTGGTTATTGAGGAGGGGCGGTTCTGCAGGCTCGACTTCAAAGTAACACCAACTTCTCCCTTCCCATTCCATTCCCTCTTGGGGTTTGGGGCGTGGAGAGAGGTCTCTGAGCCCAGAGCACTAATGGCAGGTGGTGCAGGGTCTCCCTGTTTGATGTAAACCAAGAAATAGGAGATGGCCAAATGTTTCAGCATTTTCCCTTGGCAAATGTAAATGGAATTAGCTGCGTAAGAATACGGTGAAAGCTAAATATTGGTAAATGTGGATCACCACAGATCTCCCTGGGAAGAATGAATATTAATGCTCTGCTGAAAAATAGGCATTTTGGCAGGGAACCTTGTGCTTTGCACTGGGATTCCACTACTTCAGTGGACACATCCTGGACACACACCCAGTGAAGTCTGTCTAGGACCAGCCTGCCTTTAATGAGTCTTCCCTGAAGCAACTGTGCCCTTGCTGGAACAGACAAGGTTTTTATTACCTTAAAGCTGTTCAGCTCTTCACTGCTTTCCTCTCCCTCACAGGTGAGTGGGCTGCCCACTCCAGATGTGATGTGGTACCAGAATGGAAGGATGGTTCATCAGGATCAGTTCCATAAAATGATAGTGTCAGAAAAGGGATTCCACTCGTTCATTTTTGAAGCAGTCAAATCATCTGATGCAGGGGCATACGAATGTGTGGCTGTGAACCGTGCAGGAGAAGCATCTTTCACAGTGAAAGTGGAAGTAATTGGTAAGACTGAGAGCACTGATAATTACTTGGCAATGCCTTCCTCTCTGCATTTGGGACATTAAACAATTAAGAAGCAGAGGGAGCCCTCCAGACATTCAGGCTCAAACAATAACAAACACCTTATCTTTTCTAAGGCTATTTTAATAAATATATCTGAGATGCCACATTTCTTCAAAGCACTTATAGCAGGATATTTAGACATAGTGGGATGTCCAGAATTTAATTTAATTAATGTCGTTAATCTCTGAGGGTTGATAACATATATTAATTGACTCTCCTTCTAAAGTGGATTGTGTTTATTACACCCTTATGCTCCTGGGAATTGCCTGCAGGCTGAGGAGATGCAGTAAGGAACATGTGTCCTGCTGAAGTTAGCATTCTGAAATCTTAAAGCCTGAGTGTGATATGAGCATTCCACGCTTCCAGTAACTCCTCCTTATCTTTCCTCTTTAATTTAGCAAAAGAACATCACATGCCTCCAACTTTCATCTTCAAGCCACAGAGCAAAAAGGTTTTCGAAGGAGACACAGCCAGGCTGGAATGCCAGATCTCTGCCATCCCAACCCCTCGGATTTACTGGAAAAGAAACAACGAAATGGTACAATATAATACAGACCGAATAAGGTACCCCGCTGATGAGTTGGCCGTTGGTGTGTTAGAAAACAATAACCGGTATCTGTTAATTCAAATTTAAAATGGGCTGGTTTCTAAAAGCAGCAGGCTGGAAAGCTGGGCCTGCCCCTCGTGTGCATGGCACCAGGGGCACAGATCACTGTGCCGGGCAGGAGCAACCCTGAGAGCCTTGTTCTGAGGGCACAGAAGTGCCCAGATGCATGCCCCTGTGGAGAAGCACAGCTTTAGGACGGAAACGTGGAGTGTTTCCTCATGCTCTGAGGCTGTGGGGCTACATGACACCTGAGCTGTGTCACGATGTGAATCACTGGTGGCTCGTAACACAAAACACAGCATTTGTGTCTGCACAGTTTGCAGTGCCCTGCAAGAATTGTTCTGGGGCTTCCTCAGCGTGTAAACTGACTCTGATTTCAACATCTCCCCTCCTTCCCCCTCAAAGCACTGACACGCGAACACCTTCATTTTTCAGCTTGCTCCATGACAACACCGGGAGGATTTGCCTCCTGATCCACAATGCAAACAAGAAGGACGCTGGCTGGTACACTGTGTCTGCTGTCAACGGGGCAGGAGTGGCCACGTGCCACGCCAGGCTAGAGGTTGCAAGTAAGTACCAGGTCACAGTGCCACAAAAAAGTGCACCTGTATTCAGAACAGGCCCTCAAGATTAACCTCAAGAAGCTCAGACCGCTGGGAGGATTTCTTCCCAAAGATACTGAACTGGACAGAAGTAACTATCCTGTGAAAATCTCTTTTGTTTAGTACCAGGACACTGTGCTGTGTCCTTTGCCCTGTTTGAAGACTATAATTTGATTGGCACCAGGAAGGAGGGTGAATTTAAGTCTCTGGTGTCTGAGATATGGGCTTGTGTGTTAAATTCTTCCCAGGGGTTTGTTGGTTTATGCTGCAAATTAAAAGCAATTGGGTTGCTCTAATGTGGGTCTTGCTACAGTCTGGGAAGACACTGAAAGAGGCTTTTTTTATTCTATTCCAGCACATGCAAATAAGCCACTTCCAGCCCCAAAGCAGTTACGGGTTCGACCAACTTTTAGCAAGTATTTGGCACTTAATGGAAGAGGACTGGATGTGAAACAAGCTTTCTCACCAGAAGGAGAGTTTCAGCGTTTGGCTGAGCAGTCTGGACTGTATGAAAGTGATGAACTTTAACTGGAAATGAAGAGGAAAACTCACACCTATAAGAGACAGTTACAACATAGATGCAGTTAATTGGTGATTGCTCTAATTAGCAAAATACCTATCTACATATTTTTACTTTGACTCTTGCACACTCAGCTGTTCCCATTTTACCCTGTTAGATTTTATTTATATGGTTTGGTGACTATAACCATTAACTGAGTATTGCATTTGAACTATAAAGCCTAAGAAAGCAGGTTAATTAGTTTTTGCAAGCGTGGGTGGGGTTAGTTCCACCTGTGCTTGGTTACATGCTAAGGTAGATTGGTTTGTACTGCTTCTCTAATATCACTCGTGATAATATCAGAAGTCTGTACTGTCTGAATACTAAAACCAAATAGACTAGAGTGTTTTTATGAGAATAAATTAGAGGCAAATAAAATTTTAAATAACCAACATCAGCTGTGACTCTTCCTTGGTCTGTTAAAAGCAGCTTTCGGGTGTCTGGCATCAGCTGCAGCCTGGGAAAGATGGATTCTTACTCTGCTAAACCTTCCACTGGTCCCCTCCTCTGTCTGCTCCCACTGTCATTTGTCATCTGACATCTATAACCTGTTTAGTATAGACTAAATGCTGACACCCCCTTAACACTAAAACATGTCAGTAAGGCAACAGCAATATTTCTTCTCCTTGCACACTTGACCCAAAAGCTGTCCTATATAATATAAATCATTAAGGATACCATGTTTCCCCTCCTTTAATCAAGGAGTGGTTGTGACTTGTCTCACTGTTGAGATTCAACAAGCTGTTGATTTGAATCATCCAAGTGGTTTGGGTGCTGCTATTCACAGCCTCCTTGTTCAAAACAATACTAAACACCATGAAACCTGATTTTGCCAAACTCCAGCCAAACAAAACTGAAGATTTTTCAACTGTACTTGCTGTAAGAGGGTTGAACTAGCCTGAACTCCTCATAGAGGTGCACTGTGCTCGCCAGCAAACCCCTGAACTGACTATTAAAATCCCAGCAAAATCCTGCAGCTCTACCACCACACTTCTCCTCTGGGCTGCCCAAGTGATTAAACACTCCAAGACAACTCCCCTGATGCCCTTTTGCAGATTGGAGCTGATCAGGTGCAAACCAGTACCCAGTTTGTCCATGGGCTCCTTTAGAAGGTTGGAAGGTTCACATCCTTTTCCTGACAGACCTCTCTCTGTACACACAAGTCATAAATAACTGAGGTGACTTCAACCCTTTACCAGCAACGAGTGTGTCAGCTGCACCTTCACTCCTTACTCCACTTGTCACCCGCCCAAAAGCGTCACTTGGGTCGAGATGGCCCTGACTGCCCTTCCCAGCACAACTGAGTGACAGCTGAGATGGCAGAGCAAGGTTGGAAGCTGTTGTCATCCTCTAATTCCAGCCTGTGAGCAGCCCCTCTTTGCCCCTTCCCTCCAGTGAGGTTCAGCAGGGTGAGCACAGACATGAGTGACCTGAGCAAAGTCCCACCTCTGGGGTGATATCACAGCACCATGTGAACCCTCCCAGACAGCAACAGCCACAGTTACTAGGAGAGTTTGCTGTTGGGAGCAGCCCAGAATCACCAGCTGAAAAGAGGCAACAACACTTGCTCCATCTACCTGTATTTCCACACTTTTTTGGAAGACTCCCTGTGACTATCATTATTGAGTCTGACTTAGTCTAAGGAATGAATCTGAGCAAAGTAATAATACTTGAGCACAAAAATGGTTTTGAAAACATAACCAAGCCCTTAACGCCATGATCCTACAGTTAGTAGCAACCATGAGTGTGATTAGATGAGCTTTTCTCTTGTTCACATTGAGATAAACCATGGATTTGGTTTTGTGCCAACTTTATAGATGAGTGTTTGGCATGGGAAGTCGACAGCAGAGAGACAGGAAGAACTGGAAACAGCGAGCCCAGCTGAGCAGAAGCACATGTTAGTGTTCTTATCTCCTCTGACATCTCTGGAGAAATCAATTATAGGAGGCCTGAATTTAAATCACATGTTTATAAATTGGAATCGTGCTAAAACACTCTGGACTCAGAGCCAAAGGCCTGCTTCACACACTTCATTTAGCGCCGATACAACACCACAGAAGAACACGTGAACACGCCTCAGTAACAATGAACTGTGCAAACCAGAGATATTTCATTTAAGGCAGTGGAATAAGGTATTAAAGTAATAAACTGTCTGGCCCATGCTGGGTGAAATCCAGATTCACAAACAGTTGTTGTTTTGTGAATGTAAAAAGAAATGGGAATATCTTAAGGCTGCATATCTTGTGAGTGCTTCATGTAAAGAAAAGTGTTATTCCAAGGTCTGGCTTAAGTGGTCAGTTGCAAACACAGAAGAGCACAACAACTAACAAGGATTGTATAAAATAAAAGTTCAAGCTTACCTCAGTTCAGGTTCCATGAGCTGAGCTGCTTTGTTTTCCCATTTCTGATAGATGAAAATACACCTCAACCTCGTTATCCCCAAAGAACGGGGGATCCGTGGGCTGGTACAGCAGTGGAGGATGTATCTTCACCTCACCTAAATCAAGGCAGGAGAGTGGGGAGAAGTTGTTGTTTCTCAGGCAGAACAGCTGGCTCAGGAAAGGAACCCAAGCTGCATTAATCACACACATGTATTTGTATTTCATATCCATAAACCTCTTCTGGATAATCAGGGGAGCTCTTACCTTTACCACACGTGAAATCCAATTTACAAGGCATGGTGTTTCCATAAAGACACCAGGAAAGGCTGATCACCTCAGGCACGTGCAGCCACTTTTCTCAGGTAGCAGCTGGCAAGGCAGTAATTCATCAAAAATGCAGAAATTCAGTCAATGCAGGGAGCAGACTCAGATCCATCCTTTCCGTTTTCTTGGCAATAGTTGGTGTCTGGTCTGTGCACTGGTTGCTGATGGCTGTTGGAATAGATTTCATAGCCTTTTGCAAGGTCAAAGACTGGATTATTAGTCCTCATTATTACCAATATTAGAAAAATAAGGGCTGAGGTGATTTAAAGGGATGGTAACTAATACCAGCCCCCTATTTTTTCCCTGCCACTGAGGGTGCTCTCAGGTCCTCACAGACCTCCCACTCTGGTTCAGCACACAAACTCTTCTCTGGCCTTGCTGTCCACTGGCTCTGGCTCTGTGTCCTTCCTACTCATTACCCACCTTGTTGGTTGTAGCCCTAATCCTTGTAGGAAGGGAAGTGCTGCTGCACACCAGAGGTAACACAGTAACACTGGAATGTGTGTGGTATGTGACAGAGCACAAACCCAGAATTATCACAGCACAGTTACAAAAGATTGGCCAACAAATCTTGTATGTACACGTTATGGCAAAACACCTAAAAAGCTCAGGTTCTTCAAATCTAAGCAAGAATCTCTGAAGTCAATCTAGTCTTTTCTGTGTGAAATGACAGCCTGAAGAGAGGGCAGGGAGCTGCACTGGAATTTCACTGGCTTCTGCTTTCCTTCAGGATCCATCCTTGCCTCCAACATCTGCACTGGAAAAGTGTCCCTGCTAAAGAAGAGCTGCTGGCTGATGCCCAGGTCTATCCAGACTTCTATTTCCTTGCATCCTAGCAAATCCTTTACAACAACATGTTGTGAACATGCTGTCAACATCATCTTTCCTCAAATAAAAGCATTGGCTTGTGTTCCCTTCCTTTGTACTCAGGAATCACAGTGTTTCTCAAGCACAGCATAAATGCTCACTTTTACCTTTTCATGGGTGAGTTGCAAAGGTGAAGCTAAAAGGGAGAATCCTGTTTATAAGATTCCAGAAGAGTTTAAAATTACCTCCTCCTCATAAACACGGGTCACACAAATTCCAAGCTCATCTTAAAAAAAAAAAAAAATCTTGCCTGTGGGCAGCTGTTTCCATTGGAACAGCTGGGAAACCACCCTGGCCAAACAGCCTCCTCAAACTCAGCCTTATCCTAGACCCAGTATTAGGCAGGTATGACCTATACAGGCAGCCTGGCTGTAATAGTTGTAGCCAGGCACAATTTTGTAGCCAGAAGTTATGAAAATTTTTTAACAGCAGAGGAAGGCAGAATGTGTCTGAACTTGATTCAGAGTGGCTCCATGAAAGGACACCAAATTTAATGGCATTCTTACTTATAAATAGATCTGCTGATCTCTGGACAGAGAGTGAAAACTTCTCTAAAATTAGAGTCTACCTTTGTTCCTAACCAGGTGCTCTTGGGGCCAAACCAGTGGAGACAGTGCTAAAGAAAAGGTGGGTTTTATTCTTTCCTATGTTCTTAGAAACTGCTGACTGTATTTTAGAAGTTGCAGAATACAAAAGGAGTCACAGTTGTCCCCACTGTTACTTACAAAAGCTATTTCTCCACAGGATACTATTTTTAACACCATAGCAATAATAAAAGCTAGACTTATAAATAAAGAAAAATCACTAATTATGCCCCAAAAGTCAAATGGGAGCTTGCTCAGGCCCAGATCACACACTGAACAGCAGAGTGAGACCAGTGAGTTTTAGCAATGGTATAAAGTTGTGAGCTGGGCATTTGCCCAAATGTTAAACAGAAACAGATGTATGAAAAACAAACGAGTTTCACAGCAATCTATTGGGTCACAGGCTGCATCTGCAGCAAGAAGAAAGATTACTGCAGCTTCTCCTTGCTTTACAAAAAGTTTTTCAGCAGCCTCTGGTAGTTCTATAGCCAGGGTAAGTCTGTGCAAGTACTTCTACAACGTATTTTTTACAAAATTACTTCTACAAGAAGAAAGGGGAAAGCCCCCAGGCTGGCTGTAAACACCACTGCACAACAATGCCTGCCATCCCTCTTGGCTCTGAAAAGAAATGTGTATTTCTGTACCCTGACCTTTTCCAAGGGCCAAAAGGAAAATCCACATTTTAATCAGATGGAGAACACTTTTCTCCGCAGAGCTGCCCATCTCTTTTCCTGCAGGAGAGATTGTGCTCCTGGTGTCCCAGTCAGCTGTGCTGGCTTTGTCTGGGGTTTTTTATCCTTTTTTTCTTTTTTTAACCTCTCTGGTGTTCAATAGAGCCCTTTGGAGTTATCAAAGCTACAGGAAGGGAAAGAACTCAGTCACAGCTCAGAGCTACATCTCCACTGCAGAAATTCCAGCAGAAAGTGTGTGGGAGTCTGCTCTTGCAGATGATCTTCCCACTCCCAGGCAGCTGCAGCCGTAGGTGAAACCCTCACCAGTGACAACCTGAGAGGCAGAAGATCTACACAAAGTCAGTGATTTTAAGATATTTTAGGTGCTTTTATACCAGCTGACAACAGCTGCCCTCAGGGAGGGAAGAATTTAGTAGAGGGACTTGTAAGGAAAATTATTCAAGAGTGAGGTGGGACAATAATTTAAAATATTGTCACTCTTTCAGCACATCTTGTGGCTGCCCAGGGAGGGGGACAGAGACTGTAAGACCCTGTGCTTGTGAAGCATTTCAGGACTCAGACCCTTGGCAGCTGATGGATGAGCAGAGGAAGTTTGCAAATGCAAGTTTGAGGGCAGTGCCACCTCAAGGCTTCGTGGCTGTGTTTGTGTGTTCTGGGCTCTCCAGGCTCACAGGTCCATTGGGGAACAAACATCACTAAAACAAAGCTCAGGGAAATGCTGAAAAGCATTCACGAGGTGAAGGATGCTTCAGGCAGGAGGGCACAGCAAAATGTGTGAGCTCAGCTGGTAACAGAGACTGTTCACACAGGTTAAACAAAACCAAAGTCCTCCCTCCCTGGTTTTTTTTCTATTTCTGGATAAGAACAGCAGGACTGTTAATAAAGGTATAAAACACTGTTGGTTCTCTGTCTTTTCTCTGAACATTTCAGGTGCTGCTTTTACTCTCAGAACTGCCCAGCCCTGCAAATGCCTGGATGACATTTCTTCCTCTACCTTGTTTTGGGGCTGCTGTGAGACACAGCTGTGTGACCAGGACAGCAGATCCCAAGCACTGGCAGCATCCTGGGCGTGCTCCAAACCCTCCTCTCCTTAGCCAGTGATCCCTCCATCCACACACAGTCCCACACAGCCCTCACTTTCCCTGACTGCTTCCTTCGGTGGTGCATCAGCTGCCAAGGTTAACGCTTATTTCTCCACAATTCCCGTCCCAGACACCTGTTACCTTCAGAGAAAACAAGAATGAAATCATGCTTTCGGGAAAAATCCCAAATCTCTTTTCCTTGGACCAGGCAGTCCCAGGTGGAGGCACCAGAGGGCGCTTCGCTTCACCCTTGAGCCGGCCGGAATTCCCAGAACATCCCTTTCGTTCCTAAATCCATCCACACCCGTTGCCCGAGGGACAAGGTGCTATGAGAAGACCCGGGGTTCAGCACTGGGATGCAGCACTCCCTGCACCCACAGTCCCTGCCCCGGGGGAGTTCTGCTGCTGCACAGCTCGTTTGTGCATGACACACCATCCCCAGCCCCCAGGGCATCCTAAATCCTAGATAAGTCCTACAAGTTCTGTTTTAAAGCCCTGGTCCTGCAAAGCACTATCACACTACTACACAGTGTCTGGTCTCCTTGTGCCAAATGCCATTGTGGAGGAGCAGAGTCACAGAGAAGAGAGCAGACAGGCATTCCAGGGATCCAGGAGGATTTCTCCAGCCCAGCAGCACAGGGTACCCCTGTCAGGGTTCACTGATATTGTACTTTGGTCTCCTGGCCAAGCCGAGCCAAGCCACCCACTCTCTTCTCAAGGGACTGGTTTAAAATAAAACCCTTCTTCCCTTCACTTCCAAAGGGGTCTGGTTGCCATGCAGTACCCCAGGACACTTGTCCCAGAAAACAGGTCACCGATGACATGTTTATCTTGATTACTCAACAGCCTGAGAGCCCGGAAAGCAGGTGTGTGGCACCTCGGGCATGTCCAACCTTTCCTCCTCCTGGCAGCCCCTCTCCTACCAGGAGCCTCAAAATCTTTAGACAGTTACTCACCCAGAACTTCCCAAAAGAACTTTCAGACACCCCTTAACCTCTCCTGCCCTCCTTACAGCCTTGCCTGGCTTTTCCCTGCAAGCTCCATGCCCTGTGTTAACCAAGTGGCTCAGGCAAACCTGTTTGAAGAGGTCAAGCTTGGAATACTTTAGATTTGCACCATCTCAGAACTGGTTCTTCAGAAAAAAAAAGATTTGTCCCAGTATCACTGAGCTTTTTGCACCCTCAAAAACATGCTTCTCCCCCATTTTGACTAGTGGTGTTCAACATGGTTATTTTCCTCATTAAAACCTTCCTAGTTCAATGCACATAGATTTGCAGCAGTTCCCACCACACCACTATTGGAGGGAATTTTGTTTTCACATTAGCATGCTGATCACAGAAAATTTCTTTGAATAATAACAGAATTAAGGAAAAATGGGAGATTGTAGAACAGATCTGTAGAAACCTAGTTCATTCTTCAAGTCAAATGTTCTTAGAGTTTGTATTTTCCCCTCATTTTCAGAGAAAGGCCATGTGAACAGAGAGCAGGTTATTCTGTCCAAAGAACATGCCCAAGGCTGCTTCCACCTCCTCCCCCTCACTCACTCCCTCAACTTCCTGGTATTTCCTTATTCCCATTTACCTGCAGGGCCACACATCCACAGAGTCTTCACCTTCAGTTCTTCATCCCCTGACAGGCCTGAGGCTGAAGAAAGGTGGATTCTCACAGAATTCAACACAAGAGTCAGTTCGAAGGACCTTGAACACTTCTCATATACAAACTCACAACAATCTGCTGTGAAATAAAGCCTGGTTGAGAGGAAAAGCATCCTCTGGTGTGTTCAGCAGCGTGTGCAGTCAGTGTTTTCTGGCCACAAACAGCTATCACAGTAACTGCTGTGATACTGATTTCAAGGCTGGGAGATCATTATGGATACAGAGACACAATCAAACATGCTCAGCTGAAGGTGCATTAATTAGCCCAGTAATGGCTGATTCAGCTCTCAGCCCCATCTACTCCCAAACTGCAGCTGCTGGGGCAGGAAGGAGCGAGACTCCCGGTTTCTCCTGCATCATTCCCAGCAGGAGCTGAAGCCCACACGGCACCACGAGCCCAGCTGCCAGTTCAGATGGCAGTGGAGGAGAAAGCATGATGAGAAACAAAGATATATGACAATAAAGGTTAAGGTACTTTTATTATAAAAGTCTATACAATGAGCACCAGACATAGCAATGCAATTATATCTGGTTTAGTTATATATATTTCATATCTATATATCCATATAGATATATAGGTTTTGCTTTTACCAAAGTAAAACTGTTATATCACAAAATGCCTAGTTCTACCATTTATTTATTGCTCAACAAGGATGGCACAAAACACACTCAGCATTAACTGTTGCCATGCTTATCTACTATACTGAATAAACAGCCAAACACTGCATAACAAACACAAAGCAGCTGTTAATTCTGAATTGGAACCAGTCTGATCACTCACTCACTTATAAAAATATTGGAATCATATAGATTTAAGCATTATAAAGGAGGAATATATTATTTAAAACATTTAAATAGTGCATATTGACATTTTGCATGTGGTATATAAAACACAAACATTCATGTACAACACTATACAGTACACATTAGTTTCAATGTTTGGATACACCCGTGTCTGCAGACTGATAGAAAAGGAACTGAAGTGTACATTGCACAATGGAACTGAATAAAATTGGTAAATGGTCTCAAGACTAGTTTAACCTCATAATTCTCTAAGGTCCCAGATCACTTTGCAGGTTTAAAAAAAAAAAAAAAGAAAAAGAAAAAAGGCATACCACCAGTGCTCAATAGTTTTAGTGCTTTTTTTTTTCTGAATTCCAGAATTACATGCCTACAAGCAGAGTAAAACAAACCAAGGAGTATCCTACAGTACACAAATGAAATCTGAGCACTAAAAATCCTACTTGCAACCTATTTCATATGCTTCATGACAGAACAGCAAGTCTCTGAGGTTACATGCGAGCCATTTCTTACGTCGTGAGAAAGTTCGTTTTTGGTCTTTCATAAAGCGGAGTGAATTCATAGCTATGTTGATACCAGCCAGTCATAAAAACATGCAGTTGAGAGGAGGTGCATGCAAAACGTGGCCACAATCAAACTGATACACTGAAGAAAAAAAAAATAAAAATAAAATTTGAGAAAGCACCAGCTGAAAATGAACATTTTGATTTTGCCAGCTCGGAAACGGCCGTGTGTGGCTGCTGCAGAGCGTAAAGCCAGTAGCTAAATCATCATTCAGCACAGCAGATGTGATACTCAGAACATTATTTAGTTTCAACTCTGAAGCTAAATCATGCAAGGCCCATAAACTGTGTTGCTTACATCGTAAGGGTTAGATAAGTTATTTTTATTCTCCAACTGTAAAAGAAAACCGTGATAAACAGCAGTAATCTTTGCACTCCCGACCGACGCTCAGCCTGTGGTGCATGTTAACTACACTGATTTTAGCCCTTGACACCATACTTATTTCAGGTACAGTGGGATTTTAACTGTCCTAAGCCAGCTCCTTTCTGCTGGAGCTACACCAGTGTGAGTGCCATCAGATTTCCCATACACCAAAGTGTTCTTTGTGTTCCTCAAATCTTCTGAGAGCGGAGGTGCGTTATCCAATTCAGCCAAAACACTACGTCACCACTGGGTGATAAACAACAACCAGGAAAAAAAAAAAAAGAAAAGATCAAAGGAACACCAGTAACATAAGTCCTGTAGGCAGCATGTGATTGAACTTTTCAGTTTTCCAAGTTTTAAAAGCCACTAAGCAAAGGTCACTTTCTGGTTCGTCCACTGTCATCTTTACCAAGGAGGAAACGTGACCGCTAATGAGCAAAATCCATAGATGTTAATTATTACTGTGTATAGGTGCAATTTAGAATATCAAAACCTAAAGTTGTTCCACAGCAGTCCTTTGAAAGGAATTTCAGTCTGTTTAAGTGTTCCAGGAATACGAGCTGTACCTTTAATTTGCTGATTTTTTTTTCCTCCCCCCGTAATAAAAAAATAGGCAAGAGGAGTAGTTCAGTGTAGCATTATGATAATTAAGAATTTCTTCAATAATGCAAAAAGTTGGTAATAACAAAAGTCTCAAAGTTCTTGAATGCTAAAGTAAAAAAAAAAAAAAGCTATGGTTGTTTTGGAACAAGATGGATGCATCTGGAATACAAAACTTTGATGGAAACTGTGTTTGCTAAAGTTGGATAGAGCAGTCTCAGAAACCTTACTTGCTCTCTGGACAGGACCTGCTTACCTTTCAAACATGTCCTAGTGGCACCACAATAAAGTGCACAAACTGGATTCTTTCAACAGTGCATGACACATGAACACAAGCACCCAACAAGTACAGGGGTAGTATATGGAAACACCATGTTACTCAACAGGTTGGAGGAATAGCATTTAAATGGATTTTGAAGAATCTTGTTTGCTGATAAGGACTTCCAACAGCCTCAGTTTGGCTTTGATTTTCTTGTACTCCCTGTACTCGTCAAGCATTGGGACCCGATCTTCTTTCTGTACGTTCCTGGAAAAAGCAGCACATCAGAATTTCAACTAAACCCTCCATCCTGCAGCAAGGCAGACACAAAAGCATTTTTGTCATGAAATGAAAACACTTTTGGCAGCTTGTTTACCAATAATAGACACTAAAATATATTTTAGTTCATTGCCATCACCTAAAAAAGTGAATTGTAAAACCCAGCAGCATTTATTCAGCACGAGTGCTGCAGCATTGTGTGCTAATTGTTGTCTAAAGCTCTTTTGGGGTTTTTATTAACAGGACATGAAGGCTTTGATTTCAGATTCTGTGTACAGATTACAGAAAAATACAATTTAAGTCATTTTTATTGTATGTAGAATGACCCACAAATTGACAGCAGGGAATTATTCTTATTTAAGACTGGGGTATAATGAATTAATCTAATAATCTTATTAACCTCATTATTTGCCATTGAAGTCAAAAGGAGTTAAGTGCCAAATTCAGTAAGTGCACAGTGAAGCCACATTACTGGAATTTGTGTGACCAATGGTCCAAGAGTTTGTAGTTTAGGAGAAATACTGGAGAAAGGATAGTTAAGTGAGAACATCTGCCAGTCAAGTGACTGACCTCTTAGGAGTGTTGTTAGTTTTCTTCATGAGGTGAGACACCTCAAAAATTGGGCAGCAATTCAATCCAATTCATGACAACATATATTCAAATAAGAAGCCTAAAATAACTAAGCAATACAAAGAAGAATAAAAATTATATAACCCTTTTTGGTAAAGCAAATATCCACTGTCAGGACTGACCTACTGGAACAAGGGAAAAACAGACAAATTTACCTGCCCTATGTTAAAAAAAAGGATGAGGGTTTTTTTAATATAAAAATTTAAGTATTTTTAAGTATTTTTAAATGCTAATTATTTTTAAATGGAAAAATCTCACTTTTCCCATTTTAATTACTGTGCTTTACAGACTGCAACAGAGGAAGCAAAATCCAGGAGCAGGCTTCCTCCACTGTTAAAAATACACGAAGTTATCTCCTTCAGGAGATTATTCATAGCAAAGATCAAAACAGATCAGATTCCATTTGGCAACACCCATAGAGAAAAAAAAAAAATACTTGGCTGCATCATGAGGCTGCTGCCCAGCATCTGGTTTTGTGCTAAACAAACCTTCCATTCTGCTGATAAAACTCCTCTTCAAATTCTCGTAATGTCTTACGTAGCTTCTTTTTCTCAGCTCTGGCTTTCCACAGTTGCTCCAATAATTCAGGCCTAAAAATTGCAAGAGAAAGAAAAATACTGTTGGCCATACAATAGAATTTAAACTCCTCAAAAACAGTTGAGCTAGCTGCACTAATAATTCATGTGTCTGGCTCAGAAGGAACATGCTGTCTGTCTGATGGTGAAATATTGAGATCAAACTGCTATTAACCAGCAGTTAATAAAGGGCTAAAATTTTCTGCTGTCTACACAGCTCAAGGCTGAAGAAGGTTTAGAAGATACTAAACAATTCACTGAATACAAAAAGATCTTAAGACACGTCAGAGCAAAGAACACTCTTCCAATCCAAACATTTCCTGAGAAACACTGAACATGTCACTCCCTTCCACCCAGCATCACAGATTTGGTACCATGACTGTCAGTACAATAATTGCAGCTCCTAAAATTAAATCCTCCATACATGGAAGCAGCTCGGGTGCTGGACAGCCTCAGGTCCCGGGTCAGCTTCTCTTGACCATCTTCAACGTCAGACTCAGAGTTTTCAACTGGGCTTAGAACGGGCTGGGTTTGGGCAGCAGTTTTTAAGATATCATTCAGGTCTGAAGACAAACCATCACTTTCCTCCTCTTCTTCCTGAAGGTCAAAGCAGAAGTACAACATAAATATGACGTACTTCAGTTTCCTATTACAAGTGCTGGGAAGTATTTTTTAAAAGAGCACTGGACATACCTTAATTTCTTCAAAAAAATGGGCAGTTTCACCTTCAATAATGGGCTGTAACATCTGCCCCCGCCTCTTGGTTGATGGTGACCCCTGCAAAAATGGAAGTTTGTTTCATTACGTGCAATTAGACGTCAAAAGCTGTTTGAAGTCACAATTTTATTCAAATCACCCAATACCTAAAAGTATTTCCTCTTTTAGATGAATAAGACTGCAAACGTACTTACAAAGCACAAACAAAATAACCACACAACCCAAAAAGCTCAGATGCCCAAGGTATCCTTGACATAGAAGTAAATCTTGAAGCTTATTATCTATGCAAAAATACTCTTCTTTGGACTTAAAAAGCACTTGCTCTCTCCATGTTTTGTAGAAGATTCATAAAGCACAGTGACATCTCTGAATTTCATATTTACTCTTGTTCCTCCCAAATCACACCTCAGTTACTCAAGGCCAGAGCTGGTTTTCATCTCCTGCCAGGCATACACTGGGAATAATACTGCCAGGTTCTTTTTCCAGACCACTCTGAAGCCTGGCAGTTGGAAGTGTGATATTAGAGATATCTCTTGCCACCTCAGAGACAAAATCCTTTGAAGTCCAGCCTGAGCCAGGTGCCCCTGTGCTGTGCAGGTGTCCCTGTGAGCTGCCTGTTGCTCTGCTCATCTGTTATCCCTGGACAGCAGGAGCAATTCCAACAGATGGACTCTGAACAGGAGAAAGGTGGAACATAAAAGCCACACAGACAATGACCTGTCACAAGACTTTAGTTCATGAAAGGTAAAGAGTTTCCTGTTTCTCTGGATGTTTCCATACAGCCTTCAGTGCTGTGGAACCACAATACCATAGGAGATATCTCATGGAATCAACTGTCATATAAACCAAAAAAATCCATTCTTGAAATACCTGGCACTCAATACACCTACCTAGAACTACCACTGAACAACCCTTGGAAATGAGAGAGCTCCCCATATCTCTTACAGGTTTCAAAAGGCCTGTGAAAAATATTTTACAGATGTTGCCTACAGCACAGATTAGGAATCATGTTACCAAGGTCTCTTCTGGTGGGCTATCACCCACCCCTTTATTTCACAGCCAAAAAAAATAAAAGAACAACTATGATATAGTCATAGGGCTACCCAGAATGTAAAATGCATCTCAGCTCAAGAGTCAGATTTTTGAGGTGAGAGGTGGGATAAAGCTCAACCAGTCAAGGGCACCAGCAAAAACCTCTGACTCACCAGTTACTGAGAAATGCATTGGTGTTTAAGAGCAACCTGTGTTTATGGAGTTCAAAAAGCCCTTCAACTTAAATATGACTGTGATGCAAATCATGTTTTTCTTTAAAAGTAGCCACCAAAAAAAAAAAGAAGTATATGCAAGAAAGGCAAGGTCTTGACCTGATCCCTTTATCTCAATGTACTTGGTTTAAAGGGGAGAGCTAAGAACTGTCAGTGACAATGTAAACAGCAGATTAAGTTCCTGCTGAGTAAGCCCAGCTACTCAGAGAACTGTCTGTATGCAAAGAGATTGTCTCACATCAGCTATGCAGTTCCCTTCCTTCCAAAAGGGTCAATAGGCAACATCAAAACAGGTATTCTGCAAGTCTGGGTCAGGATGCAAGGTTTGCTCAGAGCTCACACACAACAAAGCCAGCTGGCTGTCACTCCCCAGCTGTTTTACAGGTACCATAAACAAGGTTACAACAATTTCCTTGCACAGTATGAAAACTTTTCTTCCTTATCTCTCACAAGACCACAGAGAGAGGAAAGAAAAGAAGAGAGAGCACTGCAATTCAGGAGGAAATGAAGTGAAAACACAATGAAAAAGCACAGATGTCGTACAGATGCTGCAGGCGCTGGTAACACGTCTCACTCTGGGGAAGCATGAAGGAATGAAATGGTTCTGATGGCCATCCTGTCACTCAAGCCTCTGCTGACAGAAACCTGCACTGCAACTGGTGTTACTATTCTGGGCAGGACTAAAAGTACAGTATGTGCTGTGCATCCATACCTAGCACAGAGACTTGGGAATGTCTCAGCCACAGCAAGTTAGCACAGCTCACTTAGTTCCACCGAGAACCATTTACTTCCCAGGAGCCACCAAGGTCACAGACAGCTTGGAACTGCCCTGTTCTCAGCAGTAAATCAAATGCCTCAAGTACAATGACAACATGGTCTTATATCTTCCACAAGAAAGATGTTTTAGGGAACACTGTTACTGGCTCTTCTAAATGCAGCCTAGCAGTTCAGGAGTGGGAAAATAAACAGAAATAGCATTTGTTTTACTCACAAGAATAGGAGTAATGCTTGCTCTAGTTAACATTTGTTTTACAAGTCTGTATCTGTCATAAAGTGGCTTCACAATATGTCTTTCTTCTCTAGTAACCTAAAGGCAGAGAAACCACAGAATTAATTATACCAGTCACTAAATAATAGACAAGCAAACACAAAGCAGTGTGCTTCTCCTGCCAGGCCACGTACATTCCAAATGGGAACATAAAAACTACCTCAAACTGTGTGTATGGAATGGGGTTTATGCAAATAAATGGGAAAAAGGGGCTGCTTTTTCATTCTCTCTTTTCTCACTTGCATTTTTCAGGAAAAAGGTTTAAACTCTTCCTAAAAGTTAGGGGAGCTTCAGAAGAAGCAAACCCTGTTTTTAAATATCCATGGAAAAGAGGCAAAAAAGGAACCAAGAATTGAGGGAAAAATGTGTGCCTGGCAATGATGATGGTTCTACAGAAATGACAAGGGAAAAAAGAAAAAGATGAAACTGTAGAAAGAGGGGTGGGAACTGCCTTTTCTGTTTTTTTGTGAAATCCAGAAAAACAATTCTGGCTTTTTCCCAGGAAATTCGATAATCTTGTTTATTTTTAAGATGTCTCTTTGCCTCACAGACATATAAGGCATCAAATAACACCAATCACTTTGCAAACTCCGATAACCTGATGATTTGTGAAGAAGGGGCCTATTAATACATACTTTTTTCTTTTTTTAGAAGTCAATGCAGTAAGTTCCTCAGATGCCAACATGGAGGCCAATAGATACCTTTGTGTTTTGGAGAAGGAAAAAGAAGAACCCCCACACCAGCATTAAATTCTGGTCTTAACTACTGCACAAGAGTTACTGTTGTCTACACATACAATAAGAGAGTTTGAAGTAAAACCAAGTATTACCGGCCGTCCATGTTGGCTTTCATAATACAAGAGGCTTTTCTGGAGAGATGTTTTCTCTTCTACCAAATGGTCCTTTGTCATTTTCTATCAAGAATAATTAACATTTAATCAAACACAAGTCACTTTAACTGCTTTTCTACATTACCAGCTATACAGATGCCTCAGCTAAACTTAGCTTAGTTAATACCACACATCCCACCTTCATCCACCTAAATATTGTCAGCACATACTTGTAAATATTTTGATAAAGAGTGAGCAAGGAAAATGTGGTTCATCTTGATAATTTCCCCACAGAGCCTGAGATACTAGGGCCTGGCAAAGGGCTGCTAGAGAGAGGCATCATTTTGCTGATAAAATGTTATCTGAAGTGTCTGACAGGGCTCTATTTCCCTCTCTTATTCTCTTGGAAAGAACCTATCCCATAACCACAACCTCCTGCTTACTTTTATATCTTCTGGCAAACATCTCTCCACTCGTTTTTCCTTTAATCTTTTCAAGATGAGTTCCAGTGTAGCCTCCTTGGTGGGCTTCTTCTCCTTCTGCACAACCCGCATCTCATCTTCATTTTCTTCATCCTCTTGGTCAAGAGAGGAACCAAAGCTTTTTGGAAGAGTGTTACTTCGTGGACGTGGTTGAGGTATGAATTCTCCTTCTGAGCTCCTCTGTTTTGCATCTGGAAAGGAGAAAAATTGCTCAATTCAAAGGTTTAAAAGAAGTAACACTCTCGGTTCGTTTAACTGCAAATACAGGAGCACAGCAATTTGCCAAGGCAAAGTTTGTCTCCTAATGAACTAAAGCCACAAGAATCATTTGATTTTTTGAATAGTTCAGAATGTAGAAATGAAACATTTTTTAGAGTCCTGTGGAATTTTACTGAATGACTTAGCTGTTTCAGTTGTAAAAAACCAGAAACTGTAGCATCTCTTACCTTTTATTTGCTTTCTCAATTTGGTAAGTTCAGTCATCCACTTTAAAACTTTTGGATTGGCTGCAATATCACTATAGGAGGGCTGAAAAAATACAAATAAACTACATTTTAGAACAAATACACGAAATCTTGTTTATAAATACTTCTTTCAAGATTTGGTAATATTTGACAGTGAATGTGACCAGATGCCACTCAGTATCAGGTCAGATCTCAGTGCCAACATAAGGGAAAACACTTGTGAAACTAAAACTGAAGCAATATCAGAAGTTGAACCACAGAGTGGTAAGACACTTCTGCTTTTCCACATCTGAAATCTCCTTAGTCTCAGTGCATAAATGTCACTCTGGCTCTGGCATTATGGCACATTTTCAAGTATTGCTGTAGCTCAGTTCACTTTTGCAGACAGCAGTGTGTAACAAAATTCTTCTCACTTGTGAGCCCCCAGTTATTCACTGATGGACTACAAGAATCACTTAGCCCTGTCATGCAGTCCTTTACACCCTGAGTGAAAACAGAACTGGTAACCTACCTTGCTGTTTTTCTCTTTTTCAAACTGTTCCTCAAATTGCTTTATTTTTTTCTGTAATTTCTTGACAAGCTGATAAGGTGTCTTGTCTTCCCTTTTGTCATCTTTTGAGCTAAAGGATGCTCTTCGTGTTCTGTATTAAAAACATTTTAAAAAATGTCATTTAAATAATTAAACGAGTGCAAACAACTTCTATATTTAAGTAACAGGTGACTAATTTCATTTTTTTCCTCTAGTTCACACTCCATTCTTTTCAAGTTTTCAGAGCCATTTACTCAAAGTTCTTTGAGCTGCTGCCTTCAAGATGTGATGTGTTATTTTTTCCTCTCTAATTTCAGTAACAGAAAAACAGCATTTGAAATTCAAGTGTAGTAAACTAATGTACCATTAATTGCCACCTTTCTGGTGGCTGGGCTGTTTACCTAAGTGAGAGATACTCAGCAGTTCTTTAAGACTTCTTGGACACAGAATAAAGCCTAGGATAGAAGCTACCACTGAACAATTCTTGGTAATTAAACAGCTTTACTTGACTGTCTCAGGCAAGTTATTAGATACTTACCTAAAAAACATCCACATCCTCTGTTGGTCTTACTGATAACTTTCTTAAATCTTACTAATAGATTTGTAGAGCATATGGTTCTGGTTTTATATCATATTTTGCACTTGTTCAGCTCCTTGACATTTGCTGCTTTTGCAAAGCCTTTTTATTTCAAGACTGAGACGAGAATTTTCTAGTACACTTATTACACAAGGTGCCTGAAAGATGCCTCAACACAGCCAGTGACATCTAGTTCAAGACATTAGCAATACTAATCTAATAATCTACTAGTGTAGATCCTTATCACCTTCAGAATGAGGAGAACAGCTGTTACACCAGCACTTTCCTGCAGGTCACTCTCTACATCATTTTAACAGTGCTTGTCCATTCTCTTCTGTGGCTCACTGGAGAAAACTTGGGCAAGTATTTTTGGCATCAATAAATCTGTCAGACAGACAACTGGACACTCTAAACTTGGTCTTTCCTGTTCCAGATTTTCCCACTTTCATGAGATTATTTCTTCCCTAATGAGCATGGGAAGTGTTCTCAAATTCCCTTTCCCAGTAATAGCAGCAGACAGTGCAGGTCACAGGTTAGTTACAGTTTTGGAGGGTCATCCTCCCCAGTGTCACACAAATAACTTGCAGCTTGTTTAGTGACAACTCTGCTTTCATAAACGAAAAGGAAAAAAACCCAGAGCTTACATAAAATCATAGACCAGTAAAGCCTGGAAAACAAAGGCTATAAATACTACCTTCAGCCCAGGAAGTGCCATCACAGCTGGTTGTCAGAAGCCCTGACCAAATGCCAGGGAAAAGCCTGCAAACCTGCCCTATTTTTATACTCTTTCCCTCAGCATCTGTCAGTGGCCACTTGGAGAGATATGATACCACCCCAGATGAACCTCTGGCCTGACTCACTCTGGCAGTTCCTGGGCAGGCAGAACAGTCAAATGGCCACATAATGCTCAGCTTGACCTTGGTCTGCAATTAATTCACGTCATGAAAAACCCACGAGGTTCTTAAACTGCTGGGGTTTTTTTATCCTGCCAGTAACATCTCCTGCCCCCAAACCCACTAGGCTGCATTAAAATACACACCTAACAAAAGAAAGTGCTTTGGATGAAGAATCTAACGTTTCTGGATCGTGCAAGAAACGCTGGCTTTGCCCAAAATCCAAACTCCGATGTGACAGTATGGGATGACAGTCCTCTTCCAAGGGATGATTAGTCATCCTTCCAGCCTGTGGGGAAAGCTGAGCTTCTCCAGATTCACTGTCTTCCTGCCAAGATTTGAAAGCAGGAAATGGATCTAGAAGATAAAAAAAGGACACAAAATGGTACTTTTCTGTTAACAGAATTATAAACAAGAGTCAAAAGGAAACAAAAAATGAGTACCCAATGCTTAGTCTTGTATGCTATAGAGGATGTGGTGTCAATACACAAAGTGAATAAAAACATTGAAATACGTCAGAAAGCTACAAATTCTGTCATATAACTGAAAGAAAAAGGTACTGAAATGAAGTATGCACACTAGGATCCCTTTTTCAAAGTGTATCTTGGGAGTATGCATTTCTGAGCAGTTCAACAGTGTAAAAGAGCCTAATTTATGTATCAGAAATCCAAAATTAGGAGAATGTATTTATTGTCCATTGCAACATTTTGCTGTGGAAATTGGTTTTCATACCATATGCATGTACTGGGAAAGATTGTCCTCTTGGTTCTGAAGAAGGTAACCCTGACAGTACCTCTTTAGGTACAATGCCCATCTGCTTAAGTCTTTTAAAAAGAGTGTTGTTGGGGTTTTAAGATTAAATCTATCTTGACACCACTGAGAAAAAGAGATTTCTTAATTTGTGGAAGGTGATTTTTTAGGAAGGAGATTCCAAAACAATCAATCCTTTCAAATCCCTATGAAAAGTTCATCCCTAACATCCCTTACAATTCTCTGACATAGTTTTCTTACTGTCTAACAAAAAGCTGACATGGTCTTCCAAGCACTAGAATTTAAAATCCCACCCTCCCTTTCTCCTTTCAAAGTGCTGTCTATATTTTTCCAGTTCAAATCAGAAATTTGAAAACTGGGTTCAGAGTGTGCAGAACAACAATAAAACCCACAAATTAATCTTTAAAAAAAAAAATAACCCTTGTACCTGCTTTCCATCGTGTATTTACTAAGTATGATTGGGATTTTTTTGTCTCATTTTTCAGCCATGATCTTGGCCTGTTTGCACAGCACAAGATACAAGAAGGGGACCTTTTTGAATCGACAAAAAAAACTGCAGATCAGAATATTCCCAAGATATAAGGGACAGCAGGTGAAGGGTTAGTTAGAAAGCAAACCATAAACTATCAAAAGGCAGATAACTGAACGTATGGCGAACCATACTTACCCTCCCCTTCTCTCTGCAGATGCATTGTTTTGAAATCAATGAGGGGGAAAGTGATAGGGCATGGCGCTAATAAATGAAAAAGAATGGCAAAAATACTAAAGTGAACACACAGCACAGTCAGAACAAACTATACATAACATGTAAAGCAGGAAGATACAGTACCAGGGAAAAACATCCCGTCTTTCGGGCCAGGCCCTGAGCACTCTCAGCTTCCAAGGAATTCCCGTGGCAGGTAAGGATGCTCAGTCCTTGGCCAATTGGAATTTTTTACTGAAAAGGTTTATAAAGAACTGATACAGGAATAGTAAACACTTTTGGTAGTTTATTAAGAGTTTCAAGCATCCTCACGTGAACAAAGGACAAGATCTAAATAAGTTTTTGACCAGAGTTTGCAAATAATAAAGATGGTGGTGATTTTCAAAAAGCAGGGCAAATGCAGAAAAAAGTACTTAGAAATATAAATTAACCACTCTGCATTTTTGCCTTAAACCAGCAAGCATTTGGTGTTCATTTTCATGTTCAGTTTTCTATTAGATGGGTTTTAATAACCCAAATCTTGTAACAAAATTTGGACTACTACAGATTTCCCAACAAAGTCACTCTACTTCAGTGGAATGCCACAAGGACTTGCAGTGCCTTGGAAGGCTGAGATCCTAATAACCATCCTAAAAAGAACCCAAGAATAGCCAAAGTTAAAATATCTTACAATGAAGTAACACCTTGCAAAAGATCATGATTTAATACCAAGAAACTTATAATATAAATGTATATAATATGCTACTTTCTTTTCAAAGGAGGGGTCATAAAGTAAAACCAAAGCAATTTTTATGAACAGATTTAAGGAAATAATGAAAATGGAAGCCACAAACCTTCTGAGAATATGTATTAAATCAGATTAGCACAAATAGTGGATGCAAAAAAATGTAATGTGCAAGTAAAGCAACTAATGTAAATAAAACACCGAGAACATAAACAGGGTTTTGATGATTTTTTTTTTTTTTTAACTTTAGACAGTTATTAACTTGGGCAAGAAGAATGAAAATCTGGACTCAGTGTCTTGGGATGCCTGCAAATCGACCTCTCTGTGCATGACATTCCCTGAATGTGCAGTTTGCTGGGGCTCAAAACCACCAAGCAGCAAATACTGTACAAATCTAATGAAGTTGCAAACCTCATCATTTGTAAAGTGGTTATAAGGGCAGTATGGATTCATGAAGGCAATTAATTTGGAAAACAGTCAACACCAGTGACAAATTATCAATAAAGTTACCACCACTTGAGCTTCAGGACAAAGCTGTGTGTGCTGACACACAGCTCTGAGCTGCACTGTCAGAGGACACACATCCAGCTTCACTTTACTAATTCTAATATTTTTAAACACTGCCACCAGAAGTTCAGTGCATTCTTTGTTAGGAGTGTCTTACCAACACTTGACTGTGATAATTAAAGAGCAGCTTGGCACTGGAACAGCCTGTTGGAAGTCAAAACCTTGTCCCTGCATAGTCCACCTGCACTGCATTAATCAAATTGCATTTGCAAGTTTTTCAGACCAGAAGCAAGTGGACTGTGGCCACTGCACTGCCAGTGACAGCTCAGAGTATTTTAGCACATTATATCTCTTGTATTTTTCAAGGTGCCATGACTTCAAATATCAACACCAGGCAGAGGAAATGGGATATAAGGTACACATAAAAAGAAGTATTTTGAAAAGAAGATATTGATGAGAGTGTTTTGCTCTGGTTACAAAGGGCTTATGGTCTGTTTAAGTAAAGCAACAGTCTAACCAGCTATTACCAGACATTTGAGCAACAAAATTCAGTAAAGTCACAAGCTCAGGGGTTTGCTAAGCCTGGAAGGCCATGAAGAATAAGGTCAAAAACATAAGGAACCCTGTCTGAGAGAAAACTATGTTTCAAATATGTTGTTTTTCCTAAAATCCAAATAGTGGAGGGAGAAGAGGCACTGAAATAATATTCATCTGCAACTTTAGCCCTTATTTAAAAATTTAGAGCTGTTTCAAGTTGTCCAATGACATGAAAACCAACATCTGACATCCCTGATGTTTTAAACAGATATTTCAGAAAAACTGAAATATAAATTGGCAGTTTGGTGATTTTAAGTCAAATTCAGCTAGCATTAGAACTTCAGTAGTTTGCATTAAAAAAAAAAAAGACAAACAAAACACAGTGTGAATTTAACTACATGACATAATTAAAGTGTTTGTAAAGATTTGGATGAGACACTCAGGGTCATGGAACCACTAGACACTTTAAAAACAATAAAAAGCAAAACCAAACCAAACCACCTAGAATGAAACTTGGGTTTTTTTGCTTTCTTTCTTCAGTTGTTCCTTTGACTGTTCTTTCTTTATACATTTTTAAGGTCCTTAATTAAGCTGCAGATAGTTGTGAATTGAGATGGTACCTGTGTCAGCCGCGGCCCATCGTACCCCGTGGAGAGGAACACGTTGTTCAGATGGGACAAAAGAAAAGGCAAGTTGTCTGCTGCTTCTACTTTGTAAAATGTTCTCTTTATCACTCCTAGCTGACTATATAGTGAGCTAAAGGGTGGAAATTACCTTCCCATTTGTCACCATCGGATACGTTCTTGAGATCCAGACGCGGCACTTGGACACCCGGAGCTTCCTCGGAACCGCTGGCGCTGCCACCCCCCAGCACCTCGGGGTCAGTGTTTGCATTTAGATCACACGTCTTGCTACTTGAATCCTGCATTTAAGCAACAGAACAATTTGATTACTACTTAGCAACTGGAAATCCAGTGCCTATATCAGTTCCAGCGCTTCTGGAACTTTTTTTCCCCAGAAAGTTATCTTTCCGAACTCGAGGAATTATAAATACACACGTGCCAACAGGAGGCAATTATTTACATTACAAAACATTCCTTACATGAGATGCATAAGTATAAGTTTGTTCTGCTGCCCCAAGTTTCTGTGAAGGGAGATGATGAGATCTCTAACAGAGGTTTTGCAAGCCCTGGAGCAGGCCAACCAACAGAGGATGTTAAAAGCTAAATTTACTGGTTTTCTTCACATTTGTATTTCATAAAAGTTTATAAGACACTGTGTATCTGTATATAAATGAAATCATCATCTTACCAGAGTTATCTCTGAAGATATTCTATCATTGCCATCAAGCAATATACTATTTTCCCTAAAAAGAAGACACAGACCAAATTATTTTAAATACAAGTTCTTAATGGACAACAAATACCATAAAATCCTCTTAAATTTTATTCTCACAAACCCCAGTCCATTTTAGCAGATAGACAATGTATTTACTTAAAGCAATAATTAAAATTCTGAGGAATAAAAGTTACATTACTTCTTTTTTCCCCCCCCTCTGTGATCTTCACAGGGAATATCAAACTGAAGCATTTAAACAATTGGGCTTGAACCAAGTTGGAAATAGAAACAGCTCAGAGTTTTATTCTTGAACTGGAGGTTAATATTTTAAGACTCCATTCAACTCAAACTGAAATTTCAATCAGTGCTGAACTCAAACTACAAATTAACAAAGCTTTCTGGCTAGTCACTGTTACCAGCACTAATTCTTCAATCATTAAGAGCAATAAAATGTGCCAAAAAATTTTAAAGAAAATAACTTTTTCTTCTTCTGCTTCTCTTGCCCAGAACATAGGATTGTTCAAAGAAAAAGCCATATCATATAGGCTTATAGTTATTTTCTCTTTTGAGCACATAAAGTTCCATGCCTTTTATATCATATAAAAAGGTAACTCAATCTTATCCTGTTTTCATACGTGAAATGTGGTATGTTTAGTTCACCTCCCCCATATTATGCTGTGTTGTGACAAATGACAGTTGATACACTCTACATTTCAAAACTGAAGTTGCAAATCCTGCCATGTCAGTGGGTACAGAAAAACACAAACCTTTCACTATTATTTTCTCCATCAACATCTGCATCTTCATCACATGGTTGCAATAATACGTCTGCAGTCTGTTGACAAAAAGTATGTTTAGAAGATTTAGGAATGGCATTCTCAGCTGAAAACATTTTCATAATCATCCCTGACCACAAAATACCCTCAAGAACTAAAAGCTTCTAATGTGAGGGGGTGGAAATCATACTTTTTAACCGTATAGTATTTTTAAAGCTAAAGTAAGGCCAGTGATCAAGTGTTTCAATCACCAGAAGTCAGACAATGGCTTTCCATCTTAAGATAAACCATTTTTTATTATTTCTTCAATAAAAGTTCTACTTCAAATTGTCAACCACAGCATGAAGTCCGGGGTGACTAAAATCATGGCAGTTGCTACATCCTAGTCCTGAAAACAGCTGGGTTGGATGTTGCCTTGTGCTCAGCATATATGAAATGAAACAACTCTGACAGACTTTCCAAAAGGAGCTACTAATCCCTGTTACTAAATAAAGCAGCAACAGAGCTGGAAGGGGATGAAGAAATGCTGGCAGTTCTATGACACCATCTCACAAAACAAGTTCAGATGAATTCATGTCACCATTTTGTTTGCTAAAAGTTGGCATGGGATGTCTGACTGCTTTAAGTATTTCTCTCAAAGCCCAGTACTTGATTTCTTCAAAAAGAGTCGTATTTGGGGGAATATAAGAAATCTGAAATATAAAATAAGTCATTTGGGTTTAGACTTTACAAAGTGCTCACAAAAAGTGTCTGCATATTAAAAGCAAGTTACCAGGAGAGTTCCAATACACCAACAGTTGCCACTTTGACACTGCTGACAGCAATATTCACCCTGACCAGAAAAAACTCCAGTACTCTGTTTACATTATTTCAGTCCTCCAGTCAAATTCCAATTTGGGGAAACAATTTCTAAGTACAGTGTATTTGTCATACTCCAGCAGATAATTTCCAGCCTGGAGATGAACTGGGCAAGTCTTGCTCAGTCACACTCATTGTAGCTGTGGAAACAGCTGCTTGTGTTTCCATTCCAGGACCAGAGGAGAGCTCACACACAGAGGTTTCTTTTCCTACAACCTTATGTGCTCTTCTCAAATTCCCTCCACACAGGAGAATCACTGTATTTTCCTTTAACCTCTCCCCAGAAGATACAACTTTTCAGTAATGTTTGAAATGGTGTATTAACAAGAAGGGAGAAACAAACACTGAAAAAACCAAAACTTCACCCCAGAATGTCATCTTATCACTGATTTCCATGGACAAAAGTCTATTAAACAGCCAAAAAAGCCAAGAATGACACCAGATAAGACAACAAAAGTGCTTCTATCATGCTCTCCCAAGCATCATGTTCCCCATTATATTCAAACCCATCTTTTGTGCATTTTGTGCTATAGGATAACAATCTAGTAATTTTTTAGAACAAGTTTTGGAACTAATACATCGGGAAAAAAACAGGACAGCAAATATATTCTGTGAAATTCTAAACCAACATGCCAGTTCGTGGGAACAACTGAAAAATTTGGCTTGACAGGTGATTCAAGATCATTTTTGATCCCTGAAAGCAAACAAAGGCCAGGAGAAGAACACATCACAATAGTGAAAATCACTCCAGCAAAGAGGTTTTTTGCATAAAAACAACTCACAGTTGCACTACTACAGCGCCCATTCCTATCTTTTCAAGTTCACAGACCCATTAAATGCTTCTAGTTCATTTAAGTCTACTAACAATAGGTTTGCTTATCTAGTTATCTTTCAGGAAACCCTCAGGAAGATTTATGGACTCCCAGGTAAAAAGCAGAAAACCATTCTAGAAAGTTCTCTACACATGTAAACCAAACCTCTCTACCCACAGAATTCATTATTTAGATTTGTAACAACAAAAGTGTTACCAAATAAATAAGGAACTAAAGATTTGATTTTTTTTTTCATTAGAAGGGTTTATTTCACAGCTGCTAAGGGCTACCTGGTGCAATAGTTAAAAACCTCTATTTTCTTGCATATTACTGTTATCCTTGATTTCATTTTTGTCAGCACATATTTTACAGCATTGCTCGATCACACAAAGATACCCAGAATGAGACTGATCTCTGCTCACTAATAAAAAATGCTGGTGCAGTTCAGGCCATTATCATAAATCCAGGTCACACATACTCCAAACCTTCACATTTGATTATATGTGAAGAGCTAACAATTTGCAGCTCAAAGCAAAGCTGAGGCAAGTTTGTTGTATAGGGCAAACAATTATTTCAATATTTACAGCTGCTCCAATACTGGGCTTCCAGAGTGTACACAATACTTGCTTCTTTCAGTGACACGAAACTATTCAATTCAAGCATAATATCTGAAAGCAAAGCCAAAATTAAGTCTATGACACCTAATTATCTTGTGGTTTGTTGTTTACAATTTCAGCTGCTTTGAAAACTTCAACAGCCACTTCAAGTATCATTAACATTGTACTTTCTGAGCAAAATGGTTTTTAAAAAATACAGCTAAGTATTTTATTTTTACAAGCATGTTAGCACTACATGCCAGTATGTGCTCATGCAGCATACTAGACAAGACTTTTCTGCTTTGGAATATAAATGGTCCATCCACAGTTTTCAAAATGACAATATTAAGTATTGAAGCTCTTCAAGAGGACACCAGTCTAATTCTCCTTCCCTGAACACCTCAAGTGTAAGAATTTTAAGAGTACACAACAGTGTGGAGGGACTCAAGCCATCAGCACAGCAGAAGCAAACAGCCAAGCAAAGAGGCCCAAGGAGAAGTAGCAGAACCCCTTTCAACTAGAGAAGAGATGAAGATGTGCTGAAAAGAACAGGACATCCCTGCCCACCACAGAAGAAACTGGAACTAGAGAGAAGAGTCTGTAATTAGCTGTTTACAAACCCACACCTTCCTTGCACGAGCACAGTCAAGAGGCTGCAGAGTCTCAAGGTGAGTCCTACCCTTTCCTGATCCAGTACAAGGTGACTAACTGTGGGCTGTGCTGCAATCACTGCTCTACATCTTCTGCTCCCCAGGGAGCCTTTACTAACAGCTGCTGTTCTAACCAGTGCTATACACTGACTTACCTCAGCAGAAGGAAGGGCTGGTACCTGTGAAAGACCAAGAGAAAACCATTAGTCAGGGTCCAAACAAGTCACACCAAAACACACAAAACTTTCTTTCTCTGTGCACATGGTACAGCAGAGGAGATAACTGACTGCACAGAGCAACAGCAGCAGGTAATGATACATAGAAAACCTGATGATCTCAAAATTAGGAAAATCTAGATCTCTAAAGCACTAAAAAGTCACATCAACTCATGGTTTGATATACAGGAGACTGTTCTCTCACCTGAATGCTTTCTTCTTCCCCAGTTACAGTATCATGTTTCATAGCTTCACTGCCTAAATCAGTGCAAACCAATACTTCAGAGCAGTCTCCTGTGTTCTCACTGCTACCAGTGTCATTATCTTCAATAACATCATTCCTAAAGATAAGAACAGAAAGACTTTAGGGACCTTTAATTCCACCCTTGAAAGGAAAAAAAAAAAAAACCAAAACAAACCCCACACTTTTTTTTGTGGTTTTCTTTTTTGAACAGAATTATTCTGACCAAAGACACTGGTAGTATCTACTATTCAAATCACCTGTAGGTGAATTTAATTATCTATGTAGTTTACATATACTTGTTTTCTACATCAGTAGGTGATAGACATATTAAAATGCATTTATTTGATTCTTGTATTAAGGGCCAGGCATACACCCCATATTTACCACGCTGACCTAAGGAATAAAAGCACAACAGCCAGAAGCAAGGACATACTGAAACTATTGTGATCTGATAGCACTGCTGTGACCACACTCCTCCCAGTACTGAGGCCAGTTAGTTTATAGCTACCACCACTGTGTTTCCCTCCAGTGAGAAACCCCATTATTTCTAACATTGAATCTTCCTAGAATTCAGCTTAAGGCTCGTAACAGTACATCCATATTGAAACTAATTTACACCATCTTTGCATTCACATATACTCTTTATGTGCCACCATCCCAGTTCCCACATGATCCTCTCATTCGTCACAAGTCTTTGCCTTCCTTCTCCTCACTCACAAAGAATTCCAAACTACTTTAAAAAAAGCTCCTTCTCTATCAGATGTGGAGATACTAAACAGGATGGATTTGAAATTAACATTTTCACAATTTTTCCTTAACTCCAGCCATCAGTTTAAGTTAGTTCTAAGAAACTTTTCCTGGCTCACTGTTTTCTGTAGTTCTTCATGTAACTGTGTATTTGCCTTGTGCACAGTTTGCTGCCTTAGAGAACCCAGACAACCACTGTGAAGAAAGATATCAGGTATCCTGTCTTACAGTTAATCCACAGTGGAAGATGATCAGAAGCATTTGGAATAGTCCCTGTGCCAGAGGAGGATATTGGTTTCAAATCAGCAGTGGTGGCACTTGGAGCCTCTGTCTCTGAAATCAGCCAACCTTTAAAGAGCTTACACTGTGACTGAAGGAATTCAGCTCCTCCAGGTCTTCCAGGCAATTACTCACTTGTAAATGACTTCAAAGGCATTACATCTCTAACACTAAAACTCAGGTTTAATTGATCATTATTGATGATTATTACTTTTATGATTGACTGCTAACTTTATTCTGGCCTCTTGTCACAAATAGGACTTTAAAACCAGTAAAGATTGAACAACTTATAAAACAGCATTTAAGTCTGTGAACACTGAATGTATTTCAGGCTCTGTTCATGTATTCCAGGCTCTGAGCAACCAAGGAATTTGGTTGTTGGAGGTACTGCAGTCTTAACAACACGTTTTTGGAGTCTAGGTATTAATCATGACTACTTATTTTTAATAAAGCACCGAAGTGTACCAGCTTCTCAATGCTGCCATGGCAATCACTACACTCAGAACATGGCACGAGTTACAACAAAAATAAAAGCTGATCAAATGAGGCTGAAACACTGTGCAAATAGACCCACAGTGCTCATTCTATCCATTTTTGGCTGTTTCATTGACACTGGCAGCCAGAGCAGTAAAATATCTATGTTGACATGAAAAGACAGGGTAAAGAAACTGAAACAGCATCTCCAATAACTTCAATATGGTAAAATTTTGTCATGAGTCAAATCAGTGAGATAAGAATGAAATCACTTGGGTAAATTTAAGTTCTTGTGCCGCTCACTCAGAATTCAGCAGTAAAGCAGATACATTTCATAGCATTTTAACCACAAAATAAATGTAAAATATTTGCTTCAAGAGCTGTTGATTACTGGCAACAGATGGAATTTGATTTGTTTTAAAATCAAGTCAATAGCAAAAGTCATAACTTTTGGGTTGATGTGGGGGATTTGGGCAGGGTTTTTTTGGAAGAGTTAAGATATACAATCCTACAGAATTCCTTGCAGACAGAACAAAGTCTTACTGGTTGTTAGATCCTTCCTCATCCCCACTGGGATTTTTTTCTTCATTGTTACAGCCCAGTCTGTGTTGCTGGATATGTTTCAGATCGTTATCTAAGCTGCTCTGCAGGTCAAAAAGATGCTGTTCCACAGCTGCTCTGATTGTTCTTTCTAAAATGCTAAAGAGAAAAAAAAAGACAGAAAATTCCTATTAAGAGCTCTCCTTTTGCATTGATCAACTATGCAGAAAGGCAGAGAGAAACTTTACACAACCGAAATATTTGATGACAAGCACTTCAAGGCAAAAAGAGACTAACTTTTCCAAAAAGGCAGTGGAAATTACTACACTGGTTTTTGTTTCATAAGATTTACATAAAGTATTATGAAGTCTATCAATAGTGTTTTAAGAGTAATAACACATTACAATGACTATTATTTAATAAGCATGCAAAAAACCCTTATAAAAGCTTAATATAATAACGTGGCAGTAAAATCCTGTGGCAAGCACCTGATGAAGGACACAGAATATATCCAAAGATTCACCAAGAAAAGAACAGCATTCTTTAAAAACAGACTGTTCTGTTGAGTGCTTCTTAGCCAGCTCATCCCAAATACACAGAGGCCTATAGAAAATCTTCCTGTAAAAATCTTAAACTATTTAATCCCATTTTAACTCTGAAGTTGTGCTTTTATTTCCCCCTTGCATTTGCACACAAAATTCCACTGAACTGTGCTCAGTATCAATAACCAGAAGTGGTGCTAAAAATATAATGTGAATGCTATGATAATTTTAAAGTCAAACATTTATGATGTATCTAAGTATAAAACCAAAGTATTTTGGACTCTGGATCCTACCATACTGTGCTCTCGTGTTCCTGCAGTCAACAACACTGACAGACATCAGGTTTTTCCCACATTAGTGTTAAATGCCATAAAGTGAAATACTTCACACTAGAATATATTAATTCATTACTATAATCACCAAACCTACTGCATTTTTTTGAAAGAATGTAGGGATGTAGGGATGTTCTAGTAACAGCATCATTCAAATATTTTATATTTTCATCATACTTACTCTGCAGAGGCTGGCAAGATACTTATGGGAGAGATATGAGCACTGCAATAAAGAAGAAATAAGTTAACGTAATGCAAAAACTTATCACACGAAATAAAAGTCTTGGAAGTTAACAGAAATCAACTTAGAGAATACTTAAAGATTGCATGTGATGCAGCTAATAAAAGTAGAATAAATATGTAAAGAACACCCTGATTTGCAGTCCCTTTATTATTTAAATGAAGAAATCTTAAGGAGCACCATCACAAGACAGAAAGTTGTAGAAGCAGCAATGCAGATTTCTGTCTCTCAAGAGCCAATACTTGGTATACTGTGAAGCTACAGGCTCTCAGATGTGTGGCCTTTCCCATGGGAAACACTAATCACTTTGTAGTCAAACATTTTCCTGACATCTTGCTTAAGAATGCACATTTTAACTTTGCTGCCTAAAGCAAATTCCAAATGACTCTGCTTTCCTCCACAGGTTCTTCCCTGCCTGTCAGACTGTTGTATAATTTGATTCTGCAACATTCAACAGATCTACAACACTCTCTGAGCACAGCTACAACATTTCAGGGGCAAGTACCTTCCAGAGGTTTTGGGACAGGGGCTAGACATCTGGAAAACATCTGGAAATCTCCCAGTACAAGCCACTTCAGCCCAGAATCCTAAAGTCCTCTGGGGGAGTTTGGAAGGGTGGAAATCAGCACAACTAACACAAGTAAGTTAATTCATGTGTATGTGGTCCCTCTAGAATATTCCATTAACATGATCGAAGTTCTCATTAGAAACAGAATACTTAAAACTTTAGACAAAGTGACAGTAAATATGGTAAGAATAAAATAAAAGATGAAAAATCTACTATAAAAAGCAGCGAGTTGCAACATATATACCTCACTCAGAAAGAAGTAAATACTAACTGCAGTTTAACTCAGAGGTGGGGAGGTAAACGTTTTTTTTTTCCTATTACAGGCAACTAAGCCCTAAAAGCTGAAAAATGAGATTTTAGTCTACTCCTTACCGTGCAACAACACTGTTGCCAGACAGAGTTGATTTTAAATATTATTTTCATGAATGCATAAGGCAAACCCCAAAATACAAGGCAATTTGCCACTCCCTTGGAAAACTGAACAGGCACTACCACTGCAAGGTAGTTTTGATGTGAGCCTGACTTGCACTAAAAAATGTAGACAGTCTCTCTGCTTACCTAAGAAGAGTTTTAATGCAGCAAAGAACATCTTGGTTAGACCTTATCAAGTTTATTACTAGTTCCACCACCAGAAAGGGAGACCACCTCAAGCAGACTTTCTATTTTTTTTGTTCCTCCAAGTAGATGAAACACAAGCAATAAAGGACTTTCAATTAAACAGAAGCTGATAAGGAAAGTGGCTAAGGTATTTATTTAAAAATAACTACACTAGTTTGCCTTAAGACACCTTAAACCCACCACAGCACAACTGAACAAGCAGGTGCTCACAGAGGCTTTTAATTTCTTTTCTTTCCTTTTTTTTTTGAATGGAAACTTGCTGGTGAATCAAGTTCTTTCTATGATTTGTGTGTGTGTTTGCCTGGGTGAAAAATGAAAGCTGATCTATTCCAAAGGCACCGACAGAATGGGCAGCACTCAACTACCATTTCAAAATGGACACGGCTTTGGGAAATTAAAACACCTGAAAGAGAAGCCAGACCTTGTAGCCAATGATTTCAAAGCTGCTGGATGGAACAACTGAGGGGGAACACACTGGCATTTTTCTTCCCAACAAAAAAGAAAATTAGTAAGGTAATTTACAGCTTTATATATTTACATTTCACTGGTATTTCTGTGCACAGAAGTTCAGCATAGTCCTACTACTTGGGCAAAGTAAATTTTCTGATAAACACATTTTGTTTTGACAATATTTGAAATAAAAAAAATGAAGATATGAAGTTGTAAGTTCAGTTTCATGAACAAGGTAAGAGAGAAGGAGCATGACCAAGAATCTCAGCAAAAGAACAGTAATATTCCAAAACACAACAAATATAATTTTACGCATCCCTCTCAATAAGTTCTACTAAAGTTGCATTATAAAAAGTATGTTTACATTCTAAAGGTACTAATACATAACTGTGTACATTGAAATCCATTTACTATTAAAACAGTCACTCCTAGGATACAGTGGGAGAAAAAAAGAGGCAATCAGAGCACAAAACACTGCAACACTCTAATTGCAAAAGAGAGCAAGAAAAACTCAAGTCAAGGGCACAAGTACAAACACTATTTATAGGAAACTGATGACCTGAAATCCTTTTATTTTACCACCTGAGACAATGAGGAACTGTGTCAAGATCAGGGAGAATCAAACTCATCTCCAAAGAATCCAGATGACTTCAGACATGGTTCACAACAAAATTTTCCATCTCAGTGTGTAACCTTCAGCCCCCAGCACAGGACGGCTCTCCAGTGCTTTTATTCAACACCTTCAGGTGCATGAGAGGGACTCAGCAAAAGCTGGGCATAAATCAGCAGTATTGCAAAGCCTGGAGAATCCTCTTACTACATAAAGAATATCTTACATCTTCAACTAATCACCTTAGCAATTAAGCCCTTTCTGAAAAAAATGTGTAAATCTTGGCTAAAAAGCCAATTCCAACTCCTGAGCCCACGTTCCACAGTTCAGGGATACTTTTTAAAAGCTGTGATTTACACTGCCAGGCACAGCCTGAACGCAGCATGACACAGCAAGACACACAAAGGTAAACATCTTTGTTTCATAATGTTAACCCACTCCTAAGAACTCCTTCTGCACTGCCTCCCTACCCACAAAAGGTCCCGGTAAAAACATACCTTAAGTAGAAGAATATATTAACCAGAGATAAAATACGTCCAAGTTATCCTTAGTAATTTCCTGACTGTACACAGATTCTTCTATCTCATTAAAACAACCAGTTCTGACTTATTATGAAATGAAATAATCTCCAAAACACATTTAACCTCCCACAGTTTCAAAGTTAAAAGTCTTAACTACGAATCATATCAAAACGACATCGCCCTTTCAGAGATTTACCTGTGCAGGAGAACTTTACAGGCCATTCTGATTATCTTTGCTATCCCAAACGAGCACTTCATGTAAAAATGCCTCATCTGGAAGCCAGCAAAGCGAGCTGTTGGCTGCTGGCTGTGCATGGTGCTCGCTGGGCTCCGGGGGCTGGCACTTCTGGAGTGCTGCACTAAACCCTGCAGTCTAAATAGAAATCGACTGCAACATGAGGTCACTCCTGACAATAAGCTGCCCAATCAACACTTGAAAGCTTTCCTAACATGTTGTTTACAGATTTTCCAGGGTGGAAGTAGGAACAAAAAAACGGCACTACACAAAAATAGTAATATATTTTCCAGCAATTCAGGCAGGTGTTATATTTGGTCAGCTTTACCATGCATTTTGTCTCGCTTGGTTAATATTATCACCTCTCCCTGATTAGAGCTGATTAAATCACAAAAGGGTTAACAAAAACATCACAGAAGCAGTGAGGATGTTGCCCCTCTCACTGCATTTAATAGAAACAAAGTAAACTGTTTATACAACTCACATGTCGTATCTTGTATTTTTACACATATAGTTCTGAAAAGCCCCAACACGAAGGGTTTTTATATTAGACTTCTGACTGACAGTATTTGAGATGAACTGCACAAGTACAGCAAATACTGCTTGGCAAGGCACAGTGATGAAAAATTTGGAATAATGACAGAGAAGGAGCCTGAAGCAGTTATTTCAACAGCACATCTTAAAATTCGTCTGCAATGCTGACTCGGTGATTCTTTTCTCTAGAAGTCAGGACATCAAAACCAAAAAGAGCCGTGGGGAAAAGGCTCCTGGTAAAGGAGAACAGTTTCCTTTCCATGCACAATTCCAACCTGTGTGCAACAAATGCTCCCTGGCTGGGGAACGGGTTCCAAGATCACTCAACAGGTTTATTTGAAATACCATTTGCAAGCAGCCTCTAAATCAAACTGCATTAATGATTATCCACGTTCCCACCAGATCTCAAAGTCAAATTAACACCAAGCAGCGCAGGAAGGTCACAGGTTTCAGAAAGTACAAACAGAATTAGTACAGAAAAAAGGTAGTGAGCAAAATTATAAGCAAGTTATAGTCCAAATAACTAGGAGGAAGGTCAGGTGCCCCATTGTATGAATCAAGATAACCAATATTTAAAATGCAGAACATGAAAGCTCAGCATTCTTTTCCTTCTCTCCACAGAGAGACCGAAATATGCAGATATCTGGTTCCCAAAATCTAACAGTAAAAATGCAACAAAACTCCAAGACAGGGAACTGAAAGAATCACGTTTGAGATCTGCTTCTCCTTCTCTTTTATATAAAAGCTGCCACAGGCCCTACCTCGAGACAGAGATAAATAATCCCAATAAACCTGCATTAACATTCGCCTTTTTAATTATTATTTTTTTTACATCAAGAAACTAAGTCCAAAAGAATGCCATTAAATATGTACATAAAAGCCTTTAGGCTTGGGGTAATATTCACAGTATTTATAGTGGTTAAAAATCCAAGAAAGCATACTTTCTCATTCACTTCAATTTTTTTTAATGTTTCCTGCAGTTGATCTGGTTTTACAGTCAAAATTCTCCTTCTTCTACAGGATTCCTCCTTATCCTTTCCCACAAATTATGTAAAATGCCAACCATAATTAATGCCTATTCATTTTTAATTAACCTTAAACATCAAGTAAAAATGTTTTTCTCTTCAGGCTATCCAATTTAAACTCTTAAACATGTCGAGTTTGTCACTACTGCTGTGTTTACACATTCCAGAAGCAACCTAATACCCGTGAACAGGTAAACTGCAACCTTTTTTTTTTTTTAACTCAAACTAAAATTAAACAGTTTTATTGCTGACCAAGATAATTAACTATTAAAATATAATTTAAATTACAAAACAGAGTTATGTTTCTCTCATTATTTCATATTTTACAACTTCTTGCCATGACGTAGAAGGAAGTGTGCTGCCAGCAGCTGAACAGATTTCAACCCAAAATCTACATTCTTGAAATGACTCATTCTTAGGCAGTAGCTTAATTGTGATTTTCCCTTCATTTCTGCTGCTTTTAGTCACACTTTTATTATAAATTCCTCCTCACCCCTCCCTACAAGTTCTTCCATGCAATGCCCATACCAAACACATGCTGTAGAGGGGAAGAGGTAAAATTCACCATCTGTAAATGTAAACTCTAAGTACAAGCAAAGCTGACTTAAAAATAAAATCCTGTGCATTACAAGCAAGTGCAAATAAGCTCTCAAAAGGAAGTATTTTTTGTTTATGCATCTCCTTTACGAGGATTGCTCTTAAAAGCTGACTCCCACTCCAACATTCCTGCCTGTATCACACCTTCCAACTTCCAAACCTGCCCACAGCTCTCCACCAGCACGTGACAAGAAACAGTCCCAGGATTTCCCACCAAAAGGGAGAGGTGGAAAGATGGTACAGGATGGGTTTGCATCTACCATATGCAGACTCTTTATTTCTGCTACAAAATTTACTGTTTAAATACCACTTAACAGTTTCACTAAAATATGCCCTTTTTACCTTTCTCTGCATAAATCACCATATTTAATCCAGTCTGAGTCCTACAGGCATTCCTCTGCTGAATTTGGGAACAGTTATTTTAACCCATATTTTACTATTATAGGAACTGCACCTATTTCTAAAGCTTCAGTGTGTAGACACTACTTATGTCAAAATCCTGACAGCTTCTCTCTTTGACAGAATAAACTATAATCCCAGATTTTAAATCCAAACTCCAAGGCAGGACTGAGTTACCTTGTTGATGCTGTAACACTCCTGGAATCCGAGAGACTCCCTGTCACATCTAGATGCACCACAGCTGGCCTTTCAACAGGTTTCTCTGTGCCATCTTCTGGAAGTTCTTCAGATTGCTCAAGCTTTACATCTTCCTCTTCTTCCAAGAGATCATTGATCTAAAAAAGATTTAATCAGAGTTAATGGATTGCAAAATTCCTTTTAAGAGGTCCAGGGAATTAAAAGAGCATGAGAGGTATGAAAGTAATGTACGTGTAAAAGCAGAACACTTTTCAATTTTAGGAAAAAAACAGGCACACTGGACTGCTTTTATGTAAAACCAGAAATTCCACATCATTAAAAAGCTACTTTTGAAACACTGGACAAAAACTGAAAAGCAAGCACCACCTCCAATGCCACAAATGAACACAAGCAGATTCAAGAAACAACCCAATCCCAACCACACTGAAGTCACGAACCACAGAACCTTTCTTCTTCTTTGTATAAAACAGATAATTCTCCTCTATTCCACAGGAAGCCTTATTCATGTATCAGAAGCCTTTCCAAACCCTTCTAGGGGAGGCAATACAGAGGACTACGAATCCGAACTTTAAAGCTCTGAATGATCCAAACTTTAAAGTGCTAAATGAACACTTACAAAGTTTCTGTGAAGCCTCTTGTCTATTTTTTGTTTCTTTGTTTCCAAACACAGATGTTTTTACTGAAGCAGCAATATATAACCAATTTAAAAAGTAAAACAATATATCCAAGTGGTAACTCTAGACAGCCACCTTCATTTTTTTAAAAAGCAACTAGGTCTAAACTATGAAAAGATAAACAGAATAAAGTGATGCTGTTTGACTCCAGAGGCCCCTCTGTGATTGATTACTGATCTTCCAAAGGTACAAACCCAAAAACTAAAGTAGCAGCCTTAAGAAAATATGCTTTATAGTATCTGCCACATGAGTGTAAAACAAAAGTACTAAATTAAGAAAAACTAAAACTTTAGAAGTTGAAGATTACAAAGAAGGCAGAGAGGAGGTATTTGTTTATTTTTAAAAGGGGTGTAATGTGTTACATGGCACTACATTCTGGGCACAAAACATATTTATCCCTGGTTTTCCTCTGTAATTGCAAGAGAATGTGCCAGTGAAGCAGAGGCAAGCCCACCCACACACTGGGGGCAGCTGCCGGGGGGGCTGTGCCCGGCAGGGACAGCGGCCCTTCTGTCCCCTCCGACACAAGTGCACTGTTGACATCTGGTGGAGACACCGCGAAATTAAAGGGACACCCCACCAGCCTTCCAGCTGAGGGGAAAAACCAAACAAAACCACACACCAAACACGCTGCTGTGCTCGGGAAACCCTTTTGCTAAAGCACATCATGAGGCACAGCCAAGTCAGTAATTTCAGAGCATGAGAGCACAGACCAAGCCCTGACCCAGGGACAGCCCCAGCCTCCGGCTGCAGGAGCCTCAGCCCAGCTCTGTCCCACAGCTCCCTGCAGGCAGCAGGGCTGTGGCAGGTCCCAGTGCCAGACATGGTCCTGCACTGAGCTCAGAGAACCTTCCAGAGCTGCAGCTTTGCTGAGGAGCATCCACAGCAGAGCTGCTCAACCCCAGCTCGCTGCCCACGCCTGGCACACCAGACCAAGGGCTACTGCAGGGAAGAGCAAGCAACCAGCTGCCCTCCTACCTGCCTTACCTGTCCTGCTGAATAGGGGAGGGATTCATAAGATAGGCTTCATTCATTCAGTATTTCTTGTTACCTTCCCCAGCAACTGCTTGTTATTTATTCTTTCTCCTCTTTACAGAAAATACATCATTTTGAAGTCTTAGAATCAGAAACACCACTCAAAGCCTTTGGATTAGGAAAACACCACTGAGAACATCATCAGTATGAGACCCTGCATGCTTCTGTAAGACATGCCCAGAAATACTGCTGACCAAGACAACAACAGCTTGGTTCTTCATTTGGTTCAAAAGCAGTTCATTCCTAAAAAGGTACTTAGAAAGCTCTACTGTTTAGACAGCATGACAATGTCTGTGTTGGACAGGAGATCACTGTTGGTTTAGTTCCTATGGATTTTTCCACATGGCACAGCTACACTTATTACAAAAGCAACAATTTCAGAAGCATTAAGAAAATTAAGAAAATGCCAGGTTTGGTCAGATTGCAAGAAACTACCAGAAGGCAGGCTAAAGAAATTATACTTCAATATATGTTTCATAATCATAAATGTGTATAGCAGATAGTTAAGTGATAACATATTGCTGTTCAAAATACGCTTACCTGCTCAGTTATTGAGCTTAAATCATTTGTAGATGAAAAATCTTCCTCTTCATTTTCAAAAAATTCATAGTAGTTCTCCAGAAGTCCCGCCATTATTCTGCTAACTATTTCTTGTTCTTTCAGATCCTCCACATCTGTGTAAATGCTAAAGATTTAAACACTGTTTTAGTTTAAAAATCGAAATCCAACTTTCCCAAAGAACTCCTGTGAATGACTCCCATGACTAAGGGCTACATTTCACACCATTACCCCATATCCATTCTGAACCCACAGAACTTCAAGCATGCCTTCACACTGCTGGCATTACAAAGCTTTATATTATTTTATATTTTAAAATTATGAAGTAGCAACTATTTAGTGCATTTAATTTTTATGAGGAATATTTAAAATTCAAGTGTTTTCCTGTAGAGAGGAAACACCAGGATAAGCTGTACTTTTAACTGCCTTCTCCCAGAATTGTTTTCTTGCTACAAACAGTAATCTTACACACTATCACTAAAATATCTGAACCTCAGAATAAATAAGTAATGCAACAATCAAATCAGTGATTTCTAATGCCACAACTCACAGATGAGTTGCTGTTTAAATCCCATCAAAAACTGCAAAACCATCCTGTGGACTTGCTACTGTTGCTCATGGACTAGGAATGACTTTAAACTACAGACATGCCCTCAAATTCACCTAGAAACACTTAATGAACTTTTATAATTAACTTACTGAAAAACATCCGGACCAAAGACTGCAGCTAAAGAACTTGCTGACCAAATTTCTTCATGATGAGATGCTACATTAGCTAAAAATTTACACAGAAACTTTAACAAACTGTAATTAACAGGTGGAAGCTGCTGCAAGAGGAACCTCAGCTTTCTTCCAAATTCATCTTCATTATTATAATCTGAAAAAGGAATAAAAATATTTTAACCAAAAATAAGATATCTGCTTTTTCATACTTGATACTGATCAGACTTTTTCTGACAATTTCTTACTTCTGAAGTACAACTAACATGGTCAAACCACAGCCCAAAATGTCAGAATTGGCTTGAATTTGTTCAGTACTTTCCACCATAGTCTCCTCTGCAAGTCCAATCTGCAGTTGTCAGTACATTTTCCCCAATTAACACTCACTCAAGTTTCTGATTTCATAGGATAAACTCCTCTATATGTTTTTGTTTTACCAGTGTTATGTAACAGTTGCTTTGCAGACCAGCTCCAGAGAAAGGAAGCTACCTTCCATCTAGTTAAATTCTCCTATCAGACAAGCTACTTTGACACTTTACCTTTATAAGCATCCCATCCTCACCACTCTACTTGCTTCTATAATACTTCACTGATAAATCCAAGCTATCTCAATGCAATCATCTTCACACATGCTTAGACTGAAGCTTGTTGATTCAATTTCAGATCTGAAAAAGGGTCACCATAAAAACCTCTTCGTTCTCACCCCACTTAACTATACCCTTCATCAAAATGTCTCCCCATAAATCTCATTTGTTGCATCATCAGCCTTACAGGCAACAAGGTTCAAAGAGTTTACAGCTGTTTGTACCCAGCTGAGAAATCCCATATATAGGAAATGTCAGGAAAGCAAAACAGGAGAAAAATTGATACAAAGAGGCCTCCCCTTCTTTCTCAGACACTTGAAAACTCTTCTGAGATCAGTTAGAAAGGGAAAAGTATTTTTGAAGGTTATGAGGCACCACTCTGCCTCTCTAGATGAGAGAGCTGACACATCCTAGTCCTTAATATCAAAGCAAAGAGTGAGTAAATTCCCTGTTGTGTAAGCACAGGAACACCAAGCAGTAACTGCACAGGGTTTCATTTGCTCAGACACAGTCATTATCTACAGAAGCTGAACACAGCCAACCAGGCACAGAAAACAGTTGTCTCAACACAGTAACACAATAAAATTAATATTTCATTGTTAGAACAGGAAAAAAAAAGGACTTTAAAAAGTACTTTCACAATGCAGACCTTCAAAAAGAAAGGGAGCAAGAGAGAGGTGACAGACCACCTTACACATACTCCATGTTCTGTCTAACCAATCTGTCCAGAAATTTAAGTTCTAAACAATAACCAGAGACCTAAAAGGAGAACCTTCTTACTTCTACCTGAAGTCCTCTGACACTAAAGCAAGGAAACACACTTCTGGGACACGTGACCTTGTGCAATCAGGTCAAATTCACACTTCCATTACCAAAATGACCTGTCTTTGAGGAGCCACCTGCATGGAAGGAGCCCCTAACTAGACCACACCTTGTATCACTAATTGTTTTGAGAACTAAGCCTGACCTAACAATATAAAGGACAGCTAAAGAGGGAGAAGACCAGAACTAACATATGGATCCACAATTACTACCATCTTCTGCACCTGTGTAAGCAATTCCTCCTCAAATGCAGCTGATGATGTAATTCTGGAAACTAACTGAGGTGTGTCCATCACACAGCCAAAAGCCAATTAGAGGAAACCAGGATACTTAAGAGAGGCAAATGAAGCAGCCCCACACTGCTGCAGATGATGCTCCAGTTTAGCACTTGGTAAATAAGAGTCCCAGCACATGAAAACTCTGCTGAATGTACTCCTCCCACAAAGCAATTCCCACTCTGAACAAACACGACTATCACAAGCACCATCGAGTTCTTATCAGGAATAAACCCAACCACAGAAAATTAAATCAAACAGAAATGTGTGTCTTACAAAGCCAAAAAAACCCAGCATTTGAAGAGAAATACGACTTTACATTGGAAAAGGAGCAACACCCCTGTAGGAAAACAACCAGTAGTGGCCCCTTTGAGGACATGACTGATGCAGTGCTGCAAGACAAGTGCTTCTAATAGTCAAGTTATGAACCAACTCCAACATCACTCAACACAGCAGAGGCCAAAGGACCCAGGAGGGTGGATACAGAGACACAAGCTGGGAATTGGTAAAGAAAATAGCTGTGCCAGCATATGGGTGTCAGTTTGAGAGGGCAAAGATTTGTACTATAAGAAAAAACATACTTAGCAATAACAATATGCTGATGACAGGTGGTTTTTTCCTCCTACAAATGAATTTTAAGCTGAAAACAATCCGCAGTGGGAGAGCAAATATGACATGAATATAAGACTTGAGATTGCTTTTCTAGTATATAAAAGTTTTAAGTGCCATGAAAGCATAGGCAGAGTAAGTGAAATAAGAGAGAAACAAAGGCATTCCCCAGCACTTTCAATGCACCAGTGGTGGGAAATTGTCCAAAAATTTCAATTCCAGTAGTTTTGACCAGTGTTCCAGCATTCTCACACCACACAGAACATTCAGAACTAATCAGCAGGACACATGGCAGCTTCACCATTTTCCTACACGACAGATGAACTGTGCCTTTGAACCCAGACTGAGCTTCCTAAATAAGACCAATTTATTGGGGTTTATGCTAAGAAAAGGTATATTTGAATGCCTCCTGATATACATATTACACAGAGCAACAAAAACATTCTAGTGCCACTAGAAATCTCAATTCAATACTGGGTTTTACTCTTAAAAAAAAAAAAAATCACAAAATAAAAGCATCAAATCAAAAATAGTTATTACCTTGAGAAAGTTGCATCAAATGTATGTGCAAACTGCCTGGGATAACCGGCTCTGGAAGTTCTTGAAGAAAAAATCTAAGAAGGCTGATAGCTGAGGGTACATCAGCTTCTTTAACCAGGTCCACATCTTCTCCGTTATCGTATCGTTGCCGGAGCCACTCCACTGTCTCAGCATTCCCATTGACTTGAAAAAGTCCTTCTTGTTCCAGACCCCCTGAGTTAGGAAAAAAAAAAAAAAAAGTTGCAGAAATAAAGTTTGAGATCCAATATGGACAAATGTATCAGAAAAAATACCTATAACCAGATATGCACAATTCCCACACTGAGTGAAACACTTCCTGGACAACAGTTTTGCAAGACTTCCAGCAGTCCTTGTCCCAACACACACATTCTTATGCCCAGCTAACAATAAAATAACAAGGTAAATGTTAGCAGTACCTAAACCACAGCATTTCCTAGGAGGTGCCCTGCTGAGCTGACTGCATTGCTCTTGGCTAGAAAACAGCAAAAATCAAACATAACAGGAGGAAAGAAAGGAACTGTGTATCACCAAAAAAAACCCCAAAACATTCAAACCACAGCCAATTACATGTAAGTAACTTCAGAAAACAAGCACTCTTCAAAACTCCCAACCTATTCTTTAAGAATAAGAGTTAAATGTATTATTTAAAGTACAGTAAGGTAATACATACCATGTTCCTCAATATAGTCCACGACATGGCGGACTATGAATGGAACCTCATTGTCTGGTTGCCCTTCTTGCTGCAGCTCATCAAGTGGAATTCCAAATATTTTGTTAGCAAGAACAGAGTTGCAGTTACTCAAGGAAGGGGAGGAGCTCTTCCTCATATCTTTTTGCAGCCAAAAATCAAAGCTGTCTTTTCTGTCAAATAAGAGGAATTAAAACCAAAATAACACACTTCAGTGTATGCTGTTGAAAGCATTGATCTGTAACACAAAGTGTTTTAATTACCTAATGCAAACACTCTCTAGTCTGCCTCCATCAGTTCACTGAACTAATGAACAGTTCTGTGATGACTCTTAACACAGCTAACTTGATAAATGACTATCACTGAGGTGTTCTGTCCAATCCTCAACAGAGGGATGAGAAGAACATGGAGAGTAGCAAAGGAAATACAGAAAATTCTAGTTATAGCATTTGCTAATTAAGCTCTAAGGTCCTTTGGGAGAGGTAGGTTCCTCAGTACCTTTCTAACAGTATTTAGTGGTCAGGCTTCCAGAACTCAACAAAAAAGCCTCTCAACAAGAAACGAAACCAGTGAATCCTCCCAAAACCAAACCCCAAGTTTCAGTGATATGATTACATATTTTGTGATACACAACTGTACTGTAATCAACTTCTAATATAGTTGACATTTTCTGGTCTGCATAATAAAGCTTTCAACACCTGCAACAAATTAAAAGTTCTACTGAACATAAAAGCCCCAAAACTAGTTTCTAGATGCTCAGCAATACCGTTCTTCTATCATGCAGAAGCTCAAGCTTCACTCACAAGTCTTTGCTTGATAAAGGATCTAGACAGATAACAAAGGTATCACCAGAGGCAGTGTAAGTCACTCAGTTAAACTGTTATCCTGTCAAAACCAAAATATTTCTTCTAGCCAAGAAAAAAACCGTCCTTTCAAAACAAATAATAAAGAGAAAAGAAAACATACTTGTTTAAATGCAAGCAATCACTTTCATAGAGGTTGACACAGCAAAGCAAACATGAAGCGCGTGCTGTTAGTCAAAGCACTGCAACCAAACAAATTCTCTGTTTACTGATGGATAAATTCTAATGGATTAGACATCCTGAAATCCGTATTTCCTTTTTTTTCCAGTAAAACAATTTAAGAAACCTACCTCAGAGTACTTAAACAGCCGAGTTTGAAAAACGCTTTCTGCGCCAGCTGCCCTCACTGACCAAGCATTCTTTTGTCATTTATGGTTGTTTAAGATTATGGCAAAAGATCAGCCTGTAGTTCCTCATTGAAGAATAGCAGAACTCGATCAGTACTTCAGCAGTTAATCTGAAAATAAGGAAAAATATTATTAGACCATAAAGTTTTCAACAGTTTTAAACTCAGTCACAAGTCTAAACATCACACTGGAGGAATTCTCCTTGTCAAATCATCAGCTTCTTATTCTGAACAGGAAAGCATAAAGACCACATTAGCACAGCTCCTGAGAGAGCTCCCAAAACTGCAAATCCCCTTTTTTCACTTAGGAGTTAACCAAACTTGAAGTGAAAGTTATCATGGGGCATCTAAGTCTTAACAATTCTTAAATAATTTGCAGACTTATTCAATCCTCTTCTGGAGAATCAAGGAGGGCTAAGTAGGTTAGGCAGAAGTGCATACTAAAATATTGAATGGCTGTAAAATTTTTAGAAGGATGTCAGGCACTGATTTAATACACCATTTTTAAACAGCAAGACCAAACCCAAAGTCCTAACCAACCAGTTTCAGTGGTACTGATCATCTTGTCTAGGAAGCTGATTATGTGTCCCGACTGCCAGATCAAAGTCCAAGAGATCATCAGATCTGGATCCAGGAAGCAACTGCCCCCAAGTCAGATTCCACAGAAACACCCACACTTGTGCCACCTTTTATTTATAATCCAGATTATCTGGACATTTTTCATGTTCTCAGCTCTCAAAATAGCTACAAACCACAGTAACAGCCTTTATCATTTTTTGTGGTATCAAAAAATTTAAGCTGCAGCTTCATGGCACAGTGGAGCTGATATAAAGTCCCAAATCAAAGGGTCACCTCAGCCCCTTGATCTCCACCCATCACTACCTTTTTATTTTAACTAAACTCAAGCAACTCTGAGTGGGCAAAACTAGCTTATGAGATGCACATACACACACACACACAACACCACAACTAGACAATAAAAAGGCTTCTCCCAGCTTTAAAGTTGTGTACTGAAACCTCCTGTTTCATAACTGGAGATTGATATGACTGGAGACAAGAATCTTCCCTCTCTTTGCTCCCCCACACCAGCTCTTGCTTCTGTTCCACATCAGAACAAATCAACTTCATCCTTGCTTGCAAAGTCCTGACAACCCACCACTGTCCTTTCAGAACCTAAATGCCTGTGACAACAGGAATCCAGAGGCTTTCCAACAGTTTGAATAAAGCAGTTTTCCTGCTCCCAAGCCACCCTAAATGCACCCACATGTAGGGGAATAAGCTCTATACAAGACTGCTTCAACCTGCTCAGTGTTTTCTTGCATTTAGGCCTAGAGGAAAAAATATTTCAGGCTTAAAAGTGCTAAAGTCTTTGTCTACTGATGTAATGCTGAAAAATATTCTTTCCTGCTCTGTGTCATCTGTCTCTATCTGTTGTCTTGTATTACACACAGGTTGTAAATCTGTTATGTCTCACACAAGTGAATCCTGGTCTGAGATCAAGATTCCAGGTGAGCTGGCAATAGAAAATGAAGGGTTATATTGCAGTCAACAGGTTTTACTTTTTTGTTTGTCTGAAGGGGGTTTTTTAACCAACCATTTTCAAATCTGATATTGTGTACTCTTGATTACTAAAAGGTTATGTCAGATTCCAAGAGTGAAGCAGCTGCAATTCATGGCTCTCCTATAATTTCTGAAGGCTTTGTACAGCCATTTTGCTTAATGTCTTGGTATATTAAGAGAAAGTCAACATATGTAAGTTTTCAATCAATCCCAGCATATCATTATGAAGATGCACAAAGTCTATTTTCTCGAGTCTTACCAAAGTCAGCCTGTCCACAACGAACCAGAACACCTCACACCTTGGCCAACTGTGGGGTTAAGGGCATCTGGGAGAAAATCTCTGATGGATCTGCCACAATGTTTTGGGCTGCCTTGCTAAAACCAACAAACAAACCTAATAAAGAGGCCAATTCAGAAGCGATCACTTCTTTATAATTCGGCACCAAATGAAGGCTCTCGAGGTGCAGCTTTCTCAGCAGAGGTAACCTGGTGCTCAGGTCACTCAGCCACTTTCACCAGGTGCTGCAGACAAACAGGCTGCCTGAACATTAATTGCATTCAGGAAAAAAAAAAAAAAAGAAAAAAACACAGATTTCTATTTGAACTGGCTTGGCAAAGCAACAATGAAGTTGAAAGAGCCTGGTTGTCCTATTGTTAGAGCAAAACCGGATTTACAACCCAAGCTTATACTTTAAACAAAGGTTTATAGGGCTTATCATCACCTAGAATTAGTGAAAGGCTCATTTTCACCCTCTCAGATACACACATACTCATACACACATTCCAATACATCATTATAGACAACAATTCATTTACAAATCGTTTAAGCCTTTTCCCTTTTAAGCCAGGCTTTGGGATCTTCACAGGCTGTGATACAATGCATCTGGTATTCACCAAGCCTAGAAAAAGCTGGAAACTCTCAGAAAGTTATTCAACTTCCAGTAAGTTTTATTTCCTGCTATTTGCAACATTGTAAAACTGTTAATAATTAAACATTACATCTCCACTTTTTCTACGGATCAAAAGCTTTCCCACTTGCCCTCTCTTGACTCAGGAAGTGCAGTACTTCCATGCAGACATGTAAGAAAACTAGGACAAGACAGGGAACCTTCAGGATGATTTCTGGAGCTTTTTACAAACACTAAGCATTGCTGTGCATTTTTTTTTTTTTTTTACTTTTTTTGCCATGATCAATCAACTCAGAAAACAGGAGCTGATCCATTCAGTCAGCTCTTCCTACTTTTGTCCATATCATCCTGATCCTTTCGAACATGTCCTTCCCCCTCCCAATTTCACAACCTAAATGCTCCACAAGACTTATCAAGAAAAAGAAAGAAAAAAAAAAAACAGAAAAAAAAATATTCTGGTTGTGTCTTTCTCAGTCTACTTACCCTCCTTGTTACTACAAACATTTAAAGACATCCCTAAGCTACAATCATGTTCCACAAAATTTAAATACAGAAAACTAAAAATACATCTTATTATAATCACATATTATACTATAAGTTCATTTATTTACAAGAGGCTGAAAAAAACCTATTATGTCCTTTGCAACATGTGTTGAGCCCAGGTATCTCAAATAAGGGTAAAACATAGTTTTGTTCTGCATTGAGAATTTTAGTGCTCTCACACAGTACTAAAAAAACTTTGCTTTGTTTGGGGTTTTTTATTAAGGTAAGTTCTTCACAGAGTCTGATGGGAAAACAGCACCATGAGCTTCATTTGCCATCATAATAGCATTCACTTATCTTGGCAATTAAAGAAGTATTCACACCCACACATGAAATGCCACTAAAGAAAACACAGCACACACGGCTAACCATTAATATTTGAGGAATACACAGGAAAATTTAGACTTGCATTTAGTTCAGCTTTTACATTACTGACTGAACTACAAATAATACACGGGTGTCATTTTAAATTAAAGTCCTCAGGGTTCCACCACCTTTCCTTAAAACAAAGGAACGAAGCAACAAGTACAAATAAACAAAGGAAGGCTGCAAACTGAGACCGTGCCATAGGAATGAAAACATTAATTCTGCCTCTAGAATTTCTACCACAAGTCTCAACTATTCAGGCAATTCTTTCATTTGGTTGTTTTATCTAGCAAGAAATTCACATTATCTCTGAAGCCAAACCCAAAGCTAACAGCGACTGCTGCTCTGCTCTACTTTTAATATTTTATTTCGTGGCATTAGCAGACATTGCCAGTGATTTTTTTTTTTTTGGTACCACTAAATATAGGATTTTTAGATAGGAAAAAAGTGTCATAGGGCAACAAAACAGCCTGTCCCTGTTACTCAGGAAATACACCTCAAGTTTTTTGGCTTTTTGAGCTTGCAGTGCTGTGACCCTGTGAGCCACCCACGAGCTGCACACAGGTCCTAAAAGGTCACGTACACATCCTCCAGTACAAAGAGGATCAATGCTCCTTTTCTGCAACACAAGGAGGTTTATTTACAAATAAAATTCCCCAAAAGCCATTAAGTGTCTCAAAGGTTTTAGTTCCTTATTCTATATTTGATAAATAAAATATTAGGTTACTTATATGACTTACAACTAGACAAAATCCGTGAAGTCCTCCTGGATGCCTACGGCAAACTTACTGTTAAAGCAAAATAAAGAATTCTTTTTTTTTATTATTATTTGCTAACTCTGAAAGGTTCAAAGTTGTAACAGATTTTACGAATTTCTAAACGATGGGCAAAACTTATGACACAGATTCCAACTTGGAATCACGGGAACTCTCCCCATGTAATGACATCATGCAGAGGAGCTGCCAGGCGTGAGCATGAGCAAGGAGGCTTCCCCAGGAAACTTTGGTGCACCAGCTCACTGTGGAACACCCAGACCATTTGGCTACTGCTGTACTACACACTGTTTCATTTATGTTTTAAAAAAATAGCAACCAGCTTTCTTCTCCTTACTTTTAAGTTTCGTCAAGATTAAAGGAAGCTGATTTTTTTGTAATGTTAGGTCAGGATTGTAACAGCTGACACTGGTTGATTTTTATGCCATTTGTATACTCAAATGACTGGGGCATTCCCAATGGATGAACTGCTGTTGGGCAAAAGAGCTTTTGCTCACCTGAAGCCTACTACAAACCCAGGACACAGAAAAGGACAAACAATACACTTGTCTCAAGAGCACAGCTAAAAGCAAGCAGAGCTGTGCAAGTGCTTGAATAGGAACAGAATATCCTCCACGTAAAAAGAACAATCACATGTAAGCAGTCATTAATAATTTGAGTAGTCAAAACAAAAACTATTTAAAATAAAAGTTTTAAACCCAGCAAGATTAGCTTAAAATAGATCTTAAAGCAAGATTTCCTCTTTTTGACTGCCAGTGAAATCAGCTATCAAGAGGTATTTCAGGCACAAGTCTGGACTGGCAAAGCAGACAACTGGGCTCAGTTATTACCTTAAATTTAACAAGCTGGTCTTAAGGATCTAATCCCCATCCCCACAAAGTCATAATGTTTGAAATTAAGTATAACTGCAGAATTTAGCTTGCACTGTTGAAGGAAACCATGTTGGAATAAAAGCTTTCTCAAGCAGATGTGATTCCCTGCTCCCTTCATTTCTTGTCACAGTCACTGACTCTTCACTGCCCTGTTTGCTTTCTGGTTAGGTAGGAATCAGAAGGAAACAAGCTCGTTGCAGTTTTGCACACAATCACAAAAGGAGTCAGCAGAAGCATGAACACCAGCTCTTTAATTAATTAACTGCTTGCCTCTATATGCCTTCACATGTGCACTCACACACACTGAACCTCAACTCCATTAGCAGAAATTCTCCATCGTTTGCCACCAGCACTTCTGAGACTGCCTTAAAAACCACCCAACTGACAAAATGCTGGTTATACTGACAAAGCAAATAAAAGCACAAAAAATACAACAGAAGATTTAGGAGGATGCAATTATAATGCAATTTTTGTTTCCTGGAAATGCAGTAGTAGCAAGCCTTCTAATTTACAAATTAGAACAATTTAAATTAAGCCTTTATGTCCTTACCGTGGAAGAAAGCAACAGAACACCTCATCAAAGCTCCTCTGGAAAAGATATTAGTAAAACTAATAGAATTTTGTATTTTCTCGGGTTTTAAATTTACAAGCCAAGAAACCATAATACTGATTAGGATTCGTTTTCCAATCAGTATAGTTTAGTCTACAGTTTCAGCTGACAAAACCTGATCACTCTGTCTGTAAATAAGCCCATCAAAAACAGATCTTCATGACAGGTAGATGCTATTTATTAGTAAATCCTAAAATACAGTGACTGATTTAAGTATTCCAAACGTTGTGAAACAATTTCACATTCTAAAAGAACAAGCTGAGGGATCACTAAAACATTAGCTGGTTTTGATATGCAAAAACAACGTTTTATATTCACTTACTAGATAAAATCCAGAGGCTTTTTAGCAGCATTAGAGCAGCTCGTAATCCTTCTCCAACTCTATTGTAGCAAGAGGAATGAAATCAAACCACCAGCGATACCAGAAAAAGTAGATGTTTGCTCAGTGCCTCACACCCACCACCACACACGGCCAGATTTGCTCTCATCTGCTGCTGCCAATGCACATGTGCAGAATTATAAAGAAACTTCCTGCTCGCACAGACCCCATCACATTCTTAACAAGAGTAGTTAATAAATAAAAAGGCTTTTGTATCTTGTGTAACAGCTAATTATAGTCATCCTACTCGCCACCCCCCAATGCAAAGCTCTACTCCACCAACCACACACGAATAATTGCCTCTGCATCAGATAATACAGAACTTATGAGCAGGGGCATTATAAAAGTACAGTAAGGCAACAGACAGGAGGAAATTATCAGTAAAACCATGAAACTTGAGAGGTTCGTGTTATAAAACCAAAGCAGTTTAACAACTGACACTGCTGTTAAAACAGACTTCAGAACAGAAGTCAAGCTACCTCAGAGTCACCAAAAAAGCAAACTATAAATATATAATGCACTTGATTCATTATACATAAGTTATCGTATTACATACATTTATCGTCAGCTCGTTTCCCCTCCCGCACAAACAGGTAAGCAGAAACACAGGCTGGAACTCAGCAGATTACAAAATGATTACACAGCCCATTCCCTATCAAAACACTGCCTCTGCCACAGCCACGAGCACGTGCCACCAAAGCACACGACAGGCTCAGCATCCCCACTGCAGGAGTAACACATTTCATTCCATTCTGTAGCAATGACTCTTTGAATTGCAAGGAAAGAAAGAGAAACCAAAAAAAAAAAAGAAAAAAAAAAAAAAGAACTGGTCCTGAGGTCTCCTCCACAACCAATTCCTGTGGCAACCTGATTATGACCGAATTTAAGACACAACTAGAAATCATAAGGTTAAAAATTACATTGCAGACTAAATTTAAGTAACCTGATTACATTACAAGAGTGCCAAGGCAACAAAAGACTTCATTAAATGTGGAGTTCAGCAAAAAGAGGAGAAAACCTTTCAAAAACAGACACTTAAAAAAAAAAAAAAGAGCATAAAGGAAGGAAGAACCGCATTTGTAAGATTCCAGCTCTCACCTTTTCAGTTTTGTCCATGTATTATTATCCTACACAGCTGAGCACTAATTTTAATCCTGAACACTCTGCAGGGAACACTGAACACAGGAGACACGTGAAGAGCCACTCAGAGACTGGACCCCGGACAATCAGTGCAGGGCTCCCACCAGAGACTCTGCTCAGATCCAGCAGCTGCCCCACCCAAACGTCCTCACAAATGTCCAGACAGTGAAGAAAATAAAAACCATTTAAACCTCTCAATAGAAAAAAAAGCCTCTGCAACCACAGCCTTTGTTACAAGCTGTTTGAACACAAATATAATGAACTATCTGTATTTTAAGCTCTTTTGGCATATTTTTGGTTTGTATTTTTTTTTAATGCACAGGATTTCACACGTTCTCCGGTGAAAGACCACAAGAGTAATTGTTAGTTACTATCACAATAGAACTATTTTCACGATAATCACAACATGGTCCCGCAAAATATCACCCATTTCTCGTAGTGAAGGACTCCACCCATACTTTGCAAACCTAACAGGTTTTAAGCACCATAATCACCCTCTTAACTATGTTTTAAAGACTTCGAAAAAAAAATAAAAAAGCCCGGTAGAAGATGCAGTAACAAATACATTATGTTTTAGGCTGCAAGAATACACAGAATTCACCTGAATTGAAAGAACTTTCACAAATCCCAACACTTGGCTACCAAGACAGTATATAACTATGAAGACAAACCTGAATTTACCAAAGCCTTAAGACAGTTTGCCTTTCTCAAATAAAAATTTTGCAGGCAAAATTTATAACTTACAGAAAATAGTCAGAAAGAGATTCCAAACTGAATGGCTCAATTTTACTAACTTTCCAGGGAGCAATGTAAAATTCTCTGCCTGAATCCAATTTTGACACGAGACATACAGCCTCTCTGCTGAAAAACTGATAGAGCCATCACTTTACAAACTGCATGACAAGCAACAAATCTCCCTCTTTCATAGCCCTTCACAGAAGATTTAATAGTCCTTCAATTCTGTATCTCCTCCTCAGATGTTTTGGATTAAGTGTTATTTTCTGGTCCTTAAATACCAGTCCTCACATCTGAAATGATCAATAAATATATAACCAGGCCTGCAACACAGGAAAAAAGTTAAAAGGGTTTGCCATCTCTCACCCTTACAGATGCAAATGCTGAACTGCCCTGCAAGAAGTCAATTCACTCCCATCCAAATGGCCACTAGATTTCTGTGTGATAAAATTAACCTGGTGTTATGCACCGAATTTAAGGACAACTTAAAGGCATTCTCTTACCGACATCACTTCCTCTTCCTTATAGCTTCTTTTGTGGGGGATGGGGGGAAAAAACCAGAACAACCACCCCAAAAGAAAAAAAAAACAAACTAAAAAAATCACCTCAAGACTTGGCAGGTTTTCCTCATTTTCCTAAAAAAGGGCATCACTGCTGAGCTACAGTTCGACCAGAGATCAAAAGCCCGAGTATTTGAAAGGGAAAAAAAAAACCAAACAAACCAACACCCCAAAAAGCAGGGGCTCACCACACTTACTGATGTCTGTTCCAAATGCATGGAATGTTTCTCCAGCCTCACCTGCCTTTGCAAACATGGCGTTATGTACGTTATAAAGTAAAGCCTCACCGCTTGCAGAGGTCTCAGGCAAGAGCCACACAGGACAAACATGAAGCCTTTTAACGAGCTCTGAGAAGATCCTCCCGTGTTACAAGTAACGAGAGCCCAAAACCACTAAGACTGAGCAGAGAAAAACTATCATTTGCCAAACTCAGACGTTTTGACACATTGTCCATGTCAAAATTTGCAAGCATTAGAAGTTACCAGGAGCTCCTCCGAGTCAGCTTCTTTAAATGTAACCATGGAACACTCCGCTTGATTGATTTTTCTAAAATAATACAGTAACTTTCCAGTTTGATGCTTTCAAAACATTGAGGTATTTGATTCCTTATTGTAACATTGTCAAGGCAAGGAAAGGATCCCTATGGTGCGGCACAATGTGCAAAACACAGACAAAGCAGATTAAAAAAGATTCTAAATACCTTCAAATCTATGCAACAAAGAACACATAAAGCAATTTACCAGTAACGAGCAGTAACAAAAAAAAGCCCAAACAAAATAGCTAAATTGCTTATAGTATAGGCCAACAAACCGGCTTTTTATTCCTTTTATGCTGGCAAGTTCAACTGCACGGAAGACAGAAAAACTTCAAACCTAAATGCTAATCCAGTTTAACAATTTGTTCCAAAGTCACATACTAACAATTCCATCCCTGCGGACACTCAGGAATACACGCCAGAAAAAAAAAAAAAAAAAAAAACCAACCATGTAGGTTTTGATATATTCACTTTCTTTCTTTTTTTTTTTTAACAGCCAAGAGTCATTAGGTGGCATTTACTTTCTTCATTTGCTACCTCTTTTCTCCACCTCGAGCCCGACAGCAGCACGAAATTTTGCAAAAATTTATTAAAACGCAGCCAGACTTGAGAATAAGAGAGTTGAGCATTAAAACCTGGTGTTGCAGTGTGTGATGGTAGGTTTTCTGTCGTTGGGTTTTGCTCTGGGGTTGTTTGTGGTTTTTTTTTTTTTCCCAAACCTGGAAAGGAGCACCCTAACACTGGGACATCTCACGTTAAAGCAACTTTCTGGCAGCAAGAAACACTCGAATATTTCAGTCTCCCTAAGGAGCTTCCACGAACAATGGAGCCCCACACCGGCAGACCCCTCGGATGATACATTTGGGCACAGCCTGGCACGTTCAGCCCGTGACCCGGCGTTATCAACGCCGGCGTGTTCGCTTCGTGCCTGCCCTTCTTTTAACTTCTGGAAGCAACTTGGCTGAGGAGCTGCGGGGTCGCTGCTGCCCGAGCACCCTCGCAGGGGGGATGACCCGAGGGAGGAGGGGACGGGCCGGGCAGGCAACTCCTGGAGGAGCCGGGCTGTCAGCGGTGCCCCAGCGGCAGCGGGGCAGGCTCGGGCCCCTGACAGCTCCCCGGGCCGGCCCGCCGGGAGGGCGCTGCCGGAGCCAGAAGGTTCCTGACGCGCTGAGGTGACACCGAACCCGCCCGAGCGCGGGCACCCCCCGCCCGCCCCGCGCATGCGCCGCGCGCCCCTCACCGTTGCCGGGTGACTCGCCCTCCCCGCCGTCCGCGGCACCGCCGGCAGCTCCCTCCGCCCCTTCCTACCCCGGGGGCCGGCGCGGGGCCTCTGCCCTGCCCGCTCCGCTCCGCTCGCAGCCCCTCCTCGTGCCCGTCCCGGCTCCCCCTTCTCGGCGGCCGCCGCCCCCCCCCGCCGCTGTCGCCGCCGCGGCCGCCGCGCTGTCGGCCCGGGCGCCGTCCGTGCGCTCAGAGCGGCTCCGAGCTCCGACCCGCGAGCGGGGGGTCCCCGACGGCAGCGGCGGCCACGGCCGGAAGTGACGCGCTGACTGACAGGTGCAGAGCGCGCACACCCCCCCTGCACTCGCCCCCCGCCCCCTCCCCGGGGTCACGTGCCGCGGGGCGGGGCGGGCGCTGAGGGGCGGGCGGGGCCCGCGCCCTGAGGCGGCGCCCGCGGGCGGAGCGGGAACGGGCGGCCCGAAATTGGCGTTTTTGTCTCGTCCTCACCCCACACAGGGACTCGGGCACCCGCACGGTGACTCAGCCCGTGCGGGCTCAGGGTCAGTTAGCCTGGAAAACACGTCCTGAGATCACAGAATCACCCAGGCTGGAAAAGATCTCTGAGATCATCAGCCTGTGACCCAACATCACCTGGTCTACTAGACCATGGCACGAAGTGCCGCATCCAGTGTCTTCTTAAACACCTCCAGGGACGGTGACTCCACCACCTCCCTGGGCAACCCATTCCAATGTCTGATCACTCTCTCTGTAAAGAACTTTTTCCTCATGTCGGATCTAAACCTCCCCTGGTGCAGCTCAAGGCTGTGCCCTCTTGTCCTACTGCTGGGAGAAGAGCCCGACCCGCAGCTGGTGGCACCGTCCTGTCAGGGAGTTGTAGAGAGTGAGGAGGTCTCCCCTGAGCCTCCTCTTCTCCAGGCTGAGCTCCCCCAGCTCCCTCAGCCTCTCCTCATAGGACTTGTGCTCCAGTCCCTTCCCCAGCCTTGTTGCTCTTCTCTGGACCTGCTCCAGTCCCTCCGTGTCCTTCCTAAACTGAGGGGCCAGAACTGGACACAGCACTCCAGGGGTGGCCTCCCCAGCGCTGAGTCCAGGGGAAGAATCACTTCCCTGGTCCTGCTGGACACACTATTCCTGATCCAGGCCAGGATGATCATCAAGCCCAACCTGTGACCCAACACCACCATGTCAGCCAAACCGTGGCACTGAGCACCATGTCCAGTCTTTCCTTAAACACCTCCCTGGGCAGCCTGTTCCAATGTCTGATCGCCCCTTCTGTGAAGAAATTCCTCCTAATGTCCAGCTTAAGCCTCTCCTGGCACAGTTTAAGTCTATGTCCTTTTGTCCTGCCATGTGCAGAGAGGGACCACGGTCAGTAGTGTCACTGTGGAGGCTTGTACCCCACTAGCTTTGTTTGGACATTAGGAAGAATTTCTTCACAGAAAGGGCGATTAGACATTGGAACAGGCTGCCCAGGGAGGTGGTGTTCACCATCCCTGGAGTTGTTTAAGCAAAGATTGGACGTGGCACTCGGTGCCATGGTCTAGTTGGCACGGCGTTGTTCGGTCACAGGCTGGAGTCGATGATCTCGGAGGTCTTTTCCAACCTAACTGATTCTGCGATTCTAGTTTTCCCTTTCTCACAACCATACTAAAACATTTCCTGTAAATTTTCTGAATTAAAGCATCAAGAGCCATCACTCCCAAACGCTCCCCGAGTGTAAGCGCACCAGAAGTAATGAACTGCCCTTTGACAAAGAGCTAATGCATTTTGAAGCAGAAAATTTAGCACCCTTAAAGTAAGTTAGCATAAGTTAGTGAGGAGATGCAAGCTTACACCCGAAGTGTTAAAACCCGTGCCTGGCAGTCTGTGGTTCCCACATGCCACGCTGAAACTACAACAGCTTTTTCTGTCATGCAGTGCCAGCAGCCATAGGTGGTGGGTTTAATAAGGCATTTAAGGAAACTTGGATTTAGTTAGTAAAAATCCTCTCAGGAAAAGCTTTTTTTTCCCCCCATGAAAAACTGACAAAGAATATATGAAAGAGGGAAAAAAAAATGATGCGACTAGGGTGGGACTAATTGAAACCTCTGTATTTTCAATAGCTGGGAGGGTTTTGTTTCAGGTTTTCCAACATGGATTCTGAATTTTATCTAGAGATACATTTATAGGACTCATTAAGAGGTTTTACATTTAGAATCCAAAGGAGGGAGAATCACAATCCCACAGTAAATTAGCCAGGGTTTAATCAGATCTAAAACTCTATTTTCCTGCTGGAAAGATTTGGTGTCATTAGGAGGTAGCACGCAAAAGCAATAAAATGTGTAGGGTCAAGGGAAGTGGCCTCTCAGGTCTGTTTGTGCTGTCTCCTCTCCTTCCACAGCAGACTTCTCCACTTGAACCGCTAATAAAATCTCCTCGCATCAGGATGAGGTTTCTGAATTTGTATTTTGTATACATCGCTGTGTTCTTTCTGATTCATTTAGCCTCATCAACAACAATAAAGATACTGAATCAGAACAAGCTGGCAATTTTGTTGATGAAACATGGGGGAGAGCGGACTCCAGCTGGCTCTTCAGCAGAGACGTTGGCCAGTTGACAGGAATAAAACTGCAAGAAACCTGACACAGAAAGCACACGTGGTGAGAGGAGACAGACAGCAGAGGCAGGCAGGTAGGCAGGCGCTGCACAGCACCTGTCTGCTGGTTTTGAGTCCCAGACAGTGTCTTCCCTCCCCTGAACTGGCTCTGAGTTTGCCATTTCATGCCAGCTTATCCCCCTTCCTTTCAAAGGCTTCCAACACTCCTCGCAGGGGGCAGACATATGCAGTCCCAGGCTGCCATTTTAGGCTTTTCTGCTCACTTTGTGTTCTCTGTCTGTCTCTGAAAGGTTGAGGACAACCTGAGAGTTACAGAGTCATAGAATATCTCAAGTTGGAAGGGACCCATAAGGATAATGGAGTCCAATTCTGTGCTCCTTGCAGGGCTAGCTAAAACTAAACCCTGTGACTAAGAGCACTGTCCAGATACTCTTTGAACTCTGACTTGCTTCTGTGACCACTTCCTTGATGAACCTGTTTCAGTGACCAACCACCCCCACAGTGAATCACTTTTTCCTGATATCTAACCTGAACTTTCCTTGACACAACTTCATTCTTTCCTGAACTTCTATGACTGGTCACCAGAGAGAGCAGATCAGCACCTCCCCTTCCATTTAAGGGAAGCTGTAGATTGCTCTTTGTGAGTCTTGTACCTTTTACCATCCTGGTCTCTCTCTGGTGCTTTGGCCACTTCTTCCAAGATAGCAAATACAGAGGGAAGGGAGGCAACAACTTAATGAGTGGCTGCATGGTTACGCTCCCAAAATACAGCTGTTGAAGGCACCTGCCTCTCAGATCACTGCTAAACATTACAATGGAGAATGTCCATGAGCTGTCTCCATCTGTTTCCCACTGCCTCAGGCCCAGCTTCAATTTGATGGCAGCATTTTGTAATTCTCCCTCTTTGGTGCTGTGCACACTGTGGAGCTCACACAGGTTCATTTACCCTCTCCCAAACTCACAGGCATGTCCAGAGCGGGCCCAGCATGAGCAGGGCTTGTGCAGGTGCATGGCTGCAGGGTGGCACTGTCACCCACATGTCAGGACATACGACAGTGCACTGCCTTGTACAGGGACAAGGCCCCAGTGTGAGGCTGCTCCTGAGCAGAAGGACCCGTTCCCCAGCTGCTGCACAGCTCCAGGAGCTTGGCAGATGCATCTGCCAAGAACTAAAGAGCCAGAGTGCCGTGGCACCCCTGTCTCCCTGATAAATCCGTGTCCAGAGCCACACCACAAAGGGTGTGTTTTCTGCAGCTCATTGTGTTTTCTTACAAGTCCAGCTAAGTTGCTCAGCATAAAAGTTTTGCAGAGATTGTCCTGCTAAATGCTCACAAAGTAACTTAGTAGGTCTGAAACAATTACTAGTGTAATTCCCTTTTTTTCAGGAAAAGCCATTCATGAGTACAAATCATTATTACCAGTATATGTCACAGAACCAGAGCCGTATTTCCTCCATGTATCCCCGATGTCTTCAGAAGTATGACTTCAGAATAAAGATTCTCTGAAGACTTTAGCTTCCAATTAAGTCTAGCTCCAGCAACAGCCCTGCCTTACTCCTCATGACAAATTGAAGCAAATTAAAGAAAAATATCCCTATCCCAACTGTGCTCAGTGTTGTACAAGGCTTAGTACAAACTGAGCTAAAATACTCCAAAACTTAAATCAGCTTTGCAATCCAATCCTTGGGAGGGTGATAGCCTGCCATGCAATTCCTTACCTTCATACTGGGTTATTATCTTACTAGGAGTAAACAGGAATCTGATGTGTAGCAAAACAAGACATTGTTTGCTGCAATACCTGTGCATTATGTGCCAAACACTTTTTACTTGGCAGGGGGAGAAACTATTTGTATGTCAGCAAAGTATTTGCTTTTGGTTTTAATTGTTCACCTATAAATTATTTGATACACTCTTCTGAACTTGGAAGTGCATAATGTTTCTCTTAAATAGATCCTATTGTCTCTTGCAAAAAATACTGACAAACATGAATCCTTTCAACACCAAAGAATTAGCAAACTAACACTTTCCAGCTGCAAAGTGCTTTCCTTTCCTGCATATTTCATCCAGAAACAGAGACATGTCTCCAAACTGAGCTTTACTTTGTTCCTCTTTTCCAGCATTACAAAATTTTCTAACCAACATTTTGTTTCAGGATGCCCAGCACATGACACTTGGCCTTGTTGGACATCCATAACTCTCCATGGAGGCTCTGGAATCAGCAAGTATCCAGTTCTTCTGACTCACAGTGTCCAAAAGGGCACCTAAGAATCAAAGTCCATTTTTAAATTAACAAATGAGGCTTCTCAACACTCAAGTAGACAGGTGAAAAAAATCTATTTTATAGAAACAGAAACTCCATCCCAGAGAAAACCATTCATCTTTTCAAAGACTGTCAGCCATTACTAGACACACATATGTAAGGATTTTTAAAAACTGAATTCAATATCAAAGGCACATGTTCTGAGTAAATGTCAGACATTTTTACTCATTTTTCTACTAGAGTTCCGTGATTAAAATAAACATTTACAGCATGAGATTTTTTTTCCCCTGCCTTTGAATACTTTTTGGATCTGAATCTTGCTTTTGGGAGATCTGTCTTTAAAGTAGAAATCTGGGAATATGGGTCAAATGTGGCTTTTAAGGCTTGTTCATATTTTAATTGCACGGTTGCAGACTTAACAGGAGATAATTCTTCCCTTCTTGAAATTCAAGACATCGAAAGGTTAATTCAGTCTTCTCAGTTCCATTTCCTTCCGTCTGTTCCCCTTCCCACACTTCCCCCCCCATCTGTAGACAGCTGAGTTATTTGAATTTTATGCAAGCTTGTATTCATCCAAAGGGAAAAATCACTCAGTGTCTGCACCAGGCAAGCGAAAATTGCAATATTGCACACTTGCATTTTTTTAATTCCTATTTGCTTTTCTCTGCATTCACCAGCCCAGGCTCTGGATGTACAAGCTCATGCCCTAAAGATAGTCCCCACTTAAAAGTTAACTTGAATTAAAGCTTGAATGTCCCCATCCCTTTGGAATTCCCATTCTTTGCACTCCCATGGATCTGTACTCTGGCTGCTGTGGTGCTTTTACCTTGGGTTGAGGAGAGGCCACAGTTCACGTTAGCACAATTTGTCTGCTGCCAACACAATCACTCCTCTGCTGCTCCCATGTTATTTCATGGTGTGGCCACTCACACTCAAGGTACATTAACACCAGAGGAGTCACTTTGACAGAGCTCAGGTTAACTCTGTCATGAAGACATGGCTTTAATCGGACTGATTTTACCACTTTATATGTATTTGCTAGGGGAAAAAAAGCCATAAAACCAGTAATTGAAAACAGTCAAGTTTTGAAGAGAAAGATTTTCACTTCAGATGCCAGGAGAGGAAAATAGTCTCATCTTTTTTTTTTTTTTTTTTACATTTAAAGAAAGATAAACAGCATTTAACACAACATACTTGCAGCTTTCATTTGAGCAGGCAGAAGTTAACAGATGTGCAACTTGCTGATTACCACTTTCTTACATAATTGTTGACCCTGTACACCGTATGGAATACCCGTGTGTTTGGCTTAACAAGCTTATAAAACTGGAAAATGATTTTTGGAAAAAACAATGTAGAAATGCGAGTATGAATGTGAATTGCTCTCACAGTAATCAGCTAGAAAAGATACTTGGCTGCTTAGTCTGTTCCTCTGCTTCAGCAGCCTCATTCCCTTAAGCAGCCGGAAAACTTCAGAGTTTATCTTCTTCTCCCCAAAACATAAAACCACTTAAGCTACCAGGAGGTCCCAGGCTGTTGAAAATGGAATGATTTGGCAACACAAAGAGAAGTGCTGGTCAGGCACCCATCAAAACTACACCCACAGCCCTGTGTCCCAGGAGTCAGCACCACACCTCCGTATCTACCCCAGCACAACACGGTTTGCAACGACAGACCCACTGATTGTCCTTCTTCCTCTGGACAAAAGGAAAATCTGAAGGTAATATAAAGTTAGTAGATCTCTGGATTGTATTATCTTTGATTATCTTCTCTTGGATTATGTTGGTTGTCTATTTGCTGCACAATTTGAACTTCATAAGGAAGGGTGATGTTCCTCCTGTCTAAAGCAAAGAGAGTGAGAATTCCAAGAGTGGATTGTTCCATTCCAGAGCAGCCAGTTACACTGAGAAGAGCCATCATGTGTTTGAGCACATCCTAGACTTCCCTGTCTTACTACTTCCCTAAAAGCTGCTGCTTGCAAGAGATGCTTCTGTCCAGAGACAGGGAGAAAAAAATGACTGTTAGTAAAGACTCAAAGTCATGCTAAACTTGTGTTTCTAGACCAGCATTCATCACAAACTGTCATGTGCTTGATAGCATTAACTAATGTGACTAAGACATCACATGCTTCTTTCCCCACCCTGTCTTTGGGAGAGAACCATGTGCACGGACATTTTGTATTAATTCTTTTTTTCCTTTAACAATGCACACATGGGTCACCACATTTTGCTAGAAAAGACCAGGCCAGAGCAAAGTAGTTTATGCTGGAAGACACACTTTTGGGTCAGTTCTCAAGAAAGCTCTGTTGCAAGAACCTCCATCTGGTTAAACTTTTAAAAATTCACTCCCATACCAAGTTTTATATCAAAAAAAAAAGGGAGAGAGGAAATTTCTACTCCCACTAGCTTATGTTTTCTCTTCTTGCTCTTTGCTGCAATGGGACTCCCAGTATAGACTTTTTGATATCCTGAGCTATTCAGAAAACACAGGGTTAGAAAAAATAGCCCAAGGAGAACGACTATCTACAACTGCCTCTCCTCCCCCCTCATCTTCTCTATGTACCTACCCTGAAGGTACAGTGGTCTTGATAAGGAAAATGAAACACCTTAGGTAATGATAAAACATACAGTGTAAGACAAGTATCGAGTATTTACTCACTAACAGTGCAGCCTTAGAGCAGAAAGTCTGCCAAAGAGGGATCAGTGCCTTCCTTACACCCCCAGGATTCATTGTCTCTTAGCCTGGGAACCTGTCTCCGTTCCCAAACATGGATATTTTTTTTGGCAGCAAGACGGAACAAAAGGCACAAAGAGAACTAAGAAAACCCTTTCAGTGGAGCTGTAGTCTTTTTTTTTTTTTCCTGTTCCCCTGAGGATGGGAAACCTTCTAAGGACAGCTTATAGCACACGCAATCCTGCTACCTGCCTGGGAGGTGCTCAGTGCTCACAGGGACCTGAAGGAATTAGGCCACGTGCAGATTCCAGCCCAGCTTTTGACCTTGAAAAATTAATCCCCTACCTTTAGCACCAAAAATACCACAACATTTTGGAAATGAAATCACTGTTATATTGGAGTGGGTGTGTTATTTCGAGACAGCACTGATGTGATTATAAAATCAGTTGTGTCAGCTTATTGGCTCAGCTACAGACACTGATCTGCTCGAGCGTCTGTTCCTCCCGCCGGCTGCTCGTTGGGGTGCTTTGTCCCTCCTCAGCTCCCTGTGGAAATGGATACGATCTGATTCCCACTGTTGCACCAAGGAGAAAGAAACCCCCTCTTTCTGGCAGTTGCCCATCTCGTCTCCATGAAAATTGGCATTTCCAGAGCACCTCTTGTGCCAAACATGAGCACAGCATCCCCCAGCCCGTGAAAGGCTACAGCCTCATGTATATAATATATACATTGATGTCCCTGCAGCACTGGACTGGGCACGCTGCTTCCAAAGGACAGCAGTCAAGGGAAAAGGCCAAGTGGCAGCAGGCTCCAAAAGTCCCAGCCTCACTCCTCAGACTTTGCACTCGAGTTCCTTTTAAACGTTTCCTCTCACCTATTACCAAATCCTGGTAGCAAGTGTTTGTTTTCCCCGTTTCTCTGTGGGTGTCTGACAGACACTCAGTGCCTTGTGCTGCCAGGCATGGTTTGATGCTGTCAATGGCAGGTGACTCACTGGTATCAGAGGTGTCAGTTTGACTCAGCCCTTCATCTTTTGGCAGCAGATTGAAATAAAATGCAATTTCCATTGTATGAGGCAGCTTTTCAGGCACAGCCATACCAGTGTAGCTTCACATGCTTTATGTGTAGAGCATGTGTAAAGATCTCATAGTTTGCATGCTCCACTGGCTTCCTGGTTTTTCACATTTCTGTGTGCTGGAACATTCTACTGCCTTCGTGCTCCTCAAAGAAATTGAGATTTATTGCAACCACAGTCATCCCAAGGCCAGGGAAATGCCATGTTCCCCCTACTGACAGTGGTGACTCCAAAATCCTGCCATTAAAAACCTGACAAATAACTGCTTTGCTGCTCATATAGCAAGAACATTTCCATTCCCAGTGAAAGGAAAAGGCATCTGAGTACTATATTACCTACCCATCTTTAGCCCTCCTGTGATCAGCCTCAATGCAGTATGCAGTGCCCTCAGGCCAAATTCCAAACTTCCCATATGTAAACTGCATCCAGCTGCCTGTGCTGCACAGAGTATATAAACATGAGGTTTGAATCCCACATGAGCTGTGTTTGACCACAGGACCGAACTTAAAAGCTACAGAAACTTGACAGGCACTTTCTGCAGTGGTCAAGACGTTTGTTGCAGAGATGAGTATCTCCTGATTTCAACAGAGTGAGAACATGTAATTTCTCATCATTATGTTGTTTGGCTTAACACTGTTGCACCTTCCTCACAAACCCAACCCAATATCAATTAAGAACCTGGTCATCTTCAGCCTAAAACCCCAAACAATGAATCCCAAACTGTTTTTAATACTAGCTCTTCCAATAAATTGGGCAATTAAAGTGGTGGTGGTGGAAACAAGCGTGCTCACCCTGTCTTAACATGTTTAGAAAGGCCTGAGCTCTGCTGTGGATCCTCATAGGCTGAGCCCATGACAGGACACAGAAAGCCAGAAGTGAGATTCTTCTGCTTTGCTGTAACATTTTGTTTGCTTCCTGCAACTCCGAGAACTTTTGCCAGTCTAAAAGTTTAAGAGGTTTTGCCCTTGTGGTCTCTCTTCATAATCAGAATTATATTTGTTATTTGTAAAAACGGACAAACATTAAAAACACTGAAACTCTTGAACTGCCTCGATTGATGAATCGCTCAGATTATGTTTTAAAGTCTTTTCTGATCTTTTAAATCTCATGTCCAGCCTAACAAGAGGTTAATGCTTTCTCTTTATACAGACACCAAGACTGTTCAGTGCCAAATCTCAGCTACAGCTTCCACCAATATTCACCCAGTATCCGCCTTCCTGCTTGTTCCCAGGGTCTTTCAGTCAAGAACACAGCTTTCAATTTGTGACAACTGGTTGGATATATGGGATGGAAGCAAAGGAACAGAGTCCTGACATTAAATATGGTGCACACACACACAGTGATTTTGTGTGGACAGTCAGTGCAGATGCAGTAACTGGATGGTAACCAAGCCAGTCTGCAGAAATCATTTGAGTTGGGAAAGACCTCTAAGACCATCTAGCCCAACTACAGACCTGTTCATTATTTTAATTTAAACAAAGAAGAGATCCTTAAGACACATTTAAACACATTAAAACTATTTTCTCCGTGCACATATATCAGACTCAAACCCACTCTACCTGAGCCTGTTATGCCAACAGGAAGATCCACAGACATCTCTGTCTCCCTGAGCCCATTGTCCAGGCTGCCTTACGGTCACTAGAGGGAACCAGGTACTCCTAGGGCTCAATTAATTTTATCCCAACTTACTTGCCTCCCTTTTGGCTTATCACGGAGTCTAGACAGGTAATTCAGACGGAGACATCCAAAGGTACCCGAGAGGAAACCCCACACCAGGATCTAGGAGGCTGCACACAGCCCTTCCCTTCCTTTCCCTTGGAAAGTGATTCCCCAAGTGGTTTTGGGCTGGGTAGCTGGAGCCACATCAGAGCCCCAGGGATGTCCCAGCCCCAGGGATGTCCCAGTCCCAGGGATGTCCCAGCCCCAGGGATGTCCCAGCCCCAGGGATGTCCCAGTCCCAGGGATGTCCCAGCCCCAGGGATGTCCCAGCCCTCGAGAGCAGCAGCGCTGGGCAGTGACTACAGGCCGTGCCCACATCTAATACCCAGCATGGCTTGCAGACACAGACAAGGGTTAACAGCCATTTTAAAGGGATTTTCTTAATCACATCACTTGGCACCTACACAATTCTCCCTTTGCTGCAGCTCAAGAGGTTCCCTGGAAGCAATTCCAGTGTGATCCATGCCATTGGCACAGGTGGAGAACAGGGAATGGTCACACAAGCCAACATGGCTTTTTGCACAGTGAAGGCAGGAAGGTTGGCTGTGGGCAGCTGCCTGGTCTGGTGTGCAGAGCCACGGGCTGAGAGAGGCACCAGCAAGTGGGTGGATTGCTACAAAAACAGAAGTGAATGGAAGATCCATTGTCCATCCTTTCAGGACATGTTCCTGGTGTGGTGCTCAGGCCGTGCTAATCTCAGATCTGCCCTTGATCCTGGCAATGGTACCACGGCTCTGCTTAGAGCCCTCCCCAGCCCCAAGCTCCTGTGAGGGATGAACCCCAGGCATGTTGCTGAATGCACCTAAAATCTCCCCAAAAACCAACCTGGCAGCAGCAGCAGCCCCCCAGGCTCACCTTTGCTCCAAACCTCAGCATTGGGAAAGGACGGGAAGCAAAACTTCAACATGATTGCCACGGCAAACGAGGAGAAAAAATAAAAAAAAAGAAAGATCAAGATGGATTTTGGCAGTTTTCCATGCCAGTTTTCCCATTTCCCTCCCTCATGCACTTTCTACAGGAGCAATCTGTCCTTTCCCTAAACGCTGAGCAATCCCAGCACTAAACTAATCAATATTAATAGCGATGGGCTTGGGAGGGGGGAGGAGGGGAGAGGAGAGGAGGGATTACCCTGACCTTTTTCAACTCACACTGCCTCAGACGGCCACCAAGCAGCTGAGGAGAGAGCAGCCAGACGGTAATGCCATGTGGTTTTAGTAGCTTTTCATTTTTTTTTTTCATTTTTGTTTTTTTTTTTTTTCCTTGTGAATATTTACTTCTGTTGTCTCAGTGCAGATAGCAATGAAATCCGATTTTCTGCAGGAAGGAAAAAAATATAATTATACCAGCCATCTCCGGGCCAAGCCTCGCCTTGACGGGAAACTCTACTGAAATGAGGGGAATAACGCCCAGGCTGGATTTTAACTTGAATTTCTTATTAAAAAATGAATTGGATTAGGGAAGTTTTGACGGGTGAAGGGTTGAATGCTGGCGTGCTTTGTGGATTTCTCTTTATTATAATAGGGTATAATCAAACCCATTGAGCTGTGAGTGGGATATGGAGCGAGAGCAAACAAAGGGCTGAGGGAACCAGTCCTCTATTGTTACGCTGAAGTGTCCACAGCAGCTCAGGGGGTGGATGTGCTCAGGACAGGGGCTCAGAATTTAAGACAAATCCTATTAATTAAAAGAAAATCATAACTGAAGCTCTTTGTTTGGGGTTTACTGTAGATTTTCTGGTTAGCAGCGTTTCTTAAAATAGAGGTTTGCGTCAGGAGGCACCGTGGATTACTGGCAATTAATGCATTGTCTCTTCAATACTGAATATTCTTGTTGCCATGTGCAAAATAGGATTTTTAGTAATTTCATCTGAGAAATCTAGAGAAAATTATATTATGCCTTTCCTCTTTTGCTCTGAAAGAGCCAAGCCTTGGGGGAAAAGGTCCCAGATCGAGGTGTTAGATTTGTGGGGTTTTTTTGAATAAACATTTCCATGGTCTTTTCACATTTTTTTCTTTCGAGGAGAAAATGCTTTGCAGATGGCTGATATCACAGCACTAGCTAATGAAGCCATGGGTGTGTTTTCCCTTTCTTTGTCAGGACCCATCATGTCCGACAAACCAGATTTTGCAGAAATTGAAACGTTTGACAAGACCAAGCTGAAGAAGACAGAAACCAGAGAGAAAAATCCCTTGCCCACTAAAGAGAGTAAGTGATTCTGAGGCTATTTGAACTGTGAGTAGCAAGGACACAATCTGTGTTGCAGTTCATATGCAAAATGAATACTAATCATGGGATTACAGGCTCAAACTCGTCCCTGATTTTAAGTGGGGATAATACTAAGACTCGTAGTCTATGCCGGGCTTCCAAGGATGCCAGTAATTATAACCAATGGTGCATTTTGTTTGAAAAACCCTTTCTGATGGGATTGCTCTTGCTTCTGCTAAAAGCAAGACCAGTGTCCCCGCTGGGTGCTGGTAACAGGATCAATCTGTTTGTAATTACCATGTTACCAGCCTCTCTGGAGGCACAGGGGGACCCTTGCCCATCCCTGGCAGCCTCCCCAGAGCGTGCCTGGGCTCTGGATTTAATGTGTTAGCAGGCAGATGAGCTGCTGCCTCCCACTGGTACCTGCTGCCAGCCCTGGCCAGGAGACCTCCAGGCACCTTCTCTGGGAATAAGTGTGCAAGAAAACCCCATTATCATCCTCATCTAATAGGAAATCTTCTTTAGCAAAGCACCCCTGAGCTTTACTCATGCAGGGTCTTCTACAGGCACTGTGCACAGACAGCCAGGTGAGGCTGGGATTCACTTCTACTTCAGGTGTGAAAGAGCATTTGGACCAGATTTTGTGGGCAGCTTCCTTCAGAAGAGCATTGCTAACCCCTCTGGATATCTGTGCTGATAGCCATGGAGATGCACTGTCCCTTGGCATGATACCTGTTTTTTCCCCCGTTTCATTATCCTTACCAGTGCTAAAGCTATAAATACAAAAGGAGGTTTGCACATCAGGAACTGCCCCCTCCTAGCTAGGCAGACATGGGAAGGAGTTGGCATTTCCAGGGTGACCAAAAAAAGCAAGTGTGGATTTAACCATTCCCTGGCTTTAAAAAAGACTGTAGGAATCTGTACCTTGTAGAACCACTATCACAGAGTTACAGAATGATTTGGGTTAGAGGGAACCTTAAAGATCATCCAGTTCCAACCCCCCTGCCATGGGCAGGGACACCTTCCACTAGCCCAGGTTGCTCCAACCCTGTCCAGTTTGGCCTTGGACGCTTCCAGGAATGGGGCAGCCACAGCTTTTCTGGGCAACCTGTGCCAGGGCCTCACCACCCTCACAGGGAACAATTTCCCCCTAATATCCTATCTAACTACCTCTGCCAGTGTGAAGCCATTCCCCCTTGTCTTGCCACTCCATCCCTTGTCCAAAGTCCCTCTCCAGCTCTCCTGGAGCCCCTTTATGCACTGGAAGGGGTTCTGAGGTCTCCCTTGAGCCTTCTCTGTTCCAGGATGAACACCCCCAACTCTCTCAGCCTGTCTCCATAGGAAAGCAAAGTCTATAAACAGTAATGTTTATTGATGGTGTTTTTGTTTCCTCTGTTTTCCTGCCAGCTATTGAACAGGAAAAGCAAAGCGAAAGTACAGCCTGAGTGTAAAGTTCAAGATGTGACTGCTGCTTCTTCAGTGGGGTTTTGGCTTCTGAGTTGGGTTGCTGTTTTGTTTCATCCCCCCCAGCCCTTGTTTGTTTCCCATTTGTTTAAGGAAGCATTTGTTCATTTAATGTTCCCTGGAGAAGTTCGTTTTGTGTTTGTTGAAGAAGATACTATGTGTTTGTATTCTAAAAACTGTAATTCCAAGTTCTGTATCGACCCCATTACTTGCCAAAAAAAGCAATTTGCATAGAAATTGTTTTCCTAAGCCTCACAATAAACAGGTTTCTTCTGATCAGCTGTCTTTGAGCCTTGCAGAAATGGGGTTTAAACTCCAACTCTTCCTAGCATCCTTCCCACTTTGTTTCCATTACTATGGTTACTCGGGAATATGGTCAGATTGGGAAGGGTTACCCCAGACACCCACAGGTTCCTGGGCTGGCACACAGCCCCTCTCCATCAGCACATTCATCTGTATCCTGCAGAATCCTGGAGCCCCAGGTGGCACCAACCCCCAGGAACCCCCCAGATACCTTCACAGCAGCCTGGAGACTTCAATCCCATTCCCTGTGTCACTCAAATGAGTGTTTCATGGGAACCCTGAGGGACAAACTGTATGCTGGCAGCTCCTGTGCTTTTAAACCCTCAGCTTGGCAGCAGGCATGAGTAAGATGTGGAATTAATGGCCTGCTTCAGTCCTGTCCAACAGTAGGTTAGAGGTCTCAGATACAAGTACTCACTTAGAAATTCCATGAAAAATTGATGGTTGGGCTCAGGAAATACTCAAATTAGCATCCCAGATGGAAAAAGGGCCGCAGCACACCCTCCACAGATTTTTTTTTTTCTCTTTAACTTGCCAAGATCCAGTAAACCTTGGGGCAACTGCAGCACACACAGCCCTTGGCCCATGTCATATCAACAATACAAGAATGAGGGAAGGTGGGAGAAGGAAAGAAAATTTAGTATTGCACTGATTTTCTGGGATGAGACAGAGACCTTCAGCAGCACAAGGGCCTAGGACACAAACCTTCAAAGCAAGCAAGGACTCCCTAAATCTTTATTACTGGTGGTGCAATAACATCCTCACTGGTCTGCAGAGGACTTGGCAAAAATAGATTCTGGTACCAGCTCAGGGGACTCCCAATTACATGGTATCACAACACTTCTGGAATTAATTTCCAGTCTTATTAGAAAAACAAGTGCTTATCCTGGGCAGATAAACTGCTCTCCCTGGAGCTCAGGTATGGTCCTGCTTGTGCTGTGAAATGAGAACAGCTCTGTGTGCTTGAGCAGGGTTACTCTGGGCTTGCACCTGCCTGAGCTGAGGCAGAAAGCAGCTTTACAGGCTTCAGAACACAGAGCTGAAAGGTTGGGGTGGTGTTCAGAAAGCTCTCGTTTACTTAAGGGTTGTTTGACACTTGACACTGAACAGGAATAGTCAGGACTACAATTAAACAGCACCAGGAGCCACAGGAGTGACCTTTGGTGGCAACAGAAGGTAACCAGAGGTGAGCAGGAGACCAAGGGAAAACACCCAGCACACAGGACTGGTGATCTCAGAGCTCCATTAATGTCAGTGGTGTCCAAAGGACTGAGGCTGCTGTTTCAATCCCCTTTCATCAGTTCAACATTGCTGAGGTTTTCTTCTCATGACCAAGCATTTTTGTACATTCTCCTTTGAGGACCTCATTGCCTTGTCTCCTGACTCAAAGGAGTGTTTTTTTTAAGGTCAGCTAGGTTTATTAATACTATTTTTTTATTTAAAAGGTGAGGAACACGAGGGGTTGGGCAACAAGGAAAACAGGGTTATTTTCTTTGTGACCCGTGCCCTCCCCTCACACCTGCACACTTCAAGGTCAAAGAGCCTTTGACATTATCTAAATACTTGCTTTGATGATGGTTCCTTCATGGAGGAAGAGTTCAGAGATAGCACTTGGAGAAACACCACCTATGGAAATCTGTGGAGTTCATTCTGCTCAACCAGATCCACCCAACCCGTTACTTTTCCACAGGGTGATTTTTAAGCACCATTTTGCACCCAGCAATGAGCCCACAGACCAGACTTTCTCCTTGGTTTTGCCAGGAGACAGTATTTGTTCCATGTGACCATCTCCCTCCTTCTCTGCCAGCTCAGAGCATCTGCCAACTCGCTCAGCACAACGTGCTGTAAATCACCAAAAACTTCTTTGGCAACACTGAACCAGTGGCCATGTCTGTGCCCCGAGTTCTCCCAGAAACCAAAGGTCTGGGCTGTGTCCTCAGCCTGCACTTTTTGGGCAGGAAGGAAGGAAGGTCTGGCCAAAGCAACAAACAACAGAGACACTCTCCTCTTGTGTTTGCAGGGATACAAAGGATTAGGAGCACTGCTCTAGGGAGTGATGCAAGAGACACCAGGTTTGTCCAAGCACTTGGCTCAGGGCTCCTGGTGCTGCTGCAGGGCTCTGTCTGCCCCCATGAAGCCTCCTCCCTGTTCAGCTGTTTGCATTCAAGGCCTGTCACCGTAAACCAAACATCTCAGTGCTGTTATCCACGTCTCACCACACTGAAAAGGCTGAGAAGAACTTTTATCTCAAGTTCCCCGCCCCTGGACCTGACTACGAGAGCTGCTGAGCTGCAGCAGAGCACGCAGCACCTGCACACCAGGAAAAATTCCTCAAGGTTAAAGGCCAGATCTTCCCACCTTTCTCCTTCCTGACCGAGGTGGAGCATGGCTTCATGGCAGGGCTTGGAGACTGCTTCTTTCACAGTTAGCAGTTAAAAGAGGCTTAAAGTTAAAAACACATAGCTGCAGTACCCTGATTTGAGAAACATCCCTTTCTGCTGCTGTGTGAGACCACTTCAGCCCAGGATCTGGATCAGGAAATTAAAATTTGTCAAGAGCAGGGATGGGTTTGGCTCTCTGTTATCTAAATCAAAGAGCATTACAGCCCTTATCAGCGGGGCAAGCTGGGGACACAGACCAGGAAACCGCTCATCTCTTCAGGCCGGGACAGTGAATTTTCATCCTTCCAGTCATTACACTAAGGAAATATTTGTTCCTGCCATTGGAAGGGAGCTACAAGCCAAGCCAAGTCAAACCAAACACCTTACCCACACCTAGGAAACACCTTCTGGGTGTAAATCTGACCTTCACCCCTGGAAGAGCGTCCTCCAGCGCCAAGGCTCTGCAACAGTCACCCCTTCCCCAGCCTCAGGACTGATGGGCAGCTGAGCTGGAGACAAAGTCATCAGCAAACAGAAATAGCACCAGGTGGGAAACTTAAATATTTCTGCCAATTAGCAGCAGTCCCTTGCTGTTATGTAAGGGTACATAACGAGGTGTTACCTTGCAACTCCTCCAAAGGAAAAATGCCTTCCATGTTCATGCAGTTACAGCCAAAAAATCATTATATTCAGATAAACATTATATGCAGACAAACACCCACTTTCTTGGCATCACCATGAAGCCAGTCTTGCCCCCTGGATCCCAGGGACAGGGCCAGCCCTCTCAGGATCCTGGCCAAGTCCACCTGACCCTGTGACTCACCTCTAATTGCACAGTCACAGCAAGCTCTGACTGAGCAGAGGAGATCGGCATTCCTGTCATTGTTGTACAGAAGTTAGTTGATTTAATAAATCTCATTAGGCAGGCATTTGATAGCAGTGAAAGCCAGGAAGGAGAAGCTCTAAGCCTAGCTCTCCTGGGAAAAGGACGTGTGTGTTCCACCTCACTTGGAGCCTGGCTAAAAGCCCCTGGAGATCCTGCCCAGCTCCAGCCCCAGCTCAGATACCACAGCCGAGTCTCAAAGCACATGTGGGGGTTTTTTTCAAATATATCTGGGGGTTCTCTCTTATTTGGCCCATTAGCCCCATGGTTGCTGAGCCATGTCACAGCAAGTCTTTAGGCCCAGCTCTGCAGCAATGAGGACAATCAGCCTTGGCCAGTGGCTTGGTCACCACAACAGAGAGAGGCCAAGGCTGGAGAAGCCTTTGCTTGGGGAGAACACTTCTGTGTGTTGGTTCTGCCATCAGTGCTGCTCCTGACAAAGCAGAGACCTCTCCTGCTAACAGAGGATCAGGGAAAGATGTGAGGGAACGAGGACACTGGCACAAGCTCTGTGGGATCGGGGGTCTGAACTGCAGGGCGTGGGAAGGAGGAGGTCAGGGGCTGGGAGAGCAGCCAGGGAGGTGCCCACAGCAGCACAAACTCAAGGCAGAAGAAGCCAGGGCGGCTCTCCTGCCTCTGCCTGGCTCGCCCCTTGTTTTTCCAAAAACACAGGGTGAAAACAATAGCCTTTTCAACAGCCCTAACCTTCTGGTGCCAAGCTGGGGGAGCCTCCCACACCGTGCACGGGCAAACAGAGCTGCTGTGTCCTCCAGGAGCCTTGGCACAGGCAGCCAGCCCTGGCCACTCCACCTGCTCCCACCCAGCGTGTCCGTGGGTCCCTGGGAGCTCTGTCTGTCCCAGCCACCGAGGTGTGTCCCACAGCAAAACCCGCTCAGCCTGGAGGGTGGGAGGCAGCAGGGGATGGCTGGGGCTGAGCCAGGGTTTGTGGGAGCAGGTGGGTGCGTGTGTGTGGGCATTTCTCCAGCTCAAACTGACAGCAGGGAGAGCTCTCATTTTTGGTGTCTGTGCTGGGAAAGGCGGCTCCCTGTGCTTTCTGTCTTGTCAGGAGAGCTGGCTTGGGAAGGAACAGTTGCTGGGGATGGTTCAAGCACATCTTGTAAGCTGTGCTGACAACAGCTCCTGACAACTCCTACCACCAACTGCAAATCTCCCCAATGCTTCATGTTTGCTTCAGGGCCCAGGTCCAGAATTCATTCAATCCACGGGGAATCAGTAAAAAAGGAGATGGAGGGGGGAGCAAAAGGGGGTTTCTAGCTCTTGTCAGAGAGACACACGAAAATGAAGCCTTCTAGGGCTCCAGCAGTAGGCACTGAACAAAAAGAAGAATTTTCAAAATAAAAAAAACAATCTCAGGAATTTTAAGCTGGTCTCATGAATTCAAAGGCCAACTCAGTATCAAAATTTTTGGACTTGGCAAAGTTGCAATAACCAGGGAGGAAAAAAAATGATGTGTGACTCCAAGTGGGTGTTTTCAAACAGCATCTTGTTTGGGGAAAATAATCCCTCTTGGTCTGTTTTGTTTTCTCGTGATGCTGGAAATAATTCTCCTCCTCAGAGAAAAGAACTGGGGGGTTATTTTCCTATCAGATCACGGGAGCTCCCTCAGGTCACCCCTGACCACAGCTGGTCCTCCCACCCCTGCTGGCACTGAGGGGAGTCACCACCTCGAAGTGTTGAAGAAACACATGTGCAGGTCCAAAACCACACCTTTCACTCAGCAATGAAGAAATCGGGCGTGAAGTGCCTTGGCTGAAGGTGTGTGCTTTTGGGGCTGAGCCCAAGGGCAGGGATGGAGGCAGCAGGGATGGAGGGAGCAGGGATGGAGGGAGCAGGGATGCCCCCAGGGTAGCAGCTTTGCTCCTGGGATCCTTCTCTCCAGGGAGCAGGAGTAGCAATAGCTGAGAGTGCTGCAATAGCTCCATAATGGCTTTATAATTGCTCCAGCCTCTCCACTGCTCCTCCTGACTTGTACTATTTTATTTTTGTCCTGTCCAGGTTCCTCTTTCAGTGGGACCTGGGTAACCCCCACCACCAGACAGCCCTGGGGGGCACAGTGGGGCAGCATCTCTGCTTTAACACACCTCTGGCACTGTTTTATTATCATGCTGCTTTAACATGCCAAGTGCAATGCACGTGACCAGGGCTCCAGTTTAATTTTATTTCTCTTTTAATGTGTTTCACGAATACCTAGGGAATTGGAAATGTCAGGACACCAGCATGGCTGTATCAGCTGCAGGAATCTGCCTCCCTGCTCCCAACAGATAATTGAGGACCAATTTAAACTGGAGCTGCCTCAGTGTGAGCACTGGCTCCTCACGGTGCTGAGCCTGCCTTCTTTCATTTTCTAGCTGTACAAAGGACCTATAAAGCTTTAACTTACATGCTTTTATAAACTTCATGTGTGAAGCATTCAGTGCTGCATGGCCAAGGTGGAAATAAAAGAGATTAACCCAAAATAGCACTCAGTATTCAGAACGGGCTACTGTATATAAATCCCAAAGCCACGCTCAGATGGCTGGGCCAGCCAAGTTGAGCAATGAGCATGGAAATTTCACCACGTTCCTGCAGTGGGACTGCTGGACAGCTTTTAGCCCGGCTGACACTTGAGATGCTCAGATGGGGGGACTCTGCAAGCCTGTCCCACCCCTCTGTGTCCACCCACCCGGCCTGACACTGTCACGGGGTGTGTGCGGGATGGGCTGGGCTGGGTGTGCGGTGCAGGGAGGTCCCACAGGGGGGAGCCTTGTCACCAGCCTGCGGGGACACTTCCCGGGACACTGCCCCGGGACATCACCGCGGGCATCCCCCTGCCAGGCACCCTCTGCTCCCCACACTGCCTCTGGGCTCGGTCCTGGCACTGTGGCTTTGGCTCCATTTCCACCCGCTCAGAGTTAACGGATGTAAAATGTCCTGTTCATCCTCGACAGGGATGGGCAAAGCTCCCTCCAAAACCACCACAGCTCCAGTGTTCAGAGCTGATCTGGGAATCACCAAGGGACTATGATCAACAAAATCTGTTTATAAAGAGTGTCACCGGGGAAAATTCACCCCATGAAGGGTCCTAATGGGTCTCTGTGCCTGCAGGATGCTGATGAGCCAGACCCCTGACCCAGATCCCACCTTACACATTCCCATCAGGTCAACTTTACACTGAACAGTAAAGGCCTAAAACTGGTTTAGTAAAGCCAGGGACCTTGCCAAGAATTGTAATCTCACTCCGACCTCAGACAACACTTGAGGTGTCTCCTCCCACCTGAAAAATGAATAAATGCATGGCACTGCCAGACTGATTAAAGCGATATATGAACATGGCATCGATGCCCAGCTGCATTATGAAAAGGAAATATGCACCTCAACCCCTGTGAAAGACAGGCAAGGCAAGAGGAGCTTCCTTAGGGGGAAGCAGAGCAAAGTGCTGGAGGCCCAGTGGCACCACGGGTGGAACAAGCCCCGCAGCAGCACAGGCTCCCCACTGCCTTCCTGGGCAAAGCTGGTGCCAGAAGCAAGTTTTCTCCCCACTTTGTTTCTCCCAGCAAAACTCAAAGAACTTTTAGAGTTGCTCACAGCCCAGCTTTCTGCAGAGGAAGCCTCAGCCTTCTGCACTCAGAATCACTTCTGTCCAAAGAAATAAAGATGAGTTTTAAGAAAGTATTCGTAGCTCAAATCACCATTTTCTTCTGTGAGCCTCAAAACCTCCCACACTCAGTGTGCCATACACAGCCAGCAGCAACACATATATCATCCAGCCCAGAAATTAAGATATTTGGGCTTGTTCTGTTCCCTGTGACATGAAATGGGTGGGGGACAGGAAGGGTGACAGAACCACGGCTGCAAAGGGATAGTGCAAGGACCCACGCTGGGAAAGGACAGGGAGCACCACAGGAGCCAGGTAGTAATCAGTTAATTTAACTTGAGTTTGGCTGGGAATAATTAAGAAGGAGGTGATAATTTTCCTCTGTATCAAGTGCCCAATCTCGTCCTGGATAGGCTTTTACCTGGGAAGTGACACTTTGCCAGGACAGAGATCTGGTCCCCGCATGCAGATGCCCAGGCAGTCACTTCTCTGCTGTACTAACACCGTTTGCATGACACTTCCTTTAAAGGTGAGGAAAACAAAACACTTCTCCCTACCTTATAATGCTGCTGTGTAAACAGCCCTGTAGGTTTTGGGGGACACACCTAAAGGAGGCAGGTGAGGTGAGGCTGATCAGGTCATGGAGCTGCCTCTCCGGGGCCGACTGGGCAGCCAAATCCTCTCAAGAGCTTTCCCAAGAGAGAAGGGCACTGCTGCTCACAGGGTGAACATCTCCCCTCCAGCCATTGCCCCCCAGTCAATTGGGCTGGAGGGGTCCTGACCCATCTCCCAGCCCATCCTCCCCACCTGCTTCACTCCTGACACACCATGAGCCCACAGCCAGTTAAATCTAGCCCTTGAGCCCCTTGTCCTTTCTCTTGTTGATGAAATAAGTGTTTTTTCCTCCCTCATTTGCTCCACCTTCTCATTTCTATCCTAAACCCAACATCCTGTGCACCCAGAGAGCTCCCAAGAGCTCCACAACTCCCATCAGGACATTCCCAAATCATCTCGACAGCCTTTGCTGGGAAGCATTTATGTCCCTGCCCAGCTTGTGGCTGGAAAAATCAGAATTTGGATCCAAACCTTGATTTTTTTTTCCTTCCTGAAACAAAAGGGTATAAAGCCCAAACAGTGCACCTTACAGCCTCCTGTGGTCCTGCTTTCTGGCATCCCAATGGCTCTGTGTTCTATTCCTGGATGTGTTTCCCTCAGTAGCAGAGGCTCTTACCTTGGACTTGCTCACTCGTGGCCTCTGTGATGAAGTTCACTGCTCACCCCAGCACGCTGCACATGGGGTTGTGCTGGGAATCAGGATTATAAGGAAGATGGAAAACTTGGCTGCACTGGTACAGCTGAGGGGGACGAGGTGCTGCAGGGAGACAGGAACTCCACAGGGTAATTTTGTCACTGGGAAAGCACATCCCAAGCTGGTTCTGTTGGGTGGTTTAACCTTGTTTTCAGTGAATATCAGGCCACTTCTAACTGTGCCAACACAGGCATGAAGAGCACTAAGCCCGTGGGGTAGGTGTGGCACAACACCAGATTCCAGTTTCACCTCCATCCCCAATTACCATCCATTAATTAAAACATATTCGTTATACAGGCAAAACTCCCATCAGCATTGCCAAGTCCAGGGCTTGGGTCCTCCCAGTGGGAACTGCCACAGCCCACAAGGGACAGTGCCACAGGAAGAACAATGGGGACATATTTTCCCCAATACAGGAATGTTGAGAAGGGTAAAAATAACAATTCCTGGAAGAGCTGGGTGTGCAGGAGGGCTGCCCCATGGCTGCTGTGCTCCATGGTGCAGTTCTGAGCAGCACAGGGACACATCCCCTGTGCTGTGCACAGACCCAGGGCACGGCATCACCCCCGGGGGCTCAGGGCTTCCCGGGGAGACCGAGGTGGGAGAGCCCCATAAAACATCCTCCACCTCGCCAGCCAGGGGGTGGCTTTCTAATTACCCAGGTGGGTTTCTATTGTAAGGAGGGCAGCAATGCAGGATTTGACGCCAGGGCTCTGAATGTGTCACCTGCCCAGGGCAATTTAGCAAGTGGCCTGTGCTTTATGTTCCTGCTGTCCACAGCCACAGGGCTTGCTGCCCTGGCAAGCCAGGACCCCACCCCTGTGGGACCTGCTGCCCTGATAAACTGATTTATCTCATGTCTGCCTTCCCTTAAAACCCACACTGTGATGTGAAGAGGGTTCTGTGGGTGTGTGGGGCTGTATATACTACTGCTGTTTCTTTACTCAGGACAGATACCAAAATGCTTTAAGATTTTGATCATCCCATGAAAAGCACTGGCTGTTCAGTCACATAGCAAGAAAAGAAGAAACAAAGCATCAGGATTTTGTCAGTAAAGCCAAGGGGCTCCAGCTGACATTCAGAACACTGCTTTTCCAAACAGCCTGTCCCTCAGCAGCACATGGGGCCAACACAGGCTCTGGTGGTGCCTCCATGCTGACAGCTCACTGTGAGGTCCAAGGCTGCCCAGAAAGACTGACAGTGCATTTTCTGCATAACCAGGTAAATTCAACAGAATTTTCCTCTCAGCCTTTTTTTTCCCCATCCAAAACGAAACCAAAAGCAAGTTTCCAGGCAGCGGGGAAGCCAAAGAGAAACCATTTTCAGCAAAAAAACTACCTTTAGCATCAACACTACCTTCAGCATCAAAACTACCCTCAGCATCATCTCTCAGATGGGACCTCTGGCTCAGGTGACCCAGGGTGTGACCAGGGGGCTGTTCCCATGGGTGATGGGGGAGCATCCAGCCCTGCAGCCCCCCAGAGCCTGGCTGGTGACTTACAGAACAAAGCACCAAAATCAGCTTCTGAACAGCTCTGCCACTGAGCTCAAAAAGACCACCCACCTCTGTGCCTCAGTTTACCCAACTGCAAATAGAGATGTGTATGTTTAATCTCCTGTACAGCAAAGACGTTGCACAAACCACTCTGTAAGTGCAAAATTCAGTAACACAGCAAGAGCAAAGTCTGCTTTTGCCTAAGGTGGGAAAGTCTAGCAGCAATCCCACTGGGATGACTGCAGTCCTTGCTGGATGACCTGCAGAAGTGCTGCCTCCTGCTCGTCAGGGCTGAGCTGTGAGTGTGGAAAAAACCTGCAGGGAAGCAGGAAGGCTTGTCCCAGCACGCTGCTTTGTTTGCTGACAACCAGTGCAAGTGACAACGTTATGAGTGACTTTTGAGATCCCTGTGACTTTAATTGGAAAGGACATTTTTAACAGCCCGAGAGCTGTGCGGTCCTGCCAGCGGCTGCTCACGCCCAGGGACGCTGTTATTTTTCTGGCATGTGATGGGAATATCATGTGTGAACTGACAGAGCAGACACACCAACGTTTTTTTAGCTGCAGAAGCTCTCTCACACACACAAAAAAAAAAACCAAAACACATCAATGTGCCCTCAGGGACAGCCAGGCACAAACCCCAAAATTACCTGTGTGCATATAGAAAATGCACAGCAGATTTCCAAGCCCTATGCATGGGCTTTAATCAATGAGCTTCCCTGATACATGGGAAACACTTCATTCCCAGTAATTGTCCTTTGACAGCTCTAACAAGTAGGATCTGTTCGGGATGGTAATGATTAAAATGCTGACTCACAGAGGGGTTTCCATGCTGGCGGGACTGCACCAGCTTTGTGCTCACTTGGAAGGTATTTTGCATCCCTGCTTTTCAACCAATCTGCAATTTTAATCCTCTGGTTGCAAACGGGTTGTTTGTGGCTTTGCCCAGCTGACTCCAGGTTTCCCTGCTGCAGGGTCTGGAGGGAGAGGGCTCTCCCCTGGCTCGAGGATGGGCAGCAGGACAGGGAGAGTCCCTTTGCTTTCTGCAGCCAGGAGCAGTGAGGAGCTGGTCTGCCTGCTCAGGGCAGGAGGGAGAGGAGTGACAGGTCCCAGCAGAGGCACCTAAGCCCATAGACCTGCACTTCAGACACCAGCACTGCGAGGTGTCAGACCCCAGAGCAGGTTGCTGGCTCTGCTCTGCTGCATTTCATGGCAAGACAGCAAAGTACTTCACAAAGGTGTTTGAGGTGCAGCCTCCTGCCTGGCCATAGTGCCACTGGCTGCTGCTGCTCAGCTGCCTGTGAGGATGGGGTTCATCCCTGTGTGGCCCCTTCTGCTCATGGGGCAGCCCCACAGGTGCCACATGCAGTGCAGTCCCATTCCCTTGAACCTCACTTTTGCAGCCCCTTCACCAGTCCCCCTGCACCATCAGCAATTAACACAAGGAGATGGGTGTGCCCAGAGGTCAGGCAGGGGGCTGAGAGGAGGAGGAGGAGGAAGGCAGCACCTCTGTCCTGCCACAGGGCCATGGCTGGGCAGAGGCTGTGCCTGTGCCATGGGGCAGTGCCAGGCAGAGCTGGGGGGCTGTTGGTACTGCTGGCACAGCACAGCACTGCTGTGGGGCCAGACACCCACACTGCCCCATGGAGCAGTCAGGAGCCCTGCCCAGGGTGAGCCAGCCCCCAGTGGGACCATCCACCCACAGGAAAACAGACTCGGCAGTTTCCATGAGTACCATCTCCCGTTTCTCCATGTGCAGCATCACAGCACCTCACAGCCCTTAATGACACTGGCCAGAGCTATTAAAAGGCTTTTTTGGGTTTCCTCTGCTGAGGATTTTCCTTTCCTGAGCACAGCTGATGGCTCAGCAGTGACAGAGGCCCCTCGCTCTGCTCAGGCTACGGGCAGCTCCCGCCTGCGGAGCGGCAGCAGCGGCCGTGCCTTTGCTGCAGCAGCTTTTACCGTAAGGAAATTGCCAACCCCAGAAAACTGTTCCCCTAATTACAGCGTTGGAGCAGGGAGAAAACCACAAAAATGATTCACACAGTGTTCCCAAGCTGCAGCCGCGTAAATTAGAGAGATCTCCAAGCGCTCCCGAGCCGCGCTCGCTGTTATCGGGATGGAAATGCAGGAACTTTCATCATAAAGAGGCAAGAAGGGAAAAAAACCTGCCGTTAAACGCATCTCTGCAAGCCAAGGAGACCTGGGAGGTCTATCCCCTATAGATCTTTACAGAAGGGTTGTTAAAACTCCTCGGGGAGTTCTCGTAGGAGGGAGCAGGCAGATAGCAGGGAAACTATAGAAATGCATCAGCTTGTTATTTCGGAGGGACATGGGGACAGAGCCTCTGCTGCCAGCAGAGGATGAAAAGGAGAAGGCAAGAGGACTTGGGGTGAGCAGAAAGGGATGGGTGGTGGCAAGGAAGAGAGTTAAAAGTGTCCCATTGTTAGGGAAGTTTGCTCTCCTTCAGACCATCCCGCTCCCAGGGACACCGCGCCGCCTTTTGAAGTGCGACCTTAGGCGGTTCCTTGTCACCCATTGGAGCGGGAGCTTTTTCACCACATTAAGTCATTGGGTAGCAAATGAATGGGGGGTTTTGACTATTCACAACTTCACCTTATAAATATCAGGGTTGGAGGTTCCTGCAGCTTTCCTCCATCCCCATAGCTCACCTTGGGAAGGAGCGGAGGGAGGCGGCCCTGCTTGCTCGGAGACCTGTGGTGCGGAGAGCTACGGATCAGCCAAAGGGATCCAACCCTGCTCCTTGTGGCAGCCATGAAGAGAAGCACCTTCCTCATCCTCTCCCTCACAGGGTTCTACAGTGCCATTCTCCATACAGCAGCATGGTAGGGTCCAACTCAGTGGAAAGGGCATTTTTTAGGGATGCTCCTCAGCCTGTGGTAAGCTGTGTGATTCATCTTCTTTTCTTTGTTTCAGGTCCGTGAATAACTTCCTGATGACAGGACCTAAGGTAATTAACACATGGACTGTCAGGAATTTAAGTGGGGTGATTTTGTTTTGCAAATGGGAAATAGTGCTTTTCCAAGGAACCAGGCTTCCCAGGGCACATCGGCTCCAAGTCCTGACAAGTAAAAGAGGGAAAGGACCCGCAACCTGTTTATGTCTGTTTTCACTGATAAATGGTAAAACGTGATGGATTTTAACCCTGGTGTTTCCCGTGCCAGGCTTACCTGACGTACTCCAGCAGCGTGGCAGCCGGGGCACACAGTGGGATGGAGGAGTGCAAGTTCCAGTTCGGGTGGGAGCGCTGGAACTGCCCCGAGAGCGCCCTGCAGCTCTCCACACACAACCGGCTCCGCAGCGGTGAGTGCACCTCCACCTGCCCCACAGCATCCCTGCCCCAGCTGGGATGTGCTCTGGAGAGAGCTGGTGCTGCCAGTTAAATTGACTGATGGAGAAGGGCTTTGCCGTCCCAAAAATCACAGTTGTTTTTCCTCTGTCTGTATTGCTGGTGTCATAATTAGCACTAAAATTTTCCTAGGGACCCCAGGCTCTCTCTGGATCCCTATCCATGCTAGGCTAGAGCTCAGTCCTCCCTGCAATGCTGCTCCATGGGTTTGCTTCTGTCACTTTGAGCAGTACAGCATCCCGGGGAGTGCAGTGTCACAGACACCCAAGCTTCCAGTGGGGAGAAGCACAGGAGAGATGAAGGGAGAAGCCAGAGATGTGCACTAAGAAACTGTTTTCATAAGAAAGTTGTAGATATTTTTAAATATTATCTACTTCAACGGGCAGGAATTTCCTCTTCCCCAGAGCAACATCTGTATTTGGATCTGTTCAGAAAGCCAAAACGAACTAGATCAGGAGTGTGGGAGCAGACAGCTCTTAGCACAGATTCCAAGGATCCATGATGATTTTCCCCAGGAGGCAAGATCAAAGCACAACATACCTCCAGGCAGGGAAGGACAGAGATGAACCGAGAGCCAGGTGAAGGGCCAATTCACCTTGGCCAGAGCACTGTCTTAAGATCCTACTCTTGCCAAGAGGTTCCATCCTCTGCATGGACACCTGCATAATATTCAGCGAAACTGCTGTAACCCACAATGCTGAAGCCTGAAAAGATCCAGTCATGAGAATTTAATTTCTGTAGCACTTTACCTTTTGCACAAACTTGGAGGGGGGTATTTTCTCCTTGCCCCTTTGTAGCACAGGAGGTCTTCATCCCTGACAATCTGGGGCTGATGTCTGTGCTTGCACGTGACAGCTTTTTTCCCCCTCTCCTCCAGCGACCCGGGAAACATCCTTTGTACACGCCATCAGCTCTGCTGGTGTCATGTACACCCTCACCAGGAACTGCAGCCTGGGGGACTTCGAGAGCTGCGGCTGTGACGACTCCAGGAACGGCCGTGTGGGTGAGCTGCCATCCCAGATGGACTGACACCCTCTCTCCATCCCCACACGGGTTTCAGGGCAGAATTTGGCAGTTCTGTGCTCAGCCTGTGTCTGCCTTGCAGGTGGCCGAGGCTGGGTCTGGGGAGGATGCAGCGACAACGTGGAGTTTGGGGAGAAGGTTTCCAAGCTCTTTGTGGACGCCTTGGAAACAGGACACGACACCCGTGCGCTGATCAACCTGCACAACAATGAAGTCGGGAGACTTGTAAGTCAGACTCATAATAATACTGCTAAATAATAATAATGTCTATAATGAAAACAAAATCTGAGTGACCGGTAGGCTGCTCAGGTTCCTGTTTCCAGTCCCCCGTGACAATCTAGGCCCTGTAGTGTTTGGATGGGGGAAAAAAACACAGCCAGAACCTGGCCTTAAGTCTGAACACGGGGAACCACCATCAGAGTTATTCCCACTTCCAGCTCCTCCTGCAGCAGTGCAACGCAGTTAACTGCTGGCACACACCACTTAGTCAGAAATGCATGGGGTTTGTACTCACCTAGGCTTGTCTGGTCTGCAAAACAAAGCCAGACCCACCTTCCTTACTTTCTTCCAATATGCATTTCCAAGCTCTTTGGCTGGGAAGCCAGGTGTCAGCTGGCCCCCCTCACAAGCTGTCTGCCAGACTGCCCCGTTCCTGCCTGGGCTGTGGAAGCTCTCAGCATCTTGCCAAACCTTCTTGTCTGCAAAAACAAGGACAGCAACACTTAACATACCTATCTCATAGGGTGTGTCCAGGCTTAATCTCACATAGATACCAGTGATTGGGACCTTATAAATACCAGAGGGAGATAGGCAGATAATATCTGTGAAGTGCTTGGCCTGGAGGAGATGCAGAGAGGTTGGGTACGATTATTCCAAAGCAGTTTCACACATTTTGAATGAAACCTCTGAGAGGGATGCTGGGTTGATGCTCTGATGAGCCGGGTTTTTCCTCGCCTGGATTCTCCCACAAGGGCTGGAGACAATAGCTTGTGCCCACTTTTATCTCTGGCACAGATGCTTTGCAGAAGCTGAAATAAGAACATCGGCTCATGTCTTGGAAGGACATGAAGTCATGCCGAGCATGAGCCACTTTTCACCCGTTGTCCCCAAATTATAAGCGCCTGATTTTGAGGTTTAAACGATGATGCTCTGCTGCTCCTAATTTCTCCACCTCTCCCACCGAGGCGGTGAAAGACACGATGAAACGAGCCTGCAAGTGCCACGGGGTGTCGGGCAGCTGCAGCATCCAGACCTGCTGGCTCCAGCTCGCCGAGTTCCGTGAGATCGGGAACTACCTGAAGATAAAATACGACCAAGCCCACAAGCTGGAGATGGACAAGCGGCGGGTGAGGGCCGGCAACAGCGCCGACAGCCGCGGTGCCACGGCACAGACCTTCCACCACGTCCACGCCACGGAGCTCGTCTTCCTGGAGGACTCCCCCGACTACTGCACGAGGAACGCCAGCCTGGGCCACCACGGCACCGAGGGCCGCGAGTGCCTGCAGACCGGCAAGAACCTCTCCCAGTGGGAGAAGAGGAGCTGCCGGCGGCTCTGCACCGAGTGCGGGCTCCGGGTGGAGGAGCGGAGGACGGAGGTGGTGTCCAGCTGCAACTGCAAGTTCCACTGGTGCTGCACCGTGCGCTGCGAGCAGTGCCGGACGCTGGTGGCCAAGCACTTCTGCACCCGCCGCGACAGCGCCGCCGCCCCCAACCACATCAGGCAGAGGAACAGAGGCCACAAGAGATAAGGGGCGGCCACGGCACCCCAGGGGGACGCTTTGGGGCCCTCACGCTGGGGAAGGAGCGTCCTGGGCTCTGCAGGGCTCAGCGGGCACCGTGCCAGGGGATGGGGTCTCCTGTGGATGGACGCAGTGAGACCGGGAAGCACAAGGCACGGGCGCTGAGGGGCCACGGTCCTTCCTGCTTCCATGTTTTTTCCTCAGTATTTACCAGTAGCTTCTTTCTTGTTGGGAGTCACTTTATCTGTGAGACAGAGAGAAGAGTTTCACGTTTTAGGTGGGCCCAACCCCTTGTGCCCCTGCCAGCGGGTCTGCCAGTGCCAGCGGTGGGGCACCAGCCCTGCAGCCAGACAGTTGGGAATGGGAGCTGGGGCCAAAAGTGTGTCCAGCTGGGTGATCCCATCCCAGCAACCCCAGGTCCCAAAGCTGGGACAGCCCCGGGTCCCGGCCCTTCACGCACAGAGGCTGCTCAGCAGCATTTCTAGAGGAAAACTTATGCACTTTCTGATGTGAGAGGAGGTTTGGCAGTGCCGTGGTGTGCGTTGCCACAACTGCAGCCTTTTGAGGGTTTTGATAAGTTTACAGCCAGTGTTTACAGATTTCCCTCCCCTCTCCTTCTTTTTTCCCCCCTCCTTCTGTTTGAATTTTGTATTTTGGCACAAGAAGCCCTACCCCCAATAGAGAGTAGCTTCGTGTATTTGTACTGGATGACATTAAGCAGTTTACAGTTCCTATACTTTTTTTTTTTTTAATTAGCAGCTAAGAATTCTGAATTCTTTATGCCTGGATGTTGTTTATTAATAAGTTGTATTATTACTTAGCACAATCTGTTTTCACTATATATTTTGAAGGTATCCCTTAAGAGTTAGATTTTGGACTGTATTTTGCAATAAACACCACAATGAAAAGAACTGGCTTTTTCCTTTCTGGTTTCCAAGCAGTATGACTTTGGGTGCAAAATTGTCCCTTTCTGTGTGAAACCCAGCACTTCCATGAATTTCTCATCATTAATCCAAAAGCCACCGAACCCAGGGGGAAGGTTGCCCTCCTAAATCTCAACAAGTTGGCTCCAGCCTCCAGTCCCTGGAGGGTTGGCTTTAGTACCTATCACCACAATCTCACCCTTCCCAAGTGCTGAGTATGCAGACCCTGCCCGGTTAAAGCTGATTTTGAAGCTCCCAAAGCCTCCTTAATTTGCCTCAACCCAACATCCCCCAGACAATGCAAGACTGCCTGGCTTTGATGTGGAAAGCATCAACATCGGCACTCACTGCAAATTTCTTGGAGGCACGAGAGGAACCCTTTGAACTGGGGCAGGAGAGAAAACTTGGGGACAGTTGTGAATGTGTCTGCTGGTTCCCTGCTGCTCCGGGTGCCAACAGCCCTGGAAAAGGGCAGGGAGGGCAGGAGGGGACAGCACTGGCTGCTCCTGTCCCAGGGCAGGTCCTGCTCCTGAGGGAGCCAGAGATGTGCCACCACCCACACCCAGGATGCAGGGCTGAGGATGCTCCACCAGGTTTGGTCTCCAGACAGGGGGAGGAGGAGGAGAGACAAGTGAAAAAACCACCCTGCAGCTCTGCCAGCACATTGCGCCCACACCACAAATGCTTTGATGCTATTTTATCCAGGTCTCCCTATGGCTCCTCGTGGAAACACAGCCTGGACATGCATGAGAGCCAGATCACGGAGCTCAAGGTGCAAAATGCACATTTGGGAAGCACAGCTGACTTCCATGCATTTATTTTATGCAAAGAGGGTCTTACTAAAGCTGGAAGGGCAATGCCATTGGCTAGGGGGGCTTTTTTGCTGCCTTCAGAGTAGCTGCTTCTAAAATTTCCATAACTAACAGGCCACCCCACCAAAGCAACAAACCCAAGGTTTTTGCAGCGTTGCCACAACAGCACTTGCAACCCAACAAAATTTAGGCTGAGCTGGAAATGATAAAGACAAATAAAAGACCCCTTTCCTGCATCTTGAGCATTGGCTGACTTTGCACAAAAAAACCCCAGACTCTCCTTTTGTAATACCCATTCTATTTGCTTGTTCTGTGCTCCACAGCCCCAGGAGCTGCAGGCACAGGATGCCACCAAAATCCCACAAAATGAGGTTACACAGAGCAAAGGATGGTTGCTGCTGGTGTGCACTCAGAGGAAGGAAACTCTTTCACCAGGATAACTCCCAAGTCCACATGAAAACCTTCTTGCTGTATACAGACAGCTGAGTTAATAAACCACACAGGTAAATCCCAGGAGATAAGGGCTCCCAGGAGCAGGAATGGTCAGGGTATGCTGTGTGTCATCTCACCAGGTTTGCAGGTGCTCACAGCACCAGACCAGATCTCTGTCCCACACAGGCTCCATCCCAGGGAAACAGGGCTGCAGAGAGGAGTAGAGATACCACTGCCAAGACCAATCCTTTTCCCAACGAGCCCTCCCATTCCCACTGACCCACAGCCAGGGCCTTGCCAAGCCAGCATTCCTATCTACCATGTTGCATTCAAATGCTGGATACAAACTGTTCTTTGAATTTGTCTAATTGCTTTTTTAAATCCATTTAAATTTCTGGCACCCGGGCTCTCTAAGGCAACGAGGAGTGTATCCTACACAAAAGCCAGAGACCAAACGCAAACTGAAGCAAACCCAAGAGAAAGTTACATACCATCCCATGACAACAATTTCCATTCTCTTTTTATACCTTGCAGAGACAATACTGAGACCAAACAAATACAAAAATCAACTCTTTGGCTTAGAGTGGCACCTTGCCAGAGATATTACAGTGCTGGAGAAGCTGAAGCTCCCTCATCCTCCCCCTTGTTGCTTGGATACAAGAGTCATCAATTCTCACTACATTCAGTACAAAACAATGGAAATTCAGGATCATCTTAATCCATCATGGCACTGTCAGGGAACCCCGACACCCCTGCCCACTGCTGTGGTTTCTGTAATAACCACACAGAACTGCCATGGGCACGGGGGGCACAGGGGAACAAACCCTGAGGCTGCCACGGGACCCCATCCATCAGGCTGAGCTCATCACTGCAGCTGGGATTTTACCTGGGCAGCAAACTCCTGCAGAGCAGTTCTCCAAACAAACACGAGCACACACAGCAGAGCAGAGACCTGTCACTGGCTGCCTTGTAAAGGCTCCTTCTCCAACTGCAGCCAAGGAGCATTTGCAGGGACTGGTGATGTCTTCAAACCTGCATGTGTTTGCTCATGAGCACCCAAAGTCAACTCCAATTTGGGACACTGATCCCAACCACCTGCAACTCACTGCACACCTGGAGGAAGGGATGGGTTGGCTCTATAAAACCTTGAGGAAGAATCTGACTGCTGCCCCATAGTAATATAACAGTAATGTGACAATTCTAATCACAATGAAAAGGTAGAAATCTTAATCTGGGCTGGGTGCTGTATGAACTCCAACCAGACTCCTGCTGCCTGTCCCCCAGGAGCTGCCAGCACTGCTTCTCCCCTCTGAGACCAGACTCCACACAGTGCTGGGATATTGGATGTGCCCTGGAGCAGGGACACCCCAAAGGGGCACTTCAGGCAGGGCTGTGGAGCTGCTTGGACAGGCCTGGAGCAGCACCTGCATGTCTGAACAGCCACTGCCATGGACAGAGCAGCCCCTGTGTAAGAAACCTGTGGGACATCAGTTTAATCAGCCTGAAATCACTGTGCAGGTTCTGGAGATCATCTTTGTAAAGCAGTTTGGAGGTGGATAGATTTCAGCCCAGCACTCCCACCCCAGCTGGGGGCTGCTCCCTCCCCTGGAGCCCCACCACATCCCACCAGCATCCCTGCTTTCCCCCAGCCTGCTTCCCTTCAGCTGTTAAACTCCCTCCCTGCTGGATTACCTTTAATTTATGCTGCCAGTGCCCTTTCATGGATTATAATTCTGTATGAGATGTTTGTGCTGTATCCTCCCCCCATATTAAAGTGTCAGGAGTACATCCCCAGGCCATCCATCTTCAGCACTTCCGCATGGGCTTGGCAATTCTCTGACATGAATATTATGGCTCTCCATGCAGAGCCTCCATCACTCAAGCTGACAAGTGTTAGAATCTCCTCTCTTGAACAGGGTAAGTGACCTTTTCATATGCAGCGTAGATTCCCGGTCACGCTGCATCTGGTGCAGTGAGACCAGTGAGTGCCAGCAATTCCCCAAAGTCTTAAAAAACAAGTCACAGGTCCTTTTCGACTTGCAAAACCAACCCTTAGCATGACAAAGTTAAAGGGCCTTAAGCAGCCCCTGGTTAGCTGCTACTAGTGCCAGTCCCAGAGAGGAGGATGAAAAAGCATCTGTGTGATGCCTTCTGTGGGATTATTGACAGGGATTTTCAGGGAAAGATGGGGGGATTTGGGTGCCTGGCTTGCTGGAGTGTATAGCAACGACTTTTGTCACCAGTTAGTGACTTTAGTGGCTTGGAAAGCTCAACTCCAGTCTTAAACAATATGTTTTTAAGTGAGGTGCTTCAAGTTAGATCCCTAAACCCCACCAGCCTGATTTTCAAAGCTGCTAAATGCCTGGGCTACCCACAGTGAGTGCAGGAGATTCCTTTTACCTGTGCCTAGAGAGAAGCAGAGGGAGAAACGACCTTGAAAGCCTTTCCAGCTCGGACTTTCCCAGCTGTGCTGCTGTGGGGACACTCCAGTCCACATTGATCGACAGAAAGTGAATTCCCTGGAACTGAACTGTGCAGTAACTCAAGTTAAATCCCTCCTACAACATTCAGGTGTTCCCCCAAGTCTTTAGCTAAAGTGGTGCCTATTTTTTTTTTCTTTAGAGAGCAAAGGTACTTTCAAAGCAACTTTGCCACCTTCCCCCTACAGAGCGACTGGTGGTGGCTCATCGCCAGCACAGAGCAACAGAAACTTGTTAACACCTTTTCGGCTCCCTCTTAATAAAGTCAAGGCAATTAACAGCTTCTCTATTTACAAAACAAATCCTCTTTGCAACACCTGAGAAAAAGAGTTACAAGTGTTTCCCAAACATTTCTCAGTTGGGGAGAACACCTACAATAACTGTCTGCTGGGATGTGTTGCATCTGCTCTCCCTGGAGAGGAAGAGTCCACGCTCACCCCGGAACGCTGCACACACGGGATGAACTCACACTGCACTTCCACACAGCAGTTCTGATCAACAAGCGCAGGTCTACTGGGAAAGGTTCTTATCCAAGGGTTTCTCCAAGGAGAAAGAGGCGTGCAGGGAGCCAGGGTGTGAAATTATTGCCCACTTGCTGGTCCATACTTCTGGTATGGCCACATGAGGCACAAGACATGGGGATAAGTTGGTTGGTCCCCTCCAAAAGTGCCCCCAGGGGTGGCTGGGAGGGAGTGGGTAATGTACAGCATATTTACCCCTCTGCAGAGGGATTCACAAGCTCCCCCACTTCTTTTTCTGGTTCCTTGCTCTCTCCTAGGATACACTCCATGCCCCCCGCTTTGCAAATCACTGCCCTGGCTTACAGTGCAGTAAATTCCCCCTTTTCAAACAAGTCCTAAGGAGTTGAGCCATATAACAGAAGATTGATGGAGTAGACAAAAATCAAATAAATGTAACTTGCAATGTGCTTTCAAAATTAATTCCTTCCTCCTCTTTTCCTCTCCCATCCTGCTCTCCCTTTTCCAAGCACACATTGTGACACATATTTTATAATCAAGAAAGGTGAGGTGCTCCCTAACTAAACTATTATTTAGGTGTAGAGGTGACTGCTGAGACAGTTTCACACAAGAGCTCTCCCAGCCAAAGTAGACTTGGCCCAAATACTTCTGGAGATTAGAAAACACCCTGTTTAAAGCTTACACCAAGTCTTGGGCCCAGACTCATCCCTCCCAGAGGGTCCAAAATGCAGAGAGGAAAGGAGAGGGAGCTGGTGGTAACTCCAAGTGCAGTAAGGAGCAGAGATGGATGGCCACAGCTAAGAAATGCTCACCAAATGTAGTTAGGATGCAAAGAAGAGTCATAATTGTGAGGCACACAGTGAGGTAGAGCCAGAAAATGAAAGAGAGTAAGTAAATCTATCACAGAAGGGGAGTGTGGGAGGTTTACATTCAGAAGGACATGATGGGAAATAAGAGAGGGGGATCTCAAGTAGTATTTCAGCTTTTTTTTCTTTCTCCCTCTATTCTTCCTTCAGTGTCCCACACAGCATCAACTGAAGCCCCTTGTGGGCACAGCCAGGAGAGAATAGCTCGTCAGGGGACATGGGAGCACAGAGCCTGGACAGTATAGGGCCCTTCATTTCCTCCTCTGATGCTTTCAGCAGTGCATGGGATGCCATAAAAGATGATAATGATGAGCTCAGTGGAAAGATTGTAAAACAGTGGGGAGAGGCACAAGAGTTACCCCCCTCGGTCTCAAACCTGGGCCATGCACAGGCTGAGCTTGCTGGTTGTGAGCCTTTCTGCTTGGGACAGCTCTGCTCTCCAGGTCCCACGACGTGCCCTGGCTGCCACCACCCAGCTGTGCTGTGACCAGGAACGTGGTCTGAAACGTTGGGTTGTGGTGCCAGTGGGACTCTCACTACTTAGATCGAGCCTGACAGTTCAGCTGGACACAGGCAAGGGTGAGAACAACTCTCCTCACATTTCTTCTCAATTCTACAGACTTTTCTAACTCACAAAACTATGGCCTGACATTTCTAGGGGGATCATCCATCAAGACTTGGCAGCCATCAAGAGATGGCAGTTTTAAACACAGTCATTTCTATTTCTCTCCCTTTTGCCCAGTGCCTTGAAGCCAAACCTACCCTGACCCAGCTCTTCATTCCCACTCCTGGCAGGCAGAGCCTTCTGCTGGCCAGCTGCCATCAGCTGTGATAGGGACAAGGCACCTCCTCCCTATCACTAAGTGGATTTTGCAGGCAATGAGCAAGAGAATAATTAAATTAACTGAGTCCCGAATTCCTCCCAAGGTGCCAAGCATTCCCAGCACTGCAGCTGCACCACAGGTGCCTGGAGAGCAGGTAATTCCAGTCAGGGGCAGGCTGCAAATGTGGCTCCTGGGGGCATCTCTGCTGGCACAGGAGCACCAGCAGCAGCCGGTCCTGGACAGGAGCACTGGGAAGAAATTCTCAGGATGGCTCTGCTCGAGCCAGCTCGGGTCCAGGAGTGAGGCAGCTACATTTGTGCTTTGATGTGCTTAAGTTAATAAGACTTATCCCAGGGCAAACATAGTTGTGCTTCCCAGCTCAGACTGCTTTATCCTCCTGGTTCTTCCTTGTTCCACAGGCTTTCCCATCAGGGTGCCAGGGCTGCCATCTCAGGTAGCAGCCTCAGCCTCTGTTTGAATGAACAGCCTGCTATTTAAATTCCCTGTGAAACATCTATATGATTTTGACTGCAGCACATTAATTTCTTTTATCCCTGATCTACTACAGGCCACGAGACTTGAATCTAGATTTGAGACAGCCCAAGTTTTGGGAGTGACCAGGTCCGAGCCTCTCCCCAGCTCCAGCTCCAGGGTGTGCATGGGGAGCTCTGGACAGGGTGGAGGCAGGGCAGAGGATACCCCCACTGCAGAGCTTTATCTCACTCATCACCAGAGAGGTCACTAATCACTGTCCACTCCCTTTCAAGCAGTTGGGAGCACTAAATTGTACCTCTTGTATCCAGACACCAACCAATCTCCCAGGGCCAGGCCAGGGACATTGATAAGGAGATAGTGTAAATGGTCCAACAGGATGGAGCCAAAATTCACAATTTCCTGTGCTTTAACTTAGCAAGTGCCATATCGATGGGGGAGTCTTTTTTGGATTATCTCCCTTTCCAAAGGGGGCTGTTGTGGCCCAGGATTTGCCACTGTACTGCTTCAGTGAAGAGGATCTCAGGTTGCATGTGAAACCAAGTACAAGGTGCTCTGCACATGTTCAGCACAAATTTCATTACAACTAGGGTCAAATAAATATTTGGGAAGAACAACAAACAGTACTACAAAGAGAACAGCTCCTTCCAACTCCTCAGAGTTTTAAACCCTGGATGGTCTTAGGGGCACTTCCACTCTGTTCTCTATAGAAGATGCAATTAATTTCCACATCACCCTGATTTGTTCAGCATCTTATTAACTACCCTGCCTCATAACCAGGCTAACCACTGACAAACCCCTTCAACTCAGTTCACTGAAATTTGGCTGTAAGCAGACACTGACCTCACCCCAGGGAACTATTTTCCTGGAGATGACTTTGGGCACTAGAAACAGAGTTACATCTTGGCAGGCTATTAAATCCACATGTGAAAATAAACTCATCTAACATCTTGTGCATGTGGTTTAGCTCCCTTTTAAGAAGACAGAAATGTATGAGAGCATTCCATTAAAATTTACAATAAATGAAACCAGAAAAGATCGTTAGAGAAAACCCAACCAAAATCCTTAAAGAAAGGTTTGGGTGTGCTAGTCTTCCTTCTTTATTCTGGCTGTGTCCCTACCACCATGGACACATTGGCTTTCACCCTGTTCCTCAGGGGTTTGACTGCTAATCCACTCACCAGTCCTCGAGGGAGAAACCCCCTGGAGGTATCACCTGGGTTGGAATAGTCCTCACTTCTAAACAACAGCACTTTATAGCCCTGGTCGCCTCTGCTATGGACTGCTTTCCATTGCAAGTCTGTGACAAATTATAAATTACTTAAAAAACACTCCTTCCACATTAATCATGTAACAGGAGCAAAATGTTTTATGCCAACATTCTGATACTTTCCCCAAAGAGGCACTGAAGGGGACAGCACTGCCCAGTCAACGTGAAGAGTCAGACTAACCCAAGTTGTTTAAAAGACTCCCATCTCTTCTCTCAGCTCCCAGAGCTTTACTAACTTAGCTGAACGGGTTAATTGTGACTCATCTTATTATTTCTTCCAAAGAAAAGATCCACAAAGTTACTGCATTCCCCTCAGATATCTGCACCTCCTGCTGTGGCCTGAACTTAAGACACCAGAGGAGCTGCAATATTAGCTGCACTGGAATGTTTTGGTTTTGCCTTGCAAAACAGGCCCATCTCTCCAAGTGCCTCAGTTGCCTAAACACACTTGGGAGGGAGGAAAAAGAAAAAGGAAATTTCCATTTTTTTGTATTTAACCAAATAATTCCCACTGTGGCTGAAGGCAAACAGAAGAGAGCATTCCTCAACATGTTCCTTTTGCACTGTGTACCAAGGCAAGGCAAAACTTTTAGAACACAATTTTTTCCTCTAAAGATTAAGCAAACTCCCATCATTAATGTGTCATCTGTGCACCAGTGTGCAAATCTCACAGCCTCCACGAGCAAAACCAGTTTAATGCTACACATGTGTGCACATAAAAGACACAATGTATTTCTGGAAAACTCACAGGGCACCAGACACATCCACATCCAGCTCTGTCACATCCACAGGTGGGTTGGCACATACAAATGGTGACTTCTGAAAATTATTCTGTATTTAAACCGTCTCAACCTTAAGGAAGAAAACCTGTGGCAGAAGTGTAAATTACTACTAGGTGACAATGAAACTATTGATTTTCATTGGAACTGGATAGATAGATAAATAAAGATCCGATTTCTTGTCAGTACAAGGGAGTGAAAATCAAAAGCTGCCAGTTTATACTGTCAGGACGTTACAATCTCAGGTCATACCCAAATTGACATAGTCTGTCAGCATTCACCTCAGTAGAATGACACCAGATTACAGTACCCAAGGACATGGCCAAACATCATCTTCTGCACTAAATCTAAAAAAGCACACAAAAAATTGTTCATTTCAACTTAAAAATATACTTTCCCTTACATCTTTTCCCCTACGTCACCTGATGAATGTCATATCAACTGTTTGTACCCAGAAAAAAAAAAACAGATGTGGAAAAAAATTTTAATTGTCTGTCAGTCTGTGCTCTCTCTGCCCAGGCCAGTCCTGCCTACACACACACAATTATCACTGAGCTGAGAAGAGCTCAGTAAGAATATTTGCAAGCTGGGTGTCCCAGTTTTGGAATAGGGAGACATTTCATTTCAGTGTTGTTGGAGCAGAGGAAGATGCAGGCAGAGCAGAGGATCCCACCTGTCCTCACTTGGCCTTTTCTCTATCTGTTCTCTTTCCTTCACAGCTCTAAACAGGGTGTAAGTGAACACACTGTGTGGTTTCCCCTTGGATTCATCACCTTTAGAGGCTGTAGACAACAACACAGAGCAGAAAATAAAACAGCTGGAGATGCTGCTAGAGCACAGAACCCACAAATCCTCCCAGCCAGACTCATCTGCATCCCTGGAGCCAAATGAATCCCGCCTCAGAGCTGTGCTAAACATGCTAAAATACCACCTTTTCCTTTACTGTGAGACATTTTCCTTTACTATAAGACATTTCTATAAGATGTTAGACCAACTGATTCTTTGAGATTATTCTGCAATACATGTTATTTTTAAAAATAAGCCTTGGCTGGACTGAAAGAAAACTGGCCACTGATTTCTGACCACTGCTTTAGGAAGTCCAAAAGTCATTAACAGACTTGCAACAGCATTACTACATTGACTGCAGATTTCTTTATTAAATCATCAGACCACACAGAAATTCTCTACACATATTCAGGTAGAAAAGCCTCCAAAGAAATGATTCAAAACATGAGATGCCAAGTAATCCAAGCACCAAATGAATGTCAAACCTTGAGAACAGAGGTGTTAAACTCCCCATTCCTACCTACAAGTAGGTACTTAACTAGTGCACATGCAGGAACCATCTGCTTATGCACTTGCCCATATTTTCCAACCTATATGATTCTGTGATTCTAGATCCTGCTGCTGCTCCTAAGGATGACAGGGAGAGTCTTTTCATTTTTTGGTCCCTGACCTTCACACTTGTACCAGTTCCTTTGTACTGCATTGCCTCACCTACGGAGGAGAGATATTATAGAAAAACTAGGCATCATCATTAAAACCATGTTTATGGATTACTTAAAATTGTTCATTCCAGAAATCCCATAGAATCTTAAAAAGGAACATTTTGCAGAGAGAAAGAGCAACTGGTAAAGATAAATCATGGCTGCTTTGAGCTGTGGTGGCACCCTTTGCCACAGGTAATGATGAATTAATATCAATTACAACGCTAAGCTTGGAGAATGCCTCGGCACTGAGTCAGCACTCAAGTAAGGCAATGTTTTATTGCAGCTCATTAAAAGGAAAAAAAAAGCAATAAAAGGCTTAAGAACCATCACAGATGCTGACTACGTGAAGCTAATAAACAGTATGATAAGCTATCATTTACATGAATAGGAAAAGGAATGGACATTTCATTTCCTAAGCCTTTGTTGCTCCCATTCAGTTGCACTGAGGGGGCTGTTCGGCCGTGGTGCCTTGTTTACAAGAGAACTTTGCAAAACAAAGACAGTCACGGTCAAAACTTTGCTGGTCCATTCAGTATATTTACATGGAAGAGCTCTGAGGAAAACAAGTGTTCTGACATAGCCTCATGGGGTAGGGTAGTTCAGTGGAAGTGGTAAGTGGCAGGGAATGATCTCATGGCTATCTAGATGTGTGGTGCCCACAGAAAAAGCATCTAGTATTCAAACTTTCTTCATCCATGCAAAAACACTTGAGCAAAATAGAAAATGCCCAAGTGTTCTGCATGCAGGGAACAGTATTGTCCAAGTCTGGCTCCTGAGAAACTGGGCACAAGCTCCTTATAGGAGTGGAAAATGTGCCATGCCAACACCTGACAGTACATTTCAGACATACGTCCACCGCACCATCTGAGCAGCTCCCAGGAACGATCCAATTTTCCCCCTTCCTTTTAACTGACAGAATGGAATTGCTCTGGATTTACAACGAAGCACAAACTGAAAGCACAGTTGGAGCCACTGTTTTTTAAGAAGACCTTGCTATGCCATAACTTTTCACGGTTCAGTTGCTAAATTACACATTATAAAAATAAGTAAGTGCAATTGAGGGACTGTGTCAATCTCAGAAGTTTAAACATCACCCTGTAATGGCTGCTTTATAGTGGCCCACAGTAAAGGGGTTTATGGGGTGTGCAGGAGGTTTGTCCGCACGCGTCCGTTAAACACTCCTGGGAATTTTCTCACATGGAGAGACGAGGCCTGACACAAACTAAACACAAAACATTGCCGTCATTCACACGGCAACAGGAATGCCACCCAGTAAGAAAACACTTTACAACACCTGAAAGAGATAAGATCCACTGGCCAGCACTGGCTATAAGATGTTGTTTTTGGAAATGCAGAATTTCCTAACCTGACAATCAGTGCAGATTCTGGAAACACTGACAAAAACACAACTGTCCCCTTGTAAGGAAATAAGAGATTAAGCGTTGATTATAAATAGATGATAAAGAAGCACGAGTGGCTTGCAGAGGAGTTTACTAAAGCCAAGAGTATTTAGAGCCAAATTTAGGAATTTAGGGTGAGTTCATTTGTGATTCCTTGCTCAGGCAGCCAGGGGCTGACAGAGTGCACCCAACTGCCTTTTCTCTCCAGCCAAACAGAGGATCCATCCAGGCTGACTCAGAGATCCCAGGTGAAAAGGCTTCTCAATCAATTAAATATGACGGTAATGAAGTAGCAGGCATGGTATCAGTGCTGTGTTGTTTTATTGTTTAATAATCATTCTTCAGAATAGCACCACAGCTAAGCAAGGGTGAGTCAGTCTGGGGCTCGTGGGGTACAAAAAGCGATCGATGCCATACAAGACAAATGTAACCACACCCAGCAAGGCACCACCTGAAGACCTTTGTGCAAAAGCATCACCTCCCTCAGCCCTAAAACACAAGCAGTGAACTGAGGGGAATTCTTAATCCTTCAGTGTTACCATTATTAGAGTATCATTCACCCACTTGTCTGCAAGCTGCCTTCTTCTCCCACCAACTGCTTCGTCTCACAACAATGCCTCACTTCTGGCTCAGAAGAGCAACACAAAGCTCTCCCCTGAGCTTATGGCAGTGTCCCCATGATCACCTGGTGGGAGGCAGCATGACAATGATTTGACAGGCATCCTCCCAGGGAGACTCCACACATCAGTCACGCTGCTGACACGCTCCACACCCAAAGGAGCTCATCCAGACTAGGGAACAGTGCTCCTCACTGACCATCCAAAAGCAGCAGGTTTTTCCATTTCACTAAGGGCAGAACCAGAAAGAACCTGTTTCCTGTGATGGTCCTGGTGACACTGCCACACTGGTTTGAGCCAAGTCTGCCAGAGTAAAGCCAAGCAGCAGGTAACGAGCACAGAGGACTGAAATCTTATTTCTAGTCCACGAACAAATCTACTGACTGGCATCTAAAAGAGAATAGTACCGCAAAAACAATCACAAGTTATCTTTTTATGATGACCTTTTTATGACGTGCAAAGAGCCTTTCCAACAAAATAAAAATAATTCCACTTCAGATTTTCTTAAAGGAAAGTTAAGAACCACAGTATTTTCAGAGGATGTGCTGTTGTTGGGTAGCACCAAAAATGACCAACATTTACTGAGCAGAACAACATGAATTATCTTGATCTGACTGCTCCGACTTAATGAATAAATGATGACCCTTATGTCTTCAAATGGCATGTCACTTTAATATGGCACCAAAAAAAATAAGTGTTTGAATCACTCCTTCCCTTCATGCAGTGCCATGAGACAAACATCCATCAGTTTATCACCAATGTACCAATCTTTCTCAGACAACTGTTGTTTAAAGGACAGTCATGATAAACAGCTTGAATGAAGGAAGAAACACAAATCCTCTTTTTCTACGTGAGAAAAATGAAGGTTTGCAAATCTCTATGTAACAGCCTTAAATTTGCTGACTGGAAGTGCTGAGCTCTGCCCAGTGTCTCATTTCTGGAGCTCTGCACACTGGAATGCTCTGACATATGTGGGCAATGGGAAACTGGCTGTGATTGAGGCTTCTGCCATCTTTTAGGTAAGATCAGGGTTCCTGGCAGTTCAACTGTTCTTGAAGATAATAAATCCCATAGGAGACAGGAAGGCTGAACAATCACATACTTCAAACTAGCCCAACCTGTGTAGTTCCAAGAACAACTTCCAGTGCAGGTGATAGCAAGTGTATGATAAGTGAAGTTCCAGGAGAAAGCCAGTTGAAAAAACAGAATTAAGGGAAACAGACTGAACTGCTGGTTTTATGGACGCAGCTCAACTCCAGCACTCCGGTAATAAAACTAAAATGAACTCCCTCAAAGTTAAAAATCCCCAATAAAACTGAACAGGCAAGGTAATTATTTTGACTTGACAGAGGATAGGTCACTTGTTTCCACAGACAGCACCTCACCTTGCTGACATCAAACAGCAAGACATCTTTCAGTTCTTCTGGGATTTTTCCCAAAGCTACATTTGCTGTGCCATGGATTTACAACACTGGCCAAGCCTGTACCACTCTGGGCTAAAGCAGAACCTGAAGACAAAAAGAAAAGCAGCAGCATGTGCCCCAACAGCCTCTCCCGTGGTGTCACAGCTCCCCCACGGGACCAGGCTGGTTCTCCATTTCACATTCCCAGGACTGACCCTCTGCCCACATCCTGCTTATTAAAGCAGGTTCCTCAGGATCTCAGCTGGGAGATTTGCTGAATCAATACTTGTCCTGTGAGTACAGAGTCAGGATGGCACCCATGGGATGAAGGGAACTTCTCTCTTTCCCACCTTTCCCTTGGAAAAATGGAAGTGAACACCTGGTGTTAGTTCCAATATGAGAGAGTAATTCCATGACAGATGAACACTTGAATGACTGAAAATTTATATTACAAGGGTGATAAAGGTGACATTTTCAACATCAGCTGTCTTTGCCCTTTCTCCCAACCCCCCTGGTAAGGACCCACCTACTCTATGAAGTTACAATAGTCTGCAGGTACAAAAGCAATACTGGAAACTCCAGCAGTAACATAAAAGACATATTTATTGCCAAGCAGTATCACATCAAAGTAACCAAATGCCACAGTAACTAAAAAAATACAGCCAAATGCCTTGTGAATTCACTGGATTTTCATTTTTGGCACCTTCAAAAAAGGATTTTTTTTTTATTTTGCTGACAGGAAACCACACAGCACAACTGTCCTGTAATTGGAGCAATCAGACACATATGGGGACAAAATTTATAGGCAAAATAAACTGGTTGCGAACAGATCTGTTTGCTGTATTTCTAACCACCTCATTTTTTTTTCTTCACTATTCAAGGGTTTGAGCTTTCTTTTTTTTTTCTTTTGTTTTTTTTCTTATCCTAGAAGCCCCAAGATTTTTAGGTCCTGGTACTGTAGGGACCAATTTTCTAAATGTTTATTCTCAGGGCTGGCAATAGTGGTTTATTCCACTGAGAGGATAAATAATTCACTTAAACAAAGTTTAATGTTACAAACAAATGACTTATGTTTCTGGTAATTACTGAAATTGGGGGAGCAAGTTTTTTCATGAAAACAAATTATGAAATTGCTTGTTTGTTTAGTATTAGTCAAGCATACCAATATTTCAGGGTTATGAAAATGACACTTTCTTCATTCTAGCCAGTCAAACCATAAGATATTAAGCTTGAAGTTAACAGTATAAGTACAGCTCTTTGAAGAAAATCAAATAGCCCCACATCCCCAAAAAACAGTTCATTTACTTCAGAAAAGGTAATAGTGTGGGACTGACCCATTGCCCCATTTTCTTGAAATTCTCAAATAGAACACACTAAAGTTCAAGCAAAACCAAAAATCTGCATACCTTTAGGAGCAGGAGCACACAGAAAACACTCTCAGGGTGAGCTGTTCCAGATAAGCACTTTGCTTGCAAAAAAATGTTGGAAGATAACCTTAGTCCTTGACTAAAATACATCTTCTTGGGACTTGTAATGGAAATCAAAGACTGATTTATAATCACTGTGCCTTTTGCCATCGAGATGGGAAAGGTGCATTCAACGTACCTTCAACTTACATTCTGACAAAATAAATCATCTTCAAGAGTAACCTTAGCTCGGTGACATAATCAGCAATTAAAATTCCCAAGTTGCTAATATGCCTCTAGTAATTGCTTTCTATGTTACATCCAAGTACCTCCCTTCACAACTGAATTCCTCTCTGCTAAAAAACCACTCCTGGTTTCACAAAGCACAGGCCAGGTGGGTGTCATTTGGGAATCCACACTGGTGTAAATAATTTTGTTCTCCCCACACCAAGAAAAATGGGGAAAACAGCAGTAAGTCACACCTGCTGAGAATGTTGTCTTTTTCTAATCACCCAATGCCATACATTTATCATGTAATTCTACATTCACTTCATCAATAGAGAAGCCACTAGAGCTACTTCATCCTGGTTAAGTGCAAGGTTATTTATTTCATGAAGACACAAGTAGTTACGATAAATGCATTTATTTCAGATAATATTGGTTACACAGTCAATGGACACGCTGACAATATACATCTGTAGCTTGAAATGCCTGACATGGTTTCCACTGAGCCCTCACCCCTCGATGCTCCTCCTCAGAGATGAAATTGTAGTTTAGGTTTATTAGGATTGTGTTCAATCAACCAGTCAGCAAGCCAAATCTGTGGACAAAACCCACAAATGTTGTCAGTTTTCTGTTGTTTTCTACTAAATGTATGGGAGAATATTAAAAGCATTATTTGAAACCTCTGCTACAGATACTCTCCTACTGTGCTGCAAAATTAAGACCTTCCAGAAAAAAATGGACATACAGATAACCTGCTTTTTCAAAATATTCTTTTAAATGTTCACAACTTATATTGCTTTTGAACAATTCACGCTGACCTTTAGAAGACAACTCTTCCTGGCAGTGTTTATCTTTTTGTAATTGTAAGAACATTTGAGCCATATTTCAAATAATCCAGCCAGCTCTGCTTTGGAATGAGGCTGCATAAGACACATGAAACTGCTTAATGAAATATTACTCCTGACAACACTTAGAGATACCTCATCTAGTAATCATTCATTCAAAGTGCCAGCCTTCTGCACTCAAATCACTTTATAATACCTAAAACTTAAAACCAAAACGTGGTTACTTTTTGAAATTCATCTTGTAAGTTTTCCAGCGTGTTGTACTTGAATAAGAATGTGGGAGGCAGGAATGCTGTGAGTCCCAACTCCATCTGCCAGTCTGGGCCTGGCCTTAGGCAAATTAACCTTTTGCCTCGATTTCTCCACTTGTAAAGCAAAGTTTTTAACACATCCTTATTTACTTCACAGGGCTGTTGACGATTAGTTTCTGGAATGCTGAGTACAACAAACTTCATACCACACTGTGAAGTGAAAGAACTGGTGGAATGGCAAACGAGGGAGGTCAGTAACACTCTCCCTTTATCACCACGTGCAAAAAGGTTGGTTTGCAAAGGGAGAGCCAACAAGCTGAGCACCAGGACAGGTTAGTCAGAACAGCAGAGGAACAGTAAGAACACAAGACAGAAATGGAAAACAAACAAATAAAAAAATCTCAAAACACAAAAGCCCTTAGAAAAGCCACTTTGGGGAAAAAAAAATTAAAATAATTTGAACCAAATTAAATTTATCCTGTGTTACTTAAAGAATTGGCTGAGACAACCTCTGTACTGCCAGTAAGAATTTCTGACTGCACAGACAGTTTCTGATGCCATCTTCAAGAAGAAAGGAAAGAAGGAAAAAAAAAAAAGGACACTGGAAAAACTCAAAACATTCCATTAACAAAACATTCCATTCCCTCCCTGTGAGTCACCTACCAGGTAACAAACAGAAAAGCAACAGGCAACATATATTTCTGAAGCAGTATCAAATCGTTTTCCTGCTGTTACAAGTTCACAGACATTGTGGACGGCCAAGAAAGTGCGAATATAATGTTTTTAGCAAAGCTATTGACACTGCTTCATACAGCTTTCATATAAGCAAAGAAGGAAAGCATTGCCTCGATTAAGTTACTATTAGATACCTCATAATTGACTAGGAAATTGTGCTAAGAATGCAGATTAAATGAAACCCAAAACAATGAGTTAAAATAATGGGACTTGTAACAAGAAAAAAATCAGTTTTTAATACAGTGAAGACATGACTGAAGGGAAAGAAGATGGTAATATTCTTCAAATATGCAGTTGGAAGCTGCAAAAAAAGGAGATGATACATTGTCTCCAGTGTCTTCTGGGGATAGTAAAAGGGGGGAAAGAAAGTAATGGGCTCAAAATTGGAGCCCAGGAGATTTAGGCTATCTTTTAGTGAAAGCTTTTAACTAAGTATAGTTAAGCACTGAAACAGATTGCCCAGGGAGACTGTAGATTCTCCATCATTTGGGGTGCTAAAAAACAGGCCAGAGTTAGATACAACTGGTCTGGCCTTTGGGCAAAGGCATAGACTTCATCTCTGTTTTCGAGATTTCTATGGCAACAGTGCCAGGCATACAGATAAAGTAAACAGGTTATAAAGTTGGAACAATTCAAAGTGCGTTTAATTTGACCTCATGTATATCACATGTTCACAGAAACACCCCAAGTCATTTTTCAGGCTTTTTTTCTGGAAATGTATCTTTTAGAAAAATGTAATGTTGATTATAAACCTGATAAGGATCTAAAATCCACCACAACTGGCATCAAGTTGCCACATGGATTAATTATCTGCATGCTTAAAGAAGTAGTAGTGTGAACTAGTACTAGTAGAGCTTTAAAAATACAAAAACACATTTACCCTATTTTTCCCGATGAAAGCAAGCTCATTTCGTTTGGGGACTGAAAACACACCCTTGTTTCATCTCTAACAAACAAATCAACCTCTTGAAACCAAATGTTATTTGACTAGCTCATTAGCTGGTAGCTAAAACAGCACAGCTCTTCAGCTCTTCAGCAACAGAGTAGTTTTCCTACGTACAGGGACTTAGTAAACACAGAGTAAACGTATCCCAAAGCTTATCCCAAAGCTTCCACTGTACCTACCATTGGGTCTGCTGGCTTCTTTTTGCACAGGGCAGTGAGCCCAGCCAGCAATGTTGGCTTCACATACAGGTTCAAGTAATCCCTTGCTCTTTGTCCAGTGGGAACTGGCTCCAGGATCGCTGGGAAGAGTAACCACAGGTGTTAGAAAGCAGCTTGTGGAGTGATTAAAACTGTTGCTCTTTCAAAGTTTGTTTATAGGTGAGCTGCTCTTCTCCTTAACAAGTTAATAATACATCATGGGGTTTATAGCTTCTCCCACAACAAACTGCAAAGAAACTCCCTAAACCTCTTTACAATGTCCCTGAGGTAATGTTACTAATTATAGTCTATTATGGAAAAGGAGGAAATCCCATCATCCGGGGAAAACCTGTATGCCTGAAGAGAAACAATATATCCCATGTTTAGCACTTTCTTCTGGCAGTGTGAAGGTGCTTTCTAAAGACCCTAAAGATCCCACCTTTAGCCCTGCTTTGTTGTCAGGGTGAGAAGAGACATAGCTTGCACTGGGTAAGGTTTGGAGGGAAGTGCAACATCTTCTGTTAAATTCACTGATCTGCTTGACAAAAGCTGACACGTTTTTCTAGCTGTTGCACTTGCATCATTCTGTCAAAGAGCAAAGCCTGTTACAAACAAGAGATCCTCTCCCAGCCCTTCCAGGTTCTAAGGCCCCTTTCTCTGGCACTTAACTTTAGAATTGCACTGTCATGTGAGCATCCAGCTGTTTTTGAACAGGAATTACTCAGCCTGAGCCCAAGAAGAGAGTCAGCTGAGAATTCTCAAGCCAATAGGAGTCTCCGGGGCTGCCAGTGCCAGAAACACTTGGAGTGTAACAGCTTCCCATTTCCTCTCATTTACCAGCTTTGTCTGCTCCAGTTCTCTGAGCACAGAGTTTGAAAAGTGGAAGCAATCTGTGTAACTGTATTGGCTCTTCAGACAGATTTGGTAGCCTTTCATAGAAGTACCAGCTTATACATAAAGGGACCCACAAACAGCAAACAAACCCAACCTCTTCTAAATCAATTGTATCTGGAGTCTGGGCAGAAACAAGTAATACCAGGGAAGAACAGGAAAGGAATTTATCCTCCCCAAGACTGGCAATGTATCAACTGAACCATTTTACCTTCTGGAAACATGAATCGAATCTCTCTCTCTGCTGAGGAAACGCTGAGACTGCCATGAAGCCCATTCCTCAGCTCATCAGTCCCATAGAGTGCTCTTAAGCTAAAAACCAAGAAAAATAACTGCTTGGAGGGCAACTGCAAATCCCTTCCAGGTCTCTGGAGTCTGAGAGCACAGAAAAGCAATATATATGGACTAATTAACAGGACACAGGCTTGATTTTTTTTTAAACATAGGAAGTAGCTACCTAAAACTTCTGTTCAAGCACTCATCATTCCCTATAAGAGAGGTGAACTCTACATAATAAAAAACAAAGGTGAAAAGCTGCTACACAAAAGTACAAAAGTGAAGAGACAAGAAGCCACTCCAAATCTGTGTCTGTACTGTAAAAAAACAAAAAAGAAAAGGAGGAATTCTGGTCTCAATTAAGAGAATGACAAAGTCCTGCTGACTTCCCCAAGGCCAGTCAGTGAGTTACCTGTGAGGGTGAGTTATCCTAGCTCTCAGGCTGTTGGATGGTCCAAGCAATTCCTTCCAGTGTGAGATTGCACAATGTCTGGCAAGAACCATAGCAACTAAAGGGCCAGAACTCATATAGGCTGTTAAATTAGGAAAAAACACTTTCCCAAACTGGTCTGCATAGAAGTTGCTACATTGCTCTGGGCTTAACTGGAGCCTTCGTTTCTATAAAGTGTAAAAGACAAAAAAAAGAATTAAAAAATCTTGGTACATTAAAAGACTTTAGAGCATTAAAAGACCTCAGAGAGGATACAGTCCTCTGCTGCAGCCATGTCTTCGAGTGTAGAACACAGAGCAACTTCCAAGCCTAATCTGATTCTCCCAGATCTGATTCTCTTTGAGATACAGAGTAACAAAGAGTAAGACTTGTCCAACTTAATTAAGCAAACAGGCCATCTGAGTAAGATGTGATTTTAGCCCAGGCAAACTACAGCATTTTCTAACTGCTGGATGACAGTCAGGGCATTGTACAGAAAAAGTGAAGAGTGTTACAAGGGCAGGATTTCATTATTCAGCTGCTCAAGCACAATGTTCTACTTTTAAACAAGTTTCTCTCCAGCCCCCACTGTTAATTATGCAATTGTTCTATTTTTCATTCAGTACTCATGCTTTGTCACTCTCCCAGTAGCTGCCTCGGCTGTAGGTGGCCAGGATCAGGACAACTCTGGGAGGTTATCAGAAAGCACAGGGCAGTCAAGAAAAAAATTTTAAAGTGCATTCTTTGAGCTCAAACTTACACAACAGAAGAGTACCATAAATTCAGAGTCCTAATAATTTTGGTGTCAAAAGCCATCGGAGACATCAGAAGACCCCATTAACATATTAGAATTAAATAAATAAATAAATAAATAAATAAATAAATAAATAAAATCTAATTTGTTTCATCTTCTGATACATACCATATCAATAGAATCATGGAATGGTTTGGGTTGGAAGTGGCCTTAAAAATCATCTGGTTCCAACTTCTCTGCCACGGGCAGGGACACCTTCCACTAGCCCAGGTTGCTCCAAGCCCCATCTAACCTGGTCTTGGACACTTCCACGGATGGGGCAGCCACAGCTTCTCTGGGCAACCTGTGCCAGAGTTTCACCACCCTCACAGGGAAAAATTTCCTCCCAACATCCCATCTTTCAGTGTGAAGCCATTCCCCCTTGCACTGTCCCTGCAGGCCCTTGTCCCAGGTCCCTCTCCAGCTCTCCTGGAGCCCCTTTAGGCTCTGGAAGGGTCTCTAAGGTCCCCCCCGGCTGAACACCCCCAGCTCTCTCAGTCTGTCTGCAAAGCAGAGACGCCCCAGCCCACGGAGCATCTTCGTGACTTCCTCTGGAGTGCCTCCAACAGGTCCATAAATAAATAAATGCAAATAATAAACACAAATAAATAAAAGAACCAGAAAGGTACCAAAAACCCCCACCCGAAACAAGGGGGCGGAGCCCCCGCCGCCCTCAGGCGCGAGCGCACAGCGCCCCCCAGCGGCCAACCCGCCGGGTACATTTACATATTCATAAACTCTATTTAAATAATCATGAAGCCAATTTACTCTAAAACCAGCGGAAACCAAAAAGAAGTCAGACTGCAACAGGCCAGCTATCGAATTCAATTAATTTCTACTATCCCCCTGCCTGCTGCACAAAACCTCCTGAGACCAGAATGATGTGCTCTCCAAAGAGTTACTTCAGAGAGTCCACACATCTGCTCCAGGCGTTTGCTAAATCTTTTATTAACCAAGTCAGTGTTTTCCTGTGGTCAGCAAAACAGTTGGTCTGCTCTGTTCCATCCCATGCACCAAAAAAAGGTCTCCTTACAGAATCTGGCAGCGATGCTTGATGACATGTAAAGTATAAACTGATTTTTGGACACACAAGCTTTTAGTTACTGGTTTGATTGCTGAAAGTTAAAATAAATATCGTCCTGACTAATAAGCTGTAGTTGTTTTCTCTGGAGCACAGCCTGTTACCTGAACGATCGTGAATCCTGATCGGAGAATGATATCCTCTATTTCTTCTTCTTTATGAATGACATCAGGTTTGATGATAGCTAGAGTCTTTTCCACATAAATCTGAGGTTCAGGCATTAACACCTCCATCTTGGCTTCTAAATTAGAATTCACGTGGCCCTTTTGTCCTGCAATGACACCACGACATTTGGAGTTTGTCTACTGCACAGTCCCCTGCGGTGACATCCACCATGTACTCCGGGAACAGACAGGGACACCCCCACCTCACAAAATCCATAAGATGTTCTCTGGACTGGTCAGCGCCCTGCAGTTCACATTCCCATTTTCAGTGCAGCAGCATTTTGTGGAAAACAAGGAAAAGATTTAATGTTGTTCTTCACTAACTCGGACAGTGTATGAGGAAAGAGAAGCATTATCACACACCTTGCTGAGTGCAGGAGCGAGCCAGGCTTGCGGGCTCACTGCATTCCCACACCCTCCATCCACCAACCCTGGGCTCCTCCAAATCCCAAATCTGTATTCTCATGCATGAAGCTGGGGAGCTGGTCCATCTCTGAACCTCAGGGTATTTCTCAATCATTATTTAATTGCTGTATTTATGGGCTCAAGACAAAGTGCCAGTTTTCTCACTGAGTGGATGCATTGGCAAGCCCAGAGCACAGAACTGTGTCAGGAACGGGGGAACTATTTTCAGGGTTTCCTACAGACTTGTGACCACTTGTGACCTTCTTCTCATCAAGAATGGTGTGGGTGGGAAGGGACCTTAAAGATCATCTCGTTCCACCCCCTACCATGGGCAGGGACACCTTCCACCAGCCCAGGTTGCTCCAAGCCCTGTCCAACCTGGCCTTGGACACTTCCAGGGATGGGGCAGCCACAGCTTCTCTGGGCAACCTGTGCCACGGCCTCCCCACCCTCACAGGGAGGAATTTCCTCCCAATATTCCATCTAACCCTGCCGTCTGTCAGTGTGAAGCCATTCCCCCTTGCACTGTCCCTGCAGGCCCTTGTCCCAGGTACCTCTCCAGCTCTCTTGGAGCCCCTTTAGACACTGGAGCCTTCTCTTCTCCAGGCTGAACACTTCCAGCTCCCTCAGCCTTTTGAAGCGAATTTAAACAGCAGGATGCTGTGGGGGATCGTGTCCAACCCTCACAGGAACGCACACAACGACACCTGCAGCGCTTCCCTCGCCCACCGCCCGCTCAGCCCCACGCTCCCCATCCGCCCTGGAGCAGACCCGGGCACGCAGCACCGGCCTGGCCGTCTCCCCGCTGCAACAGTCGCACGTAACCGCTCCGTTCACCTGCCTCAGGACCGGGATGGGCTTTCCCAACCCTCTATTCCTGGGGGATTCCCGGCGATCCCGGCCCGCCGTTGCCAGGCGATGGCGGGGCGGGCGCGGGACACAAGATGGCGCCCGCGGGCCTCGGCCGCGCGCGGGGCGGGGCGGGACGAAGATGGCGGCGGGAGCGGCGCGGTGATGGCGGCTGGAGGCGGAGCGGCCCGCACGGGCCGGGAAAGCCGCGGGTCGCGGGCTTACAACCGGCGGCCACAGCTGCCTCGGGAAGGGCTCCCCATGTCGTGCGGGAGTACCGTGACTGGAGGGGACTCCCAGAAAAAACGGCATTTCTCCGTGACAATAAAAGCTTTATGTCAGTTTTACCGCAGGCTTACAACCGCTGAGGGAGGGGATGAGGTCACAGCGAACGCTCGTGAAGTAACGCGATTTATCGGGCGGGGGAAGAACACGCATAGAAGGCCTTTGCAGGTTATTTATCGGTGTTTGTGGAGGTTTCCTGTTTAGGTTCCTGCCCAGCAGCAGCGGGTGCGGGAGCTCACGGCGCACAGCCTCCGGCACACCCGGCCACTGACCCGCCTGCACAGCTCTCTAATGGTGTTCTTCAGCACTGTTATTGAATTACAGTGTCTATCCGGTGCCACTTAACTCTTACGAGAAAAACAAACATATAACGAGTAGGAAACAGTTTTCTGCATTAAGCCATGATGAGCTGCGCCTTAAGCAGAGCTGGGGAGCCACCATTCCCTGGGGGTTTATCGCAGATTTTGCATCATCGCCCCAATACATTTGCTCTCTGCACACTCCCTGTTTCCTCAGCTCTCTGGGGTCTCAGCTGGGAGCAATTACAGCACAGCCATGGTCCATCCAACATAATCCTTTGTGCCACAGCCCGGGCAGTGGCCGGGAAGTTGAGGCGTTGGGTCTCCGGTGTCGCCTCCGTCCCTGTTTACCCCGAGCTCCCGGGATGGAGCCCGGCCAGCTGGCCCCACGCTATCGGGGCGTGGGCCGGAGAGCAGCACCGATAACCCCTGAGCTGGCTCTGTCACCCTGCTCTCAAAAACCGTGCGATCCGAGGTGCTCTGGAGATCTCGGGCCCACTGGTGAGTTCAGCCAAAACTGCGCTTGAACCCTTGGGGTGACACTGACAGAGGGACGGAAAGAAAACACAGGAATATAAACATTATTTTTTTAATGAAATCAGACCAAAAGTAGATGCAAAGGAGGAAAGACAAAAAAGCCCCCCTACTTGGAGCCATAGATGCTGACACTGTGTGCCCTCGTTAGCTGAGGAAATAGCAAATTTACTGCACAAGCTGGTTTTAGTGTAAGAAAAATCCATTTTGTCCTAATCTTTTTTGTGAGTCATGTAAATACTGTAAACATAGAAACAAGAAACAAAACAATGCAATTATTTCCTCTCAGCCAGTTTGAGATATGCTTAGAAACCAAAGATTGAAGTTATTATTCACATACCCTAAAAAAATGAAGGTTCCAAATGCCTTAGACTGAGTAGTTCAGATACAGGCTTTCCTTCACCGACATAGGCACATAGCATTTTTTAATTAACAGAAATACCTTATGCAGTGTTTCATTTGAAGACAGCGTAAACACTCCAGCTACAGAGAGATAATGGATAAACATGTTTTATTTTTTTAAAAAAATGCTGATAGAAAGAGTTCACCAGTTTTTTAGTTTAGTTCAGAATTAATTCAGCAAGAGTTGTTCCTTTTCAGTGAGCTCAAGTCTGACAGCCCTAGCTTAAATTTAGCAGTTAAAGTCTTCCTCAGCTGCATGAACACTTCAGAATTATTACATAAGAAATGTTAGATTTAATATCCATATAGAACAGTTAACATGAATCCCTTGCAATTTCTTTATTGCGCGCATTTATTTTTTTTTACAGTTAACCGAGTCAAAAAACCCCCAAACATCTTTCTGTGCATCCTTAGAGGCTGCAGTTTGACTGGGAGCAGAGTCCTGTGCACTTCTCTCCTCTCCACAGGCCCTGGGGCTGTGTCAGAATTTCTCCTGCTCGCTGTTTCCAGAAGCATTTCTGGAGGGCGGAGAGTGTCTAATTTTAGTTCTCGGAGAATCCTCCGCTCTCCAATGGGCGAGCGGCTGCATCTGGAGCTGCAGCCAATTACCCGGGGTTTCCTCCTGCTACACTTCCCACGATGGTTTAATAATGCAGACGTACAAATTTAAAGTGGCCCCACACATTAAGAGAAAATCATGTGTTCCCCGACAAAGACACATCTTTTTGCACCAGCAGAACCTTAAAGCTTTCTTTGAAAGCCTTGGATGCCATAAACCTGTCCTTAAAACTCTGTGTTAATAAATTATGTTTACTGTCTTTATAGTGCTTGAAAAAATACTTCTGATAACTGAAAGGCTGGTCTGAAGCATCTTCCCTAACTTCTGGAGGTCAGGGATGTGGTTTTAAGAAAAGAAAAAAAACAAACAAAAAAACCAAAAGTAAAATTATAATTACAATGCAATGAACCTTTGCAGTTCTGAATACTCTGGGCATAGCTTGGCTGCTGTATCTTATCTGTTAAGCGGTTTAACAAGCCTTAGTTGTCTCACTTATTTTTAGCTGGCATGGAATATAACAACATGGAAAGATTGTGGGCTGCAGGTGCATTTAAATCCTAGCAACAACAGATAAATAACTTTTTCAGGAAAACTATTATTTCAGAGCTTTGTACTGCAAGAAGGTGCAGAGCAGAAACTAACGTCTTGTAGATTGTTAAAAAAGAAAGAAAAACAGAATGATGAAAATAACAGAGTGAAGAAAAGCTAAAGAAATAATACCAACTAGTAGCATTGATTAAAAATGAACCTCGCACATCTTTTAGCTTTATTTGCATTTTGATGTTAAGTACAGAAATGTTTGCTTCAGCAGCAATGTCCTAACTATACATTTACCACACACAACTTTCATTAACCACTGACTCCTTTGTCCTTTCTTTTCATGATGAACTGTCATACCTACCCACAGAACCAGCTTACCTTCCCCACTTGCTTCATCCATGCTTGCTCTTGCAGTGCAAAGTGTCTCTGACGGAAATCCTGTGATCGAGCCAACTTCCTCTCCTGCACGCCTGCTCTCTCCTCCATTTCTGCCTCCTCACAGCTAAACAATTCTCCTTCTGCAGCTCCTCTGCACTCCTGTAATCCTACTGAGCTTTCCATTGCTGCTGATTAACCCTTGTCAGGCCTTCCTTTCTGCTGTCCTCTGCTTGTTATCTCACCATTTTCTTTAAAGATAAAAGTAATAAGTTAGTCTCTTGCTGCTTCCTCTGTCTGCAAGTCTCTAAGTGGCAATAACAAAAGCTTATCTACACGTCTTCTGGAACTCCATCACTTGCCTCGTTAACTTCACTCTATATCATTTCCTGATCTTTCCAACACCTACTCCTTCATTTGCTCACAGCTTTACTTGTTCAGTCTGCTCTGACCCCCAGCACTCACACAGATATGCTTGTCTCTTTACCTTAAAAAAAAAAAAAGTTCCCTTCAAACTTGGTTTTGCTTCCTCTCATCATCTGAAAGCTTCTCAATCCATCTTAAACCACACTCATTTGCCCTTCATTCGCATTTAGCGTACCTAGATCGTGTCATAGCTTAGTTTGTGCAGTTATTCTCACCTATTTCAGCTGGTTCATCTTGGCTTGTCAGTCCTTCCTCTTGTGTTTCTTTCCCTTTTCTGCAGTGGTGAGTGCCATTTTTGACTCTCCTCCCTTCTCTCCAAGCTCACATCCCAATGGCAAGTGTAGGTGGGATTGCCTCTCAACACTGCCTTCCAACTTCAGGTGTCTCCGTTGCAATTCAAATCTGGGTAATGAGAGTGTGTTAGACAAACCATCTGCCTGAAACTCAACCCCTTTTCACTGAGTGATTTTACAGCCAACTGAGGAAAGGAGTGGGAACCTTACAAATGTGGTTTGGGCTCAGATTGCTTTGAACTGCTGGGGAAGAGTCAGCCAAGACATGGTCTTTGTTATTCATTGACGTGACTGGGGATTGTGCTCGAGCCTCTCCTCATCTCAGTTATTGATGACAACCTTTTCTCTGGCCTCAGCAGATAAAGCATTTGCTTCCATTCAGAAAGCCCTGCAAGGCCTTTTCCTTAGTTATGCAGTAACTATGTTAGTTTCCCACACCTTTCCAAAGAGAGGGGTCTCTATCACACACAAACCTGTTATTCTTCAGTTCCAAGCTCATTCGTGCACTGATCTGGTTCTAGGTACCTTTTGTTTCACTCTGTAAAGGCATCTTCTGTGTCCTGGCCCTACAACTGAATTCCACTACTGTCCTTTCAAGTAAACACCTTCCTGCTTTATCCCACGTTGTTGCTCAGGATGAGCTCCTGTTGAACACCTGTAGAGGTTGGCACTGACAATTTGTTTCCTATAAAGCTCCTCCTCATCTGTATACAGACATTCTGTACAGATACTGCATATTGATATTAGGCTTCTCCCTAAACTTTTGGATCAGAAACACTTGCAGGCATTTGCTGCTTCATTGTTCTACATAATGTTTAACATAATACTGGCTTGGATTACCCCTGAGGCCTCTAAGCTCAGGGATAAGTACCCAGTGTGATCCCATCCATGATGAAGAAATGAGTGTATGAATAAACCAATAAAAATATTTTATCTAATGAATTACAAGAGGCAATCAGTTTAAAAAGGCTTTTTTTTTAAAGTCAGTGCCTCCTCAAGGGCATCTTCTCTTCATCTCAGTTCTATGTTGCATAAGGAATCTTTTTTGCCATTCTTATTTTTAGCACTTACCTTCAGCCCTACCACTGGGGTTACTTGCATAGTTATTATTATTAATAAAATGTATTTATTTATGCTGTGTAAAGACTAAGACAGAAGCTTTCTGTAGCATCTGTAATTGGTATAGAACAGGCAGTTTGTGACCTGAGATGCTTACAATTAATTTAGACAAGACAGACATAGGGATAAATTACACCAAGATTCAAGGCAGTGAATGATGTTTTCTCTCTTTTTTTTTTTTTTTAAAGAAGAGGGGACCTAGAAAAATCAACACAATGGAAATAGTGGGAAAATGGAGAGGATGAAGGGAAGGAGGCGATGAAGACAGGTATGGCACAAAACTGGTATGAACAGTTTTCAAGGCAGGGCTTGGCATACACTGCAAGTTTGATAGAATGGCAAAATTAGGCCTAAGATCAGAAAGTCCATATGCAAGTAAAATTCAATTGAAATTCAGGCATTACCATGAATAGTAATTACAGGATTAAAAAATGGCAAACAGTGATAGTTTTTTTTTTTCTCAGTGGTAAATGTGTCAGGTAAGGAGAATTACCACCCAAGAAGGTATGTGTGTACTTTTCTTTGATTAACCGCAGGCTTTGAGTGGGGAGTGAAATGCAAGACCAAAACCCAAGTCACAGCCCAGAGGAATTTTTTAAAATTACTTGTGGCATGATGGGGCCTGGTGAGAAAAATTATAACCATAACAACCCATAATCTCAAGTTTCTCAGTCTACCATGTCTAGATGACATGTAAAGAATGACTTCGTTAGTTGGGCCAGGCACAGTTTTCAAACCAGGCTGCTTAGCCAGTCTACAACCACACTGTTATCCTGCTGTTAGACATGGGACACAGGAGGCATCAAACAGCTATTAAAATGGGATGTCTGGGAATCACAGAGAGCCCTGGGAGCTGCTGTTTGGAATTGCTAAAATGAGAGATTGAGATGGACCTGACCAGGAGAAATGGGCAGCTGGAAAAAACACAGCTTCAAAGAAAGCCCTGTTAAGCAGGAACAGGAAAACACTTGCCAAAGTGCCAATGGAAGGGAAAGATGAGACAGGTTCAGCAAAGCAAGAAAGAGAACTGGGGGGGAAAAAAAAGGAGAAAAGGTAAATGTATGGAAGAGTCCAAATGAGATGTCAATCATTCACATCCTTAGCAAGACTCTGTGAAATACAAAGCAGAGGTTATGGGCAGTGAATCTTCCAAGAAAATGAAGTAATAAATATATCATGAAAAGCACTCAGGTTATATCCATCAGCTGAGCCTAAACTTACCTGACAGACCCGTGTAAACTGCTGCAATTTTCATTTTACTCTCAGATGCTGGTCTATAAACTTGTAACTTCAGGGCAGGTATATTCCTGCAGTCACCTGCCAGAACTGCATCCACAAAAACCTGCAAAAGATCAGTGGTATTCACCACTTCGTCAATGCCAGCTACAGCAACATGCAAGTATCAGTGTGGTCTGAGCTCCAGGTAATCACTTAAGCAAATGTGTGGTATTTTCCAATTAAGCAGGCTATCAGCACCATGTAAGTGAATGCAGCCAGCTGACAGACAGTGGCTGAGCTGGTTTTAATCACAAACCACACCTTTTTGGTGTAAACCTGATTGGTTTACAATCTAAGCCAAAGCTGCCTGAAGAAGTCACAAGAAGCCCTCTTGCTGGATGTGGGGTAAGCTCTTCTGAGATGGTATAACTTAGGATAAATATTTTAAGAAAAAATTATTTGCTTCTAACGTTTTATTTAAAGCTTAATACAAGAAAACTATCTAAAAATATATTCTCATAAAGATAATTATCTTTGTCAGCCAACATCTGCAACCTGTCCTGAGGACATTACAATTTTCAAGTGTACTGGTTAGGTGCTCTTTGTACTGTCTTTACTGCCCTGACCTGAGAGAACATTGTTTTATAAAGTTCAGCCTAAACTGTAATTTGTCTATGGGGTACCCTACCCTGTCAGCAGCCTATGTTGAGATAGACATGTCTGAAGTTCTGGCCTACTGTATTTAGGACAAAAAGAGCTCTAAAAGAAGGACCGCTCAGATCTCAAAACAAAGACTTAACAAAATGTATCACCACTATTTATTTTTATTCACAAGTAGCTCTGTGCACTCCTTCTGAGTTGTAACAGCACATGAAAATACCCAAGTTGAGCCACGAGACATATTTGAGAGGGTGGAGCGGGCAGTACCACGTGCACTCGTTACTACGGTAAGTTAGGTAATAATTACTACTTTTTGCCCACAAGCTAAGGACTTAACTTTTATTTTCTTTAAAGATGTGGCCGTGAGCTCTGGCTGCATACCAGAAGCCAAGCTCCGTCCCTTTGACATGGACAAACGGGACGTTAGGAGCTGTAAACTGTCCAAGAACGTGAGCTGTGGTTACAAGCTGAGTTCTGCACTTTGCAGCCCAACTTTGCCAGGGAGGCTGACATATCCCTGGGCGAAAGGAATTAAGGGCTGGGCACGTGCTCGGCGCTCCGGCTCCCGCAGTTATGTAATATCCAACCTAAGTTTAAAAAAAAAAAAAAAAACAACACCAAACTCCGGTCCCTCTTGGGTTGCAGAACCAGCGGAGCTGGAAACACGAAGCAAAACCTTCCGTGTCCTGAAGCAACGACCGACTCCGTGCACAGAGCGCACCTCGAGCTGGAGCGGCGGGCACTGGGAGTGAGCGCAGCACTCCCCTCACAGCCGGGCGGGCACAGCGCGCCCCAAGGGCCGCGCTGGGCCCCAGTCCCCATATCCCGATCCCTATCCCGATATCCCGATCCCGCCTCGCCCGCTCTTCCCGGCCGGGTCTCTCCCACCGCCGCAGCCCAGCCAACGGCGAGCGCCGAAAGCGCTGAGTGACAGGCGGCGACGGCCAACGAGCGCGTGCCTTGTTGCGGGGTGGCGGAGGCTCCGGCGCTATAAAGGCGGCCACGCGTCGAGGGCCTGGGCCCGAGTACGTGTCTGAGGGGGAGGCGGCGGTGGCGGCGCGGCCGGAGCGGAGCAGCCGCGGGCAGCGCGATCGGCTCCAGCGCCGGGGCGCTTTTAATCGGACTCCGGACGGCCCGGGTTTTATCGGGAGCGGGTTTTAAAGTGAGTACCGAGCGGGATGGCGGCGGCGGAAAGGGGGAGGGGTGTGAGCGGACCGGATCAGACCGGCCCGGCCGGGGAGGAGCCGCCGCGCTGACCCGCGCTCGTCTCTCGCAGGAGCCTCTCGTCCCTCTCCCTCAGCGGACGGGGCACCATGTCCGAAGCGGAGCAGCAGCTGGCGGCCGGCGCCACCCAGAACGGGCACGAAGCGGCCGAGAGCGCCGGGGAGCAGCAGGCCGAGAGCGGCGCGGCCCCGGCAGCAGCAGCAGCGGCGGCGGCGGGGGCAGCGGGAGCGGCATCGGCGGCGGCGGCGGGAGCCGGGCCGGCGGCGGGCACGGCGGGCACGGCCGCCAGCCAGAACGGGGCCGAGGGCGACCAGATCAACGCCAGCAAGAACGAGGAGGACGCGGGGTAAGCGCGGGCGCCGTGCGCGGCCCGGCGGGCCCGGCAGCGCCCCCGGCCCCGCGGGGAGGGCGGCGGGAGCGGCCCCGCCGAGCCGGGGCCCTGCAGCACCAGCGCTTCCTTTGTTCTGGCGCTGCCTTTTGTTGGCGCCATGTGGCGGCTGGGGGAGGGGCGCCGAGCGGGGCTGGTGCCGTCTCACGCTGTAAAATGGAAGGGGATTTACCTCTCCCGCGTTTTTCCTCAGCCTTTTCCTCCCGAGCGAAAGGGGCGGATGGAAGGAGTTGCTTTGTGTTGCAGGGGGGGCTGGTTGAAACTTTCTGGGGATCGCATGACCGGCGTCGATGTAAATGCGAACGTGTTTTGTGTAACGCGCATAAAAAAAATAATCCTGGCTTTGGAAGGCGGTCGGGGTAAGCCAAGTATTTTATAAAAGAAGTAAAGGGAAAACGGGGACGATGGAGACGGTGCGCGGTGTGTTCAAACCAGTAAGAGCGATTTTGGTGTGCTACTTTGCAGCATTGTCAGAAAACGGCTTATGTCTTGCAAGTGATTTCTGGAGGAGTCAGAGTGGTTTCGCTGTGTTTTGGTCGAGGCATCCTTGTGTACAAAAGAGGAATTTCTTTGCTATCATAGTTTGTAAATATACGTACTTGACTTGCAGAGGACCTGCCTGTTTTCTCAGGCGGGTCTTTGTCATTCAGGCTACCCTACGTATTTAATTGGAACTCCCTTTGTTATCACCGAGCCCTGGACCAGAGGGTCAGATCCCTCAGGTCAAACAGAGAGCTGAAGCCAGTGTAATAGGTTTGGGCTGTAAAGGAACGAATAAGACTTGCCCAAGCTTCCTACAAGCTGGGGCCGGATGTACCTTTTGCAGACATTGGAAGAATTAAAAACCAGGCCTTCCAGCCGCGTGTGAATTTTCCTTTTACTGTTTTTAGTGTTTTGCGCTGAAAAGAGAGGGTGATGCTCTTACTTTCCTGCACAGGAGGTGACAGGTTTCAACCCCAAATCCGTATGAAATGAAACTTCCAAGAAGAGCAGTTATTTTAGAGGGATTGATTGGCCTATGTGGAAAATGTAGTGCTGTGCTAAAACAAGAGCTGTCCGAGCCACTGACATTAGAATGTTCTGTTAAGAGCTGAAACAAGCTTCGATTTAGCTGCACCAATTCTCTCAGGAGGGGAAAAAAAGACTGTGTTAAGGGTGCAGTTGTCCAGTTTGTGGCCTCTGAAGACAAACCCAGATGTTAGGAATTCGGTCATAGTTTCAAAGGCTCTATATTGTGTTACTTAAATATGTGTAGGTATCGGTCTTTCAAGTTACAAAACAAAGCACTGCAAATTGCAGAGTGTGATGTGTACTGCTGTGGTAAGAGGTGAATTGAGCGTGTGGCAATGCCTGTGTGTGCACCACAGCCCCAACCCGATGGCATAAAGCAGCTAAAGCTGCCTCTGGACAAATCCTGTCATCCCCCAGCCACCGAGTTACTCTTGATCTAAGTGTAGTCAGTGATGCCGGGGTGTGCTGTGGAGAGCTGCTCTTCGGGTTATAGCTCGGTCAGGGAGCTGTGATGGGAAGGAATCCACCGAGTGACCGTCCTTTAACCTGGTATTGAAAGGCTTAGTAAACTTTGTAAGGCTCTGCTCTAGCGGCTGCAGGACCCTGTACATCTGCTGCAACCACCAGCTAAGAGTGCACAGCAGGTTTTTCTGGAAAACACAAGGGTTTAGCCTGCAAAGGATAAACCAGATTTCATCCAGGTTAAGAAAAAAGGGCAAAACCCCTATAACACCTTTTTTTTTCCCCTACTTTTTTTTTTTTTTTGAATATAAATGGATAGCAGTTCTAGCAAATCAAAGTTACACATAAGCCTCCAAAGCCAATTTTACTTAGGCATAGTCTAGTTTTTAAAGTGCTGATACCTCCTAGTGCCAAATCTAGGTTGCCTCTAAACAGTGTAATGACAACTTAAACTGCTTCAGTCTATAGTTAGATAAAAAGGCTCAAACGCTTTTAAAAGCTTAGTTTGTTACCTTGGAAACTCTGAAAATAGAAAATACAGCCGTGTTATTAATGTTTTCATTTGAAGTGAAGCATTTGAAAAATGCCTTATTGCCTGATATCACTGTTTTTGTTTTTTAGCTGAACTTGTGTATTGTGTCTCACTAGAATTTAGTTCTTTGAGATGCATCTCCTTTTTCAGAGGATATTTTGTGTGGGAAAGTAGGTAGGGAAGGACTGTATTGGCCTTTTTGGAAGTAAAGGCTAATAGTGGAGAGGCTCCTGTAGTACTGATGAAGACAGAACTAGATTCAGTAACTAAGCAGGAAGAAGTGTACAACATAGTAGTTAAGGCAGGTCCAAAGTCCCATCTCATGTATGTGACTGCTATTGGAGGTCATAGATACCTGGTTTAAATTTTGCAGATTGTTCCTAGGACTAAAATTTTTACAGCCATTGGACCAAAACCTTAAAGAGCTCATGTATTTTGCTTTTAATGCCTTACTCTTTGCTGGATGCTTTCAGAGCAGTAGGAATGATCCTGGATTCTTTGCAAAAACTGAGTTGGCAGTACCTGATAGTCAATACTGCTTTTTTGCAAACAACCTAAGAGCATAAGTTACTGGTGAGGAATATTTCAGGAATATTTGTGCTGTTTCTTATAGCCTGTAATCAAGTTCAGGGTGCATTGTGGCATTTCCTCAAAAAGAGGGGGAGAAACCCACCCTTGTGCACTCCTGTAGTACCACCAGCTTTAGACAAGAGGCGAGTGTTTAACTTGGACCAGTCGGTCGTGTTCTGACAATGCTGCTGAGGGGTGTGCCACTGAGCATCTTGCTGCATGGCCTTTGCTGTAGTCCTTCCTGAATCTAAATAGCTGTTCTCTTTGAAATTTCAGGAAGATGTTTGTTGGTGGCCTCAGTTGGGATACGAGCAAAAAAGACTTGAAAGATTACTTCACCAAATTTGGTGAGGTAACCGACTGCACGATAAAGATGGACCCTAACACAGGAAGATCCAGAGGCTTTGGATTTATTCTCTTCAAAGAACCTGGGAGTGTTGAAAAGGTGAATTTGAACTTCATGTTTTGGATCCTTAACTTTGGGAGGAAACTTTTCAGCTTGAATTAACCATACCAAACTGTCTTTCAGGTTCTGGAACAGAAAGAACACAGACTAGATGGCCGACTAATTGATCCCAAGAAGGCCATGGCAATGAAAAAGGATCCAGTGAAGAAAATATTTGTTGGTGGACTAAACCCAGAAGCCACAGAAGAGAAAATCAGGGAATACTTTGGAGAATTTGGAGAGGTGTGTACTGTTATCCTAGTAAACTCTGAAACATTTAGTCTCCAGTTGCTATTTAGTTTACTAATACTTTGAAAGTTTCAAAGTAAATTAACTTCAGATGTATCAAGGCTTCTGTAACTGATCCAGAGGTTTCCCACCTTGAGAGCAAAGGTGGCACATACTACACTAGATGCTTCCAGTGCTACTTGGATACCCTTGCCTTTAACTCAAAAGCATTTTTAGCTGATATTAAAATTGGTTTGAAGAGTTGTAAAATGGAAATCTCTGGTCTGAAGTTCAGTGTTAATATAGAAAGACTAATGCAGCTTTGGTGTTGCATAATATGCATAGAGAGGAAACTTAATAGTTTTACTGTCCCAAATGCCTTGTACTTAAGTGTTCTGCTAAAATACAAGTCTGAAAATAGTATTTCATGTCTTCAGATTGAAGCAATTGAACTTCCAATGGATCCAAAGACCAACAAAAGGAGGGGGTTTGTGTTCATCACTTTCAAGGAAGAGGATCCAGTGAAGAAGGTTTTGGAGAAGAAATTCCACAACGTCAGTGGAAGCAAGGTAGAAACTTTGACTTACAACTTTTTGTCCAAGTTACTAAGCATAATACCACTACATCTGTAACCTGGAAAGGTTTTTGCAGACCTCTTGTGTCAAGGTACTAAATTTACAATAAGGACAGCTTTCAGTTTACCCTGCTGTTGTTTTGCCATAAGTTCAGTCACAGATTCTTTGCCAATATTTATGGCTTTCATAATTGCTGTGTTCTAGGGCCTTTTGTATGTGAAGTATCTAAGTGCATTCATTACAAACACATGGAGAAACTGGCTTGTGTAGCAGTATAGGCCTTATGTGTTCATGTGGCTTATTTTCAGCATAGAGCCCTTGCATAAATGTAAGCCTTAGAGTCACTAACTTTGTAAGCAGCTGGCTGAAACTGGCTCTGCCTGGCTGGGGGCAACTTCTGGTTTCTTCTCTCAGAAGCCCCTTCCTGCAGCCCCCCTGCTACCAAACCCTTGTCATGTCAACCCACTACAAGGATCCAGAGAGCAAATGTAAACTTTATGGCAACTTGTACCTGGTCAGCTGGTTGTGGGAACTATTGTAAGAGTGGTGTGAGATGCTCTGAACAGCTCACTGCTCATCTGAGGGAACAGCTAATAGAGGCTCATGCCTCAAGCTGATAAGGAGAGGACTGGAGGCAAAGGATGTGTACTGGCTGGAGGTGTCCCTCTTCCTTTGCTCTGAGGCCAGTGCTGTCCATACACATAATTTCAAAGCCCTGTTACATTTGATCATACTGTCTGGCACAGTGACTTAGATTGCACTTAGACTGGTTTTGACACAGCACAAAATAAGCTTTGGCAAATGTAATGCATTGATCAAGTCTGTTTTCAGGAGAGATGAATGTCTACATGCCAAGGAAGCTGAGAAATTTCTGTATCTCCTAACTATGGCTTGTTGTGTCATAGTGTTAATAAAAAACAGGTTACCTTAAAGGTCCTGTGGTGAAGAACTCCAGGCCAGACTTGCTCAGGTGCTGTTGTTCCTTTTGCAGCAGCAGTAGCTTTCATCTTGGACTGTGCACAGATTCAGGAACCAGGCAGCTGACTGACAGCTTGAGCTGCAGCCTGGGAACCTGCCTTGGAAATGTCAATTCTGGTTAGTTTTTTTTAGCTGTTAGTATTTGATAAGTGATGATTTTAGTGTTGGTAGGGGTACTGTACAGTCCAACCGCATGCACAGGAATAGGGTGGGCAAAGGCTGCCCTCTCACCTGGCACAACCTCCAAGACAAGGCTGTTGCTATCAGACTTCACCTGAGCTGCACTGAATGAACAAGGCTCAGAGTCTTCCTGGCAGCCTACAGGAGTGGTGGCATCAGCACCTCTTCCATGGGGAGACTGATGGTAGGAACAGGCAGAATAAAATGCCCTTAAAGCAGTGGCCTCTTGGAAGGGCTGACAGTGACTTACCTTTGCCCAGGTGGCACAGTAAATCAGACACTTCTGCATTAGTGCTGCTCACCTGGCAGGAGCACAGCGTGTCCACCTCCTTTGCCTCCAGAGGAACCTCTGGATTTCCCAGGAGCTCAGGGTGGGTGCTGCTGCTCTAAGACACCTTACATACTCTTCCTTTTTTATTTTCAGTGCGAGATTAAGGTAGCACAGCCAAAAGAAGTGTACCAGCAGCAACAGTTCAGCAGTGGCGGAGGAAGAGGTAGCTATGGAGGAAGAGGCAGAGGTGGAAGAGGCGGCGGTAAGTACCACACACACTACTTTAGTATGGACACATTCTAAATAAGTTGTGTGTACTAAAATGGGATTTTGTGGATGGTTTTCCCTTCTATAGCTCAAAGTCAAAATTGGAATCAAGGTTATGGCAATTACTGGAACCAGGGTTATGGGAATCAAGGATACGGCTATCAGCAAGGTTATGGTGGCTATGGAGGCTATGATTATTCAGGATATGGGTATTATGGATATGGACCAGGCTATGATTACAGTAAGTAAAGAGAACTGTATTGGGTATAAGCAAACGTAACTAATTAGCAGTTTAATGCATTTGTTCTCTTGTTCATAGGTCAAGGCAGTGCAAATTATGGGAAGACACCAAGACGTGGTGGTCATCAGAATAACTACAAGCCATATTGATCAAACTTATTCAGGTATGCAGTGGCATGGTCTCTTTTGGAAAATGACTGCATAGGTTTTGTATACAATGCTGTAGATGGATACTTCAGTTCTGTACCAAATTTAACTTTACAATAAATTTCTATGGCCTGTTAAATGTGCATCTTACTTGGAAGAGCTCCCTGGAAATGTTTTACATGTTTAATACTTACAGATAACTAGTTGTCTAGACAGTGTGGTGTGTAAATTTCAGCATTGCTGAAGATATTAATTAATGATTTTATTAATAGGTTAAACTGAAACTGATTTTGAGGGTCTGCTTAAAGCTGCAGCTCTGCATCTAGGGACTGCCTCTTGGAGTTAACTATGGACTCTGCATTACTCCAGTTGTACAGAATGAGATGCATCTTAGGGAACCAGTGTCACTTTCCACCTTTTTATTTTGTATTGTTTTTGTGTCATACATTTCCTGTAATGGAAGTGTTAATTTTACTGTACTTTTTGGTACCTTTTTGGAATCTAATGTATTGTAAGGTATTTTACATGTGTTCTGATTCACCATGACATGGATATTGAAGCTATCCTAGCTTTTGAAATAAAAAAGGCGTAATCTAGTGTCTTGTGCCATTCTTCAGCTTATGTGTTAGTAAAACGCCAGTTCCTGTTCCCAGAACTTAGCTCATGGCAGTACCTTGATAGATGAGGAGTTGTGCTTAATGTTGTTACTCTTGAAACTAGAAGGCTGTGTTGGTAGTTGTGCTCACTTGCAGTTAAGCGGCAGCTGAAACCTGCAGTCGCTTCTGCCTGGAGGTTGTGGAGGAGAGCTGAGGTGAGGAGCCCCAGCTGTTGAGGCTGTGCTGGTGAGCTGGTGGCTCTGCCCTAGGCAAGCACAGGGGCTCAGTGTAACTGTGTTGGTGTCTGCATTGGGCTCTGCTTGGAGGAGCCAGAGGTGTAGGTCTCAGGTAGGGCTTGGGAGCCTGGACAGCATTGCAGGAGGATGCCAAGAGGTGTGGAAGAAGCTGGGCTGCATTTCCTTCATGTTTCACTGTCTCGAGTCTGAGACTTGGCTACAAGTTGCTAATAGTATGTATATACCTGCCTTGAGAGGCAGGTTGGACAGACATTAAATTACCAATGCAAAGTTGAATTTTTGAAGCCTTTTTGTGTATCAGAAAAGGCTAAAAGAACTTCCACTACAGTTGTGGGTGGAAAAAACATCTCTTTCTCTAGAGATGAGTGACCAGCTAGAAATAAGCTTTCCTTTTTTGACTACTTCACTATTTTAAGGCAATAACTGTCATGTGATTTGCCTGTCTTGTTGTAGAATAGTCCCAGTCTCAGATTTATAAATAAGTAGCAAGCTCTGCTGCACAAAGTAAACTTCTAATATTTGTTGCAGTGATTAATTTGGTTTTTTTTTCCTTTTAAAGATAAAACAGGACATTTTTTTTCCCCTTGTAATAAATTCTCTTTGATGCCCAGAATTGGAATCAAACCAAGTAACTAAGACAAGAAATAAACAGATGTTACTAGTGACCTTTTCAGGTTTTTTAGCAAGGGATGCAGCTATTTCTGCAGGGACTATAATCTGCTGCTCCCTGCTGGCTGTCCTTGAAAAGAAAAACTTGCTTGTAAAGTTAGAATCTCTCTGTAAGACTCTTGCTGGGTTAAGTGGAAATCTTGAGCATTAAAAAAAAATGAATCAGATTTTAAATGTGATAGTTGAGAACTTTACAGCTTGACCTGTAACTTCAATCCCAACTTACTGACTTGCAAAAAAAAAAATTTGCAGACCACTGAAAGAAATGAGTACAGTATTTAAAAGTATTACTGTCTCAAGATGTAAAATTTCAGTGCTTTACTCTATTGCATACTTTTACTGGTTTTCCTGTGAAATAAGGGGTAGCAGAATATTTTTCTAGCAGTCACCTGGCCCTCCAGTGGGAAGTTTGCACAGTACCAGGATCATTCTGCTGCAGTCCTTCTGTGTCCTAGCAAGAGTTTGTCAGCTGGCTGTTACTGTGGTGGATTTTGGAAGTAGGTTCTCAGGTAATGCTTCCTTGACAGGTGATGAGGCCTTAGGCAGAATCTGATGACACTGGTACTTAAATGCAGAGCTGGCTTTTCCCTTTCTTCTTTGTATGAAAAGTTTATGATACAAAGAACATGTACTTGCCTGGTGAAAGCAAAGGCATGTACACAAGGTTGTTGTTTATGGCTATAATCTAATCTTAATTTACTAATCCTGCTCGGATACTTCTTGAGGACAGACTTTGTACGAACTGGTTTGGAAACAGTGGCTCTGAGCTGCCTGTTCCTCATGCATCTGATGTTAGGAATTTGGGACTGAAGTTTTTTGACCTAATCTGGTTTCTGAGACTGTTGAATATAGTGCTACCAGGGACCTTGTTATGACACTGGTGGCTGAAACTGGTCAGGAGAGCCTGGGAAGGACTGGGTGTACTGGCAGCTAGACTGGTGTTTGCATAGGCAGCTGGAGGTGTAAACGAATGAGGGAACCCCTTGGGTCATCCTAACCTGAAAGAGCACGAATTTAGAAATTGTAGCTTATAGTAGCCATTAGAAAGATACTCCTTTATAATCAGTTTTAGATACAACTGCTTTAAATAAAAGGCAATTCCACACTGCCAGAATTGAGACAAGCTCTTGTAAAATTTATTTCTCCTAAAGATTTTACTAAAAACAAGATAACTGAAAATAACAAAATCAAAGGTGACTTATCTGATCTAAGACATGCTAGGATGAAGATTAAATGTGCATTATTATAGTAGAATAATGTTTCTTAGTAGTAGATCTTGAACATTGTTTGAAACCTATGGAAAGAAAATAATGTTATGTTTTTTTGTAAAAGTATCATTAAAAGAAATCTACTTCATTGCCTCATTTTCACTTACATTATATGTAAGTGTCTTACTAGTACTGTACTTAGTAAGAGCCTTTTTGCATTCTTGGTTTCCTGTAGAGAATAAAAGCATTTTTCTTGCTTAGTTTAGATTACAGACAAGCACATTAAGTCATTAGGCCTCTAAGTTACACTGGCACTGTTAAGTAATCTTTCTGTTCCTAAGAATAAGTAGTATAAACAGCTGTATGTCTTTCCATTAACTTGCTAAATAAAATATTAACACATTTTTCTTGTGCCTGCTATACTAATATTACACTGCACTAAAAGCACATTTCTCCTTAGCTCAGGGCTGTAGCACTGTGAACCTCATGGTGGTTGAGACCACCAATGATTACATGATCACAATGATCACATCAGGTACATTCCTGTCTGCTATCTAGAGTTTTACTAAACATGGGGTTGTCTTTTAGTCTGAGTAGGTTGAACAAGTACTAAATGGACCAAAGGGTGTTGTTATCAAGGTGTAACTCTAAGTGTACACTGTACTCATGAGTGTGTGGCAAACTTAAGTTGCAGATAGATGTCCTCTCTCAGCAACCTATGGAGGGACCTCAACAGATGAAGACTTAGGAGGCTTTAAAGACTTAACAGGACTCAGTCTTACTCTGATGCCCCCAAACCTCTGACTGTAAGGGTAAATCGATTCTTAAGCCTGAGATTCCATCCATGAACCTGAAATGATCCCAACAAGTAGGGAAAAATGCTCAAGGGAACAGAAGGCAATAATATTTCCAAGTCAGATGTTAAGTAAAACACAAAAGCACCACTTACAGCTCTTCACAAAGCTGTTAGCATAAGTGGAGGATCCCAAAGTGTGGGATGCAGATGCCCTGACTGGCAGGCAAGGGGAGATCTGCTGAGAGCTACTTATGGAGCTGGAGCAGCTTCTGTCTGGAGATAATGGCACTGAGCAAAAAGGCTCTGTGTTTGTGTTGATGTGCATGTCGTTTGCATGCCAAGGGTTAAACCAGTCACTCTGAAAGCTTCCCAGACCAGCACAGCATGCTGTGGTGGTAGTCATGTCTGGGACATGTTGGACCTGGCTTAGAAGCAAATGAGCACACACACTGTTACTGGGAGTGTCAGCCTCTGATAGAAAGGAGCTGTGAATGCCAGATGTGCACAAGTCTGGGCCATGTCATGAGATTGCCTGAAATTCCTGCGAACTAACTTCAAGTAAAAGCACCTTTGAGGAGGCTTCACTCTGACAATGCTTGTGAAGTTATGTATAGGAACCTTGGCTTTTAAATAGTACTGTGTGACTAGAGATAAATACCTGCTCAGGTAGAACAAGTAGATGTTTTCTGTTGGTTCAGACATCCTTTTTCCATATCTGGAGAGAGAATAAGCAACAATTCAGCAAAGTCACAACTTTGAGACAAGGTTTTGTACTAACTTTGTTAGTGCTAAGTGTATAGAAATTGTATAAAAAGCTAAGTGGCAAATGCACACAGATTATGGCTTTTGAGAATATTTGGACAGTTTTTACCAGCTGCCCTTGTTCAGATAGGTAAACTCTTAAACCTCAGCCAGAGCAAAGCTGTTTTAAAAGGCATGTGCTGCATCTGTGGAGGAAATAGTTTTGTTAGAAAACTTCAAAACAGAGTAATTTAGAAGAGAAGGTTCACCATCTGCCATCTTGGCTGTATTGTAGCCTATTTTGCCTTTGAGGCAGTTCAACAACCACCCTCTATTTTTGAGGGTTTTGATCAGTTCTACCTGTTAGTATCTTGTCCATTGTTTCCACAACAAATTTTGCATCCTCCATATTGAAGCACATTGGGGGCTTGAATTTCAGCACATTTCTTCCTGGTCCATCTGTACTCAGTAGAATATATTCTTCCTTAAGTCTGGAAAGAGCAATAACAAAGAATCATTTTTACCTTTGCATGTAGTTCAGAAGAACTTGCAAGCTCCAGCACGGAGGCTGTCACACGGTGCCTTTCCCCACCGACTGCTTTCTTTTTTGGCCAGATTGTTGTATTGTAGTTTGTAGTTGTGTCCTTGCCTCCCACACTGAGGAACTCCATGACTGTCCCATGTACCTTGTTATCAGATACTCTGCTTCTGCTGGGGCTGGGGTCCTTTCTGCTTGGTCCTTGATTAAGTCCACTCCAATGAATAAGCCACAACCCCTTTAAAAGAAATAAAACCAGTCACTCTGTGTCAGAGGAAGGAACTGCAAGTGAACTAAAAAACAGGTTTTGGTAAGACCAGACCTTAACTGCATGAGAGTTACCTGATGTTTGGCTACTGATAGAAAAGGTTTTGCTGTTTTGAAGAAGTGGTAATACAATATAGACTTCTGTCTGCTTAGAATGGCAGCACAAGACAGGATGTTAAGCATGTTTTCCATCTAGCTCATCACTTTTGTACTTTGTGCACTTGACATAAAAGTTCAAACAGGAAAGTGAACTCCTCTAGTAGCTAATAATAAATTGATAAAACAGTACTGACCCAGTGGCAAAGTATAAGAGACTTTTGATAAGCTCAAGATTATTTTTATCTAATATACAGCAGGCTGTTTATTTTTGCTGAAAACACAAATTTAATTTCTCAAAACATCTGTTGGACTGAGCTGTTTGACTGCACCAAATAAAAAAGCAGCTAAAAATGTAAATAAGGCACTGATACCTGACATCACCAATGATGGGATGCTTGATTTGCTGCTCCTTGAGTAGCTTCATCAAGAAGTTGCCTACCTCTGTGGCGTGAGCCTGAAGGTGTTCCTTCTCAATCACATCTAACACAGCTAATCCAATCGCACATGAAACAGGGTTTCCACCAAACTGAGCTCAGGAAAGGAACACACAGAGCCAGGGAAAGGGAAGAGAGATGCAATGGGGTCACTGAAAGTGTAGCCTCAGTGATACAATGAGCATACTACCACTTTCATCAGATGGAGTCAGTAAAGAGTCATATGCCAGAAAGATAGAGATAGATAGAAATAATACAGTAACACAGTTACTGTTTAGTAACTGTGTGGTAAATATTAATAAAATATTACTAAATATTAATAACAATACTGCATGATTAATTTTTAAGAGAGTTTGGGCAGCTCTTACTGTATTAAAATACTCCACTCCTGTGGCTGCAAACGCTTCTGCAATTTCCTTTGTTGTTGCCACACAGGCAAGAGGGTGCCCATTTCCTATTGGTTTCCCCATAGTGACAATGTCAGGTATAAAGTCTTCTCCCTGAAGCTGGAATGCCCAGAAGTGCTTCCCAACTCTGCCAAAGCCAACCTGAATTTCATCAGCAATAAATACACCTCCTGCCTTATGCACATGCCTGTAACAGAACAGATTTTACTGTCTCTTAAGAGGAAAGAGAACATAATATTTACTGATTAAGAACATGCAGAAAGCATTAGTTGGCAAACTTTCAGGAAACAAACTTGTACAGGCCTATGTTCTAGATCATGTCTTTAAAAGCAGGTCTTTGCCATACAAAGTTCACATTCTAACATGAAGGCTTAGGTAGTTTCCTGCCTATCAGGCTATTTATTACAGCAGGCAGAGAAGTCTCTTTTATCTATATTTAGCAAGTGTGTTAAGTTAAAAAGCTAAGGTAATGAATGACACTTACTGTGCAACCTTTTGAAAATAACCTGCTGGTGGAATGATTTGACCTCCCACGCTTGGTAGAGATTCAACAAAAAATGCAGCAATCTGAAACACAGGTAGCATGTGATGTTTGAACACAGTAGAGAAACTTGTGGAGCAAGCTCTTTGTCCTTAGATGGTTTTTGCATTATTATGTGATCTTTTCTTTTTGACAAGTCCATACCACTTAGCTCAGTAACCCTAAATAGCATTGACAGTCAGGCACATTCATTTCTAAGGCAAAACAAATGGTTAAGAAAGTAACTTTTTACCTTTCTGTCTCTCTTATGTGCACGCTCAATAATATTTTTCACTTCATCAGCGTAGGCTGTCACTGAATCTTTGTGGTCTTCTCTGTAAAGTCCTCTGTATGTGTCTGGAACAGGAGCCTATGCAAAGGAACAATACCCTGTATTCAATATATCATAAATATAACTTCATTAAATTGACAGGTAATTGATAGATATAGGCTGAAGTACATACCACGTGGACCCATTCCTTTTGTCCTTCTAGATTTCTGAATTTATATGGGCTTATGTCAATCAGAGATGTCAGATGTCCGTGGTAAGCACTTAAAAAACAATTGGCAGAACTAAACAGTAATTTCCTTAGTATCAAGAGTTCTTCAGGATTAGCATTACAGATAGTGAAGAGTATCTAGGTTCTGTCCCTTGGTAGGAAATAGTCACTTAAGCTGAGCTCTGCAGTTTCTATCAAGCTTAGTATTTATGTGGATTTTTGTTGGTGTATCTGAATATAAGGGATGCAGGACAGGACTGGTCACTGGTTTGCCTGCACTGGTGACTGGAATCACAGCAGGGTAACTCAGGAGCAGTATTACAAGACTGCAGAAGAACTGGAAGGGATGGAGCTGCCAATGTCTGTGGGCATCCTATTCTAATATTTGACCATCTTCATGATAAAAGATTTTTTCCTATGTCTCATGAAAATTCCTCAGGTTTCAACTTCTGTCTTAGGTCTTTTTTTCTGTCACTACACATCTTCAGGCCTTGCTCTATCTTTTTTGCTCCTTCCCTTGGAACAGCTGTAGTTGCAGTATGATCTCCCTGGCTGTCTCTTGCAGCTGAACAAATCCAGTCCCTCTTAGTCCTGTGGCTCCCTACCCACTGTGCAGGTCACTGCTGACCTCCCTCCAGCTGTCTCTGTACTGGGGAGCCCAGCCATAGTTCTCTGAGCTGCTCTCACAAATACTGAACAGAGGGAAAAACTACTCCCCTCAGCTTCCAGGTTAGTCTTTCTACCACAAGCGTTTCTTTCAGAAACGCTCTGACCATGGGCTGAAACTGAGCCTTGTACCCCAAAGCAGATAAAATTGCCAGTGTACTTACTGATCTAACACGATGACATCCTCATGTTTTGTGTACTGTCGTGCCAACCTCAGGGCAAGATCGTTAGCTTCAGAGCTGCAATTGAAAAATTCAGTAAATGTTTCACTGAGGATATGTCCGGAGTTCTGAAAACTGAACCTCCCTCGCAGTGCTGTCCGTGTCTGCAAAGAACAGACAGAACTCAATGCATGTTTTGCTCAGATCCCTTAGGAATCGGCACCAATTAGGCAGGAGTGCCCACCAGAACAGAATCCACCTTAAAAAGCTCAGTGCAGAAACTACTTTGGAAGCAGTTTGGGTTTTTTTCTCCCAGCTGTACTTTGCTTGAGAATATGACCCCCTTCCCCCTACCAGCAGAAATAATGCATTGGTACATTTAATTTTGGTTATAACTCCCAAGTCAGAAGACAAGTCAGACCAGAAACTAATACAGTAAATATTTACATTGCTGTTTTGTAGTCCAAGGCATTATAAATAGAATAAACCCCTTCTTAAATAAAGCACTAGTTTAGTTCCCAAGTAGAGAGCTTGCTAAGTGCGAACCTCAGTCACTGAACTTCTGAAAATAAGCAGTTTCTCTGAAAACCAGCACCCCAAACAATGTCAGTATCGAGTCACCCACCACACCATGCAATTGGCTGTTGATAAGAAAGTGTTGTACTTGTTTGTATATACCCAGTAAAACCCCAGTATCAATTGTGATGTACCCAACTTACCCAGAATTCAAAAAATAGAAGATGCATAATTTCTCAGGTAGCGTTTTTGAAAGTCTCTCTGCATAATCAACCAAGTTGTCGTGAAGATAACGAGAATTTGTATTTAACAACTGATTCTGTTCATGGGCTGCTTTAACTATATCAGGGTGACAGTGCCCAACTGCAAGAGAACGTGGAGAGTGGTTTGAGAGTTCTTCCCTGCTGCCCACATTGTTCATTCACATACCAACTTAATACTTTTATGATGACTGTAATTTCCTCAGTGGGGCCTTAATGATATTGTCAGCAGAAGACAATGTTGGTACACCTTGTAAAAACATGTTTTTGCCCCTCAGAAGGTTTGAAGTTGCCTGCTACTGTCCTTTAAGATTTGTAGTTAGTACTGAGAACTGACATGTTGAAACAAATAGTGTCTGATTTAATACTTAGATTTAGACATTTACATAATTTAGGAGTTTGGGAACGTGTTTTACCATCAAAGAAGTACTAGTCCTGGTAGGGCTTAGGTTTGAGACTTTTCAAATATTGTAAGAAAGCAGCAATTACTTAGTAATACACAATTAAGGCACCACACTGAGCAGTGGTCCTGTGACTGTACACTTATCAGTAACTTTTACAAACACAACAAAATGTCATTTGTTAGTTTTACAGGGAGGTGCTTTACTTGAGCTTCCATGGAAAAAAATCTGAATGTTTTAGATATGTTTCTAGGAAAACAGAACAGGGAGCAATTCTGGAGAGCACATTTACACACAAAGAAATTCAAACGAACCATATTCCCTGGAACTACAGGCTCAAGAAAGGTTCCTTCCACTTTTCCAATTAAACACCCCCCCCCCCCAGGACAATGGAACAGTGGCAAAAGTACTGATTGTTCCTTGTTCTGCTTAGAAAAACACAGCATCAAATAACATTTGACTTAAGCTTACCGTGAGCAACATTGTTTATGCAGTCAAGGTATTGTCTTCCATCCTCATCATACATATATTGGCCTTTTGCCTTCACAATCTTCACTGGATCATTAGAGAAAAACAGCTTGCAGGAAGACCTGTAACAGGCATCAGAAAGCAAAATAAATCTTAGTGAGTTTAGTTTATCCTGCTGGTGATATTTTCAGTTCAGTCAGTTAATAAAGAGAAAGACATTTCCCGTCTCTGTGGGCATGTGCTGTCATCCTGCTTCTGGCCCCTAAATGAAAGGCCTTGGGCTCTAAAGCAATTCAGATTTTGTTTAGATTTACAGGGAAAACCCCCAGAACTGAAAATCCTTCTCTAGAAATCTAGCCACAGCACACAACAGAACTCACCTCTGTCATTTCATCCTGTCTTTACTGTGACTCCTTACCTTACTCTGCCCTTCACGTTCTGAAACCCTCTTTGGTGTCTCTTATCTTGTAATTGTTTTTATGATGTTCTTGCTATTGCCAAGGTCCTGATTTTCCAGATAGTTCGGTGCAGGTGATTGTTACAGCTGTATAAAGCTCCACTTACATTATTTAAAACAGTGATATTATAAGGCTGAATCTGCTTAAGTGCATTTGTTTTGTTTCACTTTTTAAACCAACTTCCAAACAAGTGAAATTGAGACATCTGTCTAAGTAGGAGCTGCAGAGATTTGACTCTGAATGGCAATGCCAAACTTCCAGAGTGCATTTACTAAAAGATTGCTTATACAGAAATGATTTGACTGTGATTACAAAGCTGTTGTCAAATGGACAACAAAAGACAATGATACAGTGAACAGCTGCCTCACTATCCCTCCCTTACAGGAATCCAATACTCTCTGTGTGAGCTGGCACAGAATGGTAAAACAGTTGGGTTTTTTTTTTTGTTACCCTGACTGTTCAAAAGATGCTAAGAAAGTGCTTCCAGAGGCTGGGTCTTTGTTGCCAGTGGTAGGGCAAAGCACCTGGAAAAAAGATTAAATACCCGGAGTGGTATTTTTCAGGTGTGTGTAACTGGCACATTTCTAATTCCAGCATTTACTTTCAGCTCAACTTCTGGATTTATAAAGCACGTAAAAGTAGCCTTATAGTTTTTTTATATATATGATATGAAAGGATTCCTAAAGTTAAATACAGTTGTGCTGCCTTTCCTGGTGGTCATTTACAGAACCAAGACTTTTTTAGGTTGGTTAAAAAACCACCAGTAATTGGAAGTTTGGAAGTGAGTCCTGTACTCCACTCTCTCAAAGTGGGCAGCAATATGTTGTTAATTATTGTTAACACCATGTTTTTGGTGTACTAAGTTTTCTCACAGACTGGCTATAACAGCAGGGGAGCCAAACCCCCTCGCCCGGCCCAGCACGGCCTGGCAGCCCCAGCCGGGCTCCGCCGGGCTCGCAGGAAACGCTTTCTAAGCAGTTTAGAGTCTACACCGGCACGCTCGGTATCATACGGGTTTTATACTTGAGTTTCGTAATCCCCCTCCTTAAGAAACGCTAATTACCGTTAATTACCCACGGTAATTACCCCGGTGCAGCGGTGCCGGGCTCCGCGCCGCCCCGGCCATGGCGCTGCCGCGGGCTCGGCCCCGCTCCCGCAGCCACGTCAGGCGGCAGCGCCCGCCCGTGCCGGGCCCGCCCGCAGCACTCACCCGATGAGCCGCCGCCGCTGGGACAGGGTCTGCTGCCGGGAGCGCGGCTGGGCCGCCCGCATGGCCGGGGGACTGGGCCGGGCCGGGCCGGGCCAGGACGGAGCAGAGGGGAGGGCAGGGCAGAGCGGGGCAGAGCGGGGGAGCGGCCGCCTCCCGCGGGGGCCGGGCCGTGAGGGGAGGGCGGGCCCGGGACTCGGGCACTGCCCGCCCTTATCGCCGAGCACAGCCCCGGCAACACCCCGGCACGGCTGGGGCGGCCCAGGGTCGGGAGCGGGGTGTGAATCACCTGGAACTCACCTGGCCGCGGGGATGGCGCTCCCCTCACGGGCAGCAGCGCGGACAGGCTGCGCCCTGCGGGGTCCCCTCAAACCACACACCGCACACAGCGCGGGGTTCGGAGCCGCGTCCAGCCCCAGGTCCCTCTGGGTTACAGCGTCTTCAGGACCATTAGTGCAGCTATAGCACTCTTCTTTGGAAATACACGCCGAGGAAGTGTCTTTTACGGTTGAGAATAATTTGAGGGGGGTTAGCCTGGGTGTTAGAAGTGAAGTAATTGTTCAACACGTGCTTGAACTATTTAAGCAAAAGTAGAACCAGCCATTTATATGTTGTACCTCTGTGTTTGGTCAGTGGCAGATAAAAGCAGACCTGACAGATGACTCCTTAAAAGCCAATCCTAGGACAGGCAGTAGTTAGGATTAAAAGAGGAAACGCTGTCATCAGATTAGAATGGTTATTCCTCTGTTCCTGTTTGACTGGAATTACCTAAAGAAAAACAGGGAGATAACCAGGAGGGAGGTTCTGGGATGGGTTTTCTGCTGCTGTGTAGGTGTTGTATTCCATGATACAAATTCATGAACTTAGCCAGATTCATTCTAAAAAAATGCCACATTTTTTTCCCTTCCAAGTACCTGTTCACATTTTTTTGCTGACAACATCTGTTACGATGTTTTTCTAAACAGAGCAGACTTTTAAAACTACACTTGGCAGACTTTGCTGACTAGCTATAGCCACCAAAATTATCTCTAGTTGCAACTACTTGATAAGCACAGGAGCAATTTAAACGTTGTGTAATATGGAGAATGCTAAACCAAATTGCTATGCACTTAAAAGTTAGATTGAATTTAGGAAGTCAAACCCAGTTGTTTCATAGAAGTCAGGTTTTAAGTAACAAAAGACAGTGGAGAAAAATATAATAATGACTGTTAATCTTTATTTGAACTCTTGTCTGGTTAAGATATTTACTGGCTATTTATAATAACAACCTGAACATTTACAATTTGGAAAGTTTACTCTTGGTTACAAATGCAGAGTTCATTATACATATTCACACAACTGCAAAAGTAATCTGTACAGAGAGACCATTTTTAAAAATCTAGTCTTTGCTTTTATTAAAAAAAAAGCACAAGAAAAATTATTTTTTGAGGTCTCAAGGTAATGTATTGTCCATTACAGCTTTAAACTAGAAATACATGATGCAGTACTAATTAATACCATTTTAACATGTTAAAACAATGGATAAGAAATACTGTTATTAATGCCTTCATTTTTAAAGTAGTTGTTCCCCAAAGAAATGAGTAAATAGAATACTTTTCATGGCACATACATGATTAAAAAAATCACAAAAAGTTTGCAAGTAGAGGTGTTAAGTACATTTTCTGTATTTTTAATATCTATATATAGATTTAGTCAGCTTTGTATAGAATACCATGTAAATACATTCAAAACAAAACTAATTTTGGCAAGGTGTCCAAACTGCACACACACAAACAGCCCTTTCTCCTCTGAACAGCCTCCCTGGAGTGATGCAACCACTCACATAAATGAGGGACACTTGCATAACGTGGTAGAGGATTAAGCTCTATCGGCATAATTTCAAAACAAATATGGGCAGAGAAGGCACACATTGCATGTATTTTTCTACAAATAAGTAACATTTTCAGTCGGATTTTAAGTAGCAGCAGGTACAGTTTCTCAAATGTTAGTGTACGTGCAAGTTTTGTAATATTTCTATGTCCAAAGTAAGGGATATAGAATGAACATAGAGCAGGTTTTGACTGTGGTATTTTGTGCTGAACTTCCCTCATACTGAATTTTTTTGATTGTCTTTTTTGGATAGCAGAAAAAGAACCCCAAATAGTAACACAAAAATTGCTATGTTATGAAATTGTCTGTAAAACTGCACTCTATGAAACAAACCAGCAAACACAACAGAACTCCAACTCCCTTTCTGAGTGATGGCAGTTTACTACCTCTTGTACTAAATTCACAAATTCAGTGGGTAATGTGGGTGCTTTTGCTTTGCAAAACCAGGTCCTAATTTTTTAATGTAATTGCAGAAATGCAAGTTTGATACAGACTTACCTACGCTTCATAAATTCGTGTAAAATACACTTTTCAAATGCAGTATTTAACAGTATATAAAAAAGCAGCAAGGGGTGTTAGTGTCCTTTACGGATACTTGGGCCATCTCCATTTTAAGTTTCTGTTCATTATCTATGTTATATAAGAAACCACACACTGACACACATGTGAGTGACTGTTCCATGAAACTATGCAACTATGAGGCAACTTAACAAACAGGAATTAATTGTTGTCCTAAGACATAGGAAAACCACAAAATGTTACTAATCTAATTCTTATTCTGCTCTCTTGTCAATAATTCCACTTCTTATGCATGGAAAACTCAAGTTTCCCAGCTTTCCTGTGGTTTCCCCCAAGCTCTCTCCAGTAGTATACAATAAAATAATCTGTTAAAGTCCTTCCTCCATTCATTTCTAAGCGTCAGGTTTTCAGCACTTGCTTTAGCTGCAGGTTACACAACAGTTACACACCCCTTATAAGCACTTGGAAAAGTTGCAGTAGCTCACCTGGGCATGTGAAAATACTGTAATTTTTAGCTTACAGATACAAACGATCATCAGGGAAAATAAAGCTTAGGAAATGGATTTTTTTACTCACTGGTTTGCTGCAGTCTGCAGTAGATTCCCTGAAGCAGAGCTGTGAAGTATTTCAAACAAATTCACGTAGTTCAAACAAATTATGGCCAGGTTCAGTGCAGTGCCAGGGACACAATTAGAAGGCAGGTGACTCCTTCAGCAAATGACACTGAGACTGGACTAACTAGAGTGACCAGGTGTTTCCCTCTGCCCCCTCCTTTTCGTGGAAAAAAACCCCAAAAAAACCCAAAACAAAACCCCATAAATTAAAACAAAAAACTATTGCAAAAGAGTCCAAGAAATATTCTTACATAAACACTGTCCTGCAAGGTTGCCAAAGTCAGTTTGTGCCACAGTCATTGCCTGAGTTGAGCAAAAGTGTCTTAGGCCTCCTGAAATTATGCAGGTATTTCATCTCTCTCACTTAAAAATCTCCCTGGTTATAAACACCGGGAAGGCTGGCTGGGCTGCTCAGCATGTCAGCAGGTAATGAAAGGTGAAACTCAGGAGTTCCAAATTAACTTGAGGTTCTACTCCAGCCCTGGACACCTCCTGGGGACACACTGAGCTCTGCTAGAGCACATTGAAACCAAACTCACCCCACATACCTGCAGGATTTGTCCAGGATAAGTAGTTTGGGGATGTTTCAATTTTTACATTTTTTCTTAGTATTTTTGCATATCTTAACTAAAAATCTGTTTTCTCTAAAGAAAATAATTCCAAGCTCTCATGCTCAAAATTTTAAAAATGGAAACATGATATGTAACCTACTACAGGTAGATTTAATTTGTTTAATTCTTTAAATTATCTGGGCAGCAGTGGGACTGAAAAAACAAGTGTGAGAATATGATGGTATTTCCCAAGAAAGAAATACCAGCTTTGGAAAAAACAAAGTTTCTATCTGTGTACTGCTGTTTTACAAATATCAGTTCAAACCACAGTTATGCAAAAGTCGTGCCCATCTCTCTCTGTGCTGCCAATTAAGGGACACTGTCACAGCATAAAATTTGCATAAATTTGTTTGTATTAAAAATATTTAAAAATATCTCCTCTAGAGGGCAGCATTGAATCACCATTCACTGAGCAGGAAATCTGTGCTCTGATACACCTTTATAATACACATTATATTGACAGGCTAAGGAGGCACAGGGGGAGTTATTTATCATTATAGAGCTGGAAATTTCTGCCATCTTATAATTTGAATAAATTTTTAAAAAATAAATTTTATTATTAACTTTAATTATTCGTGCATTACAGTGAGTGGGTTCTTTCATTCTTGCCCAAGAGCCTGCTACGTTTGGCTGACTGCAAAACCATATGTATAAAAATTTAGCCTGGTTAGTGGGTTACTATAATAATCTTAAAACCACAGGTCAACCCGTGTCATTCTCTGTGGATTATTTTGCATCATTGCATGGGATGTCTTGAGCTGCTGAAACCTCCCACGTGTTTTGCTGGTTTGCTTAAGAATTTAAAATGCTGAATTTATGAAATTATAGAAGACAAAAGCTCATCTAAATGTTTTACCTGTTGGTTTCCTAAAAAGAAAACACATCAGAAAGTTGCTTACCATAGAAGAAACATTCTTATTTTTAAATACGCAGGAGAAAAATCCATATGGAAATCACCATTCTATATACAGCAAGTGTCAGAAGCAGTGAGTACAGGACTCCTCCATGGGAATAAAACAAAGCATGTGGCAACATCTTGATGATTTTTTTTTTAAAGTAAAATCTTGGTTCATTGACACTTGGAAACAGTTCCAACTTGGAGTCAGATCAGGATTTCTCTGCCACCTGTTTCATAATCCAGAGAAATATTCCTGAACTCACTGGCCAAGCCACGATTCAGCTGCAAAACTCTTAATTAATCTCGCTTGTCCCCATCAGCACAGGCCAAATCATCGGGTTCATGCTCTGGCAAGGGCCCTCTCGAGCTGCCAGCACACTCCCAGCACTGCTGGAGTTGCTCTCCCCCAAATCCATTCTCCCCAGAAGCTTTAGGGAGTGCTCCCCATACTTAGAGTTGGGTGCAGCATCACCACTCCTGGGGCACCAGGACTGACACAACCCCCACAGCCACAGCCAGAGTCAGTCACGCACCACATCTGCCGTGTCTCGTGGCAAGGCAGCCCTGCCTGCAGAGCTTTGTGGCTGAAAAACCTTCTCAGGGGTTTCAAGTGAGCTCTTGTGCCCTAAGGATTCAGTTTGGGAACTTTGCTTCCTGCAGCGTGTTAGAGAGAGGATGTTGGTAGCAACTGGAAAGATAATTGTCAGCCACAATTTTAAATAGAACAAGCCTTAAAGAAGGCTGCTTGTCCTCTGCTCCCGGGCAGCAGGCAGACATGGTTAGCTTAACCTAATGGAAACCACCATGCTTTCACAGGCATTTTAATTAGGGAAAGGAATTTTGGTTTGTAAACTAGAAAACAGAAATAAATTTGTCTGAGTTTCAGGTTCCCTAGAAAAGACCGGTAACTTCAGTGTGTTACCCAGAATGTCTGTTGATGAATCCATGAAGTCAATATACCAAATATTTTAGTGATCAAGAAAAATCAAGTTCAGGTCTCAGACTGACCCACATTTCATAAGCATTAGCAGCCTCCCTGTCAATCATCCTTATTGCTACTGACATATAGTGGTAACATTTTGCTGCACTTAAGAATTGCTGTAAAACAGTCTCACATTCTTTCCAACCAGAGGGGAAAACAAGAGAGGTTTCCTGGGGAAAAAATGCCCTATGCTTTGTGAGAGACTGAGAGCATGACTGAGTTGGAGCAAGACTGCCAGTAATACCTAAAAGTAAAATTTGTCTTTGTGAGCTATTTGCAAACTCAAAAGTATTCAAAAAGACCCACATAAACATTTTCATCTGGAAGGAGAAAATAATCAACTGATCTGGCATGAAGTTGCTGAGCAAAGCACATCTTTTTTTAACTCACTGCAATAAGATCATGACTGCTCTGTATTTAACAACCTACTCTTCTGAATATGTGTGTGTGTGTGGAAGGCACATGGAAGTTAAACAGATTCCCTCTTATACTCTCTGCAATCCATAGAAAACCCAGCAGTCCCTCTAATACAGTCTGTTGCTCTGAATGATATGATTGATAATCACAGAATGGTTTGGGTTTGAAGGAACTTTAAAGGTCATCTAGTTCCAACCCCCTACAATGGGCAAGGAACCAGGTACACTCAGTTCAGAACATAAAGGTCAAATGCATGATCTCAGCTGAGGACCAGGAGGGACTTCAAGTGCTGATCAGAACCTCAGCCCTGCCTGGGGATCCATTCCCTGCTCTGCTCTGAGGAGCTCTGCTCTCCACAGAGCTCCACTGCTTCGGTGGTGGAAGGGATTGGTAGAGGAGATGTACCACCCACAGGCCTTGGAGACTGGTTAGTTCCTCATAGCCAAAGTGGCAACAGCATACAGCAGGATCCGTACCTGCCAGCATTCCTGGTGGGAATGGCAGTGGCAGGAGTCCAGAGAAGTGACTGAGCACAGATGGCTGATCTGTACAGGGGCAGTCAGTCAGATGTCCTGAACATCCCTCGCTGCTGCAGGTGCACGGCTGAACCAACCCAAGGGTATTTGCCTGGGAGTTTCCAAAGGTGAGCACCAAAACGTTTGGCTGCTGAGGTGTGGCACTGGTGGGTGTTGGATAGCAGGTGTAGTCCCGTGCTAGGAAAATAATTCCAGCCTTCCTTGAGTGGTGTGGAAACGCTGTGAATGGTCAGGCTGTGCCTCAGGGATGGGGAATAAGCACCCTGGTTACGAGGTTTAGGTGATTCCAAACGAGCTCTTCCTCCCTAACAACCAATGTCCCGGGTGCTGTGGCAGCAGAGCTCTGTGCTGGGAGGGGGACGGTGAGGAGCAATAGGTAAAGCACTATTCTGGTATTCTGTATCAATGTTTTGCAGGCCTGGCAGTGGTCACAGTTGATGCCTACAAGCACTGGATATTCCACAAGTTGAAGACGGAATACTGACTTGTTTACCTGAAGATAATAGGACTTCGGGGTATTTCCTCAGAGAAAATATAAATTTTAATATAATTTCATAAGCTTTGGAGGTTAGCTTGTCTTGTAGCTTCAGTGATATCAAACTTCTTCAAGTAGGAGCTAGATAGAAAGCTGTTTAGTTTTTGCCAGCGTATGTAAAACAAGACTTTTCTATCTGCATTGTAGATTGTTTGTGGACACTTCCAGATTCTTGTGCTTTTTGCAGTCATTCTGGGGACTGAACTCTCATTGATACTGAAAGAGGTTCCGTGATCAGGACACGGGCAGGAATTTGAGTGTAGAAGCCCACAGTGTGGTTTGGAGTAGTGAATTGCTTTTAGTTTGGAGATGACTGTGGCAGATGGGAAGAGCAACTGTACATTAAGGGAACAATTACAGATCTTCCTGGAGACATCAATGAGAGATTTGCCTTCAACCTTTCACAGAAGATTTTTTTAGCTTTAATTTGGGACAATAAAGGGGTTTTTCAAAAGCACTAAAAACCAGTGGGAGCTTGTTAGCTGCTCCTTATGCCTTTAAAAACCCCTACACCAAAAGTGATAGCTAAGAACATGAAATGGAAGTAAATAAAATGCATTTTCATTGCTGTTTTGAGTTACATAATTCTTGTTTCTTGATTTGTTAGTTGATACGAATTTACATGGATTTAATCTATATGGTGACCAAGAGAATGGTGAGTAACTGGTGAAAATGCCAAGTATAGCCACAAGTGATGTGTAGGTGTAGACCCTAAGCAGCCAACAACGACAGGTAACAAGTCCACTGCCTACAGCCCTTAAGTCTTCTGTGTCCACACCCACCAAGGCAGATGGGCAGTGCAGCATCGACCAGCACACAACACACCCTCCCAGCTAAAGGGATGAGCTCAAGGACACCCAGGATCCAGTCACAGGTAACCCACAGACATCACCCAGCCTGCACGGAGCACAAAGCACATTCCCACTGTTCTTCAGAACACTGGAGCAAGAATTCCTGTAGCACTAGGTCAGCTTGTACAGGGCAGTTGCACCTGGACAGTCACATCCCTCTCTCAAGCCCTCTCTGGCAGTAGCTGCAGTAAGAGTTGCAGCGAAGCAAGAATTTAACAGAGGTTTTTGAATCTACTCAGGGCACCAAAAATGACTCCCTTCTGTATTCTTTAAGATCAAGGCCACAAAGAACCCTGATATCATCTGATATTGTGGTCAGGCTCTTCATTCACCTAAGACGCCCGCACAGAACCCAGCAACTTGTCTGGGGCTAAAGTATTTCCTCCAGAAATGATCTCTTAAATCAAAATGGCATTAAGGTGATGGGGATTACATCACTGGCCTGGTTAGGATTAATCAGTCTCACCAATAAAAATCCACAGCTTGCTTATTTGAGTTTGTGTAGCTTCAGCTTCTACCCATTGGATGAATATTTGTACATGTTTCTCTGTTCAGTTGAAGAACTTGTTAATAGAAAGTATCTCCTCCCTGTAAAGGAATCTGGTTGCCTCTTGATTTTCATTGTAAGCTGAACAGACTCGGCTGTAAGCCATCCTTTTCCTCTTTGAAATAATTGTTTATGGCTCTCTACTGCACAGCCTCTGTTTTTTTCAACATCTTAAAAAATGGGAACTGAGGAATAGTTTTTAATCGATCTTGCAGTGGCATATGCAGATATCAAAATAATAATCCTCTTATTCATTGCCCTGCTCTGCATGGGATGTGCCTGAGATAGTTTAAAGAAAGAGACTGAAAAGGGGGAGAGAAGGAAGAAGACAAGAGGAGTGTGCAGAGTTAGTTTACAGTTAAAACCATGTAAACCAAGAAAAAATAAAAAGTAAATGAAACCCACAAAACAAGACAATTAAATACTCCAAACTCCCAAGTTCTAGGAATCCCAACAGCAAAATTATGTGCTCTGTTGTTTAAGAAGGGACTTCAGCAGAGCTCTCCCTGTCCTGAAAGTATTGCCACATTTTTTTGTTTGGAAATTCTCCAGCGGAGGCTTCCTGGGGAATTCAGCTTCCACAGTAACAAAGTGCTGGCACATCTTCAGGCACAGACCCCAGAAGAGGACCCAGAGGTGCTTCCCCTTGAGGGGAAAAAAGCTTCTCATGGTTGTAGAATAACCCCAGGCAGTCAGGGTTGTTTGTTCAGCCCCAGAGCTGCTGTTTCCACCCCAGCAGCAGCGACGAACGGAGCTCGGCTTTGTCTCCTCTGCAGGTTGCAAGTCCTTCTCCTGTCTGACCAGACAGTTTACAGTAACTTCTTCCATTTTCAGGGCTGCATCCTCTTTTTCTTTGTTTTCAGCCAGGTTCTTTCACCCTTTCAGTGTGCATGTGCAATGCAGATACAGAGGTGAGAGCCAGACTAGGACAGGGTTTACTCCATGCGATGAGGCACACGAGCAGCTGGCTCAGTACTGTTAGTTCACACAGCAGCACGAGCAGTGAAAATACTGTTCATTCCCAGCTACTGGCAGCAGTACCTTTATCAAATCCTGGTGTTACCATGCATATTTTATGGGTTTAGGAGCTTTACAATATTTTCCAAGTCCGTAAATGTCAGAATCCAGTATAAAAAAAGGTCAATATATTACTGTCGAAAGTTTTTTTTTTCCTTTTTTTATACAAAAATTAAAAAGATCAAAATATATCACATTATTTACATATTGTGCTTCATGCTTAGGGATCACTGAAAAAGAACACACAGACAAACATTTTAATCAGATAAATGCTCCATTCCTTACACTTACTAATCTTATTGTTATTATTATAAGGATTGGTATTCAAATTTCTTTTAATATTAACAAGACATCCAAATGACTTACACATAATTAAAAACTTCGATGTACTAAGGGTGTGCTCACATTCTAACTGAGGGTTTGCAACCAGTTAGTAACATGCTTGCTGTTAACTCCCAACTACATCCACATACAACTGGGTTAGTAATTCCTCTCAGCTTCAGTGTCATACCCTTGTCAGAGAATGAGCATCCTCCTGCAAGTCTGAATTAAATCCTCATGTCCCAGTGGACACACCTTTCCTCATTCTCCCAGG